>NC_136464.1:51185247-51785247 GCF_902686455.1 Sciurus vulgaris
AGTATATCTTCAATTTTTCCTGTTCCTTTATTATTACTAATTTCTTCCTTTGGGACTCTTAAAGTTTGAATACTAGGCCTGGTTATTTTATTCTTTATGTCTAAAAATCTCTTATGTTTTCCATCTCCTTATTTTTCTGCACTGAATTCTTAATAATTTCCTCAAATCTAATTCCAGGTCTACTGATTGTTTTATGTGCTATGTATAACCTGTGTTTTAATCAATTCACTGGCTTTTTTTTTTGTTTCAATAGCTATATTTTTCTTCTCTAAATTAAGTCATTTCTGTATGATCACAGTTGATAGTTCTGATTCCTTCACTTTAAAACCTCTATCTTTCAATTATTTAAGTATTGTACATTACAATTTTACATCCTATATTTGAAAGTTCCAATGTCTTTAGTTCTTGATAATCTAAATCTCTTCTGGCTCCTTTTTTCTGCCACTGACATATTTTCTGAATTCTTCCATGTTTGGTAGGTTTAGATAGTGATTTCACATTTTGTTTCACTTCATCTGAGGGACTCTGAGGACCACATGATACATTCTTTGTTCCAGTGAGGGTTTGTGATTGCTTCCACCAGAAGCTAGTATACCTCCAGTCAGGTGATGACTGATCCAGTGAGGATCCCTTAGGTTCAGTTTCCCCTCCCTGATGAAAGTCTAATCACAACACTCCAATCACAATTCTGATTCCAGCATTTTGCTTTCTGTTCTTGCTTCCCTATTCCAGTGTTGTTCTCTTCCCCCGCCACCTGAAGATTTGTTTAATTTACTCTTTGTGGAGTCCATATGTGCATACACTAAAATTCTATTTGTGATATATCCATGACTGATTTTTTTTTTGTTTTTGACAAGGGTAATAAAACTCTTGAATGGTGAAAATAGTCTCTTCAATACATGGTGCTGGGAAATTAGTCCACATGCATAAGAATGAGGTCAGACCCCTACCTCACATCATATACACAAAATACCTTGAAATGGTCAATGACACAAAGGGAGAAAGAGTCCAAAACCTAGAAAGACTAATATGAGTGGATCTTAAGGCTTGAGAATATTCTTCTTTGGCTTGACAAAAGAAAAACAGAAAAAAGAAAAGAAAAAAGTAGGATGGATTGAAAAAGGCTATCAGACTTTTTGGAGTCTCGAAGCTGGGACTGTAATGCTATTTGACTTCATATAGTGCACTATTCTCAGTGAAAGGGGAGAATGATATTGAAGATGACTCAGGGGACCTCAGGCTGCTACTCCTACCACAAGCCAGAGGGGAAGGACAGGTTTATCCTCCATTTCAAAGGGTGGACTTGGCTTACTGGTTTCTGTGGTCCAGGGTATTCAACACAGTGCCCCGAGGGTAGAGAGTCATGGAGACAGGCTCCTTGGAAGGAACAGCAAGGTTGGTGCCCAGCTGAGCCAAGGGACAAGATTATACTCACACAGTTGTGGGGTCACCCACTTGGGCCTGGAAGGTGAGACAACAAGCCAAAGAGGATTCTTTTTTCCTTTTGGAAAGGGAATGTGTATCCCATGCCTGTCTCACCATTGTATCTTAGAAGCACGTACAGTACATCTGGCTTCACAGGTTCACAACTGGGGTGAAACTTTGCCCTAGAATAAATTAAACTCCAATTTCATCCATATCTCATATAGATGGTATTTAGATGAGACTTTGAAATTTAGAATTAATGTTATAACAAGTTAAGACTTGTGGGGCTGTTCAGATGAAATAAATGTATTTTGAATGCAATGAAATAAAAAAAATTTAACTTTATCATAGTCAAAGGACGTTATCAGAAAAGTAAAAAGAAATGGGGGAAATATTTGCAATTTATATAACTGATAAAGATCTATTATCAAGAGTATGCAAAGTCTTCTTATAAGTCCATAATAAAAAGATGAAGAATCCAAAGGATAAAGGGCTTGAACAGACATATCTCTAAAGAAGATACACAAATAGCAATGAATTACAAGAAAAAATGGCCAATATCATTCGGAAATCCAAATCAAAACCATAATGAGTTACCACTTCACACCCACTAGAATGGCTATAGTAAAACTAAAAAGTACAATAAACCCTGCCAGTCATGATGTGGAGAAAGGAAACCCTTGTAAATTGCTGGTGGAAATGCAAATACTTCAGCTGGTGTAGAAAACAGCTTAGCAGTTCTCACAAAGTTAAAGCTACAATTACTCTGCGACTCAGCAAGTCTGCTTCTAAGAACTGAAGTAGATAGAGGGACTTAAGCAGAAATTGTTCATAGTAGCACTATTTATAGTAGCCAAGAGATAGAAACAGCCTAAATAAATGTCCAGCAACAGATGAATGAATGGATATGCAAACTGTTACACAGATGCACTCAATAGAATGAGTCATGCAAAGGTACAAAGAACTGATATATGTTACAGTGTGGATGAACCTCAAAACATTATTTTGAGCAAAAGAAGGCAGACACTAAAGGTCACATATTTCATAATTCCATTTATATGAAATATCCCAAATAATTAATCAATATGGACATAAAGCTGAATGGTGGTTGTCGGGGGTTGTGGGGAGTGGAGAATGGGAATCTACTGCATCATGGGTACAGAGTTTCCCTTCAGGCTGATGAAAATTTGGAACTAGGTAGATGTGATTGTTGTGCAACATTGGGAATATACTATGTGCTACTGATTCATGTGCCATAAAATGATTTATTTTATGTGGTGTGAATAGCACGTCTTTCAGGATTATTTATAGCAATTTTCCCAGTTACGTGTGTTTAGCAGGTGGACTTGTCAGAGTACCTGGTCCAGAGTCCACTGGAATTGTAAATAGCGCTTTTTTAACTGTAGGATCACTCAGATGTTTTAATATGCTAATGTGCACCTTCCAAGTAAGAGAGAAAACATGCAGGACTTAGGTGGCAGGTGTCGGGGGGACAGGTTTAAAGCGCTTGGGTGCCTGGTGGTTGTTGTAGTCATGGCTACATTGATGCTTCCTTCATACTGTGTTCTGAGTACCTTAGAGTGGCTAACACCCATAATACTCAGAACGACTCTATGAAGTAGGTTATACTGTCATTTCAATTTACATATAAGGAGACTGAGTTCCAGCTGTTGACCATATCGATTTGGGTTCAGTCTAGCACTTGGATCAATCCACCAACGAATGCTCAGACGTCAAAGTTCCCTTAAAGTCAATGTTCAGAGCTGGGCAGAAGCCCTGGGCAGGCACAAGCCCTGATAGGATGATGACCTGAGAGAATAACAGCTGAGAACCCCCCAGATCTTTCCATGTGAGCTTTTGTGGGGAATACAGGTAGTAGATTTCTGATTTTTGCATTCTTAAGTGAGCATGCATTTCCAAGCCAAAGGAAGTCCTTGTTCCAAAACCTTTTCTGCTTCTTTTCTTGCCCCAGTTCAATCCAACTGACACCTCCTCCCTCTTAATTAAAGTGATAGATATAAACTCTCACAAGCCTATACCTGAGCTGAGTTCACACTGTTTGTGGATAATGCATGCTTCTGTGTTTCTTTAAGGATATGCACGGCGGTGCTAATTCAGCATGAGCACTGGTGCCAGGAAGGGAGGTCGACTTGGGATTGACGGATTTGCCTCCTGTGCCTACCCGTAACCTGCTCCTCAGCCTCCTCTCCGTGGACTCCCATCACCCTCGGCTCCATCCATCACAGCTGCAGCCCAGCCTGGTGATGTATTACACTAACATATCATTAGTGCAACGGCAGAGCAAGGAGCTTTGATGATGTATTGGGGCCATACATCATCAGAATGAGTCACTCTGATGATGTATAACTCAAAAGATGGTACTATCCAGGGAAATGTGGACGTACCATAAATCAGGGACAATGTTAAAGAAGAAAACTCAGGACAGCCTCAGAAGGAAAATAAAGGTTCACAGGGGTCTCCCGCAGTAGGGGTTGAGAGACAAAACTAGTAAATTCCTAACGACTCAGATTGAAGCTTTCTGTTAGCTGTGGCTTCCTTAATGACTAAACCAGATCATCAGCATCCCAGGGTGACACTTGGATTTCCTTTCCATCTGGAATTCAGTTTGGCTTCTGCTTTCCCGCAAAGACCTCTTGTCCTGATCAAACGGAAAATGCTCCAGGTCTGTGCTTTATCCGGGTCCTCTTGGATTTGTCTTCCCTCCAGTGGATTGTAGGGGCTTTTGAGACTAAAGTGGTTCAAGCTCACATTCTTTCGAAAGTTTTCAGCCTTTAGCCATTGATTACTGAAATTCCTTTACTCATGAAGGAGTGTGAGTTTGACATTAAATTGCTAAAATCAAGCCAGAGGAACCCTGCGCTTGGCCCTAGGAGTTATAAACTCCTCGAACATAGATGTGGATTTCTGTTTGTCAGCAGGATAGATCTTGATGAAACTTTGATTCTCCCACCTCGAAATAGCAACAGAAAGGGGAGGGCTCTATCTAATATTTAATTGAAAGAACAGAAAAAAATATAGATTTTCATGAGACCAACTACCGATTGGACTAGAAATGTGGAGATTTGGGTATGGAGCCTCCACTGAAATCCCTAGCGTTCCAGCTCCTTGCCTTTCCCAGTATTATTCCGCCATAGGAAGATAAGTTGTGGGAAATCATCAGGCTCCTCTCTGTATCTCAGACCAGGGTGTGTGTGACATTTTCATAGTCGGGAGCACAAACCTCTTTTTAACTTTTAAAAGTGGTAGATAAAGAAAACCTTAAAGAAAAGAAGTTGAAAGCCACAGGGCAGAGGGAGAGGTAAGACCACACGCAGGCACACTGGGGAAAAAAATTAACATTTATGTTTAATGTGTTATTTAATGCTGAGCTGTCAGGTTGAGATCTGAGGCCCAAGCATACTGATTCTATCCCTCCACCCATGCAAAATCAAATAAAAATCAAAGCCTAGGTGATTCGGGACTGGAGAATATCAGAACTCAGCCCCTGGCATATGGGATCCATTACAGGCAAGGAGTCCTCCTCTGGGGGCTCCTTCTCCTGGTCCCCACCCACGCTCCAATAAGGGAGGGAGCAGCCAGCAAAGGCTCTTCCAGCCGCCCCTGGTCATGTTGCTGTGACTCACCGCCTTTGTTTATTGCAAGTTCTGCAGTGGACTGTGTCCTGTAGGGCAGAACAATTGTAGGATCCTCCTTGGGGGATGCAGGAGAGGGGCCTGAGCTAACCAGAGAACACAGCAGCCCCTCCTCCCTCCCTGTGGGAAGAAGGGGGGCTTCACCACCTGAGCAGGAGTTAAGAGAACAAAATGCCTTTTTTATTGTTCGCAAATAGTTGTGCCTTCAAAGGCTTTTAAAAGTTGAAACAAAACAGATCTTGCCTCTGCTCTTTACTTTTTGGTGGGGGAAGGGAGTAGAATGAAGTTACGGATAAAGCCAGCACACTCCTTGGGAGGTGTTTATAAAGGCGCTGGCTCTGAAAGGGTCCTGTAATGCTTTGGGGCTGTTACCTACATCTGTCTGCTCTGCCTGTGCAATGAGAATCCGTGAGGCATGGGGAGTTGGGCACCAGGGGTGCGTGACCAGATGGGAAAGCCAAGAAGATGGCCACAGACAATGCCAGGGGACTGTTGGGACCGACAGAGAAGTACAACTCAATGGTCAACATCAGGAAAATCAAGAACATGCAATTTGTCAGAGCAGTAGGTTTGCCTATAGTGCCAAATAGGATGTTGGGTGCAGCTGTATGGTACTGCAGCTATCCACTGATCTTGCAGAGTTGGGCCACAGACCCTCTATTCTCTAATGTTAACAAGAATAGTGTCCGCACTGTAGCAATCTGTACCACAGTGATTACACATTGATTGTGTATCAGCAATTGGCTTGCCATATATCTCACTCAATCTTTACAATACCTTGAAAGGGTAGTTCTGTTCATTGCCTTTTTGGGTGAGAAAACTGAGGCTAGCATCACTGCATACCTGGTCTGCAATCTGAAGAATTTCCTTGGAATCCTAAGCTTCTACTTTTTGATGCCACATGACGCCCAAAGCAGAGGCAGAGATTCAGTACTTCCCTAGCAGGCCCACAACCTCTCCAGTGCTCCATCCCCTTCTCAAGCCTTCAGAAAGGGTGTGGACTTCCATTCTAGCACCATGACCAACCTCTCTAAAGCTTGGAACCAAAACTACTGTATTTTAAAGCTCCTATTATCATCACTCATCATTCTTCTATATATGTTAGCTTTGTCTCCACCCATTCAACCAATCATGCACTAAAATATGTAGAAAAAATTGTGTCTACACTACACATGTACAAAGTTCCCCCTTGTCTTTATTCTCTAAAAATACAGAATTATAGCTATTTAGAAAGCATTTACATTGCATTAGATATCTCTAAGTAACCTAGAGATAATTTAAACTGTACAAGAAGATGTGCATGGGATGCACGTAAATACCAAAACATTTTATATAAGGGACTAGAGCTCCCATGGATTTTTGTATCCATGAAGCAGGGGTTCAGGAACCAACCCCTTCAAATAGAGAGAGGGATGACTGTGTTTATTGCATGAAGGGGAAATAGCCCTAAAGACCAGAAGCAAAAGGCACAAAGTAAAGGAACAAGAGTCAGGTGAATGTGTGTGCCTGGGGAGCTGCTCCTTGCTTGTGGAGGGCTTGTGGTCTACCACCTGCTTGGATTTCCAACATCACCTCTGGGACTGGCCCTTTGACAACCAGTCTACCCTTTCTCTGCCTTCAGAGACTGTGTCCAGAGTCCAGAGGGCTGCAAAAACACCCAGAGATAAAACTATTTAACTTTTCCTAAATTATCTGAATCTCCAGAATAAGTAATAACAATAACAATAAAAACACCCTTGCTATGTTATTTAATGCCCCCCTTCAACATAATAATGCATGCTTTTACAAGATGGAGGTGCAAGAACTAATAAAATATATGGTTTAATTAACTAAACTTATGCTGTAATCCACATTAGAAGGCCATGATTTAGCATGCACTCTCATCCTCAGGACAGAATAATGCAAACAGCATAATTAAAAGTTGATGAGAAGTGTATTTATTGGGCTTACAGAAAGAAGAGACACCCAGATTTATGATACATAAAGTAAACCTTTAGTTTACAATATAATTAATATTTTAAAAACTACAGCGCACATATACTGCAGCTGAAGAGTCCGCCTCCGCGGAAGGATAATTTCTGTGGTGCTGATCTTAGCCCCATTTAATAGTAAATTATGTTCCTGAGCATATACAAATGTAACATGATCTATTATGATCTAGAGATGATGCTCATTGAGATGTCTGCAGCTATGATAGATCATGGTTGCGCGTCTCTGAAGACATGGAGGATGGTTGAAGGGCCAATTATTTATCTGTGGCATGAATTCCACGGCTATTAGTCACACACATGGTGACGAAAAATGAGGGTATGCCACTACATTTTAATCAATCCCTGCTCAAGAAAACCCCTCGTTAGCACAGAGCTGAGGACATTAGGAGTTTGCAGGAAAAGAGATGTAGAAAAAGAGGGGGTCGGGTGAAGGGGACACACTCAGAGTCACAGAAAGCACCCAACAGCCACATTGGCTCTGGGGACTCTCCAGCATTTCTGAGCTTGGGCTGGGTTTTCAGCTCATATAATACTCGTAGCAATTTTGTGATAGGTGCCACCTTTTATCATGCCTATTGTGCAGATGAGGGAACTGAGGCCTAAAGACATTACTATATCAGTAAGGGCAGAGTAAGAATGCCCAACCAGGATTCCCAGCCATGTTTTACAAGGCATTCTGTCCATCCGGGGATTCCAGGAAGGATCTTGGAGAGAGAAGAGAAATATTTCCCTAAAATGAAGTCTATATGTCTCTTTAGGGTCCAGGAGCTCTGGGATCCTCCTACATAGATTCTCCTTTCACACACACACTTCGGCTGCCTCTGTGAGGGCAAAGCCACCAATCTCCTATCCTTTCTTCAGAGACACTACTGATCCTGAACACTAAATATTCTCCAAGAACCTCACCTTTGACCCCAGCCTCAAAATTATTCCAAAGAGGGTCATATGGGTTGCCATTTAAGATCTACGGTTTTCCTTGAAAAAAAATTGTCCAAAGGTATAACTAAAATAAGCTTATTACCTTCCCATCATGTTTTTCCTGCCCTGGGGATTTGGTTTAAAAAATATACTTAGATTCTTTGTACTGAAATAGATATTACAAACTTGAGAAAAGTAAGAAGGTTTGTACACATTCTCTGGTATGATCCAATCTAGATGCCCTGGGCAGAGCACAATGCCTCACCCTATTCTTGCAGGAATGTGGACACAGGTTCGTTAGTGGGCCCTCTCTCAGTTTTCTGTTGGTACTCTTTGTCCTGTTGTCTGGATGGTTACTGTGGGAGCCACTGGAGGGTTTTAAGAAGAAATAACTGGCTAAATTTCCTTATTCGATATATCCATGTTACAGGTTGTGAAACAATTATGCACATGTTATAGAGGATTGGCAAATCATGTTCAGGCACATGGTAGAACTCGTAGGAGCCTCAAAGGCCTGGACTTTGGCCTTTGGATCCTGTTGCTTCAGCCACATCTTAATCTGGACCCTCTCAACCAAGATTCATGACCACAGAGGAGAGTGTCCTGTTCAACATCACCACCCTTCCTTTTCAGCTGTAGCCAGACTCAAAGTGGAAACCACATGGCTTCCTTAGCCCCAGAAGGGACCCATTTGGCTTGAGGCTTGAGGGAGGATTCATTGGATCCTGAGTGACACCTTGTCCCAAGAAAGGAACACCATGTTCTGGGCATGGGCTTTGAAACCCTGTCATTGGTGTTCTGGACAGGACGCCATCCAAGCTTTCAAATCCAAGATGTTTACCAGGTTTCAGTGGAACTAAGTGAAACATTTATCTAAAATCCTAATGTCGGAAACACTCTCAGGAAAGAGGCACGCAAAGGAAACATACAAAATAAATTACATACAAAGCAGATAAAGAAAATAATTTCAGTTCTTCTTCATTATCTGCTTCATTACGCTTTTTAGTGCTTATTAAAATTGTTGTTAAATGATTTAATTTTGTTTGGAGAAAAAAAAGTGGATGAAAAAGGGAATAAGAGATTAAGGAGATAAACTGCTGAGGTTTCCATTTTGGAACTGGTTGCAGAGCTAGGCAACGATGAGAAAATTAATTTGTAGGTCTCTCTGGAGGAGCAGTCAACACCAGGCACCACAACACATGCTATTTGCCTTATTTTTTGCTTAATTGGCATGGCCTTCTCTGGGGAGAGCTCAGGCTAAGCCAAGTAAGAGGATAAATCACCTTTAGTGTGGCCCCTTCTGGGTCACGGATAATTTTTCTGACAGCCATGTCAGATCAGGATGCTAATGTATCAGCTAAGTCTTCTGTATACCAGCGTTGAGAGTATAATTTCCTTCCTATTAGCACACAAACTCACACAAACGCGTTCCCCAGGGTGGTTTAATGAAAGTCCCCATTACGAACTTAGGGAAGAAACACTCGATGCAAGGCTGGGATGGTCTTTGCCAGGGCAGATGGCAGTCTTTGCTTCCAGAACCGCGGCCTCTTTTCACCCTGTCAGGGATGTTGTGTCTTCTAGTTGCCCCGAGGTCCTGAGTCGCATGTCTGTGTGTGGTCCACCAGGTTTGTAGTGGTGGCAGTTGTCCTGACGAGAACTTACTTTGTTTTGAAAATTGACATTGGGACACATTGTCTTTACCACATGTCGTGGTTTGAATAGGGTTTGAGTTTGCCCCAAAGTTTCATGTGCTGGAAGCTGGGTTCCCAGGGTTGCATGTGAGGCTGGTGGAAGCCTTGAGAGGAAAGGCCTAGGGTCATGAGGTCAGGGGGCATAGGCCTCCGAAGGGGTTAACGCTGCCTTGCAGAGTACGGCAGTTCTCAGGAAAATGGGTTGTTACCAAGAAAGTTTGGCCATCTCAGATCTACTCTTGCTTCCTGTCTCACAATGTAATCTTTTCTTCCTGCAGAATGCTGGTTCACTTTCCTTTTCTTGGGCATGGTGCAGCCAGGGTCCCTTGCCAAGATGCTAGGGTTAGGCTCCTTGGTACCTCCAGTCACCTGAATTGTGAGTCAAATAAATCTCTTTACTTCCTAAGTTTCCCAGCCTCAGGTATTTTGTTATAAACATCACATGGCAGGTTAATACACCAGGTAAAATACTGGGAGTTTAACATAGGCCTTTAGAATATGATGCCTGAACACACGTGAATAACACCAATGGTAGAAATGTTGACTTGTAAGACAAATACATAGGAAGGTATTAGGAAAGGGGGATTGTGTGTGCTCTTCAAAACACACAGCAGACCCCTAAACCTCTACTAACTGAAATTTAGATATACTGAGTTTGGCTCCAAATGCTAGTAGTTCCAACTTGGGTTTCCAGAAGATTTTTTTTTTTTTTTTTTTTAAAGAACCAGTCCTGGGACCTCCAGGTGTCAATATGAAATTCTAGGCAAGGACTTAAACATGTCCTTGACCTCCGGGGTACACCTATATTCTACTGTCACCTTAATTATGAACACTTTCTGTCCTCTGTGACAGTCACATCAAACCATCTGACATTCCTTAAATGTTCCATGCACTTTTATTCTGTGTAAAGATTTCTGCTCCCTGAGGCAGAGAGAATCCCCCCTTCTCTGTGTGTGTGCTTATTTATCACACATTCATCCTGATTAACGAGCACTGCTTATTTGTGCAGTATCTCTTCTTGACAGTCTCTGAGCTCCTTGCGGGCAGAGACTGTTGTCTTACCCATTAGGTGGATATTATAGATATCATTGGGTCTGACACATAGTAGGCCCTTAATGATTGTTGAATGAATGTAATATATAACATGATAAAATTGTCCCTCAAAGGAAAGTAGAGGAGATAGGAGATGATGCAACTATTTCCCCAAGGCAAGCCCCTTAAGAAGGCACATGTCTTAAAGGTCATAGCAGTTCACTGGAGGAAAGCACTGACCTGCATTGTGTTACCCTGAGTGCCTCCTTCAGCTCTGAACACCTGTGTCCTGGGATGTAGAGGTGAGAACATCTCATGATGGGACATGACATGGGTCAGAAGGGTGGCAAGTACAGGTTGCTGAACTCTGGGTCACAGCCTCTTCTCTCAATTTTTATCTTTCTGCCCAAGCCAACCTCTGAAACACCATACCTAACCTTTAAGAGGCCAGTCAATAGACAAAAGGTCTTCCAAAGACAACTGTGAGTGCTCAGGCTGACAGTGATAATTCCTAAGGCAAGAAAAAGGAAACCTCTGACAACCGAGAGAAACTGGTCAGGAGGTCAGAGGTCTGCAAAGTTCTTGATGCTGAGGACTCAACATTATCCCCCACATGGTATCTGATAGTCACTGACCATCCCTGTTGAGTGCAGAGGGTTTGTTACGATCTTTCCTCCAGATCCTCTGTGCACCGCTCACATCTTTTATGCTGCTCAGAAACTTCTACCAGTTGCTCAATATGAACAATGTCACCAACAGGAGAGAAAACAGGAAGCTTTGTGGCATTGACCATCAGCAGAGGCAGAGGAAGGTCTGGGCTCAGACAGCTGTGCAGGGCTGACTAGGCAGGTGCCAGGGATGAGCCAAGCAAAATCTTCCCCTTACCCTGATGCCTCACCTCCCAGGAGCCTTTGGTCTCCATTACTAAATCCTCTGCAAACTGCAGTGAGGGCAAAAAGCCAGCCTCTGCCTTTCATAATGGATTTGGGCATAAATGAGGATTGTTCCTAGGTAACTCACCCTGCCCTACTTTCTCCCACCTGCTTTCTAACAAAGTCAACCAGAGAGCAAACAGAGTTGGACCCGAGATTTAAAACAGAAAAATCCTCCCTTTCACAGTGTGGGTACTTACAAATATGTATTCTGTATTTATATAGCATATTAAAACCCAAAACCTACAGTAATGCAACATTAAAGTCAAGAAATGCAAAAGTGAAGGGTTTATGGCATTGTTAGCTTGCCACATTGTGCATTCTGCATAATGAACCTCACCTTGAAATTCAAGCCATATACCATGCGGCTGAGTTCACCCCACCAGGCAAACCTTAAACCTTTTGCATTTTGTGAATTTCATTACCTCGAATTGCAATATTAATAACTGAAATGCGCAGCCGAGAAAATGCTAATTTTCTGCTTTTCCTTTCATTTTTTTTCTTTCATCCATTTCCTCTTCTAATTAAAAAACTGAGGAAGGTGAAGAAATGGGGTGAGGAACTGATGAGAAGGAAACTTACTCGGTAAGAATTTGCAATATTAGACAACTTTATGGGAGGGAAACTGAGGCCCAAAGGAGGATGCAGTTTTCCCAAAGTTACTCAGCTCAACTGTGACTTTATAATAAATTTCCCAGTATAAACTCAATGTTCTTAGCCTGCATTTCCATGCCAGTTATTTGGTGAAGATCCAAATCCCAATGGGGAGATAGATCCAATAGTAAAATGAGGGGAAGACAAAAGCCAAAGCTTCTTTGAGCCTGAAACTACTTTTCTTCCATTTAGTCTGGTTATCTGGTTTATCATCACTTAGCATAACTCTGATCTCAGGGATGCAGAACTGATGCTAAATACTGGCATTTTAAATACTGCTGCAAATAATAAAAGAACAATTCTATCTTCTTTGGTTATGTAATTTGCAAAGAGAGGAATACTTTAACTCCTAAGGTAACCTGCGTGGACAAAGCCAAGGGCCTCAAACTATCATCTGCAATTTTCTTTTCATCCCAGTGAGGAGGCACCCTTGCAGAGACTGGGGATCCCCATTTTCATAGAGAAACAAAATACAGGGTCTGAGGTTGAAAGTCCATTGATATCCCTGACCTCCTATTGAGCAATCCACTGTCAGGATAACCTGGGGTCATCTGGAAAAGAAAAAAATGGTCACTGTGACCTCTAATCAGACTTTTCAATGGATTGGGTCCCAAGTTGTCTTGGCACTTCAGGTGCTTATAGAATAAACAAAAAAATCATATCGATGGCTTTGTATTTCAGAAAATTTGATCATAGAACATGCACTTGGTTTCTAGGCTAGAACATAATGGAAGACCGTGTCACCTTGGTGAGTGTTGGACCCAGTCAAAGAAAGAGGAAGGAGATGAGAGAAAAGCAAATGCATCCCTTCTAGCCTGGGAAGAGAATGTCAACCATCACGTCTAGAATTTTCCCCAGCAAAGTGTACCTTTCAAAGGAGACCTGGGTATTTCACACCAATTCTAAGTAAATCAGTTAGCATGCTGGCATTGGAGACTTGGGAGTCATTTCTGTTTTGTGCAGTGGATTGAAATGGCGATGTGTTTTTCCGTGCTGGAAGGCTGGAGGCCCTTCTTCCCAGGTCCTCACGCTGTAGCAGTTTGGGAAGAGGGGGAGCAAGTTCAGGGCAGCATTCCGGCTGCCCACAGGCGCAACGAGAACCAAGCACTCCAAGTGGGAGGTGGGGAAGGAGAGGATTTCCCCCAAGAGGGTTTTGCTAAGTTTGAGGACATCTTTTCAAACAACTCAGAAACCCAATGGATGGGGTGAAAACAGATTTAATGAGGCAGGAGATGTGGAAAAGAGGAAACACCCAAGAGTAGCGAATGAAAGTCAGAAGGTAATGCCCATCAAAGAGGAGACAGGAGGAAAAGGGATTTTCCTCACTCCATCAATCCTGTTCAGAAGTGGCTTACTCTTTCTTGGTCAGTTTATTGAATCCAAAAGGTGCCTACCTCAGCCAAGACAGTCTGCCCTCCCTTCCCCCACCTCTCTCCTCAAGTCCCTGCTCTCCTCCTAACAGATGGTAGCACACACAGAGCATTTTTTTTTCTTCTGATGCTAAGCATGATTTACAGGCTTGAGTTATTATTTATCATTATTCATTTTCTGTCAGCAGTGCATTGAAGGTTAATAGAAATGCCAGCATGCTCACTGATTTACTTAGTAAAATATTTGTTCCAAGGTTTAGGTCATATGATTGGTGTCTGAGTGAGTTTCAGGTTTATGCATTATGAAAAGCAAGATGACTTGACCTTCAGCCACCAACACTAGCACCATATATTACTTTAGTGAGTGACCTTCAGAGCCCTAAGACACAGTAGATGTATTCAACACATGTTAGTCTCCTCCATATTGCTGGCATTGTATACATACCAGCTGAGTTTATGCGATGTAAGCTGAGCCCTGGAGCCCATCTAATGAATGGGAGGCAGAAGAGATGTAAACTCAGGCTAAACCAGACCCTCTTCTTAAGATAATAAACTGGCTTTGCAGTCCAGCTGCACTGAAGCTGTGTGTACACAGAGGGACTAATCACTTCACATTGCCTCCTGGGCTTCTTATAGCTCAGCAGAGAAAAGGATACAGACAAAAGGACAATTCTGAAGGAAACTGGGTTGGCATGGGCCATTAATCAGGGCCCCAGGGGGAGAGTAGGCTTGAAGGGACCTATGGAGGGCTGGTGTCATTGTGCTGCTATGATTGAAAGCTGGGGATGCCAGAGGAAGGAGATGGCAAACAATGAAGAGACATGAGTCTTGATCTCTAGAAGCTTGGAGTCAGGTTAGCAGAAGAGATCAAAATGGCATTGCAGTAATGCAAACATAAAAACTGTGGTAAAGACAAAGAGTGGGTAATTACTTTCTGAAGGACCCATTGTAACCAATACTGTAGAGGTAATGTGGTTATCACATTGTAGTGGGTTCAAATCACAGACCCAGATTTGGGATGCATAAGTCCAAGTTTCAGCTCCACTGAGTAAGGTGACTGAATCTCATTAAGCCTCAGATTTCTTATTCAAATGAGCATAATACAATCTCTTGAGGCTATTGACAGGATCAATTGGGATCATATGTGTAATGTGACAATAATAATAAAATGCGTATAACCCATGTCATGTGCCCAGCACGTGCTAGTTTAGTCACCACACCCTCATCACTATAAGTTCTCTGACTGGATAGTGAAGAATTTGCTGAGAACCCTAGAAATCCTCATGTTTGATATGGGACTTGATCTTCAAGTGAAAAGAGAAATGATATCAGTTGTCGGAGAAAAATGGGTCCCCATGAATAGAAGGCCGGTCCAGTGCCAGGAACAAGTCACTTTCTGGAGATAGACATGAGAAAAATATCCAATGGTCTAAAATGGCTTTTTATTCCTGAACTGTGTTCCTTCCATGAAGTTCCAAAAAGAAGCCATCACTTTCCCTTATCAATTGTACACTAAATAACGTATTACTTTCAGGTCCAGTGACATTGCTTTAGAATTGACTCAAGTATAATTTTAAGACTCGGTGATCAACTGACTTTCTCCAAGGAGTCTTCCAAATCACCCCACCATCTGTACTTCCTGCTCCTCGTCATTGGCACTGTTGACTACCAGCAGGACTTCCCACCTGACAAGTGACATACATGATGTCTACGTTCATCCCCCTGGATTACGTGACTAAGGCCTCCTTCTGTGAGTCATGCCTGGGAGAGGAAGTGTTTGTTTTTTAAATTATTGCCTTGGGAGTCCGCTTAGGTCATTTTAATACCCCGGAATCTCATCCACCTCTCCTGAAAGTGGCATGACCGCTTTTCCCACTTGTAGCATTACTGAAAGGAAAACCCGGACTGGGCAAGGACCAGGGAAGCTGGCTTAACAGCCAATGGAAATCTTCCAACCAGGAACTAAACTCAAGGCAGTTGTCTTCAGAGAAAGCAGTCATTGTCCTTGGGTCTAGATAGTTCTCATAAAACAGCAAAAGAGAAGGCATTATAATGTTTGAAATAAGAAAACTTATCCCTCATTGGGAACACTGAAGTGACCTGATACAATCTACAAAGAACAGAAGACTAGTCATTGGTTATTCACTCGTCCATTAATTCTAGACATTTGCTGGAGGGTAAAAGGAGATTCTACATTCACGGCTTTACTCTCTCTAGTAGCCAGACTCTTCAGGGTCAAGGCCGTGATAGTGGGACTCTTGTTCTTCATACTTATTTATAATTGCATTGCAGTCTTAACACTAGATGAGATCTGAGGGCTCATTGAGTCTAATCTCTTCCCCTTGCCACTGAGAATTCCAATGCCCAGAATTGTTGATCTGTGACTGATAGTGGTAGAGACAGTCCTGGAACAGAGATTTCCTGGTTCCTGGAGGTGCTCTTTGCTCCTCTCCATATTGCCTGTGTTCCAGAACTGGCCTTAATGATGAGCTGATCATTGAATTCCAGCTGCCCAGACTACAGGCCCACTCTCAGAAGAATCACGTTTCCTCCCCTTGAATAAGGGTAGAAATGGCAAGAAACCCATAGTGTGTCAGAAGTGTTGACGGTAAAATACTGCAGTGTAAAAACAAAGGCAACCTCCAGAAGAATTAGGAAACAAAGCAATTTAAATCTCATTTCAATGATTTTCCCTCCTTCCCTCCATCTTCGCCCTAGACTGTTCAATGAGCCCATCTGAATTCTGAGGGCATGTTCATTCTCCCACGATGGGGGCTGAGTGCTGGAAATGTCCTTTCATTTAATTTCCAGTACTAGCTAAATTATCTATTGCCATGATCTGTGATTGATTTAGTTTTTATTGCTTTTGGCTGTGACAATCTATAAGGACCCAGCTGATTTTCCCTTTTTGGGTTTTAGGCTTTATTGCTGTCATTTTAATGACAGATATTAAACACAGAGAATTCTCATCTGTATTTTCTCCAACAGGCTGAGCTATATGCTGTATTTGAACATGAGATGATCCCAAGAACTGGTCCTTCCAATGTCTCTTTCCCTGACTTCCTCCATGGTACTTCTGAAGATGAACACATGCACCTTCAGGCTAACTTCATTATCATACCACCAAGTATAGAGTAAACATCAAATAAATATTTGATGCATTAATTAATGAAAGAAGAATTCATTAATTCTTTGATATGTGAACTTCTCCATAAATCTGCCATTAATTCTCATCTCCAAATGCTGAGTACCTACTGTATACAAAGAAATTATGCTAGGTGTAAAAAAATTCAAAGAAATGTATGATTATACTCTTCATGAGCTTGCATTTTACTGATAAACATCAAGTATGTACATAAAATATTAAAAGTATAAAAAGGGTTATATTAAATAAGCAAGATTACAATTTTCCTAAGTGTATAAAAGAAAGAGGTATTCCCTTGAGTTAGGGAAGACAAGAGAAAAGTGGTAGGAAGGATAAGCTAAATGGAAAAATGAACCCTTTATTATATTAGGTCTATTTTCTGCTACAAGTGATAGAACCACAATCCGAGTCAATTTTTTTCTTCTCATATGATGGGCTTTAGACATTGTTGGGTTAAGGGCTGATATGACATCAGAGGAATCTAAAATGTGTATCAATACAAAACCAGAGGAATTATTATTCCATCCTACCCTATACCTGTATTCTTTTTCATGGAATTTCCAAGCAAATGCTTCTTTATTCTATATTCCTGGACAAAGCTTGTCAGCATAAGAAATACAAAATTTCCTAATTCACTTTTAAAATGAGATGTCTTCTTAAGTCTGGAAAATATATGTCAACTCAGGCTAAGATCCAAGAGCAGCAGTGTAGTCAAGTCAAATAAGAAGACAGTAAATAAGTTGATTAAAAACCCAGAATTCAACTTTGCATTCCTTTTACCAATGATGGGCCAAAGAGATCCTCTCCCTTCTTTACCATGCACATGTTCATGAGATGTATTGCTGAATGATGTCCTAGCTCCCATCTTGGGTGCTGCTCCTAATGATGTTTTTGTTTGTTAATAAATTTGGATTACTTTGGGGAGTCCATTCAGAGACCTGATTCCCTCAGAAGAGGAAAAATAATTTCTTCTTGTAGGGGAAATGGGAAAATATTGATTATTGGATATGGAGTAAAAAATTTTCTGTAGGGTGACTATAGATAACACCAAGAATACAAATAACTCAGTCAATAAATGGGCTAAGGAAATGAGCAGACACTTCACAGAAGAAGATCTACAGGCAAAAAAGTAATTTTAAGTCAGCTTCTAGAAGTCCTAGCAGCAGAACTAACATTGACATTTCTTTTGATAAGGATGGAGCTTGGTGATTTGAAAGAATTAAAGGGAACCTGAAACTTGGAGGTGGGGGTTTGTTTTGTCTTGGAAAATTTGGTTTACCTCACCCAGAGAAGAGAGACTCTTTAAATATCTGAAATTTTGGAGTTTAAATTAAATCATATTCATTAACTTATTCAATAAGTGTTCACTGAGAGGTTCCCATGAACTGTCCTAGGAGACAGGGGTACATTAAAAGACAAAATTGCTGAAAGTTCTGCCCCTTCTGGGGCATACAAGCAAGTAGAAAGAAATAACTTTGGAGCTTTCCGACAGGTACTCTGACATGTTCACCTTCACTAGCAGGCCAGGTAGGAGGGGACAGGTCTGGGAGGAGATGATGGAGAGAGAGATGGTGGCTGGGGTGAGGGTGGAAGTGAGTTCTGGGGACCTGCAGAATTATGTAGGGAAATTTACAAAAAAAAAATGAGAAGTTTCATAAATACTCACTAATCTATAACATCTTTGATTCTCTTTTCATGGGGTTTTCCCCTTGTTTTGGTGGAGAAACTCCTCAGTCAACACTGCAACCAAACCTACTTTCTAACTCTGCAACCAGGGATAGCTAAAATCAGCATTTTGAGAGTCTCTCTCCTTCCCCAGGAAGACTCCAGGAAGAACAAGTTCCCAATAGAGGATTTAAATGTCTCTGGGAAATCCAAAAGTCAATCATGGGATCTAGGATTACTCAACGCAAACAAAAAGAAAACAAATAATCACAGGTTACAATGTGCCACATGCTGTGTTCATATACCTGTGTGTTCAACGTAAGTTTTCATGCCATAAAATAGGTTGAATTCCAGCTGTGATCATTTTCAGCCGTGACGTAGTATTTTCCATTATCATTATTGTTACTCTACAAACAATACTTTCAATGTGACCGTAATTACTATGACAACTGCCTTCGTGGTTGTCATAGAATTCTTCCTAAAAATTTTCCATGGTCAAATTAGACCTCGCTCATCCCGGATCCCATCTGGTGAAATCACAACACCCTTGCTCAACCTGAGTCTCTGAGGAGAAAGTTTCCCCTTGGGCAACTCTTGCCTGGACTTGGGTGACTACATTTAATCCCAGAACTCAGGGAGAAACTAAATCAGGGTCAGGATCACAAAATGCTGCCTGAACAGTGGTTATCACTTGGGTGCCCTGAACACAGATTTTTGGGGTGGTAGTTGTTAGCTAATAATTTTAGTTCAAGATTATTACTAATTATGGCAGTAATGGCATTATAGTAATTATAGCTTGGGGAATATACTACATGCCAAGTACAGTATAAAGTAGATTTTATTATATCCATTATTTCAAGTACAAAAAAAAAGAATAAAAAATAAATAAAAAATAAAGGAAAACTGGGTGTGATGGTGCACACCTATAATCCCAACAGCCCAGGAAGCTGAGGCAGGAGGATTTCAAGTTCAAAGCCAGCCTCAGCAAAAGTGAGGCACTAAGCAACTCAGTGAGACCCTGTCTCTAAATAAAATACAAAATAGGGCTGGGGATGTGGCTCAGTGGTTCAGTGCCCTTGAATTCAATCCTCAGTACCCACCCGTCCCCCCCCCCAAAAAAAAAAAAGTCTAGTAACTATTAAATAGTTTGTTCAAGGTTGTACATATTGTAGAGCCAGAAAGTAGGGGCACTAGAATTTGAATCAAATTTTGTTTGACTCTAAAAACTTGGGCTTATCCAATAAGTCATAGTACCTATAGAGTGGACAAGAATTCAGTTCCTTTAGAGCCAAGGAAAAGAGAGACCTGAGAATGACTTTCCAAGATCCTAAATAATAGGAAAAGAAAAGGGAAGGAGGGTAAGATAGAAAGATAAAGAAAGGAAAGAAAGAAAGAAAGCAAGCAAGAAAGAAAGAAAGAAAGAAAGAAAGAAAGAAAGAAAGAAAGAAAGAAAGAACAAACGGAAGGAAGGAAGGAAGGAAGGAAGGAAGGGGAAGGAAGGAAGAAGAATAGAGAGAGAGAAAGAAAAAAGAAAAAGAGAAAGAAAGAAGGAAGGAAGGAAAAGAGGAAAGGAAGGAAAAAGAAGAGAAAGACCCATGACTCTGTAGAGCAATGAGTGCAAGTAGCATGGCTTTAGTACCATCTCAGATACCATCCAGATATACCACCCTGATCCTGAGGCTTCTTATATACCACACACTCAAACTGTTGGCCTAACCACAGAGCTTCCTTGCCCTGCCCCCTTTGTAAGCAAACTTTTGCTTGAATGAATGGCTGTTGGACCATCTTCTTAGGGATATATATCTCCATTGTAGCCAAATAGTCCAAGACGGTTAGCATTTTAAACATGCAATCATATTCTTTTGAAGTCGTGGAAATATTCTAGAAATTGTGATGTGCATGAGTCCAAAAATATCTTAGGCTGACTCATATCAAAAATAATTGAAAAAAAAATTATTGGACTTGTATTTAATGGAGAAAGTACAGCTGCTAGAGCAGGATCCACCTCCCATTCAGCTTGCCAGGCCTCCAGCTGCTGACCTTGTGGAAGGATTGCATGGCTGTCCTAGTCAGGACAAAGGACTCAGAGCTCCTCATCCTGAAGATGGGAGCAGCCACATCCAGAACATTCCTCAGGGCACCATGAATAACAAGAGAGCACTTCCCATTTATATATACTTGACATCAGAACCTTGCAAACATCTCGTGAGGAAGGCCAGATGTCTTACAGAAGAGGAGAAATGCACACAAGGACAGACAGGTATTTAGTGTCTTGTGGGCAGGTGTTTTATGAGCCGGTTCTTTTACTCCCCCCTCAGCACTGGCAGGTGCAGGTGAATTATTTTCTCTCATGTAAAAGTGAGGAAATTCCTGTTTGGATAGTTGAAGTAATTTGCCCAGTTAGCCCAGGGCCACCTGGATCAGCTCTATCCTTGAGTTCACACTGCTCTAAGCACAGATCTTGCCTTGATTCTCTTCCAGACCACAAGGCTCCATAAGCCTATTCCCGAGAACCCACTGCAAGGAATACAGGCCCAGGGTCCTTGCTCTAGAGCAGTAAAGGATTGACCACAAGGATCTCCATGTTTAGGAGCATGTCATTAAATCCAGTCATCACTGAGGTGTCTCCATCCCAAAGACTGGAGCACAGTCTCACAGATGAAAACCCTGTTCTGCAGAGGGGCAGCACCTGGGGAGGGATCGGAGGTGCGTGCAGACCCACACAGCTTTAGAACTCAACACAAACCTCTCTGAGTTCTTGCATTCAGAGAGTAGCCAGAGTTGCTCATTGAGGCACCGTCATTTCCCCCAAGCATGGAAATGGAAACTTGAGCCTTCATTCTTCTTTGGAAAAAAAAAACCTTAAACACAGTCTCCTATTTTGGGCAAATGACCTTTGGAGGTCACAACGAATTTTATGATGTTTATCACAGTTTATCACATTCTTTCTGCTTATTTTTAATCAAATTCTTCCTGTGTGCTCAGTGCTTTAAAATGCATATATTTAGTTTATTTTTGCAACAACACTATAAGTACTTTCATTTTCTTTTCTTTTTCTTTGTTTCTAGTACCGGGGATTGAACCCAAGGGTGCTTGACTACTAAGTCACATCCCCAGCCCTTGCTATTTTATTTATTTTTCTGAGACGGGGTCTCACTAAGTTGCTGAGGCTGGGTTTGAACTTGTGATTCTTCCACCTCTGCCTCTGGAGTCACTGGATTACAGGTGTGCACCACTACGCCCAGCAGTACTTTCATTTTCTAAAAGGTCACTGAGCCTCTAGTTACCCGGGAGGTGACTGTCTTGAATAGGACAGACAGTCCGGGATTCAAACCACATCCTCCTGGTGCTGCAGTGGTGCACTGGGAGCATCTCCGAATCCTTCCCAAGGGCCCCTTGCAGCTGTTGCAGCTGCAGCCTAGGCCTCATGGAACTTGTCTTCAAGCACTTGTTCCACTGCTGTTTGGAAGGAAGGGTGAGGGGATACGGTCATAGCTTCAGTCCTTTAAGGGGAGTTTTGTGTTTATAGGACTAGCGTTTGGATTCACCTTCCTCCTTATGGCCAGATTGTGCCGTGCTGAAGAAGCAGGAAGCCTACTTGGTGTTATTGCCATGGGATCACCCAGGTGCAGGTGAAGGTGGCCTTGAAACAGTCTACCTCACATCCAGAGGAGGGAGGTGCTCTCCAGATGGTCCCCTGTCATGCTCCACCATGCACAGCTAGGCTAAAGCATTTTGCAGGATCCACGGGAAAGGAGCAGGAAAACAGAACACAAACCACATAACCTCAGCTGATCCTTTCCCAGGTGGTCAGCAGAATCCATTCAGGAACAACTGCCAAGTATAGGCACCAGTCAAACTCTCCTAAATGCAAAGGCCCTTTGTTCTCTTGAAAACTTGCCTTTGTTGGCGAGGTTGCTATTGTTGTGGTCTAGGGAGGGAGGAATATGCCTACATCTCCAGTTTTTAATATGGTAAATGTCAGTGTTTATGCCTGCACGGGCTGGCCTAATTATCCCGTGTCCTCTAAAATCTTCCGCTGTAATTACCACTCACCGCACTGACACCTACTGCTAAAGGGAGAGCCATCAGCCGCAGGAGCGCAAACCCAGAGCACACTCAGCAAACTGCAAGCGACACCAGCAGCTGTTTCTGGTTTTGAAACGGTGGGAGTTTCACAAGCCATTTTCCTTGGTCCCTCTGCAGTAAATGCCACCATGGTTGAGAAGTTGGAAATGTTTGTCGGGCCCAGAACAAAGCTGTGAATGAATACCACAGTAATTTGCTTTCCCACAATCCCCTCCTTTCTCTAAATCAGCCATGGAGGAGGCAACTGATGGGGCTCAGGCAAAAAAAAAAAAAAAAACAGATAAGCCCCAGTGATATCTGGTATGTCATTGCTATTAGGGGTATAATAGCCTTTGTGTTATCTACATATGTACTGTAAAGCACAGAGCACTAGCTGAAGAGTTGAGACAGCTCAAGAGAATAGCTTTTAAGCAAAATACCATGTTAAAGAGACTGATCTTCCTTCTGAAAAAAAAAAAAAAATACCCATTAGCGCACATGGGTGGTATTGAATTGTATCTGCATTGTAAAGGGAATAGTTTGGCCTGGCTTCCGTGCCTGCATCTGTACAGAGGAGGAGGGAAGAAGAAGAAGGAGAAGGAGGGAAAAAAATCAATAAATTTAGTGTAAGCAGAGTCACAGCAACCTTTAAAATAATAAGACAAATCCATTTATTTCACAAATGTCTTCATTTCCAAATGCCATTGTTTGGGGCACTCTGCTGTCATTGTCCATGACATTTTTGAAAACTTGGCTCTTAATCATTTAGGTGTAGCCTGAGTTCTTCTGCAACAGCCAAGTTAAAAGATTATACATTCACCCCACTGCTCTGGCAGGGAAGATCGACTTTAACAGCCTCGTCCTGTGGGGTGAAGGAGGGAGGCTGGCGATGGGGGAAGAGGCTTGGAGAAAGACAAGGCTTAAATATGGACAAAAAAGCTCAGCTGTATTGCTATATACAATGAAAAGTAATTACAGAGAAAAATGAAAGCTGTTTCTTGCTGTTAGCAGGAAGAATAAGAGAATTCTGTACCTTTTTAAAGCTCCGAGTCCATTTTGATGTAATTGGTTCTGGAATTATTTATGACATTAATTGCTGCGCTATCGACTGCCTGTCAGTGGCTCTGGCAGTTAGTCCATCTTTCTTAGCAGAGACAGCCTGCTCAGCCCAAACTAGACTGACAAGCTAATTATACCCATCTTCCCCTTCAATGACAAATGCTGCTCATCGGAAACCTTTCTAGAAATAAGCTCTCATTCTTTTCCCTTTTTCCTGAGCCAGACATAACGGATATCTCAAGGTGCAGATCGCAGCTAAAACTCAGCTCACAGGGCTATTAGCTCTGAACATCTCACTTGAGCCAAAAAACCTAAGCATCTTATGTTATCAAACTGTATGTCATTCCCTGATGCTAGTTTTCAGGGATGAGCAGGGCTCCGGCCTGTCAGTCAGAGCAGGGCAGAGAGAGCGGAGCCGACTGAATTAGCCAAGCTCTTAACTGTCCACAGCGCTGGCTCAGGTGATGATAAGGAGACTAGGGAAAATGCCCTCTGTGCTTTGTTCAGCTGTGACCAGGGGGCAATTTGGTGGTGCTCAATGCTGAGTCCCATCTGGGGGAGGCAAAGTAGAGAGTTCCTCTGGCCACCTTGTGGCTTTATCTAAAAGCCCCTTCATGATTGAATTGTGCAACGAGTTTTGCATGCAAGGTTTATCTTTCATGCAATTTTAGCAGACTATTTTGGGTCCATGACTCCTACTCCATCCACCAGGCTTTGCTTTGAAACATGGGCATCCATATGTGAGACTCTAGAAGGAGGTACCTAAAGAAGAAGTGAGGTAATTCTATTGCTTTTGGAACATGCAGGCTAGTTTGGAAGACAAGGCATGTGCATAAAGAGACACATGCACAGTAACGGAAAGCATGACAGAAAGAATCAGCACCTGCTTTATTCTCTGCTGTGGATTTGTTGTCATTGTTGTTCAGACTTTGTGCTGTCCCAAATAAGTCAGCAAAATTAATTCTCTTTTTAAATGATTAAGGTCTCTCAGAAAAGACTCACCAGTGCCCTGTGACTCAGAGAAATTCAGGAGGCTAAAATTCATCTCCTCTCTTGGGCCTTGGGCAAGACACAAAAATTCAAACCTGTAACATGAACTTCATAACCTCTTTCTGCCTCCCAGACAAGGTGTGGTAGAAATTCGTTTTGACAAATTATAAAGACATTGAATGAAGAAGAAATCTGCCACCCAGTGTAAAGTACAGTGATGAGAATGAGGATGAAATGCAAGATCTGGATCAGGAAGGTCACTTGAACTTGGGCTCCTGGGCCCGTCTCTTATCCGCTGGTTCCTCGGAGCGGGTGGGACTGTTGTCCTGCTACGCCATGTGTGGCTCCTGTTGGGTCTTCTGCTTCCACATTTTCTAAGGCTGGACCAGGTGCCAGGCAGGACAAATGGGACCAGCTGCACGTCAAAGGGTCCTGTAGGAAGTAAGAGAAGCAGCACGGGGTCCACGCTGCCCTCCGGACTTCCAGTTCAGCCTTCTAGGTTCCAACTTACTCTTGATTTTCCTACTTTGTATGGGTCTTTCTCTCCTTGCCTGTCCCCGATGCCCTTAAGGCCCCAGCACCAGTACACACAATCAGCCCATTGTATCTGTGGATTCCACATTGGTGGAGTCAACCCATTGCAGATCAAAAATATTTGGGAGGGAAATGGTGTCTACTGAACTTGTCCAGTTTTTGCTCTCTTGCCACTCTTCCCTGCACAATACAGTGTAACATCTATTTGCATAGCATTGGCATTGTTCTAGATTTTATAAATACTCTAGAGATGATTTAAAATACACAGGATGTGCACCAATTATATGCAAATACAATGCCATTTCATATAAGGGATGTGAGAGTCTGCCGTATCTTCAGGGGTACCCTGGAACTGATGCCTATGAATGCTGAGGGATTATTATATTTATAGTTTGATATTTAAATAATCTTCTAGTGGTTCTGCTTTATTGATGGGACATTGACTGGATCAGATCAAATCCCTAGGAAAGTCAACGTGCTTTGGGATTATTCATTGTCCAGCTGGTATAAGAATCCTAGGGGAGGACCATTCCAGCAAAGAAATCTTCAGCATGTGGGAAAGAGTCAGGCACTGTGTCAAAAATTACATGAACATTGTGTGCCTCACAAGAGCTGATTTTCATATTGAATAGGCAAATGAGAAAAGAAAAATTGTGTGAAGTTTGAGTTCTATAACCCTAAATACCTCATATCATCTCCCTAATACCAAACACTTGCATAGCTAGAAAATGAGCTCTGTTCTCATGCAAATGGCTGATATTCTACAAATGGAAGTTACTGATGCAGTGTGGGGCACAGTGAAGCATGTTCTACAATGGAATATAAGTGGGGTGGACAACTATCTAGATTTTCTCCAGACTCAGAGATTTCATGGGACGTTAGACCTTCAGTGCTAACACCAGGCCAGTTCTTGAATCTCTGAGGTAGTTGGTTACCCTAAGTGTAAGGCAAGTTTTCCTGTCATAAAAGAGTTAGCAACCACAGCATTATAATAGTCTTAGTATTGCTGAGTCTGTTTACTCACTTCTAAAATAGTTCTTCTGAAGATAAATGGTTTAAATATATGTAAGAAACCTTAGTTCTTGACAGTCAACACTAAATATATGATTATTAATAATTAGTAATGTTATCAAAAATGGTAACACATGAACATATAGAAATATAACAGAAAGTCCACATGTGAAGGAATGAGAATCTAGTGATGCTGAAAAGATGTGCTACCAGAGTCAATGGGGAGACAGGACATGATGGACCAGAGGTTCTTGTATTCATATATTCAATGACTACCTGCTCTGTGACAGGCACCAGACTAAGTACCATTTTTTTTTAATTACGTCTATATTTTTAACTGATACATAAAAACCTAAAATTATACATATTAATGGTGTACCATGTGATGGTTCAATACATGTGCATTGTTTAATATTTAAATTAGGCTAAACACATCTACTCAAACATTTATTATTCCTTTATGGTTAAAATATATCCTTCTAGCTTTTTGAAATGTACTGTGTTCCTCCATTCTTGGGAAATGTGAGGGAGGAGGGGACGAGTGTATGGAAAGATGGTGGACTGAGACAGACATCATTACCCCCTGTACACGTGTGATTACATGAATGGTATGAATCTACATCGTGCACAACCACAGAATTGAAAAGTTAAAAAAAAAGGAGAAATGCACCATGTTATCTATAGTTATCCTACTGTGCAATAACACACCAGAACTTCTTACTTTCTAACTATAACGTAGTACCTATTGATCTGCGTCCTTCCGCCTCCCCTCCCCCCACCAGTCCCTGGTAACCACAATTCTACTTTTCAACTTACGTGACATCAACTTTTTTAGATTCCACGTGTGAGTGAGAACATTCTATTCAGTGAATAAAATGGACATAGTGCTTTCAACCAGACATAAAGCACAAACAAAAATACATGGATATTGTGGGAGAAAACAATTGCATGTCCTCCAAGAGAATTCTGGGGGAGGTCTCATTTAGACAGAGAGATCAGGGCAAGGGTCTCTGAGGAAGTATCACTAAAAAATAATTTTTCACCGGTTTGGAGGGGAAAGAGCAGCCTGCAGAGTGAGAAGAGCAGGGTTCATGTTGATTTAGGAAGAGGTGGTACTGGAATTAGGTTTTAAAGACCAGAGAAATTTCTATAGACAAAGAGAAATAATGCCAGTTGTGGACCCTTCTACTGCCTTACTGTTACAGGTCAAATGACCTTTATTCAAAATGCTTGAGACCAGAAGTATTTCAGATTTCACATTTTTGGGGGGATTTTGAAACACTGGCACATCTATAATGAGATATGTTGGGGATGGGACCCAAGCCTAAACAGGAAATTTGTTTATGTCTCATATATACCTTATGCTTATGGCCTGAAGGTAATATTAATAATATTTTTAAAATTTTGTTCATAAAACGGTTTTATGGCATGGAATTTTCCACCTGTATTGACAGGTCAATGTTCAACCAATTTCAGACTTGGGAGCATTTTAGATCTTGGAATTAGGGATGCTAGAACTGTGTTGGGAAATTTTTATCTTCAAGTTTCAGATTTCTCTTCTGTGAAATGATCTTAGGGAGGAAGTATATTAATGTTATTAAATATAGTATATTAATGTTATTAAATATATCCAAGAAGATGAACATCTAAGAATCAAAAGTCCCTTGCCACTGAGCACAGTAACACAAAAATATCCTGCAAGAACAGGAGGAAAATACCAGGTTTCTGTGGTTGCTGTAGCAACTAACTACCCATTTATTGAATGGTCTAAGATGTCATGAAGACCTGAATAGATGGTGGGATGTGGATTAGGCCTCCCTGGGAACATATCTGATGCATGAGTTGGCCTCTTTAGGAGAAATTTGTTGCTTCTATTTTCAGTGAATGATTTCAGTGGGTCAGAGAAAAGGAGTTTCCCTTTATGAAGTCCTTTTCCCACTAGGAGAAAGAGGCTAATTGAATAGCTAAACTGTGGACATTTTACACTATATATATATGTATCCATCCCCCACCAAACTCTTTGGGAAAACCCACATAAATTGAACATAAAGCTCTAAAAATTGGTTTCTTTAAACCACTCTCTGCCTATAAATTGTGTAGTGCTGACGGCATCTTTCTTAGGCCATTCTTTTCCCTAAATGTGCAGAGTCACTGAAATCGGTGGATCAGGAGGACAATAATATGCAAGTCCCCACCCCACCCCAGGCAGCCAAGAATTCATTCCCGTGCTTCTTTCTCAAAAACTGCCAGAAAAGGAGGAAATTAGAAGTTCTTCAGTGAAGCCACTAACCCCCCAAAAGAAGGAGAAGTTCACTATGCCTGAGCCTCATGGCCGAAAGTCAGGCCAAAAATGAGAAATCAAAAATATCAACTGAATGGATCAATTAACTTCAGGCCTATATCAGACTGATCAAGTCTGGCTAATGTGGAAATTGAGGAATGGCAAGAAGACTGGGGAAGTATTAATATAGGTAAAGAGTAGTGTCCTGACTCTTGGCAAGAAAAATAGATTCTTGGTCAAGCTGTAGAAGACAGTTGCCTCAGCAAGGTGACCTTGACATAGGTGACTGCTGGCTTAATCTGAGTTGTGCAGGTTAATACTTATAGCTGGAAAAGTATCCATTAAAAAAAGAAAATGGACTTGGCAAACAGTCTTTCAAATCTAGCTTAGTCTTTCAAATAAACATTTGACACAGGATGCCTTAAGCTCAGTCCTGATGAAAACAGAAATCATCTAGCAATTGCAGTGAAAATATCAACACTCTCTTATAGTTACTAAACACCTTTTACATATATTAATTATCCCCCATAGAATGGCACAACCACAGCTTATCCTTTAAATATGGGCGAGGAAATATGTATGCATATAGATATAGATATAGATATAGATATAGATATTTTTTTGCTTAATCCTGTACTCTTCCACTTCAATAAATATATGTCAAATAACAGGATGTGGAAGCTTAACAGTGCCCTGAAGTTCTCCCCATGTCCAATCATTCATAAGTGGCAAAGCCGTCACTTATGGCCCAGAATGTTTCCCAGGTGGGCTCATAACTCAGTCTCTTACCATGCCCACAGTACCACCTGCATCTTCTTTGACATAGGCAGTGTTGAAGTTGAAGAACTTGAGAAAGTCTTAGAACATGGAGAACTATAGGAAAACAACAATCTCCTAATACAATCCATTTTAAAGAAATTAGCTCACAAATCCAAAAGAAAATCAGGTCCCACTATAGCTTTTTGTGATATTATGGTTTATTGTGCTATGTGGATTGGTATTTTAAAGTCAATGAATAATTGTAAAGCTTCATTAAAATACTGAAGTCATATTTTTCTTTTCTAAACTCTTTTGAATTTTTTTGTAAAAAAAATTTTTGACCAGACCTTAGCTATCATGCTGATGATGTCTTTGATTGGTAAGAATAACATTAGGTACTCACATCTTATGGAAATAATCTTCTGAATGCTCTCTGCTGCCTCTTGCAAAGGAAATCCCACGCCCAACCTCTTACAGGTCTGGGATGGAAAAGTAAACGGATCTTTACTCCTAGCCAAGAACAGAAAGGCTCTTCTCCTACTAAACTAAATGCCAGGGAAAGCTATGTATTCAGTGGTGCTTTCTCTTTTTAATTTCTGAATTAAAGCTGCAGTTGAAAGAAAGAAGAAGATGGGAGGCCCCCTTTCTGTTGATAAGCTCTCGTCAGTTTGCCCAGCATGCAAACGTTATCTTCACCCTGGACAGATGGTGGAAGAGGTGGTTTGCTCCCCCTCAACCCATCCTTTTAGGTTTCCAACATTTTCTAGACACATGTTGTATTTTTTTTTTCAGGTGAATGCCACAAGAGATCTTATAGAAGATGCATTTGTTTTTGACTTCTAATTAATCAAGATAACATCTCTCTCAACCATTAGACAGTAAAATCAATACCTCAGGCATCTGCACCGCCAGTTAGACTTATGCACCAATATCTATTATTGGCAAATCAGTGATGTATTTAACCATGTTGTACTCTATCATTTTATAATATTTGAACAATGTGACTATATTGAGGGTGTGAAGAGAGGGCAATTTCTGCCCCTGGAATCAGGAGTGGGATTTATATCACATTCCCAGCTCTGGAACACTGCCTCTCCCAGCCAAAGATAGGGCAGAGATTCATTGGAATGAAACCACCCACTGGACACCAGAATCCTCAGATGTGAAAAACAAGTAGGACAAGGATCTTGGATAAAGAGGGGCAGCAACCACAAGAAATGTGGGTGTTTGGAGAGCTCTTTCCATCAATTGAAAGCATTGGATGGAGTGCTTGGAACCCTGTCTCTCCTGAGGCTCTGATCCCCAACTGAGGGTGAGAGTATAGGAAGAAAGAGGGAGGGAAGAAGTGAGGTCCTTCTCTGATAATAACTCCTCTGAGTTGAATTTGTTCATTCATGCATTTAACAGAGGTTGGTTAAGTACCTAATCTGTGCCAGGTACCCTGGTAAATGCTAGGGGTAAAGGGATGATTATGACTGGCATGGTCCTTATATGATTGAGTGTTTTGGGAGAGATAAATAGTAAGCAAGTACTAGAAAATAAAATCGTACTGGCAAATCATCCTCAGCACCAACAAGGAAAGCAGGAGCATGCTGTAGGAACACATGAGAGCCAGTCTCTGCAAATCCTTTACTTCACAGTCAAGTACCACATCCCTCCCACCTCCATCGTGGGGCATTGCTCTCAGATGAACAGAGCTGCCCCACCCTTCCTGGGGCACTTGAATCTGATGATTGGTCCACATGAGGACACAAAGGCCTGACCCCTCTCCTCAGGGCCGGAAGCTCTGAAGACCATCCCAACCCCAGCCCTTTGGTATCAGCTAAGCGTCCAGTGCAGTGGCCTCACTGTTCATCTTCTCCCTCTGCCTGGACCTGCTTCCTCTAGGACTTGTTCCATAGGGTGTTTCCCAATAAACTTGCAGGCACATCTCAGGCCCATACCAAGGAGTGGCTTGAAGCTGAGGCTGGTGGTGGGAAGATGGGGAGACAGCTCCCCAGGCAGAGGAAGCAACACTGGCAAAGGCCTAGAAGCAACCTCGAGGGAGCATGCTGGGGAGCTCCTGGAGGCTGGAAGGGTCGCTGGTCTGAGGACCTTCCTCTCACACTGATGGCCTAGGTCCCCTTCGCCTGTCCTTTCCCATCTACATGCCTCCTGATCTACTTTCCCACACAAACTGTACACCAGCTAGACCAGTCCCTTGCCTGCCTCCAAGGCTCTGTCCTGGGCATCTTCCAGCTTGCAGTGTCTTCTTCTTCCCTTAATGTCTTCCACCTCAATGATTTTTTTTAAATTTAAATTTGTATCGACACCTATGAATTACACATATTAATGGGTTCTGCATGATATATCAGTGCATGCACCAATCAAATCCCATCTCTTTAAGCACTCTTTCTCCCCTTCCAAGACCCTAGTAACCACTATTCTACATTCAGGTTGAGTTTTTTTGTTGTTGTTCAACTTCCACTTAAGTGAGGGAACATGTGGTATTTGTATTTCTGTGTCTGACTTATTTTGCTTAACATAACATTCTCCAGTTTCATACATTTTGCTACACATGACAGGATTTATTTTTTCTTTATGACTGAATAATATTCCCTTGTGTATATGTACCATCCTTTTGCTATTCAGTCATCCATTGATGGACACCTAGGTTAATTCCATATTTTAACTATAATAGTGCTATAGTAAACACGGGAGTGCAGGTATCTCTTTGATACACTATTTTACTTCCTTTGTGTATATAACCATAAGTGGGATAGCTGGACCATACAGTAAATCTATTTTTAGCTTTTTGAGGATTCTTCATGCTGTTCTCCATAATGGCTGTACTAATTCACATTCCCACCAACAGTGTATGAGAAACTCTAGTTTCTATTTGATTTCCTGATGGCTAATGATATTCAGCATTTTCCCCCACATATGTATTGGGCACTTGTATTCCTTTTTTTGAGAAGTATGTATTCAAATATTTTGCCCAAATTCCAAGCTGAGTATTCTTCTAAAGCTTATTGCATAATTATAAACATTCTGTATCATAGACTTCTTTGATTATTTGGAATTTTAATAATATGTTGTGTTTGTATAGCCCTTACAGCCCTGAAGAAACTAGAGGAGATTTCATGGAAGGAGTTGCTGGAATCTTCTACAGAATTCTCTTTTGCCAGGATGTAAGGGTGAGGGAGGGGAGAAGGGGGACGACAGTGATGGATCTTGGTAGCCCCCAATATGGTTAGATTAAGGAGGAAGTAAATTTATTCAAAGATGTTTTATTGCTCACAGGTTTGGAGGCCATTCAGGGAAACAGCCCTATTTCGTGGGCTACAGCAGTGGTGACATCACTGTCACTTGGCCCAGACTTGGGAGTTTATACACAGCCCTGATGCTGAGTTAGTCCCTGGAGTATCAGTCACTGATGTCCCTGGAGATCTGCCCCACAGTCTTCCCAGAGTGGAGTCTACATAGCATCTGCGTTATTGAGTCATAGCCTCTCATTTGTCTCACACAGGGACACGTAATCAGTGGAACTTACGTCACAAAACTGTGTCACAAGAGAAACTGGTGAACCAAATGTCAGGTTTCTACAGGGTGGTACAGAATCTCAGGTGGAAAACTAGAAGTTTAAGAGAGGTGTTCAGAGGTGATAAACAGCCAAAAGTAGTGACTATTGTCCACCGGACATGAAAAAGAGCTGGAGCTAGAGATACCAGGGCCACTCATGCCAGCTAGGAAGTTGATTGACATGGAGAGGTCATTACCAATCTGTCTCTCTGCTTCTCACTTTCAATCCCTGCGAAAGACCTTCCAATTTCCTGCTGAATGATCTCTTAAAAACTTCTGCCTCCCTTACCATCATCCTAGAGCAGAGGTCAGGAAACCACAGTTTGCAGAGCAAATCTGGCTGACTTCCTAGCTTTTGCAGATACAGTTCCATTGGACCACAGCCATGCTCATTCACTCCTAGGTTGCCTGTGGCTCTTTTCACACCACAACAGCAGAGTTGAGTAGTTTTGCCAGAGACCTTTGCTGACAAAGCCTGAAATATTTACTACCTGGTGCTTTGCAGAAGAGGTTTGCTGACCCTGTCTTGGTCCAAGCCACCAGCATTTCTTACTAGACCACTGCAAAGCTTCCCCAAGGATGGGCATTTTTCATCAGCCCTACAATCTGAAGTCACACTATAAGCAGAGCACTCACTGTAAAACATAAGCATGACCATGTCACCCTAGGACAAAATTATTCCATAAATGCCCTTCTACTTAATGTAAAAAGCAACACCCTCATCCTGGCAAGAAGACCCTGAAAAGTTTCATATGCACAGTCATCCACTGAGGGGGATGATAACATTGAGTGAAAGAGGTGGACAGAGGATGTGAGGTTTCTTGGAACTTCTGACCAGGCAAGATGAAAGCTTACTCCCAGATACAGAGGGCTCCCCTGTTCCCCAGATCTCTCACAGAACACAAAGCTGCTGTCAATCACACCCCATAGAATGAGGCTTCAGCCAACTGCATGAAGCCATCTATGCAATCCAGAAAGTGTAAAAATACCTTCCTTCCTCTCCCTTCCCCTCACCACCTGTCTCATGTGAAGTCTAACCATGGTCCTCCTTCCTCATCAGGCACAAGTGACAAATGCTTCGCACTTCAGCACAACGCTCTTCATTGCAGGTTTAGGTAAATCAGTGGCTAATTTTTTTCAGTAATGTAGAACTCTAGCAGGTCATACTTCAGTCATGCACAAGGCCAGCTGCTGAGTATGCTGGCTTCAGATGTACCCAAACCTTCACCACGTCAGCCTAGGATCTGACTTCCTTAACAAGACCCCTAAAGTGCAAGAAGTTAAATCAAGAATCAATAAATGGATGGATTCAAACTAAAAATCTTCTTCTCGGCAAAAGAAACAATCAATATTGTGAAGAGAGATTGGGATAAAATCTTTACTACTTGCACCTCAGATAGAGCACTAATCTCCAAGATATATATATAAAAAAAAAAAAAAAACTCAAAAAACTGAACACCAAGAAACAAATAAACCAATCAATAAGTGGGCTAGGGAACTGGACAGACACTTGACAGAAGAAGATATACAGGCGATTAATAAATATATGAAAAAGTGTTCCACATCTCTAGGAATTAGAGAAATGCAAATTAAAGCAACTCTAAGATTTCATCTTACTCTAATTAGAATGGCTATTATCAAGAACACAAACAATAATAGATGTTGACGTGGATATGGGGAAAAAGGCACACTTTTACATTGCTAGTGGAGTTGCAAATTGGTACATCCACTCTGGAAAGCAGTGTGGAGATTCCTCAGAAAACTTGGAATGGAGCCCCCTTTTGACCCAGTTATCCCACTTCTCAGTTTATACCCAAAGGATTTAAAACTAGCATACAGAAACACAGTCACATCAATGTTTATAGCAGCTCAATTCACAATAACAAGATTGTGGAACCAATCTAGATGCCCTTCAACAGATGAGTGGATAAAGAAACTGTGGTATATGTACACAATGGAATATTATTCAGCCATAAAGAAGAATAATATTATGGCATTTTCAGATAAATGGATGGAATTGAAGAACATCATGCTAAGTGAAATAAGCCAATCCCAAAAAACCAAAGGCTGAATGTTTTCCCAGATAAGTGAATGATGATATATAAAAGGGGTGGGTGGGTGAGGGGAGAGTGAAGAACAGAGGAATTTTAGATTACATAGAGGGAAATGAGAGGAAGGAGGGGGGTATGAAAAATGGTGGAATGAGACAGACATCATTACCCTATGTACATATATGATTACATAAATGGTATGAATCTACATAGTGTACAACCATAGAAATGAAATGATGTACTCCATTTGTGTACAATGAATCAAAATAAAGTCTGTAAAAATAAAAAAAAATAAATATATGAAAAAATATTCATCATTCCTAGCAATTAGAGAAATGCAAATCAAAACTACTCTAAGATTTCATCTCACTCCAATCCAAATAGCAATTATCAAGAATATAAGCAACAATAAATGTTGACAAGCATCTGGGGAGGAAAGGTACACTCATACATTGCTGGTGGGACTGCAACCACTCAGAAAAGCATTATGGAGATTCCTCACAAAACTTGGAATGGACCCACCATTTGACCCAGTTCTCCCACTCCTTGGTTTATACCCAAAGGACTTAAAATCAGCCTACTACAGTGACACAGCCACATCAATGTTTATAGCAGCTCAACTCACAATACCTAAACTATGAAACAAACCTAGGTGCTCTTCAACAAATGAATGGATAAAGAAAATGTGGTATATTTACATCGATGGAATATTACTCAGTTTTAAAGAAGAATGAAATTATGACATTTACTGGTAAATGGATGGAGCTGGAGAATATGCTAAACAAAGCAAGTCAAAGCCCCAAAATCTGAATGTTTTCTCTGATAAGCAGATGCTAATTCACGATAAGCTGGGGGTGCTTGAGAAGAATAAAGTTACTTTATACTAGCTAGAGGGAAGTGAAGGGAGGGGAAAGCTCCCTACTATATTTTCAACCCTCATGGAAATATAGTAGGGTGAAACAGGCATTATTACCTCATGTACATGTATGACTGCATGACTGATGTGATCCTGCAGTATGTACAATCAGAAAAATGAGAACTTACACTCCATTTTTGTGTGATCTATCAAAATGTATACATGCATTCAACTGTCATGTACATCTAATTAGAACAAATAAAATTTTTTAAAAGTATCTAACCTAAAATTCCACATTCTCATCATATTTGGGCAGATTTCTTTTATACTTTGACTTCCTAGGTTGGTTTGAATTTTTGGTTTTGTTTTTATTATTGTTTTTTATTTCTAAAATTGCTTGATAAAAATTATGGATGGGCAGTCTAGAATTATCACTTGAACTACACATTAAGAAGAAAGCAAATAAATCAATTATTCTATCAATGGAATAATTTGCCCATTTTGTCAGTTTTTCCTCAGCATATTTTACTGTATCTGTCTTTTTTGAGAATCATGAATAGATTTACAATGTTTCCTCTCCCACATTTATTGTTGTCTTTTTTTTGATAATAGCTATTCTAAGCCAGGCATGGTGGTGTATGCCTATAATCCCAGCAGCTTGGGAGGCCAAGGCAGGAGGATTGCAGGTTGGAGGCCAGCCTCAGCAACTTAGTGAGGCCCTAAAAAACTTAGTGAGACCCTGTCTCTAAATAAAAATATGGAAAATTATTGGGATGTGGCTGAGTGGTAAAGTGCCCCTGGTTTCAATCCCTGGTACCCATCCCCCCAAAAAGCCATTCTAACTGTGGTTTTGATTCTTATTTCTTCATTGTTAAGTAATGTTGGGCATTTATTTTTAATATACTTGTTGATGGTTTGTATATTTCATTTTGAGAAATGTGTAATTCTTGTCATTTTTCTGGCCATTTGCCTTTTTAAAAAAACTATTGTGTTGAGTTCCTCATATGTTCTAAATATTAATCCCTTTTGGGATGAATAATTTGCAAGTATTTTCTCCTATTCTTTAGGTTGTCTTGTGGAAGCTTGTGGAAGCCTTTTAGTTTATAATCTGATTTGTCAATTTTCACTTTTGTTGCCAATACTTTGGGGAACATATCCAAAATTTTTTTGCCAAGACCAATGTCCTCTATGCTTTTTCTAGTAGTTTCATAGTTTTTATCATTTAAGTCTTTGATTCATTTTTGTATATGGTGAAAGATAGGCATCTAGTTTTCTTTTCCTTATGAATATTCAGTATTGCCAAGACAGTTTGTTGAACAGTTTATACTTTTCCCAGTTTTTGTTCTTGATGTCTTTGTTGAAAATCAGTTGATGGTAAATATGTGCTTTTATCTTGGGGTACTCTATTCTTTCCCATGGTGTGTGTGTGTGTGTGTGTGTGTGTGTGTGTGTGTGTGTGTGTGTGTGTGTTTATGCCAGAACCATGCTTTTCTGGTTATCATAGATTTGTAATATATTTTTAAGTTGGGTACTGTAATGCCTCCAGCTTTGTTCTTTTTGCTCAGTATTGGTGGTCTTTTGTGGTTCCAACCAAATGTAGAAGTTTTTTATATTTCTGTAAGGAACAACATTGGTATTTTGATGCGGATTGCACTGAATCTGTAGGTCACTGTGAGTAGTATAAGCATTTTAATCATATTAATTTTCCAATCCATGAACATGGGGGACCTTTTCAATTTTTGTGAACACTTTGATTTCTTTCATAAGTGTTCTATAATTTTTTTCTGCTGCATCTTTGTCTGTATCATTCCATTCTTCCCTGGCCTGTATAGTTTCTCCTGAGACATCTGCTTTTGGGCTAATGGGAATTCTTTAATATGTGACTTTATGTTTTTCTCTTGCCATTTTTACTTTGTGTACTTTTGACAGTTTAAATATACTATGTCTTGAAAAGGACCTTTCTTTTTCAAATCTTTTAGGCAGTCCTTTAAGCATCCTGGATTTGGATGTTCATACCTTTCCCAAGATTTGGAAAAGTTTCAGTATTTTGTTGAGTAAGGTTTCTAAGCCTTTTCCCTTCTCCTTCTTATACAGGTATAATGCAAATATTTTCTTGCTTAATGGAGTCCTATAAGTATTCTAGGCTTTCTTTATTCATTTTTTTTTCACTGTTTTTGTCTAACTGAATTATTTGAAAACATCTTTTCTTCTGCTGTTGAGAATTTCAACTATATTTCTTATTTTGATTTTTCAGCTTTCTGGCCCTAAGATTTGTATCCAGTTCTTTTTTTCCTGATCTCTTTGTGCTGAACTTCTTAGTCATATTACAAATTGCCTGTATAATTTCTATGAATTTTCTGGGTTTGTTTCTTTTGGTTTTTTTGAATCTCATTCAGTTGAACTATTTTCAGGACTTCATTAATTTACCTTTTTCTGGGTTCTAGTACTAGGAAATTATTGTGTTCCTTTAGAGGCATCATTTTATATTTTTTCATTTCTTATGCTCCTACGTTGTCATATGTGCATCTGGTGATTAGTTGTCTCTACCAATTTTATAGAAAAATTTTCATAGTCAATTTTCTACTGGTCATACATCCTTGGATTATGGTTTGATAGGCCATATTGGCTTTGGTTCCAGGTGGACCACTTAGTGTCATGTCCAGGTATCTTCTTTAGCTATAATCAACATCTGTGGGTCTCTTTGTGTCCTAAACTGCAGAGATTGTACCATTGCACCACCAGCTGGGTTACAACTCTCTAAGGTGAATGTGAGTTGTCTGTCAGTTTCTGCAGGACCCATGGGACTAGGAATTCTCTGACAGACCAGTGCAGGCAAGACCTGGCTATTCTAAGAGCAGAGGTATGGCCCTGTCTCTTTCCCCATGGGGATGGGGTTATACTGATCAACCCAGATGGGTGTGGAGTTGTATGCCTGGTAGTGGGAAAGGGCTCTTAACAGTGTCTAAGAGCTGTGTGAGTGACTTTTGGGGGCCTCCGAAGACTCTCACTGCAAGTTGCCAAGCTGCTTTTGGAGGCTAAGGGTGGCTGAGTCAGGTTGCCCTTATGAATTTTAGGGCCTCAATGAAACAAGGTTTTTGAGAATGGGCTGCTTGCTTGCTTTTTGGAACCACAGAAGGATAGGCAGTTCAGCCCAGCTGCTTCTTAGGGTTCTCAGTGGGCCAACTCAGGGAAGGCTACTCTGTTGCTTATGGGGTTTGTGAGTCAGTGGGCAGAGATGCCAGTCAGTTTCTTACTGTCCCTATATGCCATGCTTTGCAGTGTTGGCTACCTGTCTGTTTCCTGGAGCTGAGGATGAGTGACCAGAGTCAACTGACTGCCTGGACAGCTGGAGGGTAAACAGTGCATCCTGATTGGTTCCCAGAGACCTCCACAGACTGACCTGCTCAGAGTGGGCTGCCCAGGTGATTACTAAGGTCATTATTTGGTTTACAAGGATGGGTTTGCTGAGCTGCTAGGGCAGCCCCTGTTTGCTTCAAAGGATCCCTGGCAAGCATGGTCTCAGGATGACATTGTGCAACATGAGTCTGGGAGGGAGAGGGCACAGTATGGACTTAGCTCTTTCTTTGGGGTAATGGTATGTCAACCTGGCATCTCCCTACATGCTGCTCATAGCCTGTGAGGCCTGGGGGCTTTTCTAGCAGTGTATTAGTCAACTTTATAGCACTAAAACAAAATGAGAAAAGATTTGTTTCAGGTCATGGTTTTGCAGGTTCTAGTTCAAGAACAGTGGACCTGTTGTTTTGGGTTAGTGGTGAGTTTGCCAGCTGGCAAAAGCAGGGAGAATCCAGTAGAGCAAGCAGCCCACCAGATGGCCAGGGCCAGGAAGCAGAAGAGTAAGGGACCAGGACCCACCAATGACCTAAGGACCTCCATAAGGCCCCACCTCCTAAATGTCCACGGTACCTCAATAGTGCCACTCTGGAGGTGAGCATTAACATGAGGACCTTTAAGGGACATTCGAAATTCAAACCATAAAGCAACCAGGGCTTTAGGTGCCCATGGCAGGAGGGGGACTGCTGAGTCTTTCTGCTTCCCCTTTCCCTGGGAAGCAAAGCCCCTCTTGGTTCAGGATTGACAGGCCATTGGCTCTCTCTGTGCTCCATTGTACTCTGGTGCTCTGCCTCAATCACTTCAGCAAAACAGCTATTGTTTTTCCCTTTGTGTTGGTTCTTTGTCTTGAAGAAAGACATACCAGACAATTCTAGTCACCCACCTTTCTGAAGTCATCCCCTCTCGCAGTTTTTCCTTCTTAAAATATTTCAATTTGTTTCTCATGCCAGTATGCCAGCATCGTCAAGTTCATACAATGGATTGAAGAGAAGAGTAAAAAACATAGCTTTTAGAAGACTATCTTCATGGTTCAAAAGAATTTTCTAAGAAAGCTGTAAAAAGCACAGATCACAAAATAAAACAGGTAAATTCAACTGTATCAAAAATCCTCTGAATTATAGAAGATACTACATCCAACATTAAACAATTAGATATAATATTATGAAATATATGTTCAATACATAAAACTAACAATGAATTGGTGGTTTTTTTTTTTTTTTTTTTTTTTTTTTGTTTTTTGCAGTACTGGGGAATCGAACTCAGGGCCTTGTGCACTAACAATGAATTGGAATCCAACATATGTGAATTATTTCTAAGAATCAATTAAAAAAAAGAAATCAAGCAAATAGAAAAGTGGGCAAAGAATAGGATCAGATAAATCAAAAAGAGGGAATAGAGAGGATCACTAAATACTTAAGAAGATGTTCATTCCCACTGGTAATCCATTAGGAAAATGTAAGATAAATGAATCATAAGGTTCCATTTAAAGTCCATTAGATAGGAAAATACAAAAATGTATGATAATGTGGTGTGTTGACATAGATATGAAATATTGCAAAGTATCCTACAGTCCTATTTGTGGTATAATATTTTCCTAGATATTTGGCAATGTAATATGAAGTTAATGGCAGGCATTGCCCACATCTGACCCAAATCCATCTCTGAATCGTTATCATAAAGAAGCCCTCCCACAGGACTACAGAGAAACAAGAATATTTTGCAATAGCATTACAAACTAAATATCCTTTAATAGAACTTGGAAAAATTTTAAACTAGTGCTACAGGTATTGACATTGACAAGTCTTAAAAAAGACAATGGATAAACAATGTTTGATGTAGTATATACATTCAGAATAGTAGCATTTAAAGAAATCTAAAACAATCTGAAAAATATTAGAGTACATATTAATTGGATAGATACATATATCAAATATCATCAAATCATGTATAGGAATTATAAACACCAGAATAAAGACAGAAGATGCTTGTGTGGAGGAATATTGAGAAATAGGACAAGGGCAGAGTTCTTAAGAGTTTGAATATTTTATGGAACAGAAGCATTTGAAGTAGATGAAGTGCTAAATTTTGCTGAAGTTTGGTGTTGTGTGTGTCATGACTGTTATATGTTGTTCTCTATTCTTGAAATACATTTTCTGATACAAACAAAAAGTGATAGGTGATGGGAAAAAAAAGACAAAGAAATCTGATTTTTACAGCAGACCAGGAAGCTACATCTATAAACATTGTGGAAAAACATAAGACTTAAGAACTTAACAGTGAGTCGACTTGTTATTTGGGTAGAGGAGCAACATGAAGACATTTTCAAACATGACAAGAATTAAGCATATAACCCCCTTAATCCTTTTTTTGAGGTAGGTGGGAGATCAGAATAAAACTACCCAATGATGAAGTCCTGCCAAATGAAAAAGAACAGCTTTGTGTAGTAAGAAGAGCATGCACTATTATTTTGGTTATTGTTTCTACATTTTTTGTTTTGATGGTCTCTTTTATCTCCTTTGTGCTCTACCATATTGTTTGAAAAGTTCACAATGCACAGGTACAATTTTAGTTTTATATTTTTAGACAAAGTATTAGTTTATTTCTTATGTGAATTTTTAAATTGATTTTGAAGATAAACTGTTTAGGCCAGGTCCAGTGGCTCTATGATCATCTAGGACACATAAAGCCTATCCTTTAAAAAAATTATTGACACATTGATATTTGTATATATTTAGGAGGTACAATATGATAATTCAACAATTTGTATAATGATTAAATCAGAGTAATTAGCATTTCTGTCTCCTCAAAAATTAATCATTGGTATGTGTTGGGAAACTTTGGACTCTTTCTTCTAGTTATTTTGAAATAAATCACAAACTATTGTACACGCTAGTTACCATACTAGGCTATAGAACACCAAAACTGATTCCTCCTACAAAACCCTGATTTAGAATGTGGAAAACCAGACCCACTTTCTTTTTCCCTTCTCTTTCTTCCTCTGTGAGACTGATTTTCCAGCTTCCACATGAACGAGAACATAAAGTATTTGTCTTTCTGTGCCTGACTTCTTTCACTTAACCTAATGCCTTCTAGCGCCATCCATTTTGATGCAAATGACAGAATTTCATTCTTTTTGTGGCTCAATAATATTCCATTGTGTACACATTCCACATTTCATTTATTCTTTCATCTGTCAATGGTTGATTCCATGTCTTGGCTACTGTGAATACTACTGTAATAATCCTAGGAGTGCAGGTATCTCTTTGATATGCTGATTCCATCACCTTTGAATATATACCCAGTGTTGAGATTGCTGAATCATATGGTAGGGCTACTTTAAGTTTTTTAAAGAATTTCAATGTTGTTTTCCATTTTGGAATACATTCCCACTGACAGTGTATGGGAGTTCCCCTTTCTCTGAGTCCTCACCAGTCTTTATTTCTTGTCCTTTGGATAATAGCCACTCTGTGGTGAGATGACATCTCATTGTGGTTTCCATTTACATTTCCTTTTTTTCACACACTTGCTCATTTTGCATATCTTCTTTGGGGAACATGTCTATTTAAGTCATTTGTCCATTTGAAAACCAAATTATTTGCTTTTTCACTCTTGAGTTATTTGAATTCCTTATTAATATTAATCCTTTTTAGGATGAATAATTTGCAAATATTTCTCCCATTCTATAGGTTTTCTCTGTCTCTCTGTCTCTCTGTCTCTCTGTCTCTCTCTCTCTCTCTCCCCCCCCCTTCGTACACCCCCTTTTTCTGTGTAGAAATTTTTCAATTTGGTATAATCTCATTTGCTAAATGTGCTTTTGCTGCCAGTGTTTTTGAGGTCATAGCCAAAAACACTGTTCAAATCAATGTCTTCAAGCATTTTCCTGTGTTTCTTCTAGTAGTTTCATATTTTGGGGTCTTAAAGTTTTGATCTATTTTGAATTGATTTTCAATGTGGTGAGAGCTAGTGGTTTAGTTTCTTCAGTGTGTAAATATCCAGTTTCCCCGGAATCATTTATTGAAGAGACTGTCCTTTCATCAATGTTCATTCTTGGTGTCTGTCAAAAAAGAGTTGGCTGTATGTACATGGGATAATATCTGGGTTCTCTGTTTCATTGGTCTTTGGTCGGTTTTTCAGGTCCATGCCATTTTGAGAATATTTAATTTATAATAAGACAAACTATAAAACCACAGTATCAGAATAGGGGACAGATGTCAGAGATTTTTTGTAGAATAAGTCACAATGACTGCTGGGTTATGGGGCACAAAGAAAAGGGAGTATCTAGCATCCTTCTGAGGTTCAGAGAATGGACCACAGGGAGAATCAGGAACAGAATCAGAAACACAGCAGAGGACAGGATTGCTGGGATGAGCGGGTTAGCTCTGTTCATGACGTAGACCCTTGAGAGGTAACTATCAGTATAGAGATGCAGGTTAGAGCTTGAAGATAGAACTGGGCACAAAGACAATTAAATTTAGGAGTCAGAACTGTAGAAATGTGAGCTGCAGTAATGGAAATGGATGAGATTTCCTCAATAGTATGTGCATGAGAAGGCCTGGGGTTTCTGAAAAGGTTAGGCCATCATTGGCTTCAGGTAGGTACCCTGGCAAGAGCTACTCTGTAGGAAGAGTCAGCTGTGGTCAGTAAGCACAAAACCAGGACAGAAAGTAGGTGGAGTGAAGATTAACAGCATATGTGTTGTAGATATAACAGCACACAAGAAATAACAGCAAATTTGTCTCGGCATTCCACAGTGAAGGTTAGAATGAAAATATCTCCTCTGGGCCCCTGCCATTCTCCGGTTTCAACCCTGACTTGGGTCACTGTGACACCACAATCGTCTTTCCATTTCAGCATTGACTCACAGTGCTTGGAGAGTAAAGAACAACACTGCAGTTGATTTACCGCCATGCCTAGGGCCCTGAGGAATTTTCACTGGAAACCAGACTTGGAGTCTGTATGTGCCACTGACTTTTTTTTAATCAAATAATTTTTGTCATTTTTTTAAATGAATGTACTTAGCAAGTCCTCATGCTGTTTGAAAATACTTAACTACAAGCCAATATATTGAGTTAAGAACTATTAAATAAATATATTCCCTGTTAGTAGGCTGGAAGACTGGATTAAAGATGAGACACACATCTGCTGTCATCCATCATGCCTTAATGCCAGTTAACCATCACTTCTGGGCGAGAGCTAATCAAGCCAGGCTTTCCCACCAGGTGAACTTGGTTGCCACCTGTTACTTTGGCGGGAGAGAGGCCTGCCTATGGATTTTTATTTAGCAAAAATAGTTGGCTTTGGCAGACTGTTAAAAGAAGTAATATTTCAAAATAATGCAAGAGAGCAATATTTATGAAACTATTTTCACAGTGTTACCAAGAATCTAGCTCTTCTCTCCCATTATAAATCATTCTCCAACTGGGTTAGAAGAGCAGGATTACCAACTATTTAGATCCCTGAGGATCTGCAGCAGATTATTATATTAAAAGAATGAAGATCATCAGAACTTATTGGTGGGATAAAAGGCTGGCCACACACACACCCAAAATAACATGCAAAAACATGGAAAATAACACTCAGATTGAAACCCTTGACTTGGACTGCAATAGAGAGAACAAAAAGAGCATATGAGCACAACTAACCAGTGTGACCAGCCCTACTGCTACCCATCAGCTGGCCCCAGATGGGGCACATCCACTTGGATAGCCAATTCCATGTTAGCAGCATCCTTTGGTCAGGAATGGATGTCTTAAAGTTTTCTGAATACTTCCCACTGGCCCTGTCCATTTGTAGCTAGCATTCTGGACCCGGGGTGTGACAAGGATTGGAACTGACATACACCAAACTCTGCATGTCCTAGAGCCAGCCTCGGTGGCTCTGCCACTGTCATGTCAAGCTCCATCCCTCATGGCCACTCAGTGTCTGCACCCATGACACCTGTCAGAAACTTTCACATGTCTGCTTGTTTCTTCATCAGGATGGCCTCCCCAGCCTGGACAAGGGAGGGATGACATTTGGGATAAGGGAGGAATGGGCAGTGCCTTCCTCCTTCTGCCTCCTCTAACTGTCAGTTTGGGTTTTCTCTCAACATATCAAGATTTAGAGCCAGCCGCCTTGTCATTTAGAAATGTGTGCAGTGGTAACCAGGTTTGAAAACAACGTGGGAGAGAGAGAATTTGAGCAGTCTCCTTAGAGAACGATGCATCAAGAGGAAATTAAACAAGAGAGGCATGGCAGGAGGCTATCTGTGCCCTTTGGAAACATGCTGCTTTGGGAGATGGGTGGATGCACTCAAGCCATCTATACACATGAATTCCTCTGCACTTCCTTGCTCTTTCCATCAAAGTGGAATAATTTGGCATATGAGCTATTCAAAACAGCAGAGGTTTGCTTGGTGGTAGGTTTTAGTTGTCTATTTTTTTTTCTTTTTCTTTTTAATAATGTGTTAACTTTAAAAATGAAAAATGAATGATTAGGGGTAAAAGTATGGTCCCCCAAAGTTGAGCCTTCACAGTGTTGCAGGCTCTGTAAAGGTGCACTCCTCTCACCCATTCGGTCCATTAATACTTGAGACAAATAAGAGGTAGATCAAGAGGCTACTTCTGATCCATCCAGAATTTCCCTAGTGACTTTAATGGACAGTGCCATGGTTCCTTTGCCTGTTCCATGTTTTTAAATTATAGTTGTACATACTGATGGAATGTGTTGTTACATTTTTGTACGTGAACACAATGCACAATATATTATCATTTGGCCAATATCCCTCCCCATTACTTTCCCCCTCCCTCCCCACACCCTACCCCTAGGTTCACCAGTCTTTTCCCAAGACACAGTGAGGGTTTCATTTTCCCTCCAGGCCATCTGAGCTATTAAAATTTTCTCTAATAAGTTTTCACAGAGTTGAGCCGTGTCCCTCAACCTTGTGTTTCTAATGGTCTCAAACTCTGGCCCTTGCCACCAAACCTGGTCCCATGTCTCTTCTAAACCTTGGGCAGATGACTTCCCCTTGTTGTGCCTCTCTCCCTGGATATAATATTGAAGAACAGAATCAAAACTGGCCTCACTCATGGGATTGTCTTGAGGCCCAAATGAAATAATAGTTATAAAATTACTTTTAAAATAATAGACATCACTAATATAAAAAGGAGGAAGTATTTGGATAATTAGTACAAGTGTATTTTCTAAATAAAGTCAGTCCCCCATATTCAAGGACTCTGCATCCATGGATTTAGCCAAACTCAGATCTAAAATATCTTGGTGGGGGGGAACCTAAAAATATTTTTGTGGAAAAAAAATTGTATCTGTACTGAACATGTAGAGACATTTTTCTTACTATTATCTAAACACTACATAGCATTACACTGTATAATCTAGAGATGATTTATATGGAAGATATGTATAGATTATACACAAATATTACACTGTTTAATTATATAAGGAACTTGAACTTCCACAGGTTTTGGTGTCTTTGGGGTCCTATAACCAGTTACCCATAGATACTAAGGGATAGCTGAACTACAAATGAGTAGTCCTCAAAAGACACATTTAAGAAACAAATGGAGGCAGGAGATGCCTTTGTCCTCAGGATGCTGACTAACCTACAGGCGGTGAGGGAGATGTGGAGACACACAGTATTTTAGTCAGCTATTTTGCTGCTGTAACTAAAAGGACCTAACCAGAACAACTGTAGAGGAGGAAAGTTTATTTGGGGACTCATGGTTTCAGAGGTCCCAATCCATAGACAGCAGACTCCATTCCTTGGGGCTCAAGGTGAGTCTGAAAATCATGGCAGAAGAGTGTGGCAGAGGGAAGCAGCTCACATGGTGATCAGGAAGCAGAGAGAGAGACTCTGCTGGTCAGATACAAATATATACCCCATAACCACGCCCCCAATGGCCCACCTTCTCCAGCCACTCCCACCTGCCTTCATCACCACTCAGTTAATCCCATGGGGGGATTAATTCACTGATTGATTAAGGCTATTGTAACCCAATCATTTCTCCTCTGAACCCTCTTGCATTGTCTCACATGTGAGCTTCTGGGGTCACCTCACATCCAAACCATAACACACAGCTAGCAGAGGAGATTATAAGAGTTGTTTCGTTTACTTTCATCATTCTAGGTTGGAACAGCAGGTTGCAAAAAACTTCCAAGTAGTTTGTAGAAGACAAAAGAGTTATTTATACCCATATAGGAAGAGATAAGATGATCTTCATGGGTCATGGTGAGAATGAGAGAGACTCTCCAGGTCTTGTCTTCAGGGAAAAAAAGAAAGTGAGACAAGATGGAAAATGAACAGGTATCTTTAGAAAGTTCCACAAATACTTTAACCAAGGGGCGTGTCCAACAGCATCCCTCTTCTTTGACCAGTTTTCCCCTCTTGACTCACATCCAAGGGAAGCACAGCTTTGAGAATGGGGCTTCTCAGAGAGAAATAAACCTGTAGAACAGACACATCCCTCCACACCAAGCATCTGACATCAGCAACATGACACTTTCAGAGTACAAGATTCCAAGGAGAGGGAATGCCGTACCAGGGAAGGGTGTAAGCAATTCCCAGTTTGAAGTCTGTGCCATCAGCCCCTCTGACAGAAACTCACAAGGTTAAGGACAAATGAACCTGATCACAGGGCCTTGTGTGTGGGCAAGCAGGTCACCTTGAAAGAAGTACCTGCACCAACACAAACCAGCTCCTGCAGCCTGCAAGCACCGACTTGCATATGCAGGGAGGGGCAAGGGGTCCTGTTCTCTCCCTCACTTGGTATTCTTTGGCTGTGAAAATGGAGATTGTAGGATCTCTGCACATCCCAATGGAGAAGGTGGGACATTAAGACCCTGGTCTTAGCATGGTATGGCTTGCCTTCCAGGTTGTCTTTCTGTGCTGCCAGCACACACGCACACAGAGAGCATTTATTTTATATTTTGTTCTGATTTAAGATATAGGTGATCTCACAGAAGTGGAGTACCCCACCATGTGCCTGGCAAACAGGCTGCACAGACTTGACTGGGACCCTGGCCCATGCTTCAGTTTAATTTTATCAACCATAAAGCAGATATTTGGATCTGTTTTGACTCCCATATCTATTTAAAATTGTTTTTCAACTCCTGGCAGGAAAAATTATTTAAAATCTTAATAAGAGATTCTTGTTGGTAAATCCTCAACTTGGAAAACATCGACATCATAAACACAACTGTGGGAACAATTGAAAGAAAGTCACAGTAAGCTCTGGAGATGATGCAGTAGATATAAACTGCACATTGACCCTTGAATTGTCTCCCTAGGGTCCTAGCAGGAACTGTACTAAATTGAAAATGACTTTTTGTGTGAGAGGTAGGAGGTGTGTGCCGACTTCTAAAGGTAAAATTTAGCAAATAAACTTATGGACTTGTGAATTTAGTTCTGAAAGGCAAACTTTACAAATATGCTATGAGGGAGTGTAGCTACAAACAGATACACCATGTGTAAAAATAATATGGTCTGATGGTGATCTTTAGGATTATGAATGTAAATGCCAGTGACAACTTTAGACATGGGCACTTGGATCCCATCCTGGTCTGCCCTCCTGAAACCAGTCCTGGAGTTTAGAGGGAAGGCTGAAGAGGAAACCTTGAGCAGGACGCAGGAAAAACTGAAGAAGGCCCAAAGAGACAAAGCAAGATGGTGAAGGCAGGGACCTCGGGATCCAAGGCACAGGGTAGTAGTTCCTGGAGAAAGGAGCCTGGAAGGAATCAGACTGGCCTTCTTTAAATATCCACGTGGTGTGCCTGTGGAGGAGGCAGCTAGTTTGCTCTGTGAGGCTACAAGAAGACTAACTAGTGAACATATGGAGGAGTTTTCTAATGACAGGATCTAATTGAAATAAAATATGTCCACTATGTAGAGCTCTTAGTCATCAGAGTGTAGTCTAGATAGAATCCATGCGTTAGTTACAAGTTGAATGAATGAAGTATCACACAAGTATCCAGGTGTGATATTCTGTGATTCTCAAAATTATTCATGTGAACCTTGTCCAGTCCAATTTTTAATTATTATAACTCTCTAATTCTGAAAGTTAGATTCTCTTCTTTGTTCTTTTTAAATATATTTTTGGTGCCTGCCCCGTCTGAGGGTCCGGGGATTTGAACCTTGGTCCTTGCGCATGCTAGGTGAGCGCCCTGCAAGAGGAGCTACCTCTCCGGGTTCTTAAATGTATTTTTATAATATATACAAAATTTTACATATTTATGGGGTATAATGTTCAAATCAGGGTAAATTAGCTATTTCCTCAATTATCATTTCTTTATAGTGAAAACATCCAAATGCCTTTCTGCCAACTTTTTAAGGAAAATAGCACATTATCATTATCTATAGTCACCCTACTGTGCAACAGAACACCAGAACTTCTCTCTCCCTTCAGACTATAACTTATTACCCATTAGTCAACCTTTCCCCATCTTTCCCTTCTCCCTTCTCTCCCAACCTCTGATAACCACCATTTTACTCTCAACTTCTGTGCCATCCACTTTTTTAGATTCCATAAATGACATCATGCCACATTTGTCTTTCAGAGCCTTGCTTAACATGATGACCTCCAGTTCTATCCATATTGTTACAAACGAGGGGATTTAGTCCTTTTTATAGTTCAATGGTATTCCATTGCCTAAATGTACCACATTTTCTCTGTTCATTCATCAGTTGACAACACTTGAGGTTGTCAACTCATTTCTTAGTTATTGTCAATGATACTGCAGAAAACTATAGAAGTACAGATTTTTTGTTTTCAAAAGGCTGATTTCATTCACTATGGGTATATAACCAATAGTGGGATTGCAGGATCATGAGGTAGTTCTGATTATAAATTCTGAGGCTCTTCCATTCTGTTTTCCACAATGGCTGTACCAACAATGCAAGGATTCACTTTTCTTTGCACCCTTTCCAGCATTTGTTATCTTTTGTCTTTTTTATAATAGTCATTCATTCTAACTGGAGTAAGATAATAACTCATTGTTGTTTTGATTTGCATGTCTCTGAAGACTAGTGATGTTGAGTATATTTTCATGTACCTGTTGGCCATTTGTTATGTCTTCCTTTGAAAATTTTTTATTTAGATCGATTTCCCATTTTTTTGGTAACTTTTATTTATTTATTTGCTTATTTTAATGTGGTGCTAAGGCTGGAACCTAGTGCCTGACACATACTAGTCAGGTGCTCTACCAGTGAGCCACAACCCCAGACCTTGATTTCCCATTTTTGAAATTGGATTCTTTGCTGGGGGAGGGTTGTTTTTCTGTTTTTGTTCTGTTTGAGTTCCTTATATATCCTGGTTATTAATCCCTTGTCAGTTGTATACTTTGCAAATATTTTCTCCCATTCTGTAGGCTGCATCATTCTCTTGATTGTTGTCTTTGCGGTGTAGAAGGTTTTTAGTTTAATTCCACTTTTTTATATTTGCTTTTGTGTCCTGTGCATTTGTGGTCTTATCTTGGAAATCCTTGACCAATCCAGTGTCCTGAAGCATTTCCCGAGGCTGGCTCTAGGACATGCAGAGTTTGGTGTATGTCAATTCCAATCCTTGTCACACCTTGCTCCTCATTCTGCTGCCTGGCATTGAGGGAGGGGTAGTGGGTGCAGTCCATTAACCACCTGGCTAATGTAATCCAGAGGTTCAGTCTGCAGGTACTGCATGGGGCTTCACCACAACAGGCCTGGTACTGGGGTTCGAGTCGAAAGTCTGGTCTTAATTCCTTGTGTTTCTTCCAAGTGGGGACTACCTTTCCCCATGCAATGCTTCTTGGAGTTGGGGAAGAATGGCATGGGCAACTCTCTCCTTTCTTCGACATGTCTTTTTTTATTGTTATGCTAGACCCAGGGACCATGGTGTCTCACCTGGCTTCCTTAGCTCTTGTGAGAATAGTTTGGTCCATGAAATCTGTTTAAATTATTGTCTCTCTGGGGAGATGATCGCTAGACCATCTTACCCACCATCTTGCTCCAGCTCTCTTTCTTCCTTTATATTGTCTACTTCATTCTTAAGGGTTAACCTATTGCCCTTCTCTTGAGCACTTGATAAATGCTATTGAATAAGTGAATATTATTCTAAATATAGCATATATAGTAATGATATGCTTAATAATATTATTACAATATATTATAAAATTATTATTGACTAGTGGGTTAATAAAGAAGGATGAACTCTCCTTGGACAACTGTGCCAACCTACAGCTGCCCTGCCCCTGTTTTCCTGCCAAACAAACTCAGACATTAAGTGAATAGTTTCACAGGCCTAGTTTTACAAGTATTAGCAAATATTTTTTTCAGTTTTTTTTTTTTAAAGATTTCTTATTGACATAAGCAATTCTTCCTGATTCGGTAACATTTATCTTTAAAAAATTGTTTACACAAGGGTTGAATGCAACATGCAGAGCAGCCTTGAGACATCTCCCAAAGAGCTGAGCAGCAGCAAGCATACCCTTGGATCATATCTGATGATATTTTGGGGCCATCTTTTCACAGATTTCCTTGTAATATCAGGTCACAAGATAGGAACTGGCAGCAGTTCTGGTATGAAACAACTGTACCAGTTTCTAATCCTTCTTTTAGTAAGATGGCTTGTGGTACATATACTGATTTTTGAAAAAAAATAATTATTACAAAATTTTACAAAGGACACTTTAATCTGTCAACTCTTTATCATCATCAAAACAAATATATGAGGGTTGATAGTTTTCCTAATGAGGAAAACTAAAGCCAAAGATAGGAAAGGACAGATTCAAGGACAAGAAGCCAGTAAGCAGGAAGTCTGAACCAAGGAGAAAGTTCATTAATTCTAAGTCATATGATCTTCCCCCATGTGTAAAATGCCTCTGACAAAGGCCTTATGTGAAGACAAGAAAGGTTGTGGGCTTCCATGCCATCTGGTTGGTCAGACCCACCTATACCTTACGTCCCATATGTCTCTGGCTGGAGTTCTGAATTCTGTAGAGCTTACTGTTCACAGCAGTGATGGCTCTGGTCTGCCTGGACGCTGAGCTGATGGTGATGCCATGTGAATGTGACCACGACATAACTTGTCTTTATAAATATCCCTTCCTCCCAGGCTTGTGAAACTACTCACTTGAAGTCTGAGTCTGTTTGGCAGGAAGACAGGGACAGTGCAGCCGTGGGTTGGCACAGTTACCCTAGGCTAGTCCATCACAAGCCACCTCACTTAAAGGAGGACCAGAGGCTGGTGCAGAGGTTTAATACCAGGACTGCTGCCAGCTCCCACCTTGTGACCTGAGATTGCAAGGTGATCTTTGAAAAGAAGCCCCAAAATATCATCAGACGTGCTCTGAGGGCATGCTTGCTGCTGCTTAAGTACTTTGAGGAAGGGACATCTATTAAATATGTTCAGTGGTCTCCTTTCCTCTTGAATCATGTCTTCTTTCACTGTTTTCCTTTTCTCCTCTCTTCAGAAAACAGCAAAAAAGAATCACATTCTCATAATTACCACCTGAAATTTCCTTGCATTAATTCATTTTAAATGCATAAGCATCTGCGACGCGCCTGATGCTGAGTTTAGTTCTGGTAATGTAGAAGTAAAATACTACAGTATGTAAAATACTGTTCATACAACTAGTCAGTGGCAGTCTAATTAAAAGGACAAAAAATAGGCAAAAAAAGTAAAATAAAGGTCTATTAGTACCATTACTGAGGTATTTGCAAAATGCTATTATTGGTATTCCTGAAGAAGTATAAAAATCAATGGAATATACCTAATAGTCATATGCATACTAAAAGTCTTTTCCAAAGCTGAACAGGAGTGGGCCTGCAAGGATTCGCCATATAGCAAGAAAATTCATGAAAAGAAACCAACATTTACATAAACCCTGAAGAAACTATTTTGCTTAACGGCTATCTTAGTTTGAATAAATATTCCTAGCAGAAGAAAGTTGTGATTATTTCTGGAAGAACATTTTCCCTCCTAAGAATTATTATTACTTAAATAACTTTGATTGTGTAACTATCCTTCATTATAGAACTAAGTAATAGCATTTTTAAAATGCTTTATTTTTCCCTGGAGTTTTTAGGTGCCTTAATATTATTCTTGAAGTATGTTGTCATCACCATTTTTAGGATTTTGTACAGATATCCTCCTGATCTTTACTTTGATAACTCTTAAGTTAAATGCACTGGTTCTTTGAAGCCTCTCAAAAAATACTTCTACTACAGTTTATTGACCAGATCATGGTCTCAAAACCACGTGAATGCAAAAATTTTAATTCCTCACTAATTAACATATATCTTTAAGTAGTTTCCTGTGTTGGATTAGATTCAACTGCACATGAAAATAATAAAACATAAGTATAATACTTTTTCATCAAATATTTGGAAAAATTTAGAGGTAGGCAGAGCAGACCTGACATGGCAGTCTCTTATAGTCATCAGGGACATAGTTACCCACCTATCTTTTCCATTGTTCTCTGCCTATGGTTTTCATTCTCAAAGAAAGCATGCACCAAAATGAATTCTTTAGAGGCCAGCTACCATGTCTACTGCAGGAAATCAGAAGGAAAAATAAGAGGGAGTGTCTCCTCTCTTTTAAAGATATTTCAATGAAGGCCCCCTTGTATTACATGCATTACAAATCATTGACCAGAACATGAACATGTCCTCCTGCAAGGGAGATAGAAAGATATGTATTTTTAGTTAGCTATAATGTATCCAAATAAGAAATTGTTTTCCATTCCTGAAAAAAAAAAAAAAAAAAAAAAAAAACAGAAAAAAGGATGACTCATTGGGAACAATTTTCCCTCTTTCATGTCTCAAAACACCTTTACTTTTCTCTCCCTTTTACTAATATTTGGCAAAGTACAGCATTCCAAGTTGAAAATCATCTTCATCAGAATTTTGAAAGCATTTCTCTACCATCACCTAGCATTCACTCTTATGATAATCAGTCTTACAGAGTTATCTAACTTAATTTTTTTAGGTTCTGCAAGCTTGTAGTTCTTTACCTTAATGTTCTGAAATTCACAATGATTTTTCTTTTTCATCAATTATCATGTTAAATATTTTATATCTTGTGGTTCTTAAATAATTCCATCCCATTATTCATTTGAATGTTTTCTTTCATTCCTTTTATCTTTTCTTTCTGTAACTTCTGCTACCTGAATGTTGAAAATCCTGGAGTTTTCTCCTGTCGTTTGCCTTTGTTATCATATTCTCCTCTCTGTTTCTTTCCTATGCTACTTCATTGATCAAGGTGTCCTGGGATTTTTTTCTTTCAATCCTTCAACCCAATTTTTCTACTCACTACTTTGTTTTGACAATAATATTTTGATCAACAAGTTATCATTCTTGTTCTCTGACTTCCTTTTCTGTAGTATCCTATTATATTGTGGATACCATCGCAACTCATATGTCTCTGAGGATTTAGTTTAGGTGCTCCCTCCCTGTTCTTTACTATCTCTGTTTCCCTTGACATTTTTTTTCCTTATCTGCTTACCTTAGAATCAATCTTAAGTCATACTTTATTATTTAGATACTTAGCGATTCTTGAGCTTCCATTCATACTTGAGAATGAAATAATATAAGAATTTCACTATAAACATTGTAAAGTATTGGAGTGTACATATACATATACATGTGAATGTGCGCATGCACACGCGTGCAACCCCCCCCACACATACACACACTTGAGCTTGAAATAAGAAAAATTCTGTAGCTTCTAAAAATTAAAAATAAACTCAAAGCCATAGTTGTTTTAATTATCTTTTGCATCTCTGTGACCAAAATACCCAACAAGAACAACTTGGAGGAGGAAAAATTATTGGGGGCTTGTGGTTTCAGAGGTCTCAGTCCACAGATGGCCAACTTCATTGCTCTGGGTCCAAGTGAGGGGGTAAGAGCCCAGTGGAAGAAAACTGCTTAGCTCATGGTGGGGTCAGGAAGCTGAGAGACAGAGTGGAAGGGGTCACAGAAAAGATGTACCCTTCTAGGGCATGCCCACAGTGACCCACTTCCTCCAATCATGTCCCATCTGCCTACAGTTTACCACCTAATTAAACCATACCAGTGGATGATACACTGATTAAGTTACTTCACTTATAATCTAATCCTTTTACCTTCAACATTCTTGCATTACTTTGGGGGGACAACTCATATCTAGACCATAACACAAAGCATAGTACCAAAGTAAAAGGTAAATGATCCATAGGTGCATCAGATTTTAATATAAGCATAAATTTCTTGGGGAGGATGTTTTAGGATCCTTATCATTAAACATGATGAACTGACACTGAGCCCCTGACTAGTACTCTGAGCCTGGAAGGATGTGGCCTGGAATCCAACTCACAACTCTGAGAAATATGTGATAAAAGACAACCACAAAAACTTGAATAACCAAGTCTGTGCAGTGGGAGATATGGAGCTCATATTTGCATTACACGCCTAAGGAAGGAATTATACACAGAAAAATAACATAATATCCAGTATAAAATTGGTAATAACTACGAGGTGTTAGTAAAGGTAGATTTCAAGGTTGCCCAATAGGAATAAATCCATGGCACAGGGCATCAAGTACTATCTTGGGTAATAAATCTCAAGAAGCAAGAAAAAGAGGAGGAAGATAAATGAGATTTGGCAGGCACAACAAACAGAAAATTACACCCTCTCAGGTAATAACCTAGTCAAAGGAAACTTAATTAAAACAAAAATGCAAATGGGGGGCAGGCAGTGGTGAGAAACATGGCTAAAAATTTACAAATTTTATGGCAACTACAAACAGATTTGAGAAACTCAACAAACCCCAAATAAAATAAACAAGAAGAAAACACACCAGAGCACATCATAATCAAATTGCTGAAAACTGGTGATAGGGAGAAAGTCTTAAATGTTGCCTCCCCACACACACACACATACACACACACACAAACACACACACACACACACACACACACAAAGCCACATTCTATCAGGAAGAATGATATTAGGATAACCACAGATCAGGATAGAGCATCAGAGCATGGTGAAATGTTCTTTTTATTTTCTTTTTCCTTTTTTGGAGTTTGGAATGGTTTCTGGGGATTGAACTCTGGGGCACTTGACCACTGAGCCACATCCCAGCCCTTTTTTGCAGTTTACTTAGAGACAGGGCCTCAATGAATTGCTTAGCACCTCATTGCTGAGGCTGGCTTTGAATTCAAGATCCTCCTACCTCAGCCTTCCAGACACTGGGATTATAGGTGTGGGCCACCACAAAGGCAGTGAAAGGTTCTTAAACAAAAGTGTCAACCTAAAACGCTCAATCCAATGAAAATATCCTTCACAAATGAGGATGAAATAAGGGTGATTCTAAATAAGCAAAACTGAGAGAAGTTATTGTGAACAACAACACTATGTATGTATATGAATATACCACTGTGAATTTCACCTTTATGTATACCTATATTGCACTAATAAAAAAAAAAAACTATAAATAGGAGGAAAACCTGTGAAGTAGAGGAAGGGATACAAGAAGAGGGAGGAGGGAAGGGAAAGGAGAAATACTGGGGACTGATGTAGAGCAAATTATATTCCATGCTTGTATGATTCTGTTAAACTTATGTATAACCATATTGCACAAATAAAAAATGAAAAAAGTACATTATAAGAAATGTTAAGGAAGTTTTCATGCTGAAGAATGTTTTTGAATGGAAACGCAGATTTACCCAAAGAAATGAAGAACACATGGTAATTATCAGAATTAGGAAACTACATCTGTGGGTGTAAACTTCTTTTTCCCCCTTATTAAGAATTTCTTTAAAGGATAATTTATGTTTTAAATAGCAATAATAAGAATGTATTGTCCATTTTATAAGGTTGTAAAAATAAAGCATATGACAAAGGTAGCAAAAGGACAGTGGGGAGGATTGGAAGAAGCCTGTTGTATGGAACCAGTTAATGGTACAAGAAGTGAACAAGGAAGGTCACTGGGGTAAGCTGAAGAAGCATATTAATTATAAACCCCAAAATAGCCGTACATTTGAAAAAAAATCAGCAGGAATACTAACACTCAGAATTAATTAATAATAAAAATGAAAAAAAGGGAAAGAAGACAGGGATGGGGAATACATGGGCCAAATAAAAAGCAAATAGCTAGATGGTAGAGTTAAAAACCAATAAATATATATGTATCTGTATGTTTGTATATAATAATGTTATTATCTGTGAATGGTCTAAACACTCCATTTTAAGGAAGAAATGGTTTGAACTTTAAAAGCAAGAAACAATTTTGTTCAATAGGTAGGAAAAGAATTTTAAATATCAAGACACAGGTTAACATCAAAAGAATAGAAAACTCTAAGTCATGTAAACACTTGAAATACCTATATTAATAACAAAGATTTTAGGATTTGGAATACCTGAAATATGGAAGGACATTTTACGTTTTAAAATGAAATAACATTTTTGTTTTAAAATGAACCAAGAATATAAAATAATTCTAAATGTGTTTGTGACATCTAACAATAGAGCTTTAAAATATATTGAAAATTTTAGAGACAAAATGGAAAATAGAAAAGTTCAGAATTATGGTTGAAGATTTCAACATTCATAAAAGTTAATAAGAATGTATGAACTGAGTTAGTAAGGACAAAAAAGGCTTGAACATAAACAAAAACCAACTTGTGTTAGTTGACATTTATAGGACAATATGCCCAATAACAGAAACATGCACATTCAAGAGCAAAATAAAATATTCACCAATCTAAATTATAAGCTAAGCCCAAATAGTTAGAAAGATCAAAATAATACAGACTTCTCTCTCTCCCATGCATATACTAATTCAATAAGAAATACTTAGCAAGAATTATGGAAACTTTTAAAAATATTTGGAAATTAAGCAATACCTAACAAACTATAAATAATATTATTAAATTTTTAACTGCATTACATAAAAATCACTAAATATTTAAATATATAGGATACAGCTAAATCAAAATTTGGAAGGAAACATATTGATTTAAATGCTTATATTAGAAAACATAAAAATCAATTATGTAAGTTCTACTAGAAAGTAGGAAAAGTAACTCAAAGTAGGTAAAAGAAAGGCAATAACAAAATAAGAGTAGAAAATAACAAAGTAGAAAAAAACACACTCAAGGAAGAAAACAGTGAAAACAAAAACTGGTTCTCAGAAAAGATTTAAAAAACTAATGAACTTTTAATAAATCCTGGATCATGGATTAGTAGATGGCTATTAATAGAACAACAAATGAAATCTGCAGAACGAGCATTAGCTATTGGTAATTTTCTTGTTTGAATGATTGGATTGTTATTTAAGATGTCACCATTAAAGGAAACTGTATAAAAGGTGTGCTATTTTCTTGCAACTTTTGTAAACCTTAAATTATTTCAAATTGACAATTTTATAGACAATTCACAAAATAAGATGAATGAATGAATTCACAAACTAAGATAAATGAATAAGCATGTAGAAGCATGGCTTGAAATTACTTGTCAGAGATGTGCATGTAAATATCACAGTAGTATGACACATTCATTCTATCATGGTTAAAATCTAAAAAGACTAGTAACACTACTCATTGGCTCCAATGTGGAGCAACAGGAACTCTCCATATTGCTCTTTGAAGTATGAAATGGTACTTCTTATTTGGAAATAACTTGCAAGTTTAAAATGCAATTAAACATACACTTATATAATCCAGCAATTCCACAGTCAAGTACCTAAAGGTAATAGGAAGAGATGTTCACAAAAAGGTGTGAACAAGGAAAGAAAGTTCATGGCAGCTTTACTCAGAACACCTCAGGCTCTAGTAATTAGGATAGTGAGGTGCCTACAGGCCAGACATTTATATGAGTGGGATAGAATAGAAAGTCCAGAAATGTACCTTCACATTTAGGACCAATTGGTTTCTCATAAGTGTGATAAAACCATTTAATGGAGAAAGAAAAATCTTTTCAAGAATTGATGCTGGATAATGTAGATATGCACAAGAAAAAGAATGAAGTTGGGTCTTTACTTACACAAAAATGAACTCGATTGGAACAGAGACTGAAGAGTTAAAAGTGTAATAAACTCTTAGAAGAAAACAGTAAGGAGAAATCATCAGGACATTTGATTTATTGGTGATTTCTAGGATAGGACACTAAGAGGCATGGGAAAAATAGCCAGGGGTTGCACTGAATCACATCAAAATAACTTGTGAATCAAAGGACTCTATGAAAAGAGAGAAATGGCAATACATGGAATGACAATGTTCACAAATCATATATCTCAAGAATTATTATCCAGAATAGATACAATTTCCTCAAGTTGGAAAACAAATAAAGACAAACCAGTTAAAAAATGAACAAGGACATGAACAGACATTTTTCTAAAGAAAATGCACAAATGGCCAACCAGTCCATGAAAATCTGTTCATTATCACTGATCATTAAGGAAATGGAAATCAAAACCATGAGAACCTGCTTTATATCCACAAGGATAGTTATTGTGACCAACAGAACAGAAATTGAACCTTCATGTAGTTCAGTGGGAGATGATATGGTACAGCTGCTGTGGACTACAGAATGATAGGCCTTTAGAATTTGAAACGAAATTGCCTTTTGATCCAATACTTCCAGTCCTAAGTATGTACTCCACAGAACTGAGAACAGTGACTCGTAGCTGCATTATTCATAATCAAAAGGTTAAAATCACTCAAATATCCATCAAGATGAATAGATAAACAAAATGTGGTACACATAAACAATGAAAAACAGTATTTCACCACATTCTTATCAGAGATTTTATGCCACGTTTTTTATTTTTTTGCAAAAAAAGTGGGGTGTGACCATTATATGAAGCTTTTCGTATATGTACTGATATTATTTTAAAGTCATTTATTACTCAATTTCCTTTAGTGCAAGATTAAGATGCACAGGATACTCATGCATAGGCATTAATGTGGTAATTATTATTATACAGTGAAATACAGTATTATTCATCTTTAAAAATGAATGCAGTTCTGAGCCATGGTACACCATAAATGAATCTGCAAAACATGCTAAGTGAAATAAGCCAGACACAAAAGGACAAATATTTTATGATTCCACTTATATACCAAAAGTGGGAACATAAGACAAATGTCCACCAAGAAAAACAAAAACAAATAGTAGCATTTTTTTTTTCATACTGAAATACTATTCAGTAAAAAAGAAGCAACATTCTGGTTAAATTTCACAAATATAATACTGAGCAAATGAAAACAAGTACAAAAAACGTACATGCTCTGTGACTCCATTTATATGAGTTTCATGGCAAAGCCAAACTAGTCTCTAATGACAGAAATGTATCAGATGCTGACCAGGATGAAGTCTTCTGACTATGAAAGGCCATTAAGGAACTTCAGGGAATGGGAAAGTTCGAGACATCTTGTTTGGTGCTATGGTTACACAGGTGTATTTATTTGGCACAATGGAACTTTAAATTTGTAAGAAGGGTGCATGTGTAAATCATACCTCAACAAAATAGATGGAAAGAATAAAAAGGAAAGGAGAGAGGAAGGGAAGAAGAAAATCACACCATGGTAACGATTAAAATAGGGTAATATTTTTTAAATTATGCAAATTGAATAAAATGGAGCACAGAAATAATTTCATGTGTATGTAAAAACTTGATGATGACAGAAAGGGCATTGACAGGGAAGAAAAGATAAAGTAGAAACGCAGGGCAGCTGGGCAGTCGAGAAGTTTACTTCAAGCCACATATCACTCACCACAGTGAATTCCAGATGACTCAACACCTAAATACCCAAGACAAAATTTTCCAGCACTTAGAAGGAAATATAGAAACACTTTATGATTTCAAGGCATTGAAGAATTTGCTAAGATACATCGAAGTCTCTGTACCTTCCTCATATCATAAAAATGAAGAAATTTGCTCACATTAAAATTTAAATAGCCCCCTAAAAGACAGTAAATAAAGTTAAAAGGCAAATCACAGACTCAGAAGAGATTTGTTCATACGTTAAAGCCAAGACTTAGTATCCAGATTACTCAGGGAGTCCCAAGAGTCTAAGTGCAGTTTTAAGCTTTAATCTTTTCAAAAGTTTACATGCTACAAACTTATATTAACAATATTTGAAAATTTAACTATGTTTTTAAATATTGATGCATTTCTTATTAAAATTCAACATAAGCACTGTATTGTGTTCCATGTCCATCTAGTTGATTTTTAAACATCATAAAAACTTTCCTCAGCTGTTGTATAGTAAGAAAAAGAATAGCATTTATAATTCTAGCCTCGTGATCCACTAAAGAATAAGGTTTTGATAAGCACATGACAGATAGTTTGGATGTGGCCCCAGGAGAAATAATTGAAAGGATACAGACAGGGTGACATAGATGGCCCAGCAAGAGCTTTTCCTCCACTGAGCCATCCTCTGAGTGTCATTCAGAATCCATGGTACCCAAGTAAATTAAAATTACAAATTTTCTTTCTGGAGTACACAATATCAGTAAGTACATGGTTGGGCTGCAGATGTAGCTTTGTGGTGGAGAACCTGCCCAGCAAGTATGAGATCCTGGGTTTGATCCTCATCAAGTCCTGTGCAAACACCAAAACTAATAATTACATAGTAAAATTACAATTTCATGATTTTTAGCATTTAAACTTTGAGAGTCATTAAAGTTTAAAATTTTACTAAGATTTTGAAATACTCCACATAATAAATGTCTACAAACATCCAACCAAGAGTCTTGATTCTTTTTCTCTATACTGCTCTGTCAATCAGTAGTTTTATATATTTTTAAGCCTAAATTGACAAATGTATATGCATGTATAATCCTAATATCTTTTGATTTAGTATTTCCTTTAGCAACATTTCACCATACTTCTTTGTTTTTCAGGAGATAAGAGAATAAAGGAAGGTGCAGGGCATGGTATAGACATAGACTTAGGCATCCATCCATTTGTTAAAAAAGAAGAGACTTGGGAAATCTCCACCTTCTGTTCAATTTTCTGTGATTCTAGAACTGCCTTAGAAAGTAGCCTATTTTAAACATAAACACACACAATGTCCCCAGCTCTATTTAGGAGGGGAGAAAGTATTTTTTATAGTTAGGTGAGGAGGGCTAATAAGAAAATTGATTCTTCTCATACACAGTCATTGGTGAAAGAAAGACTACAGTTTTTCATAACTGCTGCCAAACTCTGTAGAAAGGGAAAACAATGTCTAAGAAAATAAATAAAAACCACTGGAAATAATAGCTAAATGGGAAAAATGCAAAGATAAGAGAAACCATCACAGATAAGACTTAGCTTCAATAATGAAGCTAGCTATAAGCCAGTCTAGGATATTTAGCCATAAATTAAACCAGTATTGAGTGTTGATTTGCCCAAGAAATTTTGAAAGATACATCAAATAATGATGCTGAATCCCCTGCACAGATACTCCAAGAGGTGTGATCTAGTCATGTTTGGGATAGCAAAGATCAGACATGGAACTTATTACCCAAGGCAACTGAGGATATCAAAAGATTAGAAAATTTAAAGTCTGAGTAGAAGTGACAAAGTCCATTAAGCAAGGCGGAATGTCCAAAAATTGCTAAAACCAAATGGAAATGGATAGCCCAAACTGGAAATGGCATTAAAGTCAGACACACAGTGAAGAAAACAGGCTAGGGTCAGAGAGGTAAGAACAGATGAAAGATGTTGGATTTCAAAATGTAAAGGGGGACTGCTGAGTGACCAACACAATGGCCTTTATGCCATGTACAAACAGAGAAACAACATGTATCCCATTTGTTTACAATAAAAAAAACAAAAACAAAAACAAACAAAAAAAAAAATTATGGGGGCATTGGAACACAGAAGATGAGTTTGTTGGCTTTGGTATTTTGTAAAGATAGAACCAAACGTCGTGCTGTGCGAAGTCATATAAAATAGAGTTTAGGGCAAAAGGAAAAGTTTATATCTGATATATTGTTTATGTGACTTTGTATTAATGTTATTTTTACCTTAAAAATAATATTGCATTAAGGTATTATTAATTTTGATTACTGAGATTTTTGGTGTCCACTTATAATTACCTCACTGGACTTGGGGAATAAACAGAAGACAGAAAAAATGTTAAATTCATGCTTTCTAATTACGAATATATAAAGTAGAAGAAAAGTCATGAATAATTGGGACCAAATGAAAACATGGCATATGAAAAAACTACCTATGAAGTCTCAACACCATAAAAACACATAGAATCAAGTATGTAAGACTCAGCTATAAAATGGGAACTAGTTTTAGGGTCCCCACTCCAGGAATGATGAAAAGATTATGATTCTGTCTGCTTCAAAGTAGTCAACTTGATAGACTGATTCCAAGAATGAACCTGAAGTATTTCGAGAACTTCTTATTTTAAAATGTCTCAGAGTTTGCAGGTTACCACAAAATTATTTATACATGAACAACACTTTATTTTGTAAAGTACTTTCATATACATTATATTTCACACAGTCACTAAATCCCAGTTTTGGAGGGAGACTTGGCAATCCCACAGTCTTCAATGGTGTCAGCTGGCGCTCTGTTTGGACGGCTTCCATGTCCTCCCTTACAGGGCACAGAAACTGAAAAGCAGGGATGAGTAAAGGCAGGGAGGAGCAGAGCAGAAAGAGAGCCTGGGCTGTTGGCTCTGATGCATCATTCATAACCATCCTGTAGGATGAGGATTCTCCAAATTTTCAACATAACTAACGAGTACACCTTGACTGAATGGCAGAAACCAGGATGTGGGATTTCCAGGCTATTGATTCTTTCATTACACTATGTCAAGTGTTCCTATAAAGTCTTCAAAAATCTTAAATCTGGATATATTTTTCATTTGAGGATAGCTTGGATTTGTATAAAGAATGTGGGAGTTGTCTTGGGAACTTACTCCAGAGAACAGATTGGTTGGTAGAGTTAGTAATGCCATTTTTCCCCCTTCCATTCACACTAAGCATCATTTTATGAATGAGTTTCAAAAAAAATTGCTATGCATTATTTGGAAAAGATTTTTTAAGTTTGTTTCAAAAGAGGGGTTTCTAAAATATTTTGAGCAGCATCTCCATCAACAGAAAAATGTGTGACTTTACAAAGGAAAGGATTCCTGCCATCATGAGCAGATCTGACTCCGAATGGAGGCAACCTTGGTTAGGATCCTGGCTTCTACACCTACTTTCACGTGCTACCCAGTCCATTGCATTAAGCTGTTCAGAATCTTGGGTTTCTACTCTTCAAAAATGGAGATAATAAGGGTATCCACTTCATGGAGTTGTCAGATGATTAATTAATGCATGTAAAGAGTTTATAATAGCCCTTGCATGTTAATTATTATTTAGCTAGATTTATAAATCCTACCCCAATCCCTGCCAGAAAAAAAAAATCCAATTATTTTATAGTCACCAATCAGATGTATTGAGATGGTTTGGATACTAAGACACTAAGTTACCAAGTTATAGAGAGTTAATTCTATTTACACCTTGGGATAAAAACATAATTGAATAATGTCTAAGAAGAGTTTATTTTATAAATAATACTATTTTGCCTTTGAAGTTCGCCTTGATTCTTGCTTTAATTGTGCAGATCTTATAATGGTATATAGGAATTCTCGTGAAGAATATGACTTTTGATTGCATTTTTAATTGAAGGAAAGAGAAAAGCTTTCACTTCAATACATATAATCTTTGATCTACAATGCCTAGGCATTCCATGGTTGCATGGAAATAGCTGGAGAAACATCCCCAATAAAGCCTACACTGCATCTCACATCCACCCAATGTCGAGTTGCACATCATGTACTCTTTCTCCTGCTTGCAATTCATTTTCCTGTTTTGTTTCAATCTTAACCCATTTTTATTTTCTCCTGCCTCCTCATTGTACATTGTTCTGAAATTAAATGATGTATTTGTTTGCTCCATCAAGTTTAAAGAAAAGGGATGGTAATTTCTTCAGCAGGAAACTCCTTTGATGTAAGTGACTCATTCTCTTTAATGTGTTTATAAACATAGCCTAGTAGACTTCTGTGATGTGAAACCATTTTTATTTTATATTCTGATTGTTAATTAATATGCAATACTTGTACATATTTATGATGTACAGCATGTTTCAATATATATATATATATATCAAATACTGATCATATCAGGGTAATTAGCATTTCTATATTAAATTTCTTAACACTGGGAGCCTTTGAACTCCTCTCTTCTGGGTCTCCATAAAATCTGCAATAGGTGATTATGAACTGTGGCCATCTCACTGGGCTGTGGAACATTAGAACTTAGTCCTTCAAACTAATTGTGTGTCACACCCATTAATCAACCTCCTTCTGTTGTCCCTCCTGACATCCCTGGTTCTCAACCTTTAGTAATCATTACTCTAAATTCATATCAACTTTTGTTAGCCTCCACACATAAGGGAGAACATGCAGTATTTGTCTTCTGTGTCTGGTTTATTTTTCTGAACAGAGTCCCCCAGTTCCATCCATTTTGTTAAAAATGACAGGATTGAATTTTTCACCATGATTGAATAATATTCCAATGTGTATATATGCCACATTTTCATTATCCATTCCGCCATCATTAGGTTCATAGATGATTCTGGTTTCTGGCTATTATGAATAGTGCTGCAATAAACACGTGAGTGCAGATGTCTCGTTTCTTTGGAATATGTACCCAGAAGTGGCATGACTGATTCATATAGTATATCTATTTTCAGTTTGATGAGGAACTTCTATGATATTTTCCATCTTCTATGCATATCTCCATATATTGGTTGTACTAATTTACATTTCCACCAACAGTGAAGAAGACAGCAATAGCGAATAAGAGTTCCTTTTCTCCACATCTTTGCCCGCATTTGTTATTTTAAGACTTTGTGATACTAGCCATTGTAATTAGGGGTCCATGATACTTCAGTGTGATATTGATTTGTGTTTTTTTGATGGCTAATGATATTGAGTAGTTTGTCACATATTTGTTGACCATTTGTACTTTTTTCTTGGAAAAATATTCTGGACATTTGTCCATTTTTAAAAATTAAGATATCATTTTGTTAAGTCCATGAGTTCCTTACATATTCTGGATATTTTTCCTTTGTCAGATGAATTGTATCAAATATTTTGTCTCATTCTGTGTGTTTTCTGTCCACTGTGTTGATTGTTTCTTTTGCCGGAAAGAAGCTTTTTAGTTTGATATAATCCCGTATGTCTCCTTTTGCTTTTGTCACCTGCTCTTTTGGGGTTCTATCCAAAACAGATCTTTGCCTAAACCATCATCATTTCAGGTATTACATTTAGGTCTTTGTTGTATTATAATTTGATTTTTTTATGTGGGTGAAAGATAGGAGTCTAGTTTAAGTCTTCTGAGTATACACATCCAATTTTCCTGGAGCCACTTTTTGAAGAAGTTGTCCTTTCTCCAAAGTATGTTCTTAGTGCCTTTGTAAGTTAGCTGTAGATACATGGGTTTATTTCTGGGCTTTCTGGTCTGTTTCACTAGTCTGTGTGTCAGGTTTTATGCCACTACCATGCGGGGTTTTTTTAAAAATATTTTTACTATAGCTCTATAGCATGTCTTGAAATCAGGTGTTCTGATGCCTCTGGCTTTGTTCCTTTTGTTCAAGATAACTTTGGCTACTTGGGGTCTTTTGTGGTTCCACTGAATTTCAGGATTGTTCTTCTATTCCTGTAACAAATAGTATTGGTATGTTGAGAAGGATTACATTGAATCTGTAAATCAATTGAGGCAGTACAGACATTTTAACATTATTAATTTTCCCACCACATAAACATGGGAGGTTTTTCCATTTCTATGTATCTTCTTCAGTTTCTTTCATGAGTGTTTTGAAATTCTCATTGTAGAGATCTTTCACTTTCTTGGTTAAATTTATTCCCAGTTTCTTTTCTTTTTTCTTCTTCTTTTTTTTTTTTTTTTTTTTTTTTTTTTTTTTTTTTTTTTTTGGTAGATTTTATAAATGGAATTGCTTTCCATGATTTCTTTCTCAGTAAAATCATTACTGGAGTTGCACAATGCTATTGACTTTTGTGCTAATTTTCTATTCTGCAACTTCACTGAATTTGTTAATCAGTTCCTTTCTCTCTCCCTCCCTTGTGTTGCTGTGCTAGGCATTGCTTATCAGTTCTAACTGCCTTTTGGTGGAGTCTATAGGTTTTTCTATATAGAGAATCATATTATCTGTAAAAAGGGAGGTAATTTGACTTCCCCTCCCATTTGCGTGACTTTTATTTTATTCTCTTGTCTAATTGCTCTGGCTAAAACTTTCAGTATTGTATTGCAAAAGAGCAGTGAGAGTGGATATCTTTATCTTTCTCCAAATCTTGGAGGAAATTCCTCCAGGTGCAGAACGATGTTGGCTTTGGTTTTGTCATGTATAGCCATTAGTATGTTGATGTATAATCCTTACACACCAATACCATGCAGGGATATCAAATTTTGTTGCAGTTTTTACATCTATTGAGATAATCACGATTTTTAGCCTTCATTTTGTCCATGTGATGGAATACATTTTTTGATTTATGTATGTTGAACTATGCTTGCAACCCTGGGATAAATCCAGCTAGCTTGGTCATGGTGAATGAACTCTTTGATGTGCATTGAATTCCATTCGTTCATATTTGGTTGAGAATTTTTGCATATATATTCTTCAGGAATATTGTTCTATAGTTTTTCTTTTCTTTTTTTTGTGTTTGTTTTTTTACTGTGTCTTTGGTTTTGGTGTCAGGGTAACAACGGCCTTATAAAATGAGTTTGGAAGAATTTCCTCCTTTTTTGATTTTTTGGAATAAAGAAGAATTGGTGTTAGTCCTTATTCCAATATTTGGTAGAATTTAGTGGTGAAGTTATCTGATCATGGGTTTTCCTCTGTAGGTTGACATTTTATTACTGATTCAATCTCATTACTTACTGGTTTGTTCAGGTTTTTTTTTTTTGTTTGTTTGTTTGTTTTTTTAATGTCTTCTTGCTTCAAATTTGGTTTTTGTGTCCAGAAATTTATCCACTTTTTTCTGGGTTTTTCATTTTGCTGGTGTATAGTGTTCATAATAGTACCTGATGATCTTTAGTGATACTAGTTATAATGACTCCATTTTCACCTGTGATTTTATTCAGGTATTCTCTCTATTTTTCTTGGTTAGTCTGTTATGGTTCAGATCTGGAATGTCCCTCAAAACTACACCAAGGCTTGGTCCCTAGTGTTCAGTGTTCAGAGCTGGGGCTTTCAGGAAGTGTTTGTATCATGAGGCTCTGACCTCCTCAGTGGGTTAATCCATTGATAGCTGAATAGACTACTGGGAGATGGTGGAAACTGTAGGCAGTGGGAAAGGTTGGAGGAAATAGGTCACTGGGGACTATATCTTATTCCCAGCCCTTTCCTCTCTCTGCTTCCAGGCTGCCATTTCTGAGCAACTTTTCTCCACCTGCTGTTCCACCATGATGTTTCTGCCTTGCAGCCAGTCAACCATGAACTGACATCTCTGAAATAAATCTCTCCTCTTTTAAGTTGTTGTCAGGTGTTTTCATCACAGCAATGAAATACTAACACTTACTAGCTCAAGGTTTGTCAGTTTCACTTGTCTTTTCAAAAAACCTGCTCTTTGTTTCATTGACCTTTGTGTTTTGTTTTTTTTTTGTTGTTGTTGTTGTTTTGTCTCATTTATTTTACTTTGAGCTCTGTAATGTATTTCCTCCTATTAATGTTGGATATGTTTCTTTTTCTTATGTTCTTAAGATTCATTGTTAGGTTATTTATTTGAAATGTGTTTTTGTATTTTTTTTTTTTTGTATGTGTTTATGGCTATAAACTTTCCTCTTAGTGTTATTTTTGCCATATCTCATGAGTTGTGGTATGTTGTGTTTCCATTTTCATTTGCTTTGAGAAATTTGTAAATTTCCCCTTTTGAGGGATTATCAGGAGGGAGGAGTGAGGGGAAAGAGTGAGGGGAAATAGGAAGTAATGCAGAATGAATTGGAGGAAATGTTACCGATGCCTATATGCATATGCCACAATGAACAGCACTATTATGTATTATCATAATGTACTAATAAAAACATAACATAAAAATAAATTTCCCTTTTGATTTTCTTGAACCATTTTTCATTCTACAGCATGTCTTTTGGTCATCATATATCTATATAAATTCTGAAATTTCTTTTGTTGTTGATATCCAGTTTTATTCTGTTGTGATGAGAAAAGATACATTGATTCTGATTTATTTAAAAAATTGTTGACTTTTTATGGTTTAATATATGGTCTGTTCTGGAGACTGTTCCACGTTGAAAAAAAGAATGCATATTCTGCAGGTGTTGGAAGAAATATTCTGTTAATATCTACTAGTTTCATTTGCTGTAGTTTGAAGTTTGTTTGTTTGTTTAACTTTTGTCTGGATGATCTGTCCATTGATAAAAATGGGATGATGAAATCTCTCATAATTACTGTATTGGAGCTTATCTCTAATCTCCCTTTAGGTCTTACAATGTGCTTTATAAAATGTGGTCTGACATTAGGCATATTTATAATTTTCATATCTTCTGTTGAATTGTTCCTTTAGTCATTATATGGTAACCTTCTTTTTCTTTTTTACAGTTTTTGTTGTAAGATCTCCTTTGATGTAAGTATAGCCAGTCCTGTTAGTTTTTGCTTTGCATTTATGTTGAATATCTTTTCTCATTCTTTCAGTCCTTCTGAAGTGATTTTCTTATAGGTAACCTGTCATTATTTTTTAATTCTTTCAATCAGTTTGTATTTTTTTTATTTAGGGTAATTTAGTCCATTTATATCTGAAGTTATTACTAATATTTAAAGGTTTATGCCTATCATTTGATTAATTTTCTCATTTGTTTTGAATACCCTTTGTTCTTTTCTTTTTCTCTTATTGATCATCTTCATGCTTTGGTGGTTTACTATATCAATAAGGTTTGCTTCTTTTCTATTTCTCCTTTGAGTATCTGCTCTTCCAGTGAATTTTATACTGTCATATGTTTAATGATTATTATTTTTTTCTCTCCTGGATATAAGGCTAACTTCAGCATCTTTTAAAAGATCAGACTGGTGATAATGAATTTCTTTTGATTGTCTCGAAGGCCTTTTGTCCCTTTTTTCTGAGGATGGTTTTGCTGGGTATAGTATTCTTGATTGGCAGGTTTTTCTTTGAGAACTTGTAATATGTCATCCCATTCCATTCTGGCCTATAAGATTTCTCCTGAAAAATCTGTTAGTCTAATGGGGGTTCCCTTACATGTGACTTAGTACTTCTTTTTATCATGTTGTTTTTCAGATTCTTTCTTGGTCTTGTACTTTTAGCCAATATGAAGATTTTTTTCTGGTCATATCTATTGAGATTCTATGAACTTCCTATTCCTAGATCCTCATCTCATATTTTTCTCAAGGTAGGGGAATTTTCAGCTATTATTTTATTGCATATATTTTCTTATACCATTTCCCTTCTCTTCCCCTTCAGGTACTCCTAAAATTCTAATATTTGTTTAATGGTATTTAATAAGTCTGAGAGGTTATTTTCTTTTAAAATAATTTACTTTTTATCTTTTATATGAGTGGGATATTTAAAATGATCTTCCTTCAATTTCAGATATTCTTCTTAATCTAGTCTGCTCTTGAGGCCTTAAACTATATTTTTATTCAACATACTGAGTTTATTTCTAAGATTTTGTATTTGTTTCTTTTTCCCCAATCTCTATGTCCTTTCTGAATTTCTCATTTATGTCTTTGAATCATTTTCCTAATTGCTTTGTCTTCCTGAATTCTCAGGAATCTCATTGATTTTCCTTGTAAACATTCTTTAGAATTCTTTGTCAGGCATTTCATCAATATCCTTTTCTTTGGAATTTGTTGCTAGAGAGTTTTTTAGCTTCTTGGAGGCATCATGTTATCTTGCTTTTGCATACTTAATGTGTCCCTACATTGAGATTTTCACATCTGGTGGATGAGTTGTCTCTACCACTTTCCTTTGGTGACTTCTGTGGTAAAATGAATATCTCCTGAAAATGCATTTTTTGGATATCAGGTGGTAGGCTACATTGGCATTGTTTCTAGTTGGGTGACATCATGTAGTCTGCATATAAATTCTTTGTCTGCTGTCAGTCACTTTGGGTATGTTCCATGTGGCAACAGGGACAGAGGGCCCTTCTGACTCAGGAAATCACATGAGAAAGGGGTATTTTAGTGACTCAGGTAGATGTGGTACACACTTCCGTTGTGGTGAGGCCGCAGTCACCTGGCACTGTGTGGCCACTCCGGCATTTGGAATGTTGGCACTGGAAACAGGCAGCAAAATGGATATTTCCTCAGTACTGGCAGTAGCAGCGGGAGTTGCGGGGTGGCATGTGCATGCTTCAGCCAAGCAGTCGGGGTTTGGGACTTGCACTCTTAGGCCTAGTGGCAGTGCAGGGTTAATGGCTGAACCCATTCTTTATTTCATTTATAAAATGATTATGTATTGAGTGCCTGCAACATGCAGGGCACCCTTTAGGCTTATACCAGAACAAGTCCCTTCCCTGGTTTGGACAGTAAGTGAAAAAGAAAATAAATGTATAATTTGTCAAGTGGTGATAAATGCAATAGAAGAAAACCAAACAAGATAAATAGAATGTGATAGGTGGAGGAGTGGGGGTTTACTTCAGATAGGATGGTCTTTGATGGCCAAATGGTGTTGCATCTGAGAAAAGACCAGAATGAACTGAAGAAGCACCTCCTGGAGTTGTATAGAGGAGAACATTGCAAGCAGAGGGAAGAGCAAGCGCAGTCTCAGATCCACAATGTCTTTGTCATAGGGCAATGGGACTAGAAGAGAGGATGCGTGGAGAGTGGTGGGAGATGATATTTGCATTTATTTGTTGCAATCTCACAGCTATGGGTTTACTGATTTCTCTAAAACAAATTGTGTAGGGTCATGTGTGATCCTTTAAGGACTCTGGTTTTGTTCTCCAAGTGAGATGGGAAATCATGGTGGGAAATTAGTAGACAATTGGTTAAATATTTTTAGAAGATTTTGTGGCCATCATTGTTACTTGTCTTAATTAAGTTACATTATGCCCAGAAAAGTTCTATATATTCTATAATAATCTATAATATTCTATAATAATCACAGTCTTCAAAATCTTCAAATGTGCTATGGAAGTCAGAGTACCGTTTTTTTTCCGTAAAAGATTAAGTTAAACAGTAATAACATAAAAACTGAATCGCCACATATAATAAATGTAACTGAATAAATAATACATTAAAAAAATCTTACCTACTTTGATGCTTCATGACTTAAACAGTCTAACATTTGTGGTCAAGCCAACTATTAGGGCTTTCTTCTCTCATCACAAGCACCAAAATTGAAAAATTGTACCTAAAGGAATTATCCCAAGGGTCTTCCAAATTCATTCCTATTTTTAAGGTTGAGAGAGTTATTCCAATATGAAGAAAGAAAAGTCAATGGGGAATAATTGGTATGACAGAACATAATCTCCACAATATTCTGCATGTTAATTCAGGTTATCCCCTTGAACTCAGATGTTATCCACACCCCCAAGGAGTTATCATTTGCTGTCTGTATGCAGGGCTGATCATATCTTCCAACTTCACACAGAGGCCTTCATCCCTGTCCTTAAATATCTTTGTTTTGGTGTCACCTTGTCAAGGAGCTCATCTATCCCTGAACTTAATTTGTGAAGGTGTGGCATGAACAGGAAGGAGATTGTTCTTTCTCTTTGATCTTACCCACATAGTAAGTCGTCTTACCTTTTAGCTAGTCTAGCCACTGAGGATCTTACCTTAGGATGCTGGTTTTTGTGGAATATAGGCATAAGCCATGGTAAATATTGTCCATATTTAGCCATCACACACATGATCATATATTCCCACAGTGCCTGGGATATATCTTTCCCACACTGTTTCACTGTCAAGGGCAGATAAACCTGTAAAACTTAATAAGTGATGGCACTCATTTATAACACAGATGACTCCATTTTGAGGAAAAAATATTCTTAAACCTCACGTCAGGGCTGAACATCAGCAACCCCTATTCATCATTCCCTCGCTCCCCACTTGTCCCTACCCACTAGATTCTATATTTGAATTCTTCTTCATGCTTCCTCTTGGCATAATCCCAGTCATAGCCATCTATATTGCCCCTACTCTAGCAAATCTCCATCGTACATTCTGTACTTGGAACTTCCCACTCTCTTTCTTATCAAAACTCCCTTTTCCCTTGTTCTCCTTGTTCCATGCTGCTTTAGAAAAATCAACACATGCTTATATGTTAATATGTGCAAATAGCATAATGTATTACCTATCCCACTCACAAATGATATTGATATCTGGATTATAATTACCCAAATGGGTATTACCAATGCTGAAAATTTTCAGATAAATTTGTAGAAAGACAATGTCTTAGACAGGTGGTTGTGTCTTAATATTCTTCAAATCCCACAAGTGGTGGCTGATATATTAGAAGTAACATGGTAGTGCACCAAAGGGATGATGGCCTGGTTGTCACACAAGCCAATGATCAACATGCTTTGTACTCCTCTGGTCTCATTTCCTTTTCCTCCAGGAGGTTATAGCATGGTATTTGAACAAGTGAGAGAGACCAGAATTAAGTCACGGTAACACTCTTCTACAGTGAAGGTGGCTTATGGAAAAAAAAAAAAAAAAAAAAAAAAGAAGAAGAAGCTCGAGGTACAAGGTGACGTTGGATCAGCTACAATGGATGGGCCACACAGAAGAGTCTCAGTGGGCCCTGTCCTGTCATTCCCGGACATTAGACAGTGAGGCAGATCTGACTTAGGTTGCCCTTGTGAGTAGCAAGTTCTGAAACTGCTTTTGTTTTGATGAAAAGAGCCCTGTGGATTGTTTTTGATCTGCATATTAACAAAGAAGAGAGAGATAGCCAGGTTATTTCTTAGAAAGAACAAGAAAGAAATCTTCCCTTGAAAATGTGCAAGATCCATCTCTGCTAGAAATATAAACACACACACACACACACACACACACACACACACACACACACACACTCTCTCACCCTTTCATCCACTCTGTAGTTTGCTTTCTTTTATTCCTTAGTATACATGAATATGTGAAAACACACAACACTCAGACATGCAGCCCGATCGAGTGATAATCTCTTATAATGTGCTTCTATTTAAAGCAACAAACAGATGGAGGGTTTATGAGCAAGGCTGGTAAAAGTAAAAGCAAATGATTGCAATAGTTGTACTTTTAATAGGATTCCCCACAATCTAAAACATTATTCCCCATGGAACAAATTGTTCTATAAAATTCTGTTACTTAGGAGAGATACCCGCCCTGACATTGCTGAGGCCACAGAGAACTCCAGAATGGCTGTGATCGCAGGGATCTCTCTACTCAGACCAGGGTCCCAGGGGAGGGAAGATGGAGCTGTCAGGCACCATGATCCCCAAAGAACAAGCCCAGTAGACTAGGGGAAAAGGAAGAGAAAAATGACGTGTAAAGGGGGTATGAAGCACGTCTGAGCTTTGATTGAATTTATTACCTTAATTTTCTGCTTTGAAAAACAAGCTTTGGGAAATTCCTTCGGATTTAAGATAAACATGCAACACAGCTTCCTCCCCTTCCTGATGCAGACCAAAGTCTAGCACAGCAGATCTTGCTTAACAAACAGTGGAACTGTAAACAACCCAACACTAATCCATTATCATTATGCCTGCTTAGGAGAAACAAAACTCACTATAATTCTATCACTAAGATGAATATACCACAGTGATGGCCTTTATGTAAATTATAATTAAAGCTAATCTTAATTAAAGTTATTATACCATTCTGGAAGAAAATAAACAACCCAAAGAGAGGGAAACAATGTGGTCAATAACTCACTCCAAAAATATTTTTTTTGCCTCCAAAGCTCACATTGAGGGAGACATTCCTGCGCATGATACAAATGGTTCTGACATTAAGAAAAGTAAACAAGTAAGAAAAATAAAGATGGAAAAATTCTGTGGTCAGTTCACAAGTGCTTTTTTATTGTTCGAGGCAGGGTTAAAGCCTTTTATAAAGACAAGGATATATGTGCCACTAGATTGGATATGACATCAGACTAGTCTAGCTGCCCTTGCACGGAGCTCTGCTGCCCATTATATGCCATGGACGAAGCCTGTGCTGATGCTTCTAAACAAAGAACCAGGGTGGGACCTAATGCAGCTAATTTAAAGCATTATCCCAAAGCTGTTTTGTAGATCAAACAGAGAGAAGGTACTCAGCTCTGGTTATTAATGGATTGGAGAGATGAAGGCAAACATTCAATAATCTCTAATTATTAATGGTCTCAAGGATTTTAATGTTAACTGGTCTGAACAGCTGATTAATGGAGGTTGTGTAATCTACAAGCGGGACTCCTGCCAGCCTCAATACATGTCATTCCAGGACTGTGTTGACTCAGTAGGCCAGAGGCTATGTAAACGGAGTAGAGCAGAGAAAGAAGGTTCTTCTTGGGCAGTTGGGGGAATCTGAGTCCCCAAAGACTTTCACAATAGCAACTCTCTAGTAACTAACTTGATATCTGTAACTTGGGTTCTCTTTCAGACTTTGCTGTCCTAATAATAGGGGACCCGGGACCATGGACACTGTCTAAATGCAGGAAGCAAAAATAAATGCTATTATGCCAAGAGCAACCAGCCTTTCACACATCTTCAAGGATGATCTGAAGTGCACCAGGAAATTCAAAGAAAAGCTAGTCACCCAAGTAGCGTGAACATGGGTATTTTCCTTGTGACATTAGTGCTAGAACACAGCCAAGGACGGACAAAGACATAGTAACATCTCAAAGCCTACACATCTAAATTCTGAGAGATCCAGAGAAAAAAAATGAAATTCAAAAGGTCTACCCTGTCTATAAAAGCTGTCTGGTCTGGTGGGTATTTTCTACAGAGTTCATTTTGATTTTCAACCTCCTGACCCATTACTCTCGTTCATCACCTCACTACTTTAAAATGGCACCCAAAGGAGCAAGCCAGCCCACACAAATAGGGCCATAGGCACGGTGAAACAAGTGTGTGGTTAAACAAATAAATAAGAGTCTCTGGTGCAACTGAGGGTGTTGGGAAGGATGCCTCACCCTGCATCCTATTCAGGTGCGATGATTTGCAAATGAATGAAGTAAGATAAAGGCTGTGCTTTTGTAGTCAGAGGTTTAGGAAAAGCTATTTAATGTAGGGATTGTAAAGACCTGAATCCAGCTGTAAATGCATGACCTGGCTGAGAAGTTATCCTTTCTGTTCTCTAAAAATCTGCAACTGGAAATGTGTGATGCTAAAGGTTGGGGGAGCAGCAGGGGATGGGGGAGCTGTACCTAGGCAGAATATAAAAGCTAAGATTTAAGGGGAATAAGGGAGAGAGAGCATCCTTTCCCTAACTGTGATAATCCCACTAAAAATAAACCCACAGCACAATGATGTCAGAGGGATCTTGACTCAGTAGGCAAGCTGAAGACAATCTCTCTCACTAGATGGCAGCCACTGAGCATGCTCAGGGAGGCCCCAGGTGTGACCTCTGCTCCCCTGTGAGCAGTGGAGGGACCAGGCAATCTATCATGGTGTTCATGCTGTCAACCCTGGTGCTTCGCCGCCGCTGTCTGTCACCCTGGTGGATGAGACCTGCTTAAGGGCAATCATGTCAATCTCTCTGTGACCACTCAGTCTAAGGCAGAAGGATGATCTTGACAGGGCTGGCAAAGTCAGCACAAGGTACCAAAAGCTGAAGTCACAGCCTTTGCACAGAGATGCAACGTGGGCCATTGTTTTCTCTTTAGCTCTTTCTTTATTGTTGCTTTCCCTTTTTATTTTCGTGAACTAGGCTAAGGCATACAGAACTTGGCTTCAGAGCTGGTCATCTCGGATAAACCTGTTGCCCTCTGAGTTTTTCCCGTAGTAAACATAACGACACTTCCCCAGGACTCCTGTAAATAAAAAGAAACACATCGTTACAGGTGGCACAATTACGATAGCAGGGAAATATAAGTGCTGAAACACAGGCATGCTATACTATCCTGGATCCTATGAGTGGCAGAAAATGGGAGAAGCCCCAGAAGGAAAAGACTACATTTTTGTTCTCAGAGTTGGCATTCAAATAAAATGTCACTACCAAGCATAGGTTCCTGGGAAAAGCATGTTTTCTGCATGATTTCCACACTTTAAGGACTTTGCTAATGTGGCACATTACTCCCTAAAATATATAGTAAAACCCTTTCTTCTCTCTAGGTCCCTTCCTAGGTTTTCTAAGAGTGAAAAATTAAGATTTTAAAGATGGACATGGTCCTAGCAGAAGAGGTAGAACAATTCTCCCACAAAGTGATGACTTTGAAGTGCTTTAAGCACATCCAGGACGATTAAGGGAGAGAGGTGGTGTTGGCAAAGCACCACATAGAAAGTGCCAAGGTCCCCTGACTTCAAATGTCCCCTTCCCATGGGCATCTGGAATTCTGTTCTAGGGTAGAATGCATTCAATTTTCATCTTCAGTTTTACTATATGTCATTTGTGGCTTCATGTAAAGTCTTACTCTCAATCAGGGAGACTGTAGGAGACTTAACTATAAAAAAAAAACAAAAAAACCAACTTACAATAGGGTTAAATTTTTAATCATTTTTAATCAGCTCACTACTAATTCTAAATACCCACAAGAAATCACCTGCTGTAGTTACTATGAAAATCTTATATGATTATTAAGAAAAAAATCAGCATTTCCAAGCAAATACTTAAAACTTCATTTTGCTTTTTGTTTTGCTTTTTTGACATGGGCTCTCACCATGTTGCCCAGGCTGGTCTTGAACTCATGAACTCAAGTGATGCTCCAGCCTCAGCATCCTGAGTGCTGGCAATCCAAGGGGGTGCCATCACATCTAGCTTTCATTTTGCTCCTTTTCACTTTTTTCCTTTCAATTTTAGACAAAATAAAACTTCAGTTGTACACGGTTCTTTGAGTACTAATAGGACTTGAATCTTGAGTCTCCAAAATGCACATAACTAAGAAAAAAATAGTCCATAAAACATTAATTCATGAGCCACAAAATCTGCCTGTGAAAATAGTTACCTATAAACATATTTTTTTTCCGTCTGTGTGATAGTGTGAATTCAACTAACACCATGCTTTGTTCATTTAGAGGAAATTAGCACTTGAAATTAGCCGGGTTCTTCACATTAGAAGTTTTAAGTAGTAAATGGTTTTTGGAGAGTGGGAGAGAAATGTTTCTCCACTACAGAACTTTAAATTCTGTTCTTAAATAGGGATTCAAATGAATCTTAGAATTTTAAGGACAGGGCAGATGCTCCCTGGTTTCCATGTCTTGGGACAAAGTTTGATATTGCTGGGGCCTGGGTTGAAGAGGGACAGACTAGCATTGTTCCATGGCTGGCTGCCATTGTGTCTTGCCATGTTCCCATGAGCAACTTTACTGTGGATCACTCTTCCCACTTGGTCGTACTTTCTCTCCTGGGCTCCCAGCCCCCAGTGTCTGCTTTTTAGTACTGGTCTGGTACCTATAAATACTGAGCTGGGGTGAACTCTCACTTGAAACCCTTCCTGGGGCCTAAAGTATTCTTTCAGTTGTTGGAACTGAGCTGTTTTCCTTTATTGTGCTGAATTATGTAGCACCCAGGGTTGGGATAATATCGCTGGGATCCCAGTGGTCTGTGAGTCAGGCCAGTCAGGCATCTCCTACAGGCCTGGGTGGGAATGCCGTAGACAAATGGGACCATCCATGGGGACTGCTTTAAACATGACTGATTCAAATGAACCCTGAGATGAGACCAAAAGGATGAGACCAAAGAATGTGAAGTTCTTTCTATAGCACCAAGACAGCATGGATTTTAATAAAAAGAAATGGATAGGGCTGTCAGATATCATCAAGAACATCATCTTCATCTTGAGCAAAATGTGAAAGGCAGACACCCACATGCTGCCCGCCATGGGCACGCTCTCCAGTAAAGACTCCAGTGTGGCCAGGGCTGCAATTTCTTTCCTCTACCCTCTCTCCGTGGTGAGCTTTCACTCTGGATCTTGCCTAGATGCAACAGATGGAAACAGTTCTCCTGGAACGGGGTCCGCAATGTGTTCTGAGCCACATTCCCAGACCTTCTTTCTGGTTGGCATTGATGAAAGTCCTTTTTAAGGCCTGCCCTGTTTCTTTGGGCCTGGAAGCAAGAATGTTTATAGACGTCTTGGTGAGAGAGGGCTGTTTGATGAATGCAGGAGACTGCGGCTAGGTGTCAGCACTTGGGAAATGAGGCAAGGACATGAGGTATTAATATTGTCAATGATCTCTTGACGGGAAAACAGATACCGCACTCACTGTCAGATTTAAATAGACATCAAGTGCATTAATGACAAAAGGGCAGACTTCAAACAAAGGGGCTGTGTGGTGGGGAGCTGAGTTAGTCTCTGTGCTGGCAATAACCTGATCTGAAAAGACACTGTCAGGACGAGAGACAGGCCCAGGATTGTGTGCAGTGACAGAAAACAGAGATACTGACAGAGATACCAGCGCCACAGAATGCCAGGGATACACTCTCACACCGTCTGCCGTTCTAACACAAGCTGACATCACTCCCTATCACTTGGGGTCTTCTCCGCCTGCTCCTGTAGAAAATTTCTCCCCCAAAGATCGTTCCAAAGCTTGCTGTGGCTGTAAAGTTCCTGGCAGCCCTGGTCTGTCGGAGCGCTGAGGTCATGGGGCCTAAGGATAACCTCAGTCAGTCTCAATCTGGGCTTTGCAGGAGGCACATGCTCGTTCCCCCCGATATCTCAGCTACTTGAGGTGATCAGAGAGGGCCAATGTGTGAGGAGCTGTCACCTTGAATAAGACCCTTCAAGGGAAGGCACTCGGTCCCTGGGTTGCTCCAGGAAGGCGTGGAGATGGCGTGGTAGCCGAGAGTGAAACCCAGCTTCTGGTGCTCGCCTAGGGAGGAAGGCGCTCTGACGAGTGACGGTTAAATTCGGTTGAAATTTTTCCTCTGGAGCCATCTACGGTGGCTGAAATTAAGCAAGCAGTTGCCTCTCTTGAGTTTCCTACCCGAGCTCACAGTGGGGACGTGATTACCCCCAATACGCAACTTTTGTGCTCAAAAATAAATAAAAAATATTAACAAGGGGGAGAAAAACAACAGCCTTGCACAATACCACGTGCTAGGCTTTCATTTATCATGGAGGTTTGTTTTTTTTTTTTTTTTTTTTTTTTTGTGAAATAATAGGCTCTGCTCATAAATTAAGTGAGGTGGCATTATGGGTTGCTCTCTCCTGGCTGTCCCCCCGGCCCTCCTTCTCCACCATGGCAACTGCCAGACGCTGTGAAAATTACAGAGGGAACAGACTGCTTGCAAAGAGCAGTTTCTCAGGGAGGTGCTCGAGCCTGGAATTTGGGAACCCGCTGGTTGTGACCCAGTAGGCCACGGTTTCTGTGCACATCTGCAAGGGATTCACTTGTTTGTATCTTCTCAAACTATAACATCTTAGAACTGGAGGGGGAACAACACATTGAATGGCATATGTAGTGTTTTTAATTAAAATATCTGGCTTTGGCCATAATAAGTGGAGCAAGCCTGCCATGCATCAGGCCAACATGCAAATGTCTGTGCCGGGTTTCTTTTCAGGGACCCTGAAAAATGACAGTGAGCCATCCCCTGGGGAATCCTCTCCTGCCAAATGAGACTCCTAATTTTTCTTAAGTAGCCAGCTTTCCCATCACCATAAGCTCTTAAAGCTATAATTATGAAAAAAATGTATTGGGAAGAATATGTTTTAAAGAGGCCTTTTATCTTTTCAATGTTTCCCCCCTCTGGAACGGATGTTCTAATTATGCGAGTTGAGTTATGGCCTTGGGGTTGCCTAAGGGGGTGGGATCAGCCCCTTTCTTAGATGCAAGGCTGTGATAGTTCTAGAGACGTGGCTGGGGGAACCCTGAGTGTCCAGGGAAGAGACCTCTGCATCTGAACCCAGCACAACCTCCAGGACACTGACCACTTAGATGGCTTCACACGTCCATGCCAAGAAGAGGTGGGGGGAAATTGGTATTTAAATCCAGCTCTGTTCTTCACAATTATATGACCTCTCATGTACCGTCATTGTGCTGGTTATCTCCATTTGTAAAATGGGGACAAAGATACTCTTGGAGATACATTTTAGTTCTGAAATAGATGATTAGCTTTTAAAAAGTTTTCCCTTATGAACCTAAGGACAGTATGTCCAATATTGCCCAGTGAAGGAGGCAGATCCAATGGTCCGTGGACCCACAATTTGATTTGGACTAAGCTCTTGAAATCTGTCAAGTGTATAGCCCTGAATCACAGCCCAGTCATCTGGGGAGCCCTGTAGGACCCCAAAATCTCCAAGAAAAATGTTTTTACTAACTTTCTGATAACCTGCATGTCATATAGCTGAAAGTGCTGTCCCACACCCTCCTAGCTCTGTCACCAGCCCAAGCCTCACAGCATCAGGGTCAATGGAACAAAAGTCTATCTGCAAAGCAAGTGACCTGTTTGCATCTTAATAGTTGGGGTGGTGGAGTAGTGAAGGATGTGCACATACAAATAGAAAAACATTTGATGAATGAGTGGAGGTTGGGCCAATAATCCCCATTTGCAAACTAGTATCAATTTTGTCATTACTTTTAGTTTTGGTAATCATCATTTTAAATGCTTTTATCATGAATATTCTATTCGTATGCATAGCTATATAATGACAAACAGATCTCGATTTGATTGTGGTCACCAGGAGCTTACAATTAAATGATGCTATGAGATGGGTGGGGGACAGAGGGCTCCTCGGAAAGCCCTCTAATCTGTAGGAGGGAATGAAGGAATTAGAGTCCTCATGGCCCTTGCAGAAAGTGACACCAGTGTTGTGAAAAGGTAGGTGGACCTAGTGACAGAGAAGGGAAGGGCATCACTGGGCCCTTCTGGTCCATCTTAGAAGACTCTAGAACAACATTTCCATGGGATATTAGCCATAAACATGTCAGGCCCACAATATTCTTCCTCCACCATTTGAACACCCACTGCCTAAAACAGTGTCACAACAGAGCTGCCCACTAAGTTTCCGTTGAATAAATCAATCAATACCATTAAGACGATTAAATCAAATTTAAACAGAATCCACATAGGAATTTCCATTTTTGTATACTCACACCTTAAACCTCTGACATGACTTCAGACATTTAAAATGTTTTAAAAATATATACAGATTAAGAATTTGCCTTAGGGTTAAAGAAGAGGACAGAGTAGCAGAAGGCAGTAGCCTCAACCCCTAAAATTTGTGTGATGAATGCTTTTCTCCCACTAAAACAAACTAATTGCAGTGTCTAGTGAAGAGAAAGAAGCACCCTGAATGTTATTATCTGCCTTAAGAGCTATTACAATCACACACTGGAAAGGGACATTCCCCAGAAAGCACAGGCCTCAGCCTCTGTAACTTGCAGGCTGTGAGTGAACTTGGAACTGGAAAAGAATAGACACCCGCGTTTATGATCTTGAGAAGGGACTGGAGCAAACGCCAAGCTTGGGCGTGTGGTGTGTTATCAGCCCCGCAGTCGATCCTACACAGGATTTAGCAGAGCCTGCAGAATTACAGGCCCCTAGCACAAGGTCCTCCTTCAGAGTAAGCTACTTAAATACTAATGCAAAATGAAAAGAAGACAGACTTTAACATTCTTAAGGGGAAGGGTTGCTTGGGTGCAGTTTTGTGGAAGGAAGACAAAGTCCTCACTCTAGGCCAAGTATATTGGTGTTCCACCTGCGTGCCCAGCGGAGAAACTCAGGTTGGAGGTGAAATGGGTTGTCCTCCTGACCCAGGGGATGGTAGAGAAAGCAAAGCAATGCTACTTCCTTCCCCAAGTGCCAAGTGTGCCTTCAGGCAAGGGTTGTGACGGTTTACCATCTGCATCTTACGTGGAAAGAAGTGTCAGTTGCTTTAATGCTTGCTAGTCCTAAAAACATCTCTTAAAACTCCTGCTCTCTTCACATAAATGGGACTGGGGGCACCACACTGTTCACACTGTCCACCATGATTCCTGCTTCTCCACGAGAGGGACCAGGGGTTTTCCGGCCCCACCATGCTAGCCCTGATTTTCTGTAATTCTGCCACCTTGACCCCAGGGATGCTTTCCTTTTTGGGTTTTATAAATATAAACACACAAACTAGACTGATAATCTTTCTTTAAGAAAGCATTAATTATTTACAGCAAACTCCATTTAGTCCATTTAACTCCTTAATTTTTAAATGCAAACTTAAACCATGTCTATTTTTAACATTTTAATTTCTATTTTCAGTGGGATCAATTCTCTTCCATGTGATTTTTACAGTTAAGGTTAAATTCCTCAATCACTTTTTGCCAAATACTGACTTTTAGCAAAATCCTTTCAGTCTCTTTTTTAGGCATTTCATTTTTCAGAGTCCTGTTTCCTCAAGTAAAATTGTGATGAGAAGGCTGGAGTTCTCTGTCAAAGTTAAGTCAACACATTTTATTGTGTGTAGTTTCAATTCGTTTCTGTTTTATTTTGTTTTCATTATTTCTACCAAGGCTAATTCCTCTGCATGAATTTGTGTGGATGTCCGTATACTAAGATATAAATCTTGAATCAGTGTTTTCATCCATAATAAATTGAATTATGTTTGGGTTTAGTTACTGTCAGTTTTCCTTCAGGCTGATTACTTCTACCAGTGATGTGCCTCATAAATTAAAGGGTGGTTTCTATTTATTTCTTACCATCAAGGTGAGGACTTTGGGAGCATGACAGGATCCAAGATACTGGTTACTTCCTTCCAGCACCAGGTCAAAAAAAAAAAAAAAAAAAGGAAAAGAAAAGAAAAAAAAAAAAAATCCCTCCCCAAAAATAGCAAAAGTGAAACCCCACATCATGGTCCACCTATTCAAGGGTTCAGATGCATCCACTTCCTGAGAGAACACTGGATCAGTCACAAAACTGATCCAACTGAGAACAGGACATTGGTGCCAATGCTGAGACCCTTCCAGTGAAACCTGACGGGAGGTTGAGTTGTCCTTAGAGAGTAGATTAAATAAGGCTATGTACACAATTGCTGGGTCTCGTCAAGTAGCACCCATGTGTTTATAAGGAAGAAAAGTGGGGGGAAGGTGACCAGGCAGCAGAGAAAGGACCTTGGCCAACTCTGTCCTAAAGGTAATGGGCAGGCAGAGCAAAAACACTCACCTCCCAGACTAGGGATGCTGGTCAAATGGTTGATGAGAGTGGGCAGACAAGCTGACGTGTGACAATCAGAGCCTGTGGAAAATACACCCGGGGCTCCTGGGACAGCTGAAATAAGGCTTGTCATTTTAGAAGAAGAAAAGGTGGTGGGAAAGGAAGGAGAGGAGAAAAAAGTTCAGGACAAATTTCTCCTCATGTAATCTGTGAGTGGAAAATGGAAATGCTGATCCAGTCCAAGAAATCCTTGCACCACTGAGTGGGTCTTCAGTCATTAGCTCTGTCTGTCCCACCTCGAGCCCCTGGATCCCATGCCCAGGTGGCAGATGTCATGGCCCTATCCAGATCTGACCAGGCCATGCAAGTTGCTCTATATCAAAGAAACATCAGGCTGAAGATTAAGTTATCTGGGAGCAGATGTTTCCATTATGTGAATCCTGGAGCGGACATAGTCAACATGCTTTTGCTCAGATGTCAATGTTTCTTACTTTCCTTCTTTTTTTTTTTTTTTTTTTACTGGAGGTAGTGAGAGGTAAGCAGAAACTAGGATAGGAAAGAATCTCAGACTCAGGTGAGCTCACTAGAGTCCTGTTTTGAATGTCACTAATACATTCGGCTCTTAACTCTGCACATGTTGTATTTCAATCAAATAGGAACATGTAAATATGAGATCGAACTCCATTGTAAATACTTCCTTGCTCTAACAACTCTTCCCCTCCCCTCAAAAACAAATTGGTAAACCTTCGCAATTTAAGTTTTGCTTTTTATGCTAGATTAATTTTTTTTTTTTTTTTGGCCCAGGTTAAAAAAATGGAACCAGAAAGAGTCTCTACTCTTGACATTCTAAACAATGATTTACTTACACTGTCCTATAAGGATATTATGTGCTATACTTCCTAGCAAGCAGATGCACAGAACACTAAATTTTCCTTTGAAAGAATTTCTTTCACTGTATTAGAAAATTCTCAAGCTGGTAGGGGATTTAAATATCTGCATTTTAGACAAAGCCCTGTGTTTACAGAGGAGGAAAATGATGCTCCAATAGGCTTCCCTAAATTGATAATAACAGGCACCCATATGACTGTACCTTCCTAGTGCAGAAATATCTCTCAATTATAAAACACCGCCTTTAGAATAGGAATAGGAATTTTGGTTTTACAGTTTGTTTTTCAAATGTATTATTTATTTGTTTATTTGTGTTTATAGGAACCAGAGTTCTCCTGAGAACTTCAAAGATCGCCAACGTGACTTAGGTTTGTTCTTACCTACTTTCTCATGGAGAAAAGTGAACTGCAAAGCCAGTTTGGAGTGAGTGTTTCCCTCTCCCCCATGTCTGTATTCTAAGCAGGGCTTAATGGATTTGAGATGGGCTGAATTCCAAAGTGCATGCTGAGATGGGATGCAAATCAGTTAAGATTCATGAAGGACCGTGCAGGGCAGCCCAGTGATGGATGTGCCATAAACCAGGCTGTCATTCAAAATGGACAGTGGTCAAGTGGGATGACTTCACATTTCTTTTTCAATTTTTAACTGAGGAACTTGAAACCTTTCAGACAGACAGGAGAGTGGAAAGAAAAAAAATTCATCCGTCCACTATTTCCACCATTATTACATTCATCTTTGCCATTTCCTCTGAAGCCAAAAGCATCACCACTAGAGGGCAGCATGAATTTAGGAAAAAACAGTTGCTTTCTTTAAAAGATAGCAACTATTCAGGGAGGGCCATTAAAGTCACCGTGTGCTTTTGGTCACCAATTATAGGTTCTGCAATGATCAATATGTTTTGGTCACCAATTTTAGGTTCTGCAATGATCAATATGTTTACTCAATCCAGGCTGAAGGCTTTCTGGGCATGAGACTACCAGAGGTCTCCCCCCATACACACTTTTGGATTCCTTTGCCTCAATTTTAAGGGCTGATTTTCTTTACCATCAATTGCTCTAATTAATCTTCCAGGCTCAAGGGTTGGGGATTTTTGCATATCACCTACATAAATACAAAGAAGTAGGCCAACTAATAAACAAACATAAGTTCTCCCCATTTCTTAGGAAAAAAGTTCATTTTTACCACGGGAGTCTGCAAAGAAAAATGTCATATGCATGGAGTTGCTATAATTTAATAGTTAAAAAAGTAAAAATTCAATCAATACGTACAAATCACAGGTACCTCCCTGCCTAAAACCCACCCAGCCATTATCTCTTAGTATACCTGGTCCAGATTTATCAGAAAAGATAGAAGTTGCTCAAAAATATAGTAAATCCTGCAGCCATTTGAGCCTCATTCTCTGGTTCATGGGTCAAGTGACTATTTTCATGCCTCAAATAACAAATGACCAGCTCCCTTTAAGAGAAAAAGGTATTGGTGACTTCTGGAGATTTAAAACCTATCATTTGAAACAATGAAAACAGTATGGCATCCTAAAATAGAACTTCATAGGATGAACATAAATGACTTTATTCAATCAGGGAGGAGGGGAAAACAAACACTGGAGTTAGTGAACTTCTGGGCAGGGGAATCAGAGCTGAGTCCTGGTGTGAACGTTTTCAGTGATCACAGCTCTCTTGTGCTTTCTTCCCTTATACCCTCCGAACCTAGTAGTCACGTGATCTGTGATGGACTAGCCACTTGGGGGGAAACTGGGATCTAGTTGATTAATTAAATTATCTCATTAACTCATGGTTAACCAGAAACCTTTTTGAGTTTTCTCTCACACATTCTAAACTCAAAGTCAATTTCATTGTCTTCTGAGTACATCCTAGTGACCGCACTGAGAATGAGACCATTAAGGCATTTAGCTGGGGTGGGAAGACTGTGGACTGATCATTTCTCAGGGTCCTAGGCTCTTCTATTTATATGAACTTCAAAAGAGTGGAGATGACAGCCTTTTAGCCCCACATCATGGAGCCTGCATCATAGTTACTCAGTAGGTTGGCATTTTGTTTCTTGTGGTGTGTGTATGGAAGAAAAGAAAAGCTGACCAGATACTACTTCTTGAACCCCATCATTTACCAGGCACCCATGAACACTTACAGGTATGAGAGCTGCACCTGTTGGCCCCAGGATGGTGGTTTTCTGTGTTCATAAGAATCACCTAGAAGATGTGTACTTTTTTGCAAGTTCCCAGGTGACTCTATGGGGACTACCTTTAAGAAACTGTTGTAGGGCAACTTAAAAGGTGCCCCTTTTTCCTTTGTCAAAAATGAACCCCTTTCCGTTGGTTTTCATTCTTATAAAATTACAGCTATTCAAATTCTGAGATTAAAATAGTTGGTTAATTGAGGATCCTATTGTTTTGAGTTTTGATAGCTGGAGGTTTTACCCCCTCTCTCCCTCACCCCAGAGCAGTCAGAAAACAAATGATAACTAAAATATAAAATACGGACAATAATAAAAGGCTGCTTAGCTCTTTAAAAGAAAGCAAAAAAAAAAAAAAAAGTTTTAACTTAAGTGATGTGCAGATTACATTAACATAAAAGAAGTTTTTTGGGTAAGTAGAATAGAACTGAACTAGCAAACCATGATTTATGAAGTATAAGGAGTAAAAAGCTCGCAGGAAAAAATTTCTCAGAAAGTCTTTAGCTTCCCTCTAAACTGACAAACTCTTATATGAACAAATCTGAGCAGTGGGGGTCCTCCTGCAGAGTTTGAATGGGAATTTTGGCTTTGCTCTCAAGCAGAAATTCACTTTTGGATTTCAGATCTGTTCCTATTAGAGAGCTCACATCAAACGGGGAAACATCCACAGTTCTGTCTGGTTCCGCAGGCTGAAATTTCTCAAGAGAGTCATTGAAAATAAAGACAAGTTGCTTTCTTCCCCCCACCCTTTTTTAATTCTTCAAGCTGCAAAAGAGAACCTCTCACATAAAATGAAGCAGACCCAGTAACAACTAGGTTTGTCATAATTCAAGCAAGGACTGGGGAAAAGGGCTTCCTTCTTGGGTGCATTGGTCCAACCTCCATCTGCCCTTCATTAGGATCCAAACAAACTTTTCCTGTACTAATATTACCATAATTTTTCCTAATTCCAGGACACTCGAAATTGCTTTCTCTGAAAGGAAAACAAAACAAATCTGGTGATATATGATCTAATTGAAAGAAGTTTGTATTACAAAAAATAATAATAATAATAAATCCCAAAAGTCTATTGTTGCAGAAAGCACAACATAGTTCTTGGGGACTACAGTTTTCACTACCAAACCCCTAAAATATTTTCATTATTTTCTGGTCTTCAACAATCTATCCTCTAACCTATTCTGAAAAAAAATGTGTGTATACACATATTTACATGCACATATAAACATGTAAATGCAAAAAACTGTAGGTTAAATAAGATGGTAGCAGAAAGAAGTTTATAAAAGCATTATGAACTTCCGGTATATTTTCCCCTAAGATAAACAGTAGAAAAGCACATTATAATAGGGTCAAGCTCATTAAAACTTAATGAAGGCACCAGAGTCTCCCCAGAAATATTGAGGGCTATATTTTTGCCTATCAATGGAATAGTCCCAGTCAGAGAGATACGGCTAACAGTGGGTGGTACCAGCTGTTATCAGTGGTATCTAGAACACACCATTTGGATGGCTTGGGATATTACCCCTTTCTTGGGTTGGCTTGAATTTGTGGGATTCACCCTGTGGGGGAGTTAACATGCCTCCACATTGGGGGGAAAAAATTGCCCAGAGGCCAGTGTGGGCCTCACACCTAATAGAATACATCTGGCTCTGACAGTTTGATGCCCAGCTCAGAGCCACATTCAGCAACACAGATTAACAGCATAGACATTGCCCACGCTGAGCAGGAAGTAATAACCTGCTACCTGCTTCTTGGCCAAAATCTCATTATAAGCCATTACGGTAATTGAAGGCCAAGACTCTGTGGATATTACACTCCCTGAGTGCCAGTGGTTAGTTCAGGAGAAGAAAGGCTCATAATGGAGGGGGTGGGGCAGACGGAGAAAACTCTGCTTTGGATCAGAGTGAATGCTACGGGGTGTTCTGAGGGTGTTCCCTGGTGCTAGGGAACTTGGAAACTGCTTCTCTTCGGTCCTGAAGACCCTTGTAAGGGGGCTGAGGACTCCAGGAAGATGATGTAACTTTTGGTAGAGCTCTTAACAATGCTGTACAACTATAAATTGGTTTAACTGCATGTTGGGGACAGTCACTAAGGAAGAAGAGGGCAAAATAAGAATGCTCTGTGAGTACTGAGTTTCAAAGCTGGACAAGAAAGGAAGCCACCCTTCTCTCCAGAATTACTGTATGTGTGTGAGCTTCCATTCATCTGTGGTTGGCAAGATAACCCCTTTTCCCACAAGACCAGCCCTTTAAAGTTTCTGCCCAGGATTGGACAGGTGTGGATAAAGTGGTATGGGTTTAGGGGAGAGAAACAGGGCAGAAGAGATCCTAGCCATCAATCCATAAGCCAACTGATCCATCGGCCTGATTTTTGATAGCGTGAAGATGGTCCTGGACATTACGGTAATGATGGCAGCTTTCCTTTCAATAAGCTTTTGTTAGCAGTCACATGGTGCCAAAAACAATTGAAAATCAACTGTCTCCAGAAACCTCCTTGTCAGTCCCTGAGCTACAGTTTGGGTCTTAAATGTCCCTCACAGGCCTGGGAGTGAAGGGGTTGGCCCCATAGCCTGCGGCACTAATGGGAGGTGATGGAAACTTTAGGAGGTGGAGCCCAGTTGAAGGAAGCTGGTTTGGGGGGACATGCCCTAGGAGGGGCCACAGGGACCCTGGCCCTTTCCTGTTTTTCCTTTTTGCATTTGGTCAGGAGACAAATACTTCACTCTGCCACATGCTCCTACCACGAAGTGCCACCTTGCCCCAGGTCCAAAAGAAACAGGTCCAATTAACCATAGACTGAAAACTCTAAAACTGACAGCCAAAATAAGCCTTAGGAGTTGATTTCCTCAGGTATTTTGTAACAGTGACAGAAAGCAGACTAACATACCTTTGTACACAAATACATACCAACAACCACTCAATTCTCCAATTGTGGGAGCAAGCTTCTACAAGGTTTTACCTTAGATATAATGAAAGCTCCCGAATACCACGTCTTCTCCAGGTACCACTGGAGGCCTAGTGACTAAACCTTCTGGTGCATCAGGAAGTTAGCATCTGATCCACCCCAGATCTCAACAAAGGTTTTCTTGGCATTGGCATTTTAAAGAATTGATATTTGGGGGAAAAATATGCATTACAGGAACTTAAACAGTATTCCTGAAGATGAGGATGCCTTGTGAGCATCAAGTACACATTCTACACACCCTCGAACAGCCTTGCATCTCAGCTGGGCCAGCCCCATTATTTCTCTTCACCTAGAGAGTTAAGCAGAGTCTGGGACCTAGAAAATGGCTGCGGTTGGTACAAGCGAGGCCTTCCCTATAACTAGATCCTTCAGGAAAAAACAAATTAATCAACAGTGAGCTGAAGTGGGTTTAATGATTGCATTCTGCATACAATCAGCTTTTCCCTTTTCAAGGGCCATCAATATGTCAAGGGAAGACACATCTGAAGGATATAGCTCTTAACATCAAGGTTATCTATTCTCCACAAGGCTCCCACTCCTTGCCCGGCTGATACTCCACGCTGCCTGTGTCTAACATTTTCATCAACTCTGCAATCAATCAAGGTAATAATGTTGTGCAAAAAATCAATTAACAACGCAATTAAACTTTCCTTATTATCTCAAAGGGCTGAAATAATACCTAAAGGGAAGATAGACTCACTGAACGCAGACATCCATAATCCAATGTGAAAGTGAATTATGAGGTTAGACAGATGCAGGCATGTGCTGGTGCTGTTATTTTCCAGGGGTTATATCTCATCACGGCAGTGTATCAGTCAGCCCCAATCCCAGACCCTAAAATTCCAAATTACTTTTAAGAAATATATGATGTGCAATATCCATTTCATATTCTCTTTTAAAGATAACCCCCTCCCCTCCAAAAAAATTGAACAGCCATATTATTCAAAGACAAAATGATCTTTCAACAAGAACATAAAATATAAAAGCTATAATAACATTTACATCTGTATAGCACACATCTCTGTAAATGCAGGTCATCTATTATACATAATCTGCAGCGCCTAAAAGGCCCAGGATGCAACACAACGTTTAAAACCCAAATGCGTAAATGTGCAAACTCCTGGGGGATGGCTGTGCCACTGTCGCCCCCCCACCCCGCCCCAGTGCAGGTCCCCTCGCTCAGGCCCGCCTGTGCCACAAAACACACGCAGGCGCACACACGCATCGGGAACAACGGAAGTATTACACATTTAAAACGAGAATGACTATATTATTTAGCAATTACACTCAACTTGCCCTGGAACACTCTGCTTAGGAATTGAGCGTTTATAGTACATAAAAAGGGACGACTATTAACCTTTTGCTGCGGTGACGACATGAAGTGCTTGAAATTTCACACCGAAATGAGATAACAGAGGGAAGGGGAAGAAGAAGAGAAGGGGTCTAGTGACACTTAGAAGGCTCCTTTTAAACGCTGTGTGGGGCACCGAGGTGACGTGGTCAGACATCCGCAGGGGAAGGTGAGGGACAGAAGCAGAAGCAGAAGCCATGAGCAGAAGAGGAAGTTAAACAAACAAGCAAACACCCAAACAAAGCCAGCAAACTAAGAGTGCTGATCCTAGATTACAATTATTTGAATGTCCTCTTAACTCCTGGAAACAAAAAACAATACTGATTTAAAGAATAAATATTAAGAAACATCAAATGCAAATGCCCACACAAAGAGCACCCCCGCTTCATCTCCCAGCTTGTCCATCATGGCACCAGAGGTCATCCTGTAGCAGAGTTTGCTGAGATGAAAACCTAAGATCCTTAGTGAAGCCCAGAAGCCAAATGAACTGATCTAGGGAGGTGCTGCTCCAAATTTGCACCTCAGGCAGTTATCCGACTCAGACTAAGGAAGCATTTCCCTCCCAGTCAAATGTGGTGGGCTGTGGGCTGTAGGTTCAGGCACCACCTGGCTACCCTCATAGCACTGTGAATTCCCACATTCGCTCCTGGGAGCTGTGCAGGTATTGTTGTTTTAAATATCATTGCTTAACAATGAATTCTTCTATTTTTTTCAGTTACTTATAACAAGGATCCATCTTTGCAAGCCAACTTTCCTTCATTTTCAGCACAGCATGGAGGCAAGGCTGAGCCCTAAGTGCAGATTTAAATGAACGGTAAAATAAGACAAAAACACACACACTCTCATGGTGCAATTTCTGAAGAAACGGAAAGAGGCAACTCTTGATGTACTTTTGGTCTAGCTTTTCAACAGAGAAGTTGGACAGGTTTGGTGAATCTTGCCATTTATCTCCTAACCTTAAGGAACATAATTAATATGTTTTCATTTCCAATGACTATATTGTGTGTGTATCAACTGGAACTGCTCCTGCTGTGTATTTGATTCCACTGACGATGGGGTGGGTTGGATTTTAAATGATGTGTGAGTACTTCTGTTCTTTCCGTGCTCTGGTTTATGTGTTATTCATGACTTGCATTACAGACATGGCTGATACACAGATGTAAATGTTATTAAATCTTTTGTATTTTAGAGGTTTTGTGAAAGGCTTCTTTGTTTCCAAATAATTCTCTTAACCACCAAAAATAACCAGTAATACATGACAATGTCTTGGGAATGTTTTTTTTCACTGAATTTTCTGATGAAGAGATTTTACCCTCTACTGCTATCTTTTCATCAAAATTAAAGTGTAGGATTAGTTGGCAGATGGGAGTTACATCATTATAGTAGCACTCAACAACTACTTCAGGGTGTGTGTGCATGAGTGCGTGTGCATGCACGCTTGTGTTGCAAGTGGGCAAATGGATGCTTGTGTGTGTGTGCGTGGTTGTCTGCGTGCTTCGTGTGTCTTACTACAAATTGTGTTATACCTGTGTATACCACACATCTTGTGAGTGTTGTGTGTGTACATTGTGTGAATAGGTTGACATCATTTTGCCAAATCTGAACTCAAAGTCACTCAATCCCTGATTACCTGTCAGAGATGCAGTTGCTTTACTGCATTTCAGTATCTGACATAATTTTTAATCTGTTTTCACTTTGTTCCTTCCTTTTCACATGTCTCAGGATTTCAACAGAAATGTGGCAAAGGATAAACCTCTTCATAAAGGTGGCACTTAATCAGTCTGTGCCTCTCACTGGCTCACTCTTTGTTACTGATTTTAAATTTAAACAATGCTCTGAGGCTGGACGATGCACCTCCACAAATTCAGCTGACTTGACTGAGGGAGGTCAAGACAGAGGCCTGCATTTCAGGCTTGACATTAGAAGCCCAACTTGGAAGAGCATGGGAGGAGAGGAAGCTCAGCCCTCCACCTGCCTCGGGGGCAGTGGAAGCACCTGCTGGATCTCAGAAGGGACCTCTTGGATCCACAAGAAAAATCCTATCTACTAGGGGAGCGAGGTGAAGTCAAAAGACCGGGGATCAGCTCCTGTGTGGTCAGTGACTGTCCTGTGCAACTTGTTCCAGCTCTCTGGGCCTCACTTTCTTTATGCCTGGAGAAAATGCTCCTGGAGGGTTTTTTTCTGTTCTAATGAGCATCACCCCTGCTGGTCCAGACAGCGGGTTGTCTGTGCTGTGCTTGGCTCACAGAGTCGACAGAATGATATGGCCCCTCTCTCTGTGTGTCTCTCCTTTCCTTTCTATGGTCTGTCCTGGTTTCCTCCTAGAGTACTCACGATGCTCAGAGTCTCTCTTACCTTCCTTGGAGTTTCAACTGCAGGTCAGAACATCACTGTTGATTGCCCCACCTACCCTCACACACCTTTCCAAGAAGCTCCTAGTTTCCCAATGCATGTGGATGTTTTTCCTTTTTAAGAATAGACATTTATTATTAAATGAGTCAGTTGAATACATCTCTAATGCAATGTTAAGCAAAACAGGTAAGTGGGGAAACACCATGTGCCAGACAGAATCAGTGATCCCCAAAAGAAGGAGAAAAGAAAGGAAAGGAAAAAGAAGAGACTCTACTATGAGGTGCTCACAGACCAGAAAGGAAGTCGGCTTACTAAACAAAAACGAGTGCAAAAAGAATGGCTACCATACTGTTATTTAAAAACAGTGCTGTGAAATAGAAAAAGGATTAGCTCTGCCTTAGGGAGTGAAGGGGTTGGCAGAAAGCACCCCAAGAAGACATTTTCCCTCAATGTACTTCTCTTTGGGGTTGTGTTAAGTTACAAATACATGTTTCTCGTAGCAAGTTCAACAACATATAAGGTGTAGAGTTCACATTTTATAATTACTCCTTTCAAGATTTCCATGGTCACCTGATATGGTGACTCCAAGGATATACTATGTACTTATGTGTATCCAGATGTATGTGTGTGTATCTCCAGATAAACAGTGTGTGTGTGATTGTATATATGTAGAATTCATGTCATGTCTATCTATGTGTGTGTATACATATATATTTTTTCAAGGAGTGAAAAAGTCTATAAACTCAGCCACTTTGGGGTAAGAAAGAAGTTAAAAGAAAGATAAACATGTGCACCCACAGACACACACACACCCATGTTTAAGAAAAAAAAAAAAAAAACCATAAAAGTAAACCATAGACTAGTAAGAATGACTTCATAGTAGTTTGGTATAAATAGGGTAGAAGGAATCAGGGTAGAGTCAAGACTTCTTCAGATATTTCTCTGTATAGTCATATATTTTACAATTCAAAAATAAATCAATAAATGGGGAAAGCAAACCCCAAACTGAATATATCATGAAAAACTAACCTAATTGATGATGACACAAAGAAATTAAATTTGGAACACAGTCCTTCATCTTTACACCTGAGATACAGCCTGAGGGCCAAAAGAACTGCAAAGAAATCTTGAGAACTATGTGGTAGGCTTATCATTGTTAGCATTATGGCTATTGTCACTCTCAAGTTATTTTTATATCTTGCAGGTTAGAAAAGCTGTAAATATGTGGAAGTTCTGGAAAGTCAGAATGTTCATTGTGAGGGAAGAGAATGAGAGATGATGTGGGTGGCGGACTAATGGCCCTCAAGATGGGCACACTGTAGTCTCCAGAACCTGGGAATATATTACCCAACATGCCAAAAGGGACTCTGCAGATAGGTTAAGGGTACAGGCCTTTGGTGCGGACATTATCCTGGACTGAGTGGATTCAGTCTACTCAGTCTTATGAATGAATGAATCCTTCAAAGGGACTATGGTCAGAGAGGGAGACATGGCCCTGGAAGAATGATCAAAGAGAGGCAACATCACTGATTTTGAAAGGGTTGGGTAGACACCAAGAGCCAAAGAATATGAGCAGCCTCAAGAAGTTGCAAAAGACAAGAAAACATATTTTCCACTGGGTCTCCAGAAAGGAGACCAGTCCTATCAGAATCTTGATTTTAGCTCCATGAAGACCCATGTCAAACTTCTGACCACCACAAAAAGACCTTAAGTTTATGTTACTTTATGTCATTTGGTCTGTAGACTTTTATCATGGGAGACCTGGAAAATTGAAGGAGGAGGTGGGGGTACATTGGACAAAACTGTTGTAACAGATTATGATTTTGAAATATTCATAAACGAATATATGTATGCACACATATTTTAGGACTCCTAGCATCCTGATGCTTTCTAAAAGACGTTTTATACTAAAAACATAACCAGGGCTCCTTAAAGAAATGGCTGATTGAAGTTGTGGCACAGCAAAATGCACAAAGTGAACCTAGAGCATCTTCTTATGCCAGAAAATGAGGAAAATGTGGGAATAAAGAAGCACTCTCTGGCCGAATTTGGCATAATTTGAATATCGAAAAGAATAATGATAGTAATTATTTGACACAGGAAATGAAAAAAACCCATGAATCCATAATGATTCTTAAAGACACAAATAAATGCAAAGGGAGAGAGAAAGCTCTTGTTTAAAGAGTGACAGATAATTAATACAGAAGAAATGACAAAATTAGAAAAACTGCCATACTCCAATGTAGTAATTCAGGCAGTTATTATGAATGGATATTAGAACTATTGGGGGAAAATTTATTGGAGAAGAGAATATTCACACCGTGTTAGAGTGTCACTCTTCAGGTTAATTATTAATTATAAAAGGGAACATATACCTTGAGAGTGGATCCATATGATGGTGGTAATCACATTAGCCAAATGATCAATCTTAGCATTGCTAAGGAAGGCATGATTAACTATCATGTGCCTCTGAGCACGGTGCAATAAAACATACCCGGCATCCTCTATGCTTGCCAGTATGAAACCTGAATCAAACCACGAGGCAGAAATCAGAAAAATCCAGAATGTGGGACAATCTATAATCAAAATGAGCTGGGCTTTTGGGAGAAAAAATTAAATGGCATGAAAAGCAGAAAAGGTGGGAGGTATGCTCTGGATCAATGGTTTGGGGTCTCATCTGAAGCTTTGGTGGGCTTGTTACAGCACAGACTGCTGGGTCTGTCCCCAAAGTTCCTCATTTTACAGCTCCAACATTTGCATCTCTGACAAGATCCCTAATGATCCTGATGCTGCTAGGCTGGGGCCACTAGACTTGAAAGACTCAACAGTCAAATGTAGTGCGTAGACCTTGATTGGACACCAGAGTAAAATAAGACTGAAGAGAGACATCATTTGAGAGATAGAGGAAATTTTACTGTGGTCTAAATATTAGGTACAACTTTTGAATGAATGTTTATTTTTGTAGGTCTGATAATAGCGTTGTCTTGCAGGAACATGTTCTTATTCATAGTAGATGCTTGCTGAATTATTTCTTTAAAAAAATTTGTAAAAGATTTTTAGTTGCAAATGGACACAATACCTTTATTTTATTTATTTATCTTTATGTGGTGCTGAGTATCAATCGAACCCAGTGCCTCACACGTGCTAGGCAAGTGCTTTACAATGAGCTATAAACCCAGCCCTTGCTGGAGTATTTAAATGAAGTGTGATGGCATCTGCAATTTAAATATCTCATTAAACGTGTCTGCACATGCAGACTCAAACACAAAGAGAAAACATAGGAAGGTATTAACAGTGACTTTAGATAAAGATTGTGCATATGTTCAATGTACTATTCTTTAACTTTTCTGTAGGTTTGGAAGTTTTCACAATGATAATTTTGGATGAAAAGCATGTTTTTCTTGGCATACAATACTCCTCATCAAAGAGCAATGACCCCAGGAATGGTTGTCAAATCTGTATTAATTTTCTTTGCCTTCTCCTCTCCTGAGTCATCAGGTGATCTACTTAAGCATCTCAAGCTAGAAATGATTGATATTCTTTCAGACCACTGTGTCTTCCTCAAACATCAATCAGTTGTTCCAGAAAAAAAATAGTTAAGGATAAAAATGATCAGTTCTTCCCACACCAATATAATCACCCTATGCTTTATTCTTTATACACTCCACACCCCACATGTATATATCTTCCTTCCTTCCTTCCTTCCTTCCTTCCTTCCTTCCTTCCTTCCTTCCTTCCTTCCTTCCTTCCTTCCTTCCTTCCTTCCTTCATCCTTCCTCCCCTTCCTTTATTTCCTAAAGGAAAAAAGAGGCCCATGCTTAACCTTCACTACAAAATGCCTGACTAGAGATGTTTTCTAGCCATTGTTTCATGGTTTCTTAATTTCACACAGTTATTTACTGAGGTCCTAATATGCCAGGGAGCATCCTAGTAGATGAGGACACAGCAGTGGATGAGGGCTCATGTCATAACCCCTAGGTAGTAGAGGACAGGCAATAAGCAAATTTGTCAGATATCTATAACAATGTTATATATAAATATACTGAAGGTAGTTAAACTGAACAAGAGGACAGAACCAAGTAGTAGGCAGAATACCTTAATGCTAGTACTAACCCTTTATAGTCCAGGCTTATGAATTTTGGCAGATCACATGACTTGTATAAATCTCAATTTTCATATCTAAAATGGCAATAATAATCTTTGCCTTGTAGTCCCCATTGGTGGCTATGAGGAACCCCAAATGCTAAATAATATGTATCATCATTGCCAAATGATAGTGTATTTGGGAATATACCTTGACAACTGGTCATAATTTTTACAATAATGAGCTATCTTAGAGCTGTGCTGTGACTGTATTATTAAGGTTTATACAAGTTGCTAACAAAACTTAATAATAATGAATTATAACAAATAAGCCCCATGATTTCAGCACCTAAGACAACAGAAGTTTGCACTTTTCTTATTCAAAAGTCCAATGGAGATAGCTTCCTCTATGTGATTTCTGTGGCTCTGCCATCTCCTATCAAGTCCACTCACATGCATCAGGTCAGTGAAAGTAGGCACAGCTCTTCCTCAAAACTGACTCACATTCCTTCCACTAACATTTCCTAGGCTAAAACACCCACATGCAACCTTATCTAACTACACAGGAGAATGCGAAGTTAAGCCTAGTCCGATACTCTCCAAAGAGGAAGAAAATATGGATTTTAGCAAGAAAAAAGCTATCTCTGCTACTAGGATTAAAATATGTTTTTTTCCATTGTTCCTGAATATAAAAATACGTAAAAAGAACACAAAGGGTAATTTTACAGTTAAATGTTTGTTGTGGGCCATCTATGTGCCAGGCACAATATTATACTGCAGAGCAAAGCGCTGGCAGCTCTCACAGTGCCTGGCATGTAATTCAGCATGTGTGCTCAGAGGCCAATGAATGATCGAACAGCCTGCTAGATTCCAAGCTCCATGAGAGCAGGAAGTCTCATTTGTCTACTGCAGTTTCTCAAGGGCCTGGCCCTGAGCCCAGCATATACTGAACAGCAAATATATGTAAAGAATTTATGTTTTGCTGGGCATGGTGCTGCATGCCTGTAATCCCAGTAGCTATGGAGGCTCAGGAAGGAGAATCATAAGTTCAGAGCCAGCCTCAGCAACTTAGTGAGGCCCTGTCTCTAAATAAATAAATAAAGCCTGGGGATGTGGTTCAGTGGTGAAGTACCCCTGGGTTCAATCCCCAGTACCAGAAAAAAAGTTATATTTTAAAATCTAAAATTATTTTTTTTCTTAAATTGAGAATATGCATTTGTAAGCATACTCTTAGAACCCAAAGCTTTGATAACACATTTAGTTCTCTTAGAATAATTCTAAGCTACCCAGGCTTTTTCTAAATACTCATGAATACTTAAGTAACTGACAATGCCACAGAGCCATTACAGCTATATTTTAGTATCAAAGAATAATAAACCAATCAGTGAGATAGCATCTATTTTTAAAATAGAAGTCAGTAGATGCCTTTAACAGAAAAGTAAAAACAAGGGACCCTACCTTCTAAAGAGCCTTCATTGATTATTCAAAGCTGTGAATCTGGCTGCTCCTGAATGACAGCAGGAGTTCTCAGAAGTCAACATGTGGAAAAATGACAAAGCCAGCAGCCACTGTAATTGTGATGACATCGACCTGGGTCTTACATGATAAAGAACTAGACCAAGTTACCCAAGAGGAGGAAGAGGTATTCACAAGTTTAGGCAAAGATATTTCTTATGATCTATCCAGAGGACAAGGAGTCCAATTTGTAACGGATTATAGCAGATGAAGTTGGCCTGGCATGACCAACTCTCTGAAGGTAAAGTTGTGAATGATCCCAGTGAATTAACTCTGGGAGGGAGTCTACGATGCTCACTTTTGCCATAAGAGCCACACGGTTCATTCTCTCTCCTTCCCCACTCCATTTACAAATGGTCTTTCTGTTTTGTTACCATAACATCAGCATTCAAAGACCATTTCAAAGGCCACATTGGCTTTGAAGAAGACATTCATTTATTGTTACAACTACAAAAATGATAATTTAAATCAAAATAGGATCTGAAAATCTGAGAATCACCATTAAGCAATAACTCAAGTCTAAATCTACTCTGTAGGAAAATTATAACAGACATGTCAACTGTAGTTGAGAAACATGGAAACAGAAGAATTGTGACAACTAAAGCAATTTGACTTTTTAATTCATCATGTAGATTTGGGGCCCCATTATCAAAATAATGAGTTCCTGAAGTAAATAGTCTTACCCCATGAAAAACTGAAATGGCTTATTCCTCCCAAACATCCCATGGCAGTTCATGTGACATCCCCTCTGTCAGAATCTCCCATCTTTCAGGGTCCAATTCAATTCGAGTCTTCTGAGAAACTTCCCCTGACTTCCCAGGCACTAATTCTCTCCTTGTGTGCTGTTCACAACACAACCATTACCCATAGCCCCCTGCAGCATGGTCAAGCTTTTTATTATCATTCTCACTTAAATATAATTTACTTAAACTCAGAAATACTTTCTTATGCATCTTTGAATCCACAATCAATCCCTATCGCAATTCCTGGAATTCAAAATGGGGTTGAAGTGTTCGCTGAATGAACAAATAAACAGATGTATGCATGTGCCAGATTTTCTCTTTACTCAATAGAAGGCCCAGGAGGTCATGAGAAGAATTTGTGATTTGAGCCATGAAGAATACCATGACTATCTGATGGACACAATAATTTAAAATGGAAGCTTAAAGGAGGTGAAATTTTATTTTTTTAAAATAAAATTAGGTACTAAAATAAAATAAAAGATTAGGTACTAAAGAAGAAATTAATAATCTGAAAAGTCTCAGATCTACCAAAGAAATTGAATTTGTTGCTTAATATCAGCCCATGAAGATATCTCCAGGCCAAAAGACTTCAACAGAAAATTCAATCAGACATTTAATAAATAATAATATAAATTCTAGACAAACTTTTTTCAGAGAACTCAAGAGGTAGAAATACTAACTTATGAGCCCAGCGACTAGATCAATACTAAAGTAAATCTATTATAAGAAAACAAAACTACACACATTCAGAAGTATATAACAAAATAGTAACACATATGATCCATCAACATTTAAAACTGTAATACATCATGACCAAGTAGAATTGATCCTAGTGATGCAAGGTTGGTTCAATATTCAAAAATAAATATGAGTTGCCATTTCAATGGATGGGAAAAAATGCAGTCCTCTCAACTGACGCAGAAAAAATTACTGACAAAACTCAAAAGTTATCCATTCATGATAAAACTCTCAGCAACATAGGGAAAAAAGAGAAAACAAGTTCCATAAATCAATAAAGCTCACCTACAAAAAAAAACCAAAGCTAGCATCATATTTAATACTGAATGACTAAAAGCTTTTCTTCCTTCTTGAAGCAGATGGGACATTCACTTTTAACCCCTGTTCTTCAATTCACATATCCCCATGTCCCCATCATAAATTACCCTGTCCCATGTGCTATAGAGACTGTGGCATAATATCTAGCAACCCACTCAGAAAGGTGATTACAGTCCCTAAAAACTTTGGCATAGAGCCTCTCTCTCTCATGCTGGAGGAACAGAGTCCTGTGGGCAGAAAGTTTGGGGACATGCAGAGCAGCACTACATTGTGACAACAGATGGGGTAGGGGTGGGTATTTTCTAACACTAAAGGAAAGGCATGACAAAATCTTTGGTCCCAAAGATGGAATAATAAACCCTCAGGCCTTTTGAAGATTCACATTTAAAAAAAGAAAGAAATTTTCGATTCCAAGTGGTTTTTTTTTTTTTTTTTTGTAGAATTTTCTTCTGCATCAGGCATGTCCCCAGAGATCAAGACAGAAGGCACATAATCCCTAGGAATCATGGCACATTCCCCAGAGCCCTGTTGGCTGCTGCAATCCTACACAGCATCAGCTGTTTATTGGATCATCTTCCATGTGCAAGACGTACACTGAGAACTTGAAAATACAACATCTCATTTAATCTCCAGGACCACTGGGTTTTATTAACCCCAGACCACAGAGGAAGAGAGTGAAAATTAATGTGTTCAAGGAAACAAAATATAACAGGGAAAAGCTATGGTTCGTTTTCAGTTGTTCTGACTCCAAATTCTGTGCTCCTTCCTCATAACAAAGATCATTTGAGGGATCTACGAGCTGGAGAACCAAGCAAAGAGCAGTATTTCTGTGACTTCTGGCTTTTTCAAAGAATTTTGTTTTTTGTTTCATGATGGAATTTTCAAAATGCATTTTCTAGCTTTCAAGGACAAATCTCCTTTTCAATACAGATGTTCAACCAAAAGACATTTTTGCAGCAACATCTCAGCAGTATCATCATTATAGCTAACTTCACTCAGTTTCCGAAGTGTAAGCACTGAGATAAGTATTTTATATGGATCATCTCATCACTTGATCCTTTAAACAATCTTATGAGGTGACTAATATTATTTTTGCCCTGTCTTTCTTTTACAGATTGCCTATAAAATGGATGTATCTAAACAGAATTCAAATCCGTGAATCCTTAGAGCAGTGTTTACATTCTCCCTGGGGCCCACAAAATCAGTTTACGATGCAGTTCATGAAAATCCTCACCCATAGCTTTCATTCCCTCTTCTAACCTCCCTCGGAGCATAAATCTATCACAAACTAGGGTTTGTCCCACTGGTTCTGATCCATTGCAAAAAAGAGCAGTCTTTTAAAAAGCCAACAATGTTTTCAAAATTCAGTTATTTTGAGAGTCTTCCTGCATTCAAGTGGAAATGAGTCTCCTGGGAGCTTTAAATGGCCCAGCCCGTGCCTTCTGCACTGGGGAGCCTATCCACTGCCAAACACAGACCTCTTTGTGCCTCCGCCATTAGTAGGCCAATAGGAAAGTTCAAAAGTAAGGTGTGTGGTAGATCCTCTTGATGTTCCTGGAAAATAACTGTTCACTTCCTTTGGTCAACCAGCCCTTATTCTTGGCCTCAAAGACATTCTTTTTGGAGCATAAGGAAAATCCAACTAACAAAATAAATCTTTTAGGCTAAGTCTTCTCACTTCTGAATCTCCACCCTACTGTATAAGAGGCAGCCTCAGAAATGAATGACCTGTTTTCCATTTGAGATGTCAAAGTCCCCCCCAATATTGGCATGTCACTCAAAATATCCACTCATATGGGCTGCAGTCTCCCTGCCAGAGCATAAGGAATGGCTAATAAACAAACAAACAAACAAAACAAAACAAACTCAGCAGCTGGAGGACCCAGACTCAGGAACACTGTTGCTCTTTCCCACATTGCTGGATAATCTAGAGCTCTTGATTAAGTGCAGACTACCTGCCACAGAATCTGATTTCTGATCATAGTCATCTGCATTTTTAACCAGTTTGTTGAGATTCTCAAGTACACTCAAGTTACAGAACCAATGTCATGCATGCAGGGGTCAGATAACCCAGGTCCAAACCTCTTTGTGTCAAATGAGGATACCCATCATATCCAATTCCCAAGATTAAATAAAACACCTCAACTGTGACTAGCAGGCTGTGAATGATTCCCACCAGCTGTGATAAGTCTCCTAAAAGTTGTATTTGTACAGCATACAACCTTTCCCAAAGACCTTCACAACTACAAAAATATATTATTTCCTCTCTAATCCTAAAAGGTAGTGAACTTTTCATTATGTCTATTTTAAAAAGAGGAAACTGATGCATATATTGGTTATATGTGGTGCTGTATTGAGAAGATTGTTGAGGCTTCTTTGATGCCATTGATGTACTAGCCTTTGTTAAAGTCAACCCACTATTGAGTGACAGAGCTGGAATTCAAATTTCAAAGTATGGTCTGCTACCAGGTGTCCATATGCCTAACTTATACCAACCCTGTTTTGGTCACTACTTTTTCTTCTAGAAATATTTTCAGAAAGACTATATTGTTGCTTGGCAGTTTGTTTTAAATTTTTTTTCTTTATGAGATAAATAAGGTATAAAGGAAAATAAGATCATGTATAATTACAAGGTCCCAAATTAACCATAGTATTTCGATGGTCTTGCCTTCTAGTCTTTTTTTTATCCATATGTCATAAACATAGATGGGTTCATATATCTATTTATTCATTTACCTTATTGCCTAACTTATTAAAAACTTTTGAAACATTACTTGAATGCTGTATAACATTGTGTTCTGCAAACATGAAATAATGTCCTTAGCATTCCTATCTAGTTGGATAATAACCTTTTTGTGTGTGGTCTGAGGTTACAAACATTACAACAGTGAACATTTTAGTGTATAATGATGTTCCATTCATGTGCTCCCAATTCTCTTATTAGGGTAGATTCTTATGATAGTATTGCTAAATCAATGGATTTTTCCGTCCTCAATACATAGGACCAAAATGCTTTTCAAAAATACATCAGAATGTATCAAATCCATTCAACAGCACCAAGTATGGCTATTTGGTTGTCTTTACTAGTTGTGAGTTGAGTAAGTAGAAAATTTATAGTGAGGGTTGGTTTACATTGGAAGCCTTTGGTTATTATCCAGGGTGGACCCTGCCCCTGTTCATCTCCAACTGCACGTCCTACTGTGTGTCATGCATCTTTGTATGGTCAATATCCACCACACACCCGGACTACAGGATGTACTTAATATAGTTTCACCAGAAGAATATGGTTATTCTCAATAATAGCATACATGAGATGGCCTGAGAAAAACTGCTTTTGTGAACATTACAGATTATTTCTCACAGTGTTTTAGTGTTTGAATACTGACCATCCATGAACTAACTAACTGTAGCCAACCCTGAGTTGTTTCTAGATAGTTATCACACACTGTTCTAACCATGTTAAGTGCTTTTATCACATTCCACAATCAGACTAGTTCTTTGATGTGCAATGCAGCACTGTTCCCACTTTAGGGTTCAGAAGTTAAGGCAACAGGGAGGTTAAAAATCCCCAGAAACAAAGGCTGTGTTCTCTCTGATATGTGGATGCTAACACACAATAAGGGCAGGAGTGGGGAGAAGAATAGAAGTTCACTGGATTAAACAAAGGGGGATCAAGGGAAGGGAGGATGGATGGGAATAGGAAAGACAGTGGAAAGAATCAGACAGAACTTTCTTATATTCAAATATGAATACATGAGTAGTGTAGCTCCACATCACGTACAACCACAAGAATGGAAATTTATACTCCATGTATGTATAATAGGTCAAACTATATTTTACTGTCATATATAACCAAAAAGAACAATTTTTTTTTTAAAAAAGGGAAGTTAAATTAATGGAGCAAGGATTCAAAGAATGAGGTTTTACTCAGTCTCCAATGTGAAATGGAAACTTGTTAGGTGTTTTAGAGGAATGCCAAGAGGTAGGATAAAAATATGGCCTGGACCTTCCAGAATTCAACCTGTTCACATAGACAAAACACAGTAAATGTAGATAGTGGTGATAGTGATTACCAATTTTACTAAGGTCCAGATATTGTTCTAAACACTCCTCTCAAATTGCACATGCTATAGAAACTATCATTATTTTCATTTTACTGATGAGGAAACTGAGGCACAGAGGTTATGTGCCTTGTCTGAACTTCCACAAATAGCAAGTGAAGGAGCCAAGATTTGAATCTAGACAGATTCCAGAGCCTACCTTCTTAACTACTTTGTATAAAACTTTCAATAGTTGAGTATAAAATGATAAAATATGGCACACAGCTGTGCATGCAGAAGGTGTCAAAGTGGTAGACCCACTTGTTCAGTAACTTCAGACAACAACACACTCATCATGAACTAGAACAATTGGAAAATCAAAATGGCAGCTACAGATCACACATTAGATAAAAGGCCTAGAGTGGAATCAGCCAAAGGTAAGTTCAAATCCTGGCTGCATCACTTCCAAGCAAAATGGGAATAAGTATTCTTCTTTAACAAGATTGTAAAGATAAGTTGGTGTGCGCATAAAGTATATAGCACAATGTCATGCCTTTAGTAAGAACACGAAAAATGTGATTTATCTCAAGTAGCAGACACTATGGATTGGATATCTTTCATCTGGCTTTCCTCTACTATAAGAGCATGAAAATTGAAATGCTTCATTTTCCAGCCTCCCAGTGATATGGTCTGGGCAATGAGAGAAAGGCAGACATCTGTAGGAAGCCGTCCATTCACAAATAAAAAGGGAAAACCCTGCAGGAAAAAGACCTTCCTTCCTCATTCCAGGCAGGGTGCTGAAATGACACCAGGTGTGGTAGGAGCCATTTGGAGAACATGAACATGAAATCCACATGCTAAGCATAGTGGGCCAGAAAGACAGAGAATCTGGGTGCCTACTGACCTCCTCTTTCAGGCATTCCAGCAGTTCTGGATTGCCTACCTCTGTTCTTATTCCCCTGTGAGGAAAAGAAGTGCCTACATGGTTAGATCACTATTTGCTGGGTTTCCATTGCTTGCAGGGAGCATATGATAATCTAATGCTTTGCTTTCCATTTGCCAGAGTCCTTGTGCTTCTCCAGACCACAGAAACACTATCTGAGGGTCACACCATCCACCCATCACCAAAGAGCCAATTTTATTTTTTTTAAAGGCAATGCCTATTCTCTATAGGTAGGCCTCAGGACATGAGGTTTACGTAGGGAAGTGTGAACCTACTTCTTTTGTCCATTAGCCGCCACTTGGAGAGCTGGCTGGCCATGAACTAGAATAAAAAATTGGGGTCACTTAGTCAGATCTTATCACCAGTGACGAGGGACAGGAACATGAAAGAATATTGTATAACTCATACAAACTGGCCAGAATTCAAATCCTAGGATTGCTCTATACTTAGGATGACCCTGAATAATTAGCTTATGCCCTCTAGATCTCAGTTTTTGTCTCCATAAAGTGGGGATAATAACTTTAATCTTCTAGGGTTACAACTAAGATTAGTTACTGAATGTAAACCAACAATCACAGTACCTAGAAATCATATTAGGTGATTCATAAAATGACCGTGGTTATGTTTTTCAAGGATAATAAGAACCAACTGCCCTCCGTTCATTTAGCTGCCACATGTAAGAACCTAGTACAGTCCAGATCCTGGGATTCTAGGAGCACAGAAGAAAATCATGCCTGTTCCTGCCTCTCATCCACTTCATGAAGCTTATTTTCCCATGGCAAAAACACAAACTGAACAAATAGGCAAATGAATCAATCTTCTAAGATAGTGAGAGGAAAAGTCCCGCTGAGTTCAGGAACTGAAGGAGCCTTGCGAGTAGGGGCTGGGATGACATCATGCTAACAGGTCTTCAATACCTAATGTTTCTCCCACATCATTGAAGAGAAGATGAAGAGCCAGTGATTCCATTAGTTTGTTGACTAATTTAATGTCACAAAATGCTAATTTCCTCTGCATCTTTGAGCTGATGCAATTTAAAAATATATGTGTCTGAAAAGAACACATCCAATATTTTTAAACATACCAGGTAGCTAAGTTATCCCAACCCCTTGCTTCTTCACCCCATCTTGCAGCCCCCTACCAGCTATTGAATTGTTTTCTTCAGAGCTCTGCCATTAAGTGTGCCCCCAACACCAAAGAGGACCTCAGACAATTGGTTGCAGAAGGGACTCAAAAACAAGCTTTTTTTTTTTTTTTTTTGCCTAAAATGCTTCTAATTATTTCTATAAAGCATAGGCCGTTTTCCAGGACCTCATGTTCATCAGGGATAACATATTTGGTCTGCTTTATTTTGGGAGGCAAAAAGGAAAATAAAAAAAATTAAAAAAAAAAAAAAAAACTGAAGCATGTCTGCATTTTTTGTTCAGATGAGACCATTTCCCTCCCTGAACTCCAGCCTGTTTCTGTCCAGTAAGATGGCACTGCTCCTGGCAGAACCCCTTCCCTCCCAGCCACCCCAGTCCTACCAGACTCACAGCGGTGCTACAAATATCGACTTGAAAAGTAATTAAGATATAAGTATTCCAAAAGAGAACACATGGTTATTTAAAGTCGTTGGACAGCGTTCAAAAGGAAAGATCTATGGAATCCAAGGGCTCAGAGCCATGGTGCTGTTTCTCCCCGCTTCTCACATTAAGAAAAAGAGACTAATTATAAATCTCCAGCAAATATGACCTGGTAAAGAGTTTTCAAACAAAAGCCTGCACCGAACAGGATATCTGGCAGATCTGGGCACTTGTTTTCGCTAATAACCATTAAAGTTGTTCCTAGTAAACCATTTTACGGCAGCATTAGAAATATCAGAGTTTACGTTTTCGTTAATGAATTGCTGCAGAACGTTAGCGCTGCACCACGTCGCCCGACGGCTCCCGATCCTCGCTCGCTTTGTCTCCGTGGTGCCTTTTTCCCCCTTTAACATTTCATTTCCAATGACATGTCAGCCGTCTTTCACCAACCTCAAAGGAAAGTTGAATGCGGGGCTCACAAAGTTAAGCTGACATTTGCTCCCTTCCAATAAAAAATATTTAGTCCATTAAACATAAATACCTGTCATTATGATACATGGACTGGGTGCAAACCTCCCGGTTCCCTCTGATGTTTATTACATCCAAACAACTGCAGTGCCTGCATGTTTTCAACTTTAGTGTATTGATTAAACTTTTAAATGGCTGCCATATAACCCAGGGACAGCGGGAAGATTAATTTGCGTCAATGTTCATCTGTAATTCATTAGCCATTTATTCTTTACAACCACATGGGCTATCAAGAAAATGCAGGCCATTTTTCACTCGGCACAGGCTGAGAACAGATTCTGAAATTTGTGCTGCATACAAATAAGTTCCCTGGGCCTGGCCAGTTAAACTGCTTGGCTTTTCAAAAGTTGAAGTTGGGAAACGGCAGGAGGGAAGGAAGATGAGAAAACTGAAATGGGGGAAAACGGGCAACCTCAGGGCACTCCCACTTTATCCGAGTTTGTCCTCTGTCTTTTCACCCATGGATTATAGTTTCTTATTTCGGTGGAATTAGAATCAAGGAAACTTGTGTCTGAGCAAAGGCTGTAAATAACACCGGATGCCTTTTCCCATCCCTCCCTTCCCGCCCCCTTTCTAGTATCTCCTAAAACGCTGTTTCTGGCAGAAAACTCCAGTGAGTGGCGGTGAAGTAGAAAAGTGCATAGCCTAGAGGAAGCTGGAGCTGTCAGCTCCGGGACAGTGGCATTTGAACCTACTCTCCCCGAAACAGTGGAATCTCACCCTGCCTTGAGTTGGGAAGGTGCCCAGCTAAATAGCGGCACGTTTCCTGAGGGAAGAGGTAAGCCATCTGGCTTCTCCACGTGCCCTCCTGACCCTCTTGGCAGAACACAAAATGCATATTAAAGGCATAAATGGAACGAGCACCCCTGTGAAAGGCCCTTCGACACACAAGGCACTTTGGGGAGAGGAGGAGGGAGGAGTCTGCGTGTGTGCAGGCCAGGGCTGGAGCAGAATAAAGCACACGAGGGAAATTTTTCTTCATAAGGATGAATAATTAAAGTGGAGAGCTCAGCGCCCAGGCCTCACTGTGGCTAATCACTGCAACAGTGAGCAGCGAAAAAAATCAATGGTCAGGACGACATCTGGGGAAGAGGGCTGGCAGGTACCCACTTGCAGGACATGTGAGAGCCACTGTGCAGATGCTCAAGGCGACAACTCTTTTTCTCTGGTCTGCAGTGCCCACAAAAATCAAAGGCACCAGGCCTGCTGGTAACCTTTGGTAACAACGTCCATGAAAGGGCCAGCAAGGAAGCCTAGGGGAGGAGGCGGTAAATTACCCATTCATAACATAACTGCTCAGGCTGCTTACAACCAAGGATGAAAGGGAACCCTCCACAAAAGTGGCCATCTGGAGCCATCCTTGTCCCAGCCCACCGAGTCACCAGCACCAAGAGTCAACTCCTTTGCAAGCCTTTTAGGGAAATGGGACGGGGGCATCATAGCAATGCAGCTCTAGGAGCTTAATTTGGCTTGTGGATGTGGCATGTGAGTATCAAAAAGAATGCAGAAAACACTCTGGATGAAACTCAAGACCATTACTTCCAGTCCCTCTGCCACGTATAGGATCCATCAAATTTATCCTTTTTCCCCCCCATGGTAACTAGTACATTGGCTTCACAGAAACTCAATAAATATTTGTAGAGTGATGGATTAATGCACCCTAAGCACACAGTTTCATTCAACCATTCAACAAATATCTATTGATATCACATCGGGCACTATGCCAGACATAGAATAAAATGGGAGAATGGGCATAACTGCAAACTCTGGCAATAGGGTGCTTCTAGCATAGTTGTCTTTTACTTTGCTGTAGAGGCAAGGAACTTTCTAGAATCCCAAGGCATCAGTTTTAGAAGACCAGAAGCCATGTTTTTTGTCTAATCAAACTCTGAAAATTTCAGGAGTTAAACAGCTTGTGCCTTGAAAATTAGTTAGGTAAGAGCTAGAATAAAACAAGTCTGAAACTGTAGAAAACATCAACATATACATGCTTATCAAAAATTTCAGGTAACACTGATCCCAAGGACGGGCTTGACCTCCCCAAGTAATAGGTTACATTTATTTTTGGAGATGGAAATTCAGAGATACACTGTCTGCAGGATGCATCTCTCATGATTGACCTTCAGTTGATAAACAAGGAATCTGTGACGGTGTCAATCACTTAAGAAGTAAATACTGAAGGCAACCATATCTGCCACACTTTGGGGAGCTATTGTGGGGAATAAAGAATAATATAAATCATGGACTCTAGCCTCACACAAGGACCTTCCCATCTCTTTGGGAGGCAAAATTAACACATGAGCTAAATAATACAGGACCCAGAGAATTAGGGACTAAAGGTTTCCATGTGCTTTCTCCCCCTTCTCTAAATAATCCATAAAAAATATTTATATCCAGTAAAGTCAAGACTCCTGAGGTACCAAAACTCTCACGTAGCAAACTGGTAGATGAAATTCATCTGGTAACACATATTGAGCCTGAAAACGCTCTCACCTTTTCTCCCTTTAATTCCAATCCTTAGTGTCTCTTCTAAGGAACTCATTCCCCAATGAGAAGAAAGCTATACAACAAAGACTTTCACGGCAGAAATTACTGTTATAAAGAACACATAGTAAGCAAGGATTAAATAAATAACAGTGTACTCACTCTGTGCAATATTGGGCGGTCACCCAATGGTAATAATGAGTTAAACATGAAATAAAGAAAAGCATGAAGCGATGCTAAAACAGCATGCAAAATTGCAAGTACACTAGGGTTAGCACCTTGTGTTCGTATTGAAAATATTGTGAGAACATACATGTAATACACAAAGGCAGTTAAAAGTTATATAAAATACACCTTCTCTATCAAACACTCTAAGTATTTTCTTTTAAAATTGAAAGGGTTCTATAATATTTAAACTGTGCAGAACAGATTATAAGTGCTACAAATATTGAAAGAAAGCTTCATGCTAAAGGAGGTAGAGTATGGCCCTAAAACAACAGATTTTCATAACAGAAAGAAAGAGAAAGAATATCCCTGGCAAAGAATACTTTCAGCAAAGGCTGAGAATTTAAAATGTGAATGGCCTCAAGCAGGAATAATGAAGAGATTTGTCTGGCTGGAATAAATGAGGCACTTTGAGGAAATAATGTCAGATAAATAGCCCTGGATAATTTTTTCAAAAATTTGGTTACATTAGAGTGTAACTATTTCCTTTCTACCTTCCCCTCTTCAAACTGATAAGTGTATTTCTTACTCTAGGATCCTACTTTAGCTCTCTTCAAGTTTATGGATCAAATTAAATTTAAAATGATATATCAAAAAGATTGGTAAAGTTTGTCGTTTTCAACTTTGGAAAGATATATTGCATTTTATCTTAATTAAAGAAGAATAGTTGAGATCATTTTGAAATAGAAAAGCATTCATAATGGCTATGATTTTTTAAAGGAAAGTATCCAATAAAACATAGGAAAAGAAGAAGAATTGAGCTAGGCAATGAGGCTTATCATTACTGCATAAATATCAAAGCTTTAATAGTTAAATAACATTGAACTTGTAAAAAAAACTGAAAGAGGAATTCATGGTACAAATTTAAAAGAAGTGGATTTTATTATAAAGGGATTTAGACTAGGATAAAGTTGACATATCAGTCAGGAAAAAAAAAAAGGACTTCTTAATAAATGTTAAAGAGACAGTTAAATGTTAGAAGCAACAAAACAAAGCAACAACAAATATTCTTTATTTCTGGAAAATATTTCCAGATCTGGTGACACAAAAAGTTAAAAACTTTTGCAAGGAAAACACTATAAAAAAGTAAGACTCAAATTAAAAACTTTAAAAATATATACTTTTATCATCTATGACAGGTAAGGGGTTATTATCTCTTATGTAATACACATGTTTCACAAATCAAAAAGAAATATTAACATCTCCATGGGGAAATGGGTAAACAATAAGAACAGCAAATTACAACATAAGTAAAAATAGCCAATAAACTTACTGAGCATGTTTAACTTCACAAAGCACTGAAAAATTAAAAGTTTTTGGAAGAGGTATCATTGTTATTTAAACAAAAGGGCACCCTGTTGGTAACAGTTTCAATGCACACAGTTTTGTGAGAAAGCTATCTGTCAACATGTACCGAGCACTTAAAAAACAAAAAGTATAAGACATGGAACACCAAAACAATGAATTTATCTTTCTCCTCTTCACCATGCCAAACATGCATGAATGAGTTTTTGCCTCTGATGGATGGTTGGGTTGAAAGCATAATATACTTTTCAGTTATTGATTTTAAAAGAAAACTTACCTTTTGACCACTAAAAACAAAAGTATTATATAGGTTTTATTTGTTTGGGATATATATGCTTCATTAACTAAGAAGTTCCTTTTAATTCCTTGTTCCATAAGATATTATATTATAAATATTATATTATATTATATTATAAATGGATACATGCCACCATTTTTATATATAGTACTTTCACTAACATCCAGCTCTAGGAAGTTTTTTAGGTTCATTATTTTATGAGCCATGGGTTATCATTTGTTTTAGAAAATATTCAAACAGATGGGTGACTTTCTAGCTAACTTTGTATTATTAATTTCTAAATTAAAATTTCACCATGGTCAGAAAATATAATATTTAGTTTTTGAAATTTGTTCAAACTTTTTTCTTACAGTGGAGTCATTTATTGAATGTTCCATATGCATGAGAAGAATGTAAATTCTCACTGTATATAGTTCTATATAGGTCCATTAAATCAGCTGGTTAATAGTACTTATCTTCCACCTCTTTGCTATTTTTAATCTGTTAGACCTACTACAAATTGGGAGAAATATTTTGAAGTCTGAATATCATGTAGATTTTTATATTCTTTTTCTGTTCTGTAAATACTTGCTTTATATGGTGTAAAGCTGTTATAATTAATCAATTCAAAGACACACTTTTTCACATTACACATTTCTGAAATCATGATGTCTTACAATTGGTATAATATGAAGACATTACATCATAGCAGCAAGTTTGTTGCTTATAGTGGCAGATAAAATGATGGTATGCCTTACAATTGTTGACATCTTAGATTCAATGAAATATATTTCAATAGGTATGTGGAAATTTAGATTTAAAAAAATATTTTTGGTAAATCAACAGTTTATCATGATTTGGGGTGTACTTACTTGAGCAATAATTTTAAAAAATCTTGAATTTTGTACATCAGATGTACATAGCTATCCTTCCTTGGTTTGGATGCCATTGCCTAAACTGCTATGTCCTTACATTTTGTGTATATATACATATTTTTTTCTTATGCCAGCAATATTTTTAAATTTTTTAATTTGTTCCAATTAGTTATACATGACAGAATGCATTTATGCATTTGGATAAATCATACATACATGGAGCATAATTCTCATTTTTCTGATTGTACATATTGTAGGATCACATCAGTGTATATATTATAAATGGTGTAAGGTTGGGTTCGTTTATGTTTCTCTCCAACAAGACAATGTCAGTAGTTCACTTTCAAGTTCAGTCCAATTATGTAGATTGTAACTACTGAGCCAGTTAGACATGTATCTAGCATATTAATGTGGAATTTATATTTGTCCCGTTGTTCCATTTCTAAACTTCTTTTTATCTTTTTTTTTTTTGCTAAAATAAAATTGCCTTTTTTTTAAAATCATAAATTTACATAGGGCAATGTTGTTTGATTCATTCTGTTATTTCTTCCCTTCCCCCCACCCCTCCCACCCCTCTTTTCCCTCTATACAGTCCTTCCTTCCTCCATTCTTACCACCCTCCTTATCCCTAACCCTAAACCTAACCCTAACCCTAACACTAACCCCTCCTACCCCCATTATATGTCCTCATCCGCTTATCAGCGAGATCATTCGTCCTTTAGTTTTTTTGAGATTGGCTTATCTCACTTAGAATGATATTCTCCAATTTCATCCATTTGCCTGCAAATGCCATAATTTTATCATTCTTCATGGTGGAGTAATATTCCATTGTATATATATGCCACAGTTTCTTTATCCATTCGTCAACTGAAGGGCATCTAGGTTGGTTCCACCATCTGGCTATGGTGAATTGAGCAGCTATGAACATTGATGTGGCTGTATCTCTGTAGTATGCTGATTTTAAGTCCTTTGGGTATAGGCCAAGGAGTGGGATAGCTGGATCAAATGGTGGTTCTATTGCAAGTTTTCTGAGGAATCTCCATACTGCTTTCCAGAGTGGCTGCACCAATTTGCAACCCCACCAGCAATGTATAAGTGTACCTTTTTCCCCACATCCTTGCTAACACCTATTGTTGCTTGTGTTCTTGATAATCACCATTCTAATTGGGGTGAGATGAAATCTTAGGGTAGTTTTGATTTGCATTTCTCTTATTACTAGAGATGTTGAACATTTTTTCATATATCTGTTGAGTGCTTGTACATCTTCTTCTGTGAAGTGTCTGTTCATTTCCTTAGCCCATTTGTTGATTGGATTATTTGTATTCTTGGTGTAGAGTTTTTTGAGTTCTTTATAGATTCTGGAAATTAGCACTCTATCTGAAGTATGAGTGGCAAAGATATTCTCCCACTCTGTAGGCTATCTCTTCACATTGCTGATAATTTCCTTTGCTGAGAGAAAGCTTTTTAGTTTGAATCTATCCCAGTTGTTGATTCTTGGTTTTATTTCTTGGGCTATGGGAGTCCTGTTAAGGAAGTCTGATCCTAGACCAACAAGGTGAAGGTTTGGACCTACTTTTTCTTCTATAAAATGCAGGGTCTCTGGTCTGATTCCAAGGTCCTTGATCCATTTTGAGTTGAATTTTGTGCAGGGTGAGAGATAGGGGTTTCGTTTCATTCTGTTGCATATGGTTTTCCAGTTCTCCCAGCACCATTTGTTGAAGAGGCTATCTTTTCTCCATTGCATATTTTTGTCACCTTTGTCTAGTATGAGAAAATAGTATTTATTTGGGTTTGTGTCCGTGTCCTCTATTCTGCACCATTGATCTACCTGTCTATTTTGGTACCAATACCATGCCGTTTTTGTTACTATTGCTTTGTAATAGAGTTGAAGATCTGGTATTGCGATACCCCCTGCTTCGCTCTTTCTACTGAGGACTGCTTTAGCTATTCTGGGTTTCTTATTCTTCCAGATGAATTTCATAATTGCTTGCTCTATTTCTGTAAGGTACATCATTGGGATTTTAATTGGAATTGCATTGAATCTGTATAGCACTTTTGATAGTATGGCCATTTTGACAATATTAATTCTTCCTATCCAAGAACATGGGAGATCTTTCCATCTTCTAAGGTTTTCCTTAATTTCTTTCTTTAGTGTTCTGTAGTTCTCATTGTAGAGGTCTTTCACCTCTTTTGTGAGATTGATTCCCAAGTATTTTATTTTTTCGATGCTATTGTGAATGGGGTAGTTTTCCATATTTCTCTTTCTGAAGATTCATCACTTATGTATAAAAATGCATTGGATTTATGAGCATTGATCTTGTAACCTGCTACTTTACTGAATTCATTTATGAGTTCTAAGAGTTTTCTGGTAGAATTTCCAGGTTCCTCTAGATATGTAATCATGTCATCAGCGAACACAGATAGTTTGAGTTCTTCTTTTCCAATTCGTATCCCTTTAATTTCTTTGGTTTGTCTAATTGCTCTGGCTAGAGTCTCAAGAACGATGTTGAATAGAAGTGGTGAAAGAGGGCATCCCTGCCTTGTTCCAGTTTTTAGGGGGAATGCTTTCAGTTTTCCACTTAGAATGATATTAGTTTTCCATTTAGAATGATATTGGCCATGGGTTTAGCATAGATGGCCTTTACAATGTTAAGGAATGTTCCCACTACCCCAATTTTTTCTAGTGTTTTGAGCATGAAGCGATGCTGTATTTTATCGAATGATTATCCTGCATCTATTGAAATAATCATGTGATTCTTAACTTTTAGTCTGTTGATATGGTGAATGACATTTATTGATTTCTGGATGTTGAACCAACCTTGCATCCCTGGGACAAAAGCCACTTGATCATGGTGCACTATCTTTTTAATATATTTTTGTATGCGATTTGCTAAAATTTTGTTGAGAATTTTTGTGTCAATGTTCATTAAGGATATTGGTCTGAAATTTTCTTTCCTCGATGTGTCTCTGTCTGGTTTAGGTATCAGGGTGATATTGGCTTCATAGAATGAGTTTGGGAGGGTTCCCTCCTCTTCTATTTTATGGAATACTTTGAGAAGTATTGGAATGAGCTCTTCTTTAAAGATTTTGTAGAACTCGGCTGAGAACCCATCTGGTTCTGGACTTTTCTTTGTTGGTAGGCTTTTGATGACCTCTTCTATTTCATTGCTTGAAATTGATTTATTTAAGTTGTGTATGTCCTCCTCGTTCAGTTTAGGTAATTCATATGTCTCTAGAAACTTGTTGATGTCTTTGAGGTTTTCTGTTTTGTTGGAGTATAGATTTTCAAACTAGCTTCTAATTATGTTTTGTATTTCACTCGTGTCTGTTGTGATGTTTCCTTGTTCATTCCGAATTTTAGTAATTTGAGTTTTCTTTGTTTGTGTGGCTAAGGGTCTATCAATTTTGTTTATTTTTTCAAAGAACCAACTATTTATTTTGTTAATTTTTCCGATTGTTTCTTTTGTTTCAATTTCATTGATTTGGCCATGATTTTAACTATTTTCTGTCTTCTACTACTTTTGGTGTTGGTCTGCTCTTCTTTTTCTAGGGCTTTGAGCTGTAGTGTTAAGTCATTTATTTGTTTATTTCTACTTCTTTTATTGACTGCGCCCCATGAAATAAATCTTCCTCTAAGTTCTGTTTTCATAGTGTCCCAGAGGTTTTGATATGATGTGTCTTTGTTCTTGTTTACTTCTAAGAATTTTTAAATTTCCCTCCTGATGTCTTCTGTTATCCATTCATCATATAATAATGTGTTATTTAATCTCCAGGTATTGGAGAAGTTTCTGTTTTTTATTCTGTCATTTATTTCTAATTTTAATCCATTATGATCTGATAGAGTACAAGGTAGTATCTCTATCTTCTTGTATTTGCTAACAGTAGCTTTGTGGCATAAAACATGGTCTATTTTAGAGAAGGATCCATGTGCTGCTGAGAAGAAAGTGTATTCATTCTTTGTTGGATGGTATATTCTATATAAGTCGGTTAAGTCTAAATTGTTGATTGTGTTATTGAGATCTATGGTTTCTTTATTCAATTTTTGTTTGGACGATCTATCCAGTGGTGAGAGAGGTGTGTTAAAATTGCCTAGTATTATTATGTTGTGGTCTATTTGATTTCTGGAATTGAGAAGGATTTGTTTGACGTACATGGCTGAGCCAATGTTCAGGGCATAGATATTTATGATTGTTATGTCTTGCTGATTTATGCTTCCCTTAAGCAGTATGTAATGTCCTTCTTTATCCCTTCTGACTAGTTTTGGCTTGAAGTCCACATTATCTGAAATGAAATGGATACTCCAGCTTTTTTACTGTGTCCGTGTGCATGGTATGTTTTTTCCCATCCTTTCACCTGTAGTCTATGGGTATCTCCTTCTATGAGATGAGTCTCTTGCAGGCAGCATATTGTTGGATTTTTCTTTTTAATCCAATCTGCCAGTCTATGTCTTTTGATTGATGAGTTCAGGCCATTAACATTCAGGGTTATTATTGTGATATGATTTGTATTCCCAGTCATTTGACTCATTTTTGATTTTTGACATGATTTGGTTTCTCCTTTATTTGGCTATTCCTTTAGGCTAGTTCCTCCCATTGCTGATTTGCATTGTTGTTTTTCATCTTTTCCTCATGGAATATTTTGCTGAGAATGTTCTGTAATGCCGGCTTTCTTTTTGTAAATTCCTTTAGCTTTTGTTTATCATGGAAGTATCATATTTCATCGTCAAATCTAAAAGTAAGTTTTGCTGGGTATAAGATTCTTGGTTGGCATCCGTTTTTGTTTCAGGGCTTGGTAAATGTTGTTCCAGGCCCTTCTTGCTTTTAGGGTCTGGATTGAAAAATCTTCTGATATTCTTATTGGTTTCCCCCTGAATGTAATTTGATTCTTTTCTCTCGCGGCCTTTAAAATTCTGTCTTTAATTTATATGTTAGGTATTTTCATAATAATGTGCCTTGGTGTGGGTCTGTTGTAATTTTGTATACTTGGAGTCCTATAAGCCTCTTGTACTTGGTTTTCCATTTCATTCTTCAGATTTGGGAAATTTTCTGATATTATTTCATTGAATAGATTGTTCATTCCTTTGGTTTGTTTCTCTAAGCCTTCCTCAATCCCAATAATTCTTAAATTTGGCCTTTTCATGATATCCCATAATTCTTGTAGATTCTGTTCATGATTTCTTACCATCTTTTCTATTTGGTCAACTTTGTTTTCAAGGTTAAATATTTTGTCTTCAATATCTGAGGTTCTGTCTTCCAGGCGTTCTATCCTATTGGTTATGCTTTCTATGGAGTTTATAACTTGGTTTATTGTTTCCTTCATTTCAAGGATTTCTGTTTTTTTTTTTTTAGTATCTCTAACTCTTTATTGAAATGATCTCTTGCTTCCCGCATTTGCTCTTTTAACTGTTCATTGGTGCAATCATTTAATGCCTGCATTTGCTCTTTCATCTCCTCCTTCAATGCCTGCATTTGCTCTTTCATCTCCTCGTTTGCGTCCCTGATTGTTTTAATAATGTACATTCTGAACTCCCTTTCTGACATTTCTTCTACTGTGCTGTCATTGGGTTTTATTGATATCGTATCTAGGTTTGTTTGGGACATTTTCTTCCCTTGTTTTCTCATATTGGTCAGATATCAGTGGGACTCTGTGATATTGCAGATTTCCTCTATTGGCTTATAGTGTCCCTGTAGATTTCCAGTGTATCACCACCCAGCCTTCAGTAGCCTGAAGTCTTGGAGTAACTTGATAATGCAGTGCTTCCGAAGAAAGCTGCCCCTAGCCTGCTACTGGTTCCAGGGAGAGAGACCTGGAGAGGTCTCTGGCTGCCCTGCCCTGGTCCCAGAGGCTGCTTGCAAGTCGGAGGTCTCCGCTGGCTTGGGGACTTGTGGCTGGCTCTGTGTAGAAAGGCTCTCACTGGGTGGTCTGCCCCGAGAAGCTAGCCTAGAAAGGCACTTCCCGCCGGAGGGAGCCGGGCTGCTTGGGGAAGTCCCTGGCTGCCCTGTCCTGGTCTCCAAAGCAACCTGGGGGTGGGCCGGTGCTTGCCGCGCGCTGGCTCAGGGACTTGGAGCTGGTTCTGTGCAGAAAGGCTCTCACTGAGGGGCCTGCTCCTAGAAGCTAGAGAATCTGGCCCTGTGGGAGGAGCCCACTGCTGGAGTGCTCAGGGCTGCCTGGGGGAGACTCTAGCTGCCCTGCCCTACTCTAGTAAGCCACCCTAATCCGGGCCTGCCGTCTGGGCCGAGCTTCACCGGGTGGGGGAGACTCACCCCGTGGTTCTATTTTAGTCCGAGTCTCTCAATGCCTCCCCTTCTTGAATTCTGGGTTCTGGAGTGACTGGAGATGCAGTCACCCTCTAGTCCACCATCTTGGATCGCCCTGTATCTTTTCTGGATTAAACAAAAAAGTCCCTCACTCCCTGCTATACTTCACAGACTTAGAATTGATATACTTTTTTTTTTTTTTTTTTTTTTTTTTGGTGGTGGTGGTTATTTGTTAGAATGTGTAATTCATTAATGAATTTAAGAATCCAACATAGGAGCTGTGGCAGTAGCTCAGGGTTAGAGCATGTGCCTACCACATGTAAGGCCCTGGGGTCAAACCCAGTATCAGAGCATACATGTATGCACACATAGATAAATCCAACATTCATATCATAAACCTTTTGCCTGAATGTTTTAATTCTGATCTGCTCATCCTGACTTAGATAATAGAGTTAATAGTGATTCAGTTTAGTTTTGTGCCATTTGTTTTTCATGAAGAAATCAACTATTCAGATATATTTATGTGTTTGCCAATTATTTCACTCATCATTCCTTTAAATCAATTTATACTTTCCTTCCAGGATTATTTCCATTTTTTCCTTCAGGTACATACTTCAGAGGTTCTTCTAGTTGAATATACTGGTAGTAAATTCTTTTGATTTTATCCATACCAGCTATTTTTTTTTAATATTGTACTCATGTTGAAAAATAGTTTTGCTTCTAACATGATTCTTTTTCTCAGTACCCTGATAATAAAATTCTAAGACCTCATTTCTTCCATTTTAATGCTGAGAAATCTGCATTTGGTATTCACAGTAACTGCCATTTCTTTACAGGAGATTTTAATTTTCTTTCTAGCTACTTGTAAAATCTTCTCCTTGTCTTTGGTGCTCTGCAGTTTCAATAATTTTGCTTAGGTGGAGATTTTAAAATAGATCCTGCTTGGTCTATGATGTGATTCCTACATGTTTTCTTTGTTTTTATTATTTTGAAGAATTCTCAGCTACTATCTATCTCTTTAAGTATCACCTCTCCTAAATTTCCTCTATTCTCTCTGAAACTGTGACTTGCTGAGTGGAAAATCCTATCTCCTTGTATTCCCATATTGCATTCTGTATACTTTCTTTAGATCCACTTATTAATTTACTAATATTATCTCTTCCATGATCAAATCTATTTAACTGTGGAGTTTTTAAATATTCATAATATTTTTATACTAAAGTTTTATTTAGGTATTTTTCAAATTGACTAGTTACTTTTAAAGCCTCACACCTTTATATGTTTTTCCCACCTTTATGTATTTTATCATTTCATATAAATTTGTTTCACATTTCAACTGTGATCACTCTGATATTAGATGTTATTGAGAGTTTAACTCTATTTCTTTCATTTACTCCTAAGTGAGATTTCCTTGGGTGTATGGTAATATCTGAATGTGAGCTCATATCTGCCTTTTCTCAGCCTATGAAAATCTTGACAGTCTCAATTTATGAAACTTTCTTCCAGAAAGTACCTGTGCTCCAAACCTGAGATCACAGGATTAAACTTAAATGATCTAGACTCAATAAAGGAGTTTTTGGTTTACATTCCACATCTTCTGCTGGGTCCAGGGCTTTATATCCATAGTTCAATGTCTTTATTTACAGCCAACATCTGCTTCCTTCTCTGATTTGAGCAATGTTTTTCTTAAGTTTTCCCTCTTTAGTGATTTCTGTTATTTCTAGCTTACCCAGAAACATGTTAATAATAATTCCTTACCTAGAAATAAGACATATTAGAAAGGATTCATGTTATGGGTATATAATTGGCCATGCTTTTGAATATGTACCCATTATTTTAGAAAACAACTTACATACTTAAGTTGGTGGGGAATATGCCACTAAATTGAAGGTTGAATTTATCTCAAATAATCACATTTAACTAATAAAAGTGTCCAAAAATATTTTTGATAGATATCCTACTGTTTGACTTTTAACTTTATTTTCTAAAATTATAGTTAAGGAGATATTCAGAGATGCTTCAGATTTAAGTTCAGGTGGACTATTGAGTAGCAAGAACTAATGCTGTCACATATTCCAAAATTTCAAGATTAGATTAAGTCCCCATTTTAACAATGAAGATAAAAATTCTATCAGAAGTACAGTACAGTCCAATTATGTAGAAATACCCAGGTAACTTGCAAAATACCTAATAAAACTTTAGTATAAAAATATTATGAGTATTTAAAAACTCCACAGTTAAATAGATTTGATCATGGAAGAGATAATATTAGTAAATTAATAAGTGGATCTAAAGAAAGTATACAGAATGCAATATGGGAATACAAGGAGATAGGAATTTATTTTCCACTCAGCAAGTCACGGTTTCAGAGAGAATAGAGGAAATTTAGGAGAGGTGATGGAATAGGGCTGGTACAGCCCAACACAGCACATGATTTCTTAGTTCTCAGTCACTAGGAAGCATATTCAGTACATTGGGACAAATCTTGGCAAAATATTTGAACTCTTTTCTTAAGTCCCTGAAAAATAAAGATAAGTCCAGGAGGCTGAGACAAATGACCTGGGACTACTTAAAGTAGCAGCCCACTCCTGTACTTCTGCCCCTAACTGTGGACACTGGAAGTTAGGTTAGCTAAATCTTCAAAAGAGGCTCAGCAAAACAGCAAATGCACATACACCTGCAGGATTAAAAAGTGCATGCCTGCCAGCAGGTGGCACATCCTGCTAGCAAGCCACAAGACAGACAGGAGGTTCCCCATGAGGAGGTCATCCCTGGATAGAGGTCATGACTATACCCTCCTACTCATGGGCTCAATTGTCTTGTTTTCACAAAAAAGCTTCATTCATGCAGGCCATCAAGATTTCCAAAGCTTCAATAACCATTCGGAAGGGTGTATTACAACAATATATGTACTTGCATTCATGAGAAGTTTCATGGACAAGAACTTTACTAGTTCCTGAGCATGGTGAGGGAGTGACCATTACAGATCTATACCTGAACAGATGCTCTGTCTTTCTAGTTTTCTAGAAAGCCCACTTATCACAGGTTCCTACTAAGATGTGTGTAATACAGTGGTTACTGCTGCGTTATTTATAATCATAGCATAAGGTATCTGATTCCAGTTTTGATATTTGACCACTGACAGCTTTTAGGACCCACCACTTCATACTCCACTTTGCCCCACCTCTGGGAAAGTTGGTAAGGTATCTGGGGTGTTCCCTCCATTGGCACCAGTGAGGAAGTTCAAGGCACCTAAGTTACACATGGGGGAACCCCCTCCTTGGCAGCATCCTATAATCACAATAAAAAACACAATAAAAACAATAGCCACTTGCTCCTTCTGTCACTCAAGTCAAATGAACTGGTTGGATGCCTGCCCTACTCTCTGCAGAGTCTCATAATTGAGTGATGTATGTTTTCATGCCCTCTGGTTGTATGTGTGACATCATGAGTCTCAACAATGGGACCAATTTTGGTCCCATTGAAGAAGGGGTGGTTGATTCTACCCTTCTTCTGAGCAACCACCAAACAATTGAGCCCATGAAAAGAAAGGTCTAGTGATGACCTCCACCAGGGGAACTTTCCTTTTCAGCCTGCTGGTGAGTATGCATTTTTTAAATCTGCAGGTGCACATACAATTTGAGCTGCATTTGCCATGTGTTATTGTGCCTCTCTTGCAGATTTAGTCAATCTAAATTTTAGGGGCAAGAGTACAAGATTAGGGTACTACTCTAAGTAGTCCTAGGTCGTACCTTTATTTGAGATCAAATTGCAGATCTCAATTCTAGCATAAACTGTGATTTATAAGAGAGGTTCAGAGGTGATTCTTACTCTGGGGCCATTGGTTATGTCTCAACCAGGCTTTGACCGATCCCATTTCGTGTGATGTTGGTACTCTGGGCAGTACCAGGACACACTTGGGTGCCAGTCCTAAACAATAGTCACCGCATGACTTACTGAGGTCTGTACTCCTTGAAACAGTAGATGTGCCCATTCCTGTCACCAGAAACAAACCCAATCTTCAGGGTTATAGGGAAAGGACATCATGAACCTCAGAAAATGCTTTCATGAAAACTGTCCTTGAGTATACTATACCTGCTTCTCTTAAAGGACCAGAGAAGATCATCACCCTATCAGAACACTGTAAAATTGACCAACAAAGACATTGTGTTCCCTTAAGTGATGTGGTTCATCAACACAACAAAGGGCTAATTCCCTACCTTGATGATACTGAATTGCTACTCTCTGGAGGAAAATAACACCAATCGGAACAGAGAAGATCCCCTGAAAATATATTCTACAACTACCAATTTTTAAATAAATATATAATAGTGAGGAGGTAGGAAGAATTAAAATAGAGACCCAAGATTTAAGCCAATTGGAAATCTAAATTTTACTCTAAAAAAATGATAGAAAAATAAGTAGAATGTGAGTTGGTTTGTGTACTCTAAACCAACTCTAACCTGCTGAGATGTGAAGCCTCCATCATCCCCACAAATGCAGGGGCTCAAGTTGCAGTTACTTCTGGGGAATCTTACAAAAGTTTAAGGCACCCCATATTCTCAGGGGAGTTAACAGATACAGAATAGAGGACAATGGGTATAACTCACCTCAATTTGGAACTACTTCCCTGTTTAAATTCCCTATGGTCTTAGTGCCCATGAACTTAACATAGCTCATAAGGTACATGGGCATCTGACTCAACAACTAATACTTTTAAATAAAATTTAATCTTGGACATTTGAAATCTACTTGAAAAAAATAGAAACCCATGCGACCAAAACGGGTCTTCTCCCTCTGACACCAGTCCAAATAGTAAATATGGCCTAATATTGATTAAAGCCAGGCCTACAGAAAGAAATGAATACCTAATATACAAGGAAAGGGTCATTGTTTCTCCTATACTTCCCCTTAATGATGACATTGCTATATGTCTGCGGGGGGTGGGGGGGGACTTTTATTTTGGTGTTGTGGCTAGGAAGGGTTTACTTAACCAAAGGTCATGAAGACTTATTCCTATGCTTTCTTCTAAGAGTTTTGTAGTTTTCATCCTTAGATTTAGGTCTATGATCCCTTTGACCTAATTTTTGTGCATAGTGTAAAGAAGGAGTCAAATGTTTTACTATTGAATGTGCATGTTTACTGCCCAAACATCACCTGTTGAATAGACTTCTATTTCTCCTATTGATATATTTTGGTATCCTTATCAAAAACCAATTGATCCTTAAATATAAAAGGCTATCTCTGGATTTCCAATTACATCATGTTGCTCTATATGTTTATCCTAGTGCCAAACTTTCTTCATTACTGTAGCTCTGCAGGAAGTTTTCAAATTTGGAAGTGGGTGTATATGATCTTATCCTCTTTTGCAAGATTGTTTTTGCTATTCTAGACCACTTGAATTTCCATATGAATTTTAAGATCACTTGTCAATTTCTACAAAAATAAAATGAAAAGCTAGTTGAGATTTTGATAAGGATTGTGCTGAATCTGTAGATCAATCTGAGAAATATTATCTTTCTAATAATATTGTCTTATAATCCATGAATGTGGGATTTTTTTTATGTTTTCTTAATGTTTTAATAATGTTTTTCATTTATTTTGTTAAATCCATTACTACATATTTTCTATATTTATGCACTATTGTGAATCAATTTATTTTCTTAATATCATTTTTGGATTGTTCATTGCAAATATATAGAAAGACAATCGGTTTTTTGTATATTGATCTTGTGCCCTGTAATCTTGCCAACTCATTTATTAGTTCTAATAGGCTTTTAGTGGATTCCTTAGGATTTTCTAATATGTAAAATCATCTGACTTCATTATCTGGCTACTGACAGACTTCAGACTCTATCCACCCCTCCCTTTTGCCTCACATCTGGGCAAAGCAATTAAAGAAAAATTCTAGCTACTCTATCCCTTGGAACTGGCAGGGAAGTTCAAACCACAGAAACCCCAGCCTGCTCCTGCATCCTCATCCCAGCCCACCCTTAATCACAATAAACATCCTCACCACTTGCCCCTTCCCCACTCAAACTTGACACAACATCTTGAGGGCTTCCCCTGTCCTCTCCAGAAAGCATTACGATGTAAGTAATACATCATGCTCGTGTAGCATCATTAGTTTTGACTCTGCACCAATGATGGTGTGTATGGGTGTGGTATTCATCTTGCCCTCTTTGCGGTAACCATAAGATAAATTGAAAATATAAAGATATTTCAAATGCCCCTCAACAGGGACAAAGTTATAGATTCCCCATTCCTGATTTTTCAAAAATAGTTCCAATTTTATATACTTTGCAACTTGGTCTTCAAAGAATTGAGTTCAGTAGTTAAAATCTAGAATTTCACAGAGCTTCAACCTGAAGAAAACTGCATAAGTAGAACACATGGGTTACGAAAAACTAGATCTAGTGGAGGCACAGGGTTAGATTCATCTGAAAAATAGGGTGGTGGCTAAAGTTTTGGCAAGGTGGATAATTGCATCTTAGGTTCTGAAAAGTCTCACCTCAAGAATGATCATGAGGCAGCCTGGTGTGGTGGTGCATGCCTGCAATCCCAGCAACTTGGGAGGCTGAGGCAGGAGGATTGCAAGTTCAAGGCCAGCCTCATCAATTTAGGGAGGCCTTAAGCAACTTAGTCTCAAAATAAAAAGGGCTGAGGATGCAACTCAGTGGTAAAGCACCCCTGGATGAAAATCCCCTTTACAATAAAAAAGGGAAAAACAATTGATCCTGAGGCATCCACTTGTGCAAGAGAATTTCAGAACCAAAAGGAATAAACAGATTATCTTAGCATTTTCCCCACTGTACAAGTGAAAAATGAATCTCAGAGACATTAGGGACATGTTGAGGTGACCCGGCCACACCACAATTTCATGCAGTTCTAGGATTGGAATATGGTCTTTCCATATTTCTTATGGGTGTTCTTTCCATAACATTGACTCAGTCTACATGTAAGATTAGCCCTGTCTGTGATTCTCTGAAAATGGCAGTTATTAGTTAAAGGGTTCCAATCATCATGGCTCATTTTCTCTTCTCTGATAGGGAAGAAAATGATTTCAGCCACAGCTTTCTGAAAGAGATATGCCACATGTTTGTACCTGACGCTTGTAAACGTCAAGGGATTCTAGACACTCGGCTACTTGGCTACTTTTACAGCCTGGGTGGAACTTCATGTCAGCTCGGAGCTCTCCTTTACAACCCTGCTTAGCAGTGCAGGCACTCAGATTGGAGGCTGGACTTGAGATGACAGAGGCTCAACACTTTCCCGCCCCAACTCATACACACTTTCAATACCACTCATTGTGGCTGAAGTGGGTCTGCCTTGCACTAGTAGTGACCTGGATATTGCACCTACTGGCAGGTCAAAAGGAACCCACTCCTGGAGGGAGATGGTTCATGGAATTCTGCCCTTGATAGCCCTTTATACAGGCAGCCTCAATATATTCCAGTCAAATTTCCACTCTCAGATCTCTTCCATGCAGCAATTCTGCAAATCATCATTCAGTGCCAGCCAGGGAAGAAGAAGCTGACTCTTATTACACAAAATTAAGCAAAGCTAGCATTTTGTAGTGGTTACATTTATCATCCCATTACATATTTTAATAAGTTGGGGACCTTCATGTCCTTTGTGTCTTAATATGCACAGCCAGTCCTTCCATGTTGCCTAGAAGTGCTTGTATATTGCAATATAAATTTTTATTAAAATGCTGGAAAATGATTTAGAAACTAAGATTGCAAAATGTGTCCGGTGTTCTCTGCCTCTTTTTGGTAAAGACACACCTGCTCTCTTAATCTTTTATCACTCATCTCCAGGTTAGCAAATTCATTTGACTGGTATTCTACAAAGTCCTATCTTGGAAAGGACTGTAGCATGTTGTTTGGGCTCAAAGAGAAGGAGGGACATAGAGATTAGTGATGTGCCACAGCCTAGTGTGGAAGAGTAATCAGATGTCCTGCATGATTTTCATTCCTGATACAGGTAGAACAATGAGAATGTAACCAGAGGACGAAGAGGGAAATGGGGCACACATATTCTGTGGAGTCCCAAATCAGGATTTGAGTCTCCCCTGGAGATAACACTAGCCTGGCAATCCATTCCTTACCTGGCCTTGTCCTCCATCCACTCTCCCTCCTTCCAAGCACTATGTATAACACTATTTCCTTTTTGTAAACTAACAACACTCCAAAACAAGGCCTGAGTAGCTCTCAGACTCTAGATAAGATGGAAACTACTTCAAAGTACTTATTTTCCCTAAAGATAACGTTTAGAGGAAGAATTCTAGAAGGCCTATTGTCCTCAGTTCATACCTAGCCTAACTCTAATTATGTCTAAGAGAATTTGTACCCTTCAAAATACATTCCTCAATTGCTACCAAATGGAATGTGTTATAAAATTCATCAGACTAATATGCTAGAGAACCAAGTATAGGATTGACCACATTTCTTGGTTGTCTGGTAGGATGGAATTTCTCTTCCAACAGGAGACTATTCTCTTATATAAAGAATGATTTACATGTGGAAAGCAAATTTTTTCTCTATCCCTCTAATTATTTCTGATGTGTAAATAGGTGGTCCTGAATGATATCTTCTAAGCTAGGCCCTCATTCTTCTATGTTTTTCTGTGGCACTTTGAATCTCATCATCTTTGAAGGCTTAGCTCAGATATATCTTCTTCTATCTAACACTGAGATATCCATTGCCCAAAGTCTTAGACCATACATCCAAAATTTCAAAACCAATTTCTAGCATTGATAACATTCAATTAGAATTTCATGTATTATAATATCATCTTCTCAATTACAAGTCCCTGTATGGCTGAACCTATATGTTCTGAACCTTTTAAATCTCCATATATTCTGCCTCAGTGCTAAGAACAAAGTAGGTGCTTGGAAATACATAGTGAATAACCTCAGATTCAATTAGTATTTGAGTATCCACTACCGACCAAATTCTGTGTCAGACAATTTCCCATGTGTCCTTATATTCACATGTCACAACCCTAAGAGGCAAATTAGATTCATTTTGAAGATAAAAATAAGAAGACTAAGAGACACAGGGCACATCTTCCAACCCCACAGTGTAATTAAATTTAAGTATGAATGTTGGAGTTAATGTTGGAGTTGGGTTTAAATAGCAGTTATATCACCCTCAGCTGTGTGATATTTGATGGTTTAACCTCTAGAAGCCTCAGTTCTTTTACTAAAAAAAATTGGGGTTGCTGATTGTGCCCAACTCATAGTGAGTAAATAAAATAATATTCATATTAGGAATAGTGTCCAGCTCATGGTTTCTAGATAGCTTTCTCCAGTGAAAGTTATTAGGTTTTCTCGGAAAGCTGGCTCCTCCAAGGCTAGAGAAAAACAAAAGAAAAAAGAGCATAAGAGAAACCTAGAAAAGAAAATAGTAACTAGCATAATAAATAACAGCTGTATGTTAAAAAAAAAAAAAAAGACAAGGCTCAAATGGAAGGGGTCTTCCAATGAGTAAATCCTAAGCAGTTCAATCAACCAAATAACGATAGGCATGCATTAGAATAGTGCACCCAGAGAATAGAATATGCTTGAGAACTCACTGTTACAAATAAGTGCTAAACAAATATGTAAATAAATGAAGAGGACAGCATGGTAAACTCTTCCTCATAGTAAAATTTTAACAAATAAATGTGAAGGAATGATAAAAGTGGAAAATCACCATTTGGTGAATACCATAGTAATAATGCTTCCGCTAAGTACCAAATGGATGCTAAAATTGGGGAATGAAACTCCAATATGAAACAGGATACGTATATAGACTCAAAGTATCTCCCCACAAGGTATCAAACACAAGGGGAAAATAGTACCTTCTCAGAAACCTGACAGATACCACCTTAACCAAATGATCAAAGTTAGTATCACCAGTAATAGAACCAATGGATACCACGTGCCTCCTGACATGTGATACTGGGTACACAATATGCTATTCTTGACAGAAATGCAGCTCCCAAATTTGCCCATGCAGAAGCATTGAGAAATCCAACTAAGGGATACTCTATCAAACAACTGATCAGGACTATAAAAATGCCAAGGAGTTAAAGACAAAAGAATGAATTGGAACTGTTCCATACTAAAAGAGACTAAAGAGAAAGGATAATTAAATGAAATGTACGATCCTGGATTGGATCCTGTACCAGGAACAGAATATTAGTGTAATAAAGGGAGAGATTTGAATAAGGTTTTTAAATGGAACAGTATTATATCAAAGTTTGATCATTGTACTGTAGTTGAATAAGATGTTAACATTTGGGAAAACTGGGAGAAGGATTGTGAGAAATCTTTGTACTAATTTTTTAATATTTTAAAATTAATTCATAATGAAAGGTTAAAAATGAAAGTATAATGCCTGGGATCTACTAAAACTCTAACACATTGAAATCCAAATGCTTACCAACTGATGAATAGGTTAAGAAAATGTAGTATATCCCTGCAGTGGACTATTATTCAGTGCTAAAAGAAAGAAGTTAAAGTATCAACACAAGCTACTACATGGATGAACACTGAAAATATCACACTAAGTAAAAGAAGCTTATGACTCTGTGTGGTTCCATTTATACAGATTGTTCAGAATAGGCAAATACATATACATAGAGAAAACAGATGAGCAGTAGACAGGGGTTGGGAATAGAGGGGTTTGGAGAGGGACTGCTAATGTACGTGAATGATTTCATGCATGAATCATAGCTCAATAAAGTAGTTAAAGAATTGTGCTTGAGGCACAGTAAATGCCCTAAGGAATGTGGCCCATGATGACCACGACAGTGGTCACTAACACTGCAGACACTGTTGTTTTATTTTCTTTTTACTAGAACACATAGCCTTTTCAGCATCAACTTCTAAGTCTTATAAACAGGTTAGGGGCAAAAGACTTGGTTATTTGTTCTCTCTCTCTCTCTCTCTCTCTCTCTCTCTCTCTCTCTCTCTCTCTCTCAATTCACAGAGGAAACAAAAAATCTCCATCTCCCTTGACTGAGGAAGGACCAGGATTCAAAGAAAGACCTATGTCAGCTATAGGCATTAAGGAAGATGCTAGAAAACACGGGCAGACTGTGACCTGGGGAAAAAGACATCTGTCCATTTCACTTTTATAGATTTATTTTAGCTTTGTCTCCCTAGTTACTAAAAAATAATTTTTTAACAAAAATTTTCAAAGAGTTGCATTATTGCAATGCATTCTGTTCAGCCATCAAGTCATCAAGTAAGAAATGCTCTAAGTGTGTTGGAGGACAAAAGTTGTCTAGGGTGACACCAGAGGAGAATTTCTACAGGGAAGGACTAGAGCCAACTCTAAATGGCTTTGTGTGTCAGGCAAGAGGAGCTTATCACATTGACAGGTGGTGCATGGAACGGGCACATACCCCATCTCTTGATGCTTGCAGATGATCGTCTATCTCCAGCTTTGGTTTAAAACTGAAAATGGAAATACTAATGTTGAGTGAATACTACCTTCTCTCAGATCTCAGCAAAGCCTCAGAGAGCTGAGGGATGCCATTAATCTTAAGGAACCTCCAAACACAGTATTTGGCTAGGATTTATGAGAGGCCTTTGAGGCTTGCTAATGCTGGTCACAACCCTAAGTCTTTGATTATTGTGAATGAAACAAAGCCAAAGAAAACAATGCTGAAGGCTGAGCACAGACAGAATCAGCTCTGAGTGTCACAGCCCAAACTCACAACAAATGTTCCAATTTGCAAGACCATTAAGTAGCTTCTATGAAATGAATAAATGTCCATAGAGGTCTCTTTGGGAGGAAAGCTCTGATATTTTGGGAGAGTTTGGAGAGGGGAGAAGGCCAAAAGAAATTGCTCTCCAAAGCTGCATTCTTAAATAATTTGTTCCGAATACCCTCCAGTCATACACGTGAGAAATGACATTGGAGGGCAAAGGGCTATAGTTCAGAGATAAAACAAGTTGAAGGTATTTAAAGTACTTGCCAAGGAAAAGTGCTCATCTGATAAAAATTTAGGCAGGAAGGATGCCAAAAGCCAGGAGAGACACAACTGAGAGACGTGATGAGGTGATTGCTGCTCCAGCTGTCAGACTTGTCAATGGTGTCAAGATGCCAGATTTTAACTCAAAAGCAATGTCAGCCCAAGAGCTGCCTCTATTTCCCTGCATGGTTTTCATTAAGAAAGCACCAAGACTTAGTTCCAAGTACAGATATCCTATCTGGAGCCAGTTCAAGATGGAAATATGTTGGTTTATTTGTCTCCTCTTCAAAAGAATGTCATTAAATGAGGAGTAAGAGAACACAATACAACACCTTCACCATTGCTACAGAATGGGATCAGCAGGGGTGCACTCTCTGTAAAGTTGTGGGCATGTTGGAGGATGCACCATAAAGGGAAGAGGACGACATGAATTATGTTAAGAAGGGCAAAAATTTCCATATTAGTCTTGAAGGGTCCCACAAGGAAATAATGGTACAAGGAATGTACCTCTCCTCCCCTACTCTGGAATGCTAAATCAGATCAATATTCCATTTGTCATAAACATTCATCATATAGGCCTAGAAGCATGTTAAAATCAAATTGTGGCCCACGTTGGGCTCATTCGACTTGCTGAAAATATTTAAGAGAAATGTTTAAGGAGAAACGTTGAAGATTAAAAAAAGGTGAGTGAATAAAGACTAGGGCCATGGAAGTAGATTTCTATATTAAAAGGGATATAAAGGAAGTTGGTAATGGGGAAAGAATATTTTAAGCCTACTAACACAATTTTCATGAAATGCTTACTTCCAGTTATCATGAAATGCTAATTTATTTTATTTCAAGTTATCATTCTCCCCATTCTAACCCACATATTTAACTATAAGGAAACCATTCTATGTATTTGAAGATAAGAAACCTATGTAGCACCCTACAACTGATACACAATTCAAGAACAGAGTAATATCTTGTTAGAACATCAAAAAAAAAAAAAAATCACCATTACAACATCAGTTCCTCTTTATTCCTGTTAATGCCTACAAACCCAAGCTCTTATTTCTGTACTTAGCAGAATATATCTGGGCCTTTTTAAACCTTGACTTGTTACCACATATGCAGATTCTCCTTGGTGTGACAAATACCCATATTTAGACTCCAAAGGCAATGTCCCCCAAAGCAGAATCAGGAACAAGGGACTCTGGAAATTCTTATGAGTTCCTTTTCTGAATGGGTTGACCTACATATCTCTTTTGCTTACAAGCAGATAATAGAATTTGAAGTGTAATAATCAAGGGCAAACAAGCGTCAAAAAGATACCAAGTCAAAGTAGAGTTTTATGATACTTCTAATTCCAACCAAGATAGGATAACAGGATCGGATTAACCACACCCCCACCACACACACACCTGAAAAACTAAAACTGGAACAAAATACATGAAACAACCCTGGACAGAGAGCAACACAAGACAGTCCACAAGACCTTGTGCCCTAAGAGTGGGGAAACAAAGAAGTCATCTCCATGAGGGTCCCAGTTTATTGCCTAAGTAGAGCCTAGAGTCTTTGAATTGATGAATGAAATCTGGAACTAAGGGGAGGGTAATGTGGAAAAAGTTCAAAGGACAAGCTGCTGAAAAAGAAGAGAACTGCATCAGAAAAGCTCTGGAAAGCTACAGAGAGCTCCCCCGTGAGACTTCAGTTGAGTACCATTGAGGGCTGTGAGGCACCTCCATGACTCAAGGAGAACTGAAGAGGAAGATGTGAAAGAAGCAGAAGGAACAATCCCCAGACATACACAGAGAATAGTTACCCTGGGAATAGTTCATGTTCCTACCAAAGACAGTGGAAAATCTAGGAAGTCATGGGGCATTGAGTGGAGTTCCCAGGAGAGTACTGGTTCAAGAATGGGGCAAAATCGACTGTAGATTAAGGATGTGTCTGTTCCAGCTAACAAACTAACAAGTTTTGAAAAGCGGTAAGTCAGAAGAAGAAAACAAGAAGGAGGAAGAGATAGAGGAGGAGAAATAGAAATTATAAAAAGGAATACACACCAAAAAAGAAGAAATCATGATTATCTACCCAGAAAATCCCTAGTATTCAGTTGATTTCCCAGAAATCTACAAAAGAACTCCGAGAATAGGTGAATTCAATAAGGTAGCAAAATACAAGTTCAACATATAACGATTTCATTTTCTATATACTGACAATGTACAAGTGGAATATGAAATTAATGCGATACCATTCATCTACTTAGCCATAAGTTTAATGAAGCATGTATAGGATTTCTGTGATTAAAATTAGACAATTCTGGTATAAGTCAATTTTTAAAGATCTAAAAACTTAGAGAGGTTCACCATATTCACAAAAGCCTCAAAATAATAAGGATGTCAATTCTTCCTAAAATGATATATGAGTGTGATCAAACACTAACCAAAATCTCAACAAGTTTCTTTATAGACAGACAAACTTATTCTGCAATTTACATGGGAAAGGAAAGGAAGAATAAAGTAGGAAGAATCACTCTTCTCAATGTTAGGGCTTATTTCCTAAGTAATTAAGATAGTAAGGAACTGGTGGAGAGAGAGAAACACGGATCAATGGAACTTAGATAAAGTTCCAAACAAACACAATCAATTAATTTTTGACAAAAGAGCAAATGATTCAATGGTGGAATAAGAAACTTTACAATATATAGAGCTGGTATGTGAAAACTAGAGAGAAAAAGGAAATAGAAATGTGGTGGGGAGGGATCTCATGAAAATCAAAGTGAGGTCAGTAGAAGACAGGAGGAGGGAGAGAGGGAGGGAGGGGAGAGAGTCTGGGGAGGAATACTGGACAAATTATATTTTTATATTGCATGCATGTACAAATATGTAACAACAAATCCCATCATCATGAACCATTATAATGTACCAATAAAAATGTGGAGAAAAAAATAAAGAACAGTATTGTGGGTATATGAACATATCAAAGTAAAAAACAGAATCTGGGGAAAATATAATAAGTCATGCTGGGCAAAAGAATATTTATCCTCCAAAAAACAAAAGGGAAAAAAAAAACTAAAAAGAACTTCAACTTAAACCTCACACTTTATATAATTTTAATTTAACACAAAATGGATCATGTTCTTAAATGTAAAATCTTAAAACTCCAAAATTTCCAGAAAAGAGCTTAGGAGAAACGCTTTGTGATCTAGGGCTAGGGAAAAGAGATCTTGGACTTGACACCAAACTCACAATTCATAAAAGGAAAATTTGACACACTAGAGATCATCAAAATTAAACAAACATTTACTCCACAAAAGACCCTGTTTAAAAAGTGAAAGACAAAGCATATTTTTCTGGCCAAAAAAGAAAGAAATTAAACTAGAAGTCAAGAACAAAAAGTAACTGAAAAATCCAAAAATATTTAGAAGCCAAATATTAAGTACAGACATAAGTAAATCAAAACACAAAAAGGCAAATTAGAAAATATTTAAAACCAATTGGAAATTTAAATAAAAATATCAAAATTTGAAGGATGCAACTAAGGCATTGGAGCAAAACTAATAGCATTAAAAATCTATACTAGAAAAGAAGAATGGTCTCAAATCAATGATTTCAGCTCTCACTCTTAAAAGCTTAAAAGAGGAAATTAAACACAAATTAAGCAGCAGAGAAATAAAGAACAAAAATCAATAAAACTGAGATCAGAGCTGCTTTGGGGAGAAATTAATAAAACATATATGCCTCTATCAAGGCTCAATCAGGAAGAATGAGAAAAGAGATAAATTACCAATGTCAAGAATGAGAACAGTGAAATCATTACAGATTCTATAGAAATATAAAAAAAGCAAGAAAGCAACATGCTGAAGTTTGTATTAACTTCAACAATTAAACTTAAGTAGACAAATTTCTTGAAAGATACAGAACATCAAAGTTCATTCAAGAAAAAAATGGCAGCCTGAATAGAACTATATATTTTAAAAAATGAATTTGTTTTGGTTTGGATGTGATGTGTCCCCCAAAAAGCTCATGTGTTTTAAGACCATGCCAGATGATCTAAAGGACAAATGATTGGGTTATAAGAGCCTTAACCCAATCAGTGAATTAATTCCCTCTTGGGATTGAGTGATAACTGAAGGTGGGTAGGGTATGGATGGAGGAGGTGGGTCATTGAGGTTGTGCCTTTGGGGTATATGTTTTGTATCAGGCAAGAGGAGTCTCTTGGCTTTCTGATCATCATGTGAGCTGCTTCCCTCCACCACACACTCTTCTGCCATGATGTTCAGCCTCACATTGAGCCCCAAGGAATGGAGCCAGCTATTTATGGACTGAGACCTCTAAAACCATGAGGCTCCCCAAAATTTGTCCTCCTCCCTAATTGTTCTTATTGGGTCTTTGAGTAACAGCAGTAAAAAAAGATGAGTAAAACAGAATGTTTAGCTCAAAACTTCCTAAAATCAGGAACATGACAAGGATGGCTACTTTGCCATGTCTATTCAACATCTTGACAGAGGTTCTAACCAACACAGGGAAGAAACAGAAACAAAAGACAACAACCTTGAAATAACAGCAGTAAAAGTGCTCTTCCATGCAAAAGACATGATTGTCTATAAGGCATATAACAAGGGTACAAAAAGAAAGCCACTAGAACTAAAAAATGAGTTTACTGAGGTATCAAGATACAAGATCAGTATGTAAAAATCCATTGAATTTGTATAGAAACTAAACAATCAGAAATGAACTCAGCATAAAAAAATGAAAAATTGAGGGATCATTTGGTAAACTGAAAGCTACAACACACTACTGAGAGAAATAGAGGAAATCGAAATAGAGAAATATGACATGTGCATGAACTGAAAGAATCACTATTATTATTTTAATGCTACCAAAATTAATCTATAAGTATAATACAATCCCAATCAAACTAATCAATAAAAATTTCAACAGGAATTTCTTCCTGAAATTGACAAATTCTCAAATCCATATAGATACATAAAGGACCTAAAGTTGAACAATTTTGGAGAAATAACCTAATTTATAATTCCATGTAAAGTCACAGAAATTAATTGAAGCCTGTGTGATATTGGCATCAAGACAAGAACATACCTCGAAGAAACAAAACAGGAAGTCCAGAAGTGTACACACAGATATATAATTTGACACTTTGCAAAAACCCTAAGGTGATTCTATAGAAAAGGATAATCTTTTAAACAAAGCCCTGATAGATGCATTCGGTGGAAACCTCGGGGGTATGGCATAGGCTCTGAAAAATAAACATGTAAAAGGTAGAGTTTGTGGTGTAGACCCACTGGGTTGATTGCCTGCCTAAAAAACAGAAGGGGAGAAAAACGTACTGGTTCCAGATGATAATAAGAACCTTAAATTAAGGACACAATATTAAAAATGTCAACTTTGGTTCCAAACAAGATGGAGCAAGTACACTTCACCCATATCCGTTAACTAAAAATCTCAGGGTGGAACACTTAATACAGCATCTACCAGAGGATTTTGAAAGGAGATGAGATCAGGAGAACTGGAGGAGGACCTCAGCACCCCCAGGATGACCCAGGAAGTGAGATCCCTATTTCACTTTTTGTTTTTGTTTTTGTTTTGTCTTCTATGTATCCCAGTGTGGGAGCTATAGCAAACTGAAACTTTTAATAGATGCATACCCAAAAATCTCTTATGGAGAAACAAAGACTTCTCATCAGAAACTATGCCAGCAAGAAGAAAGTGGAAGAAAATATTTGAAGTAGATTTCTATGTTCTGTGGAGTTATCCTCCAAAAGTGAAGAAAAAATAAGGACTTTCTCAGACATATGAATCCAAGAAAATTCATTGCCAGTAAACCTATTCTGTGCAAAATGTTAAGGAGTACTTGGAGAAAAAAGAATGATCTCTGTCAGAAATTCAAATATCCATGAAGAAAGGAAGAGTGTAAAAGAAGGAACAAATAAAGGAACACTTCTTCCACTTCTGTATTTTAATTGATCTAAAAGACATCTTCTGGGTTAAAGAAATGAGTGCATTGTGTTGAACTGTTAAATTGAATGGTTAAATTACAAATTTGAGAGTTTGACAAATGGACTTTGAAATTTCTAATAGAAAAGGAAAGAGCTAGGAATTTATAAAACAATGAAGGAGGGGGAGGAGCAGGAAGAGAAAGAAAAGGAAAGAAGGGGAAGTAAGGAAAAGGAAAGGGGAGGGGAAGGGAGAGGAAGAGAAGAGAGAACCGTAGCCAAAGGGAACTATTTTTCAATAAATAGTGCTGAATCAACTGAATATCCATGTGAACCATAATGAATCCTGAATCCAGTTCACATCAAAAGCATCAGATGAACCATAGACCTAAATAGGAAAAGTAAAACAGTAATTCTTATAGTGTCTATTACAGTGTTTAAGAAAAAGTGTTCTTGGCCCAGTCCTGACACTGGCCAGAGCTGTCAGTTCTTGTTTCTCAGTAGCTGATTAAAGCCATACCTTAATCATTTCCCCTACTGGATTCCTACTGAACAAAGCCACCATGTACTTGCCGTCATCAAGGGGGTGCCAAGCAGTTCAGAATGTCCTTGTACCCCAGAGCCCTGGAAACTTTGTATATTCCAATTAGCCAACCCACAGGGGGCCTGAGAAACCTAAGTCCATTCTGCTTCATACAGAAGTTGCCCCTGCAGTTCCAGCTTGCTGTTCTCCTGTCCCTCCCCCTGCAGTGCAAACCCCTGTGTGGCCCTATCTGGCAGCCTTGTCTCATTTGGAGCTATGCTGGGTACCAAAATTTCTTTAAATCTTATAAAACATGGTCAAATTTCCTAAACAGAACTTTCAAAGTCCTCATCACTTAGGAAGCAATAATAAATTAAACCATTTTAAAATTAAGAACTTCTGTTCATCCAAACAGACCATTAAGGGAATGAAACGAAAGCCACAGCATGGAAGGGAAAAATTGAAATCCATAATCTGGAACAGAACCTGAATCTTGCAAATAATATGATGGACAATTCAATAAAGAAGAACTTACATTGAAAATTCATTTCACAATAGAGTTCAAGAAATGTATGAAAACGTCTGACTTCAGCCAACAGAGACAAATAAAAATTAGAACCATTATGGCTAAAATGACCAAGGCTCATAATGTCAAGTTCAATGAACATGTAGAGCAATGGAAAATCCACGTACTCTGCAGATGATAATGTGAACTGGTACAACCACTTAAAAAACTGTCTAGCAATACTTAACAAAACTGAACAAATGCACATTATATGTAGAAGTAAAGCTACTCTTGGGTGTTTGCCCAGCAGAAACATATAAATGTGTACACTGAAAGACATATGAGAATGTTCACTCCAGCACTACTAGAGCCTTCAACTGAAGACAAATCAAATGTTCATCAATTGTAGAATGAATCAACAAACTCCAATATACTCATCCAATATAACCCTAAACAATAAGAACGCACAGGTATTGCTACAGACAACAGCTTGCATAGATTTCATAAACATCATTTGGGGCAAGAATTCAGACACAAAAGAATACACACACCATTATAGTTCTATTTGTATTAAGTTCAAAAACAGGCCAATTACTACTATAAATAGTAAATAAACTATACCTTTGGTAGGTAGGAGTAATGAGGAATGGGGACACAAAGGGAGTTTGAGGGCACAAATAATTTGGTTATTGATTACAGATCTGTTCACTTTGTGAACATTCATGAAACTGTACACTTACAATTTGTGCATATTTATAACTGTATGTTCATACCTTAGTAAAAAGTATCACAAAAAGCAAACTTACACCTATTTATGCATGAGTATTTACTTAGGATATTCCACTTGCCTGAACTGAGTAAAACTGTAAGATTTAAACCAAAAAGTAAAAATAAAAAAAAAAAAATTAAAACAAGAAAAACTTTTTTAAAAAATGAAAGGAGAGGCAGAAGTGGGGTGTTGATAGAAGAATGATCATGATTTCTGCTTAATTTGGGCTCCTGAAATCCAGGAGGAAATATTTAATAATCAGTTGGAAATACATATTTGGAGATCAATAAATAGAGATCATGAGATACACATTTGTGAATGAAACAGGTATACAGAGGTGGTGTCTGGGCTTATTAAAATGGATATATTACCCAAGGGGTAATAAGAAGCAAGGAGGGGCTGATGGTCAGCACATTAGGAAATATTAGAAAAAAACCTGTAGATAGAAGGGTTTGTTACTAGTGTGTGTAAGGGGAGGGGAACCCCATGAATCAGAACCCAAGGTATTATGTGTGGATCTGATTCTACAGAAAAATAAATTAAGGATGAAAACTATTCATCTTTATAACTATTACACAGAGAGGGTTAGGGATTAAACAAAAAGCTAAAATCTGAGACCTTTGGTCAATTATTAAAACCATTCCCTTTAATTGGTCCTTTTTCTCCAAGACTAGTGGACATATCCAGTGATCTTTGTGAGACCCTGTAAGACTCAAGAGAGGAAAGTTTTATTGTTGAGGGAGAATAAAGTTTGGCTTATAAACAGTCTGCAACTCCAAAGCAGCAAGAGATTTATGTCTCCCTAAAGAAGGCCTTAAAAAAGCCAACCTTTATCTCTGTCAAAAATGTGCTGAGTTCACTCATCAGAGGAACCAGGCCAAGGAAAGGTCATCTGAGGTCCTTCCTGCAGTCTTAGGAGGGGTCCCTAAGGCTGAGCATGTCAAGGCCACAGTCAGAATCCAACTCAGGGTCCAAGATGTGCTCCATAGAGTATCTTTTGTTTTGTTTTTAAAGAATACAACCAACACTTAACTCCCTGATTTTAATATCATTGAGTAGTTGTAGAAAGGAGGAGGAAATCAAGAAGTCCCCATGATTCATATTAGTTTATGAAACTGCCCATCCTTCTGTCCTGATGGATCCATCTGTCATTAGAGACCAACAACCCACGAGTGCTGCTCAATTCTAAATTACTCCAGAAACAGGAAGTGGAACATCTCCTCTGAACTCTCATCATTTTCAATTTTATCCTTATATTGAGTCATTGCCCCAGTGATGGAAATTCTTGTTCCTTGACCCGTGTGATTGTCTGAAAACTGTTCTTTCAACTTCCTGAGAATGATTTCTCACTGGGTTCTTTGTGGAGCTGAACCTATGTAAGCTAAACATCTCTGCAAAGAGAACAGCTCACTGTTGAATTAAAGAAGCTCCAAAAGCCTCTGATTCACACATACGGGATGTTCACAAACTGTCTACACCCCATGCAGGTTATTTCTATTGAAGAAAAAATCTCTCAGACCATTGATTGGACCGTTGTGTTTCATTTAGAGGAAACGGACCAGAGAGAGATGAGGTGGTGTTTGGAAAGACTAATGAACCATGAATTCACTAGAACCCACAAATCACATTCCTGAATTTGTCACTAATGTCATACACCAATTATGTGAACAAAGGCATGAGATTAAATCTATCTAAATCTTGGTCTCAAAATCTATAATATGTGTGGGTTGGCACAGGAGTGCTTTAAAATCTCTTCCCACTTCTAACATTCTATGACTCTAAAGAAATGGAATTTTTTGCCTCCTGATTCAGAAATTTGGTCTCATGTAGAATATTAATTCTCAGCTTAGAAAATATAATAATTCTTGGTGCAACACCACTTTGTAGCATAAGTGTATAACAATAACATAGAATAGTGAATTCCAACAGTAATTCTTTTCATAAGGCCTAATAAGTTTGGGGAGAAAGTCAATGAAGGAGGGATGCTCCTATAGATTTCAAGTTTCGTGTATTAGTGGTTGAGAAGTCAGGAAAGAAAATACATATTTTTTTTCTAATCTTTCTCTCTTAACCTTTTTGAGATTCAGTTTCCTCATCTGTAGAGTTGGGGTAATCAAAATCAACCTAAATATTGATGAAAAAATTAAATGCAACATTATATGGAAAGTGCTTAGCTTAGAATTTCATTATTCATCAGAAATGCCCTGGGAATCATAATTGTTTTTGCCACAGAGCCCACTGAGTTGGCAATTTCTTAATGACTCTCCTCATAACCATAAATAAAACAAGGCTATAATCATCTAAATTTCAACAGGCCAGTTAAAGAAAGAGAAGCATGGTCAAGGCATATAAGGTTCATATAGTATATATTATCTATCTCAGGAAACAAAAAGAGTGGCAAAACCCCCAACCACCTTAGACTTTCCATACTCTTCTTTGAGGTACATGAAATAAATCAAAGCAACTTTCCTAAAAAAATACACTATTCTTGAAAATTTCAGATTAGGTTCTAGTAGCCTAGTTAAAAATTGCAGCCCTTCTGGGTTCAACCATTCCTTAGTAATCAGTGTTTCTCATCAGGGCACTTTGGACAGAGTTATTATTCACTGTGAAGTGCTGCCCTGTGCACTGTAGGACATTAAAGGATCCCCAGCGCCTTCCCACTATCTTTGGGATCAAAATTGGTTATATACGTTGTGGAGCCCAGTGTAAAATGAAAATGCAGGATTCCTTGTTTAAACTTGTAAAGAATTTCTAGAGGGCAACAGCAGAGAATCAAACCAACCCTGGGTCCTTGTGAGCATGACCCAGGAGCCAGTGTGACTGCACAGGCTATATGCCCATAAAGCTGGCTCTTGATGAAGGGAGACCTCCAGGTCACCAAAATCACTAACAAAGTCCTGCTCCCCCTCCCCCAACCACCAAGTATCTCCTTTAAGAAAGTGTCCATCCAACCTTCCACTAATAAGCAAATAGTCCAAAGTCATTGTAGGAAAAATCAAATATAGGAGTGTGTCCATTTTTCTGACTTACATTTCAATCCTTTTAAACAAAAGTTTTAGGGAAATATAATAAGCACAGCATGAAATTCACTGCATTAAACTGTATGTTCAAGTTTTTACTTAGATTCACAGAAGTGTGCAATCATCACATGATTTGAAAACATTTTCATCAACTCAAAAAGAAGTCCCATGCTCACTGTCAGTTACTTCTCTGTCTTACCCTTGATCCCTCCAGCCCCAAGCAGCACTGACCTTTCTGTCCCCACTGATTCTCCTTATACTACTTGGTCTTTTGTAACTGGGCTCTTGAACTTACCATGATGTTTTCCAGGTTGATCTATGCTGTACCACACATCAGTATTTCATTTCTTTTAATTATCAAATATTCCACTGTATGAACATATATTTTATCCATCCATTAATTGATGGACATTTGTGTTATTCCTACGCTTTTGGCTGTTATGAATATTCCTGTGATGAACACTCATGTGTAAGTTGTGTGTGTGTGTTTCAGTTCTCCTGGGTATACAACTAGGAGTGGAATTGCTGGGTCATATGATGACTCCATGTTTAACATTTTACAAATTGACAGACTGTTTTCCAAAGTGCCATCACCATTTTATAGTCCTAGCAGCAAAGTATGAGGATTACATTTCCTCTGAATCCTACACTTACTTTTTTTTTTTTTTAATTACAGCCATTCTAGTGGGTGTGAAGTAGTATCTCTGTGGTTTTGATTTGCATTTCCCTGACAGCTAATGATGTTGAGCATCTGGTAGTATGTTTACTGACCATTTGTACATCTTCTTTGGAGAAATGTCTATTCAGATCCTTTGCTCATTTTAAAAATGGGATAACTGCCTTTTTATTATTGATGTATGTGCTCTGTACACCTTAGATACTCAATCAGATATGATCTGCCAAAATTTTCCCACACACGATAGGTTCATATCTTTGAGGAACACACATTTTTAAATATGATAAACTCTATTTTTTTCTTTTATCTCTTATAATTTTGGTATCCTCTTTAAGAAACCACTGACTAACCAACCCAAGGTCACTAAGATCAAAGGTCTGGTTTTCATCTAATTGTTTTTTACTTCTAGTGTTTTTATATTTGGGTTTTTGATCCATACTGAGTTAATTTTACATATGGTGTGAAATAGTGGTCCCAATGCATTTTATTGTATGTGACTATCCAGTTACCCTAGCTCCTCTTGTTGAAATGACTATACTGGCTGAATTAGTTATCTCGGCACCCCAATCAAAATTCAATTGACTGTAAATGCAGGTTTATTTCTGAACTCTCATAGCTATTCCATTGATTCATGCTTATCCTTATGCCAGAACCACACTGTATTGAATACTGACTTTTGTAGCTTTATAGTAAGTTATGAAATTGGGATAAGAGAGTCCATGGTGCTGAGTCTGTAGTTCAACATGGGCAAGGGCTTCCATTTTCACATGCTTCGACATAGGACATAGTCCTCTTTGGGTCATTTAAAAATTTATTTTAATAATGCATTGTCATTTTTAGAGCCTAGGTTTTTGGTTTTGTTTTGTTTTTGAGGTACTGGGGGTTGAACTTGGTGGTACTCTACCATTGAGTCATATTCTCAGTCCTTCTATTATTTATTTTGAGATGGGGTCCTGCTAAGTTGTGCAGACTGGCCTTGAACATGTGAATCTTCTGCTTCACTCTCCCAAGTAGCTGGGATTATAGGCATGGGCCACTGTACCAGGGTTAGAGCATAGGTTTTGTACTTCTTTTGTTAAGTTTATTTTTAAGTATCTTATTCTTTGGATGGTATTATAAATTGTTTTCTTAATTTCACTTTCAAATTGTTCACTGCAAGTGTATAGAAAAACAATTGATTTGTCTACATCGTTCTTATATCCTGGAACATTACTAAACTCACCCACTAGTTTCAGATTTTTTTGTTGTCGTTCTTTGGCTTTTTGTTTTAATATTTAGGAGGAAATCCTTAGAATTTTCTATTTACAAGATCATGTTACCTGCAAATACATATAGTTTTACATCTTAGTTTCCAGTCTTGACTATTTCATTGCCTAATGCTAGGCTAGGACTTCAAAGATGATGTTGAATAAAAGTGGCCATAGTGAACCCTATGGTTCTTTCCTGATTTTAGAGGGAAAGCTTTCTCTACTAAGAATAATGGCAGCCAAAGTTGTTCATAGGTATTCTTTATCATGTTGAGGAAGCTTCTTTTTGTTCCTAGTGCATTGAGTATTTTTATTATGAAATTGTGTTAACTTTTGTCAAATGCTTTTGTTTTATGGTATTGAGATTATCATGTAGTTTTTGTTTTTATTCTATTGATATGGTATATTACATTAATTGGTTTTCCAATGTTAAACCAATTTTACATTGTGAAATAAATCCTATTTGGTCATTGTGTATTATCATTTTTATATATTGCTGTATTAGTTATGCTAATTATTTGTTAAGAATTTTTCACCCATACTTATAAAACATCATTTCTCTTTTCTTGTAATCCCTTTGTCTGAGTTTGGCATCAGAATAATGCTGGGCTCAGACAATGGATTGGGAAGTATTCCTTCATGTTCTTTTTTGGCAAGATTTTGTGAAAAATTAATATGGTTTTCCTTAAATTTTGGGTAGAATTCACCAGTGAAGCCATATGGGCCTGGGATCTTCTTCAGAAATAGGGTTTTTTTTTTGTTTACTAACTCAATCTATTTACTTTCTTTTTTTATTTTTATTTTTTGATTCATTGTATACAATTGGGGTACAACATTTCATTTCTCTGGTTGTATACTAAGTAGAGTCACACCATTTGTGCAATCATATACATACATAGGGTAATGATGTTTGTCTCATTCATTATCTTTCCTTCCCCCCACCCCTCCCCACACCTCATTTCCCTCTACACAGTCCATCGTTCCTCCATTCTTCCATTAACCCCCTCCCCCACATTATGTATCATCATCCACTTATCAGAGAAAACATTTGGCCTTTGTTTTTTGGGAGAGTGGCTTATTTTGCTTTCAGTCTATTAACTTTCTATCAGTCCATTCACTTATTCCATTTCTTCTTGTCTGTTTCAGTAATCTGTGTTTTTCTAGGAATCTGTCCATTTTATCTATATTATCTAACTGGCTGCTTTACTGTGTTTGTAGTGTTTCCTTGTACTTTTTCTCCTACAAGGTCAATGGTAAAGTTCTCTCTTTCAGTCTTCATTTTAATAATTTGAATCTTGTATTTTGGGGATCAATCTAGTTAATAGTGTGTCAATTTTGTTGATTTATTTAAAAAACAAACTCTAGGGTTCATTGATTTTCTCATGTTTTCTAGTTTTACTTTATAAATTTCTGTGGGAGACTCTTCTTTTTTTAACATGGGCGGTTCAGCTATACAGTTCCCTCTAATTACTTTAGCTTTAGCTGCAACCAGTAATTTTTGGTATGTTGTATCTTCTTATTCATTCATCTCAAAATACATCCTAGTTTTCTTCCTAGTTTCTTTTTTGAGCAGTTGGTAGTCTAGCAATGGATTGTTTCTTTTATATATAATTATAAATTTCCCAGATTTCTTTGCTATTAATTTTTGCTTTCACTCTATTTTTTTTCAGAGAATGTACACTGCATAATTTTAATACTTTTTATTTTTAGTTATACATGGCAGTAGAATCTATTTGATATATTTATGCAAACATGGAATATATCTTATTCTAATTAGGATCCCATTCTTGTGGTATACATGATGTTGAGATTCACTCTGGGGTTTGCACATATGTATATAGGAAAGCTGTGTCAGATTCATTCCACTGTCTTTCCTATTAATGAGACTTTTTAATGGCCTAACAAACAGTCTTTCCTACAGAATATTCTGTGTGCATTTGAGAAAACTTTGTGCATTCTGATGTTGGATGGAAGGTACACAGATATCTGTTAGGTCAAGTAGGTTCATACTGTTCTTCAAGCCTTCTGTTTCCTTGCTGATTTTCTCTCCAGTTGTATATTATGGAAAACAGGTTGTTGAACTCTCCAACTATTGATGCTGAATAGCTTATTTTTCCTTTTAAGTTTGTCAGTTTTTCTTTCATATATGTTGTGGCTCTGTGATTAGATACAAATATATTTATAAGTTTTACATATTTCTGATAGGTTGACATTTGTATCATTATGAGATGTTCTTCTTTGTCTCTACTAACTTTTTTTGTTTTAACGTCTATATTTTCTGATATTGGTATAGCCACTCTAGCTTTCTTATGGCTGCTGTTGGCATAACTTTTCAATTATTTTACTTTAAAACAATTTGTAACTCTGAATCTAAAGTTGTGTAAAATCTTACAGTTAGTCTTCTAAGTAACATAAGGTTGAATCTATTTTTAAAATCTATTCTGATAATCTCTACCTGCTGGTTGGACTTCTTAATTCATTTGTGTTTATTATTGCTATTGACATAGTAGGATTTAAATCTGCCATTTCATATATTGATTTTCATATGTTCCACATATTTTTGTTTCTCTGTTCCCTCTTTACTGCTTTGCTTTGTATTAAACACATATTTTCATTTTTGGTGGAGATACTCTGCCACTGAGCTACATTGCCACTCCTTTCAATTTTTTAAAGTTTCAAGACAGGATCTAAGTTGCCCTTTAACTTATGATCCTTCTAAATTTTGAGACAGGGTCTAAGTTGCCAAGGCTGGCCTTGAACTTGTGATCCTTCTGTCTCAGCCTCTTGAGTAGCTGGGGTTGTAGGTGTGTGCCACCATGGCTGGCCTAAGTGCACATTTCCTACTGTAACCTGATAAGTTCTTAGAGTGATTTTTCACCATATTTTGAGTTATTTTATTAGTGGTTAACTTACCAGAATATTTTTCAAATTTATACTAATTTAAATGCCTTGACATAAGAAATTGTGCCTTAGAGCTCTGTTCCACCTTCCTTCTTGTGTGCTGCAACTGTTATGCCTATTGTATCCAAATACATTATAAATCAAACAATACATTTTGTAACTATTATTTCATGTTTAATGCCTATTAAAGAAGTTAAGAGAAAAGAGGACAGCAAGGGTATATTTACTTTCCTATATCCTATTTCTGATTCTCTTTATTTGTTCCTATATATTTGAGTTACCATCTGGTGTCTGGTGTCCTTTCTTACTCTGATATGGTTATATTTCCAATCATCTCCATTGCATTGTTATTGTCAAGTATTCTACATTTCTATACCGGTCCAAACTTATAATTGCACAATACGGTTTTATGTAATTGCTTTTTACTTAGACATAATTGTATTTAATTTTTGTGGTAACATAAACATTGAGCATTTCTCATTTTACCCCAGCTGTAGGCAGCTGCCTAGGTTGCCTTGGACCTATGCAAGTTTTACACTGCCAGGAACACAGAAGCCAATAGCTGGTTGACATTCTGGTCTTGGTTAATGCCCATCCTGTATCAGTAACTATACTAGGATGTCAGTAGTAGTTGGAAACAAAATTAGCATTTTAGCCATCTTAAGTGTACAATTTACAGGCAATGAGGCATGTTCACAGTGTTGTGCAACTACTACCACTATACATTTCCAGAACTTTTTCATCAGCCCAAACAGAAACTCCACATCCACTAAACTATAAATCCCTTCTCCTCCCACACCCCCCAGCCTCAGGTTACCTCTATTCTTCTACTTTCTGTCTCTATGAATTTGCCTATTTCATATCCCTCAAATAAGTAGGATCATATAATGATCTTTCCAAGTTTGATCCATGTTGTCATAGGTATCCGTACACATTTATTTTAATGGTTGAATAATATTCCATTGTATGTCTATCTAGTATTTTGCTATTCATTTATTAATTGAAGAACATTTGAGTTATTTGTACCTTGTGGCTATTGTGAATAAGGTTGCTATGAGCATTGGTATATGAGTATTTGTTTGAATTCCTGCTTTCAATTTTTTGGGATATATCAAGAAGTAAAATTGCTGGATCATGTGGTAATTCTGTTTGCACAGAACTACTTTTTAAGTTAGTTAGGAGAAGAAAGGAGAAGACATAGGCATTTATATTATCTTCTGTTATAATACCTTTAGTGGTATTCTTTGTTTATTTAAGTGGTTTTGAATTAATGTCTGGGATGCTTGGCTTTCAACCTAGACAACTTCCCCTTACTGTTTACTATAAGGCAAGTCTGCTACAATAAAACCTCTCCTTTTTTGTTTATCTAGAATGTCATCATTTCACCTTCATATTTGAAAGATAGTTTTGCTGGACATAAGGTTACTGTTTCACAGTTCTCTTCTTTTAGCATTTGAATATGTCATCCTACTTGCTTCTGACCTCCAGTGTTTCTCATGAGGTCAGCCTACGGTGGGCAAGGGAATGTGGAGTTATTGCTTTAATGATTCCTGAGTTTCTTCTTGGGGTAATGAAAATGTTTACCTTACCCTCCTCTTCTGGGTAAGATATCATATCCCTTGATTGGGAGCCAAAGGGATAGGGAGGCCCATCTTCTTGGTCGCACCTACCTGGGCTGGGAAGGAGTGTAAAGGAAGGTGTAAGGATTCAAGCGCACAGAGTATCATTGTCCCTCTCGAGATTCGGTGGAACTTAAATACATATTTCTTCATTTTCTGTATTCCCGAGACAACATCCAGATACTTGAAATGGCTGGGTGTGGTGGTGGTTGCTGTGTCTCCATGATCTTCACCCATGATGCTGGTCTCACTGTGGAGCAGGTCACAGAACCCTCACCTTGTCTATCTGGAATTGCATTTCCCCCTCCTTTCCTCTCTCACCATCCCTCCTCCCAGGGTCTTGGTGCCTTGGAGTCTATCGATGAGTAAATGAAATTTGTTATGGGTGCTATCATCCTGGCTTCAGGATACATTTTGAATTTGTCAACCTTTCTCTGTTCTTCTTGTGTTCTGTGGGAAGTTTAATTTCCAAATCCCTGTAGTTTCTCCCAAACACGGGCCTTACTTCAAGGATAGCTGTTGTCAGAGGTGTATACCTGAGAATGATTAAAAAGTAGAAAGCAACTAAACTGCCTAATTACATACTCCCTGCCCGGTCTTCCCTCATGTGAAACAAATCTTCTCAGTCTGTGCGAGGTTCATGGCTTCCTCTAAGACTCTTCAGAAAGAGCCTAGTCTACTCTGTTTAAAAGCATACAAAGGCTTAAATAAAACAGAAATATCCTCCTAACACTCCCCCTAAAGGGGTCAGCAATTATTAATGAAAAGCAAGCCTCAAAACTTGCCAGCCAGTGATTAAAAGACATTTGCTCCGGAACAGTCTCGCTCTCTCAAATAAAAGAGATGAAGAAGGAAATTAAATTCCTGAAGAAATAAATTTTGACTGAAGTGAGAAATCACACTAAGAAGCTAATTTAAGGGAGATGAAATTAATTTTGGTGACATTTATTCTATTTAGCAAAAATGGTGACAAAACATATAGTGGCTCTGTTAGCCAGAGATAAGAGGCGAGTAATTTAAGGCTGGGCACAGCTACAGTCTACAGCGATTTAATCCTACTGCTACACATCCCTTGTGACCTATCATTAAAGGTTTAAAGTAAAACTGACAATTATTATTAGCTAGTAATTGGATTTTGGAGATTCAGTATAAAGTTAGGATAATTTAAATGACTGTTGACATTGGAAAGATTATGTAAACGCTCTGAATCAGCTGAATTTATCAATTTATTTAGTCTTATAAAACCAAGTGTATATATACCCAGCACCAGAAATCAGCATAAGGGGTAGTGGCTTTCTCAGAACTGTCCTCAGGGAGCCAAGAAAGGCTTGCACTCAGATTTTCCAAAGGTAACGCCTACTCTGGCAGACCAGATTTCTGTCATGGAGAGGGGCTTTAAACACCCCACTTGGAACCCTCCAGACCTTCATCCTCCACAGAGAACTAAGCAAGGCATACCTCAGAAAATGACAGCATCCCAGGAGAAAAATAAAATTGTCACCGGCCCATATTTTACGATACAGATTTTTAATTACGAAGGCTGAAATTCAGAAACCAAAGATGGAATCAAAAACACAACTGTCATTTTGGATTTATAGCAATGTCCTCTGGTCAGAGTAATTCCTACACGGCTACACTCCATAAATACTGATACAAACCTGCCTGCTCCTTTGTCCAACCATAAGCACCAAGTAAAATTGGATTATTTAGAGGAATGCTTTACCAAATTAGTTCTGCTAAGAATGCAATTCCATTAAAATCAGTAACGACATGGTGTCTCCACTAGCTATGGCAGATGCTGCTGTTAATAGTCCCCTCACCTTTAAAGGCTTTCTTAAAGGGGAGGTTTAGTTTCACTGTGAGATAATTAAGTGACCATTCCCATTACTCACATTCAGTGGATAGCATTGAAACCTTCCCCTCAACCCAATGTTTATTCTGTTGAATTAAGAAAAACAAAATTCCTGTCTTCTGTCACTTAAAAAAAGCAAGTTTTGACTTTCAAAATACTCATACTTATTAATTTAGTAATCCCACTTCTAAAATCAAAACTAAGGATGTGTCCTTGCATTGAGTGACCTGAACTCTGGTTTATAAGAGTAACAAACTTTTAAAACACCAAATGGCTAAAGATAGGAAGCTGGTTAAGTAAAGGATGTTATATCCTTATCATGGAATGTACAATACAGTCACTAGACTCCATGCTCTAGAAAAATACAGACTCTGTACATTTTTTTTTCATAATATTGTTGCTAGGAAATAAAAGCAAGGCTATGGAGCCAGATATGACTTTTTTTGTTTGTGTGTGGTACTGGGGATTGAACCCAGGGGTGCTCTACAACTAAGCTGCATCCCCAGCCCATTCATTCATTCATTTTCATTCATTCATTTATTCAATCATTTACAGACAGGGTCTAAGTTGCAGAGGCTGGCCTCAAAATTGTGATTCTCCTGCCTCAGTCTCTTCCATTTCCTTTCTCTAACAACTCCAGTGTACTCGTAGAAAGGGCAGCCCTCTGCTCCACTAGTCTTGCAGCCATTGTTACTACCTAATGACTAAGGGTAGTAGTTCTTTGTTCCCCTGAGACATGATTTTTAGAAAGGCTGAAAAAATTTGTGCTGGTTATTAAATAACTGCATCACAGTTAAAATCCATTCTTCAGTAAATGCTCTATAATGCTGGTGCTGTGAGTTATAAATTACACTTCTTTTTAGCTACCAGATACCTTTTAGGTTCTGCCTATAAGGGGCACTGAAGGAAGACAGGATTGGTTCATCTTCTTTTTTCACGAGTCCCTAGCACCAGTCCTATTGTACACCCCCATAGGTGCCAGTACCTGTACCAATCACTGGTGCTTCAGAGGGGTGGACCCAGGATTTAAGACTCCTTCTCCAAGCTTCCATGTTCTAACTTCAACCTCTTACTTTTATTCTTTTACCCCTAAGGGTAGGGTAGCTGCTTTGGGCTGTGACTATCTGTGTTATTTCAACATTCCCTTTCTTCCTATCTCTTCAGTTCTCCTATTCACATTTGTTATGAGCTTAGTTGTGTCCCCTGAAAATTCATATGTTGGAGTTCTAATGTCCACTATCTTTGAAGATGATTATTCCTTGAAGATAGCATCTATAAGGAGGTAAGGACATTAAAATGAGGTTATTGAGTTGGACCCTAATCTTTTCATGACTGGTGATCTTATAAGAAAGGTAGATTTTTGACATAGATACATACAGTGGGAAGACCATGTGAAGAAACGGGGAGTAGGTGACATCTATAAACCAAGGAAAAAGACCTGGAACAGATCCTTTTCTCATGACCCTCAGGAAGAATCAACCCTAGCAACATGTTGATCTTGGACTCCTAGCTTCCAGAACTATGAGAAAGTAAATGTCTGTTCATTAAGCTACTGAGGCTAAGGCATTTGTTATGGAAAAATCTAGAAAACTAATACCCTACTTTACCTACTGCTTAATATTAAATTATTTCTGTCAAAAGAACTTACATTCTGGTGCCCAGAAGTAGTCCTACGAGACGGAGTCTTAAAGATGGGATTTAAGGAAACTTGACTTGCCTGTATCATAGAGGATTGCCTCCAGATTAATCAAATAGTTGTTACCAGCTGTGCCTATTTCACCAAGGTCTCAGGGGAACAAAGAGCTACTACCCTTAGTCATTAGGTAGTAACAATGATTGCAAGACTAGTGGAGCAGGGGGCTGGCCTTTCTACAAGTACATTAGAATAGTTAGAGAAAGGAAATGGAAGTCAGGTCTTAAAATTTCAGCTCCGGTAGCAAGAGAACCAGAGAGCCTCTATGGAAGTCTTTAATGAATCTTTTATTTCTTGGCACTCACATGCCCATATGCATATGTTCCTGGTGCCTCAAAGCCTTCATTTTTTAGGAACGGTACGAGAGGAGTTTCCCACTGTTCACTTGAGATCACAGAAGCACAGTGGAGAGGGAAACACTGCCCACCATCACCTGGGAGTAGAAATTACACTGGCTTCAAATAGCCAACTGCATACAAATTTTAAAAAGGAAGTCAGAAGAAACCACAAAAAGCTGCTCATCTATAAAAGTTCTTTGAGTTCTGAGACTCTTAGCTCATGGTCACCAAGATGCCACAAGCTAGGTTTCTTTTCTGATACATCTTTCTGAGAAATAGTAATACCAGGTAATAAATATTTATAAGAGATAACTTTATTAATTAATTAGTGTAGTAGTAGGACTATCCTAGCTCTTACTGACAGGTCACAAAGAATCTTGTCTGCCAAAATATAGACTTGTCTCAATCCTGACCCTTCTGTCATCTTTGACATGGAGAAGTCGTTCTGAATAATGGGCTATACTCTGATATCTGCTTGTTCTGTGTGCTTACACATCCATGAATCCATGTTCAAATAGGGAGAAGAGCTAGTTTGCACCTGGGGTCAAAGTGCATTTCATATGCCCTATTGTCTTTCTGTGCCAATATCTTCCAATAGATGATCATACGCTTGTGCATATATATATGGACATGCAAAGACTCACATCCATTACCTGTGATGGTAATGAAAATGTGAGGGAAACAGGCATAATGAAAACCCATGGATCATTTGGAAGTCTTATTTGGTCTCAGATTTCTAGTTCAATAAATATTTCAGACAGGGCTGCTCATTGAGAAATTATGGACGTATTTGGGTTCAGCTCGTTCTTCTTGCTCTGTCCTTATTTTTACCCAAAGGTCTAAGCCAGAGAATAGTCATCAGATGAGCTCCAAGAGTGAGAGGTAGCAGTTAGAAGATAGCCCATTCCTAAAGACAGACAAATAGTCCTCAGTCAGACTGTCCTGTGGAGGAACTGGTACCAGAATTCATCCAACTCCCCCACCATTCTTTTGTCTGAACATCTGTCTTCATCTAGGAGTGCTCTTCCTGAGTCCTTTGCCTACAGTAAGCATGCTGAGTGGGTAGTAATCATTCTAATCTCTGGTCATTTGTCCACTCAAACCCTAGGCCTGTATTCCCAACACTGCAGTTCATTTGGCCTCTGTAACATCATATTGTTCTCTTCCCAGAAGACCCTTCCCTGCCATCTTAACCCAGAGCCAATTCCAATTCTCCTTTTGACAATTGGAATGAATGTAATTTCTCTCAGGAAGCTCTTAATGACCTTTGTTCTATTTGCTACCTATGTCTCCGGTGTCTCCCCAGGTATGATTTAAGCACATCACCACCACGGCCTTATCATGAAGGGATCCATTGCCTGCTTCGTGCCTGTTCCTTCCAGCACTATGGACTCCTTGAGAACAGGAAACCATCATATTATTCTTGTATTCATTTTTCCCCCACTTAAAAGAGTGCAGACCCACTGTGCTCAACAATATTTACTAAAGACACCCAATGTGCCTTTTTTAGAGTCCTAACCGACTGAAAGAAAGAGGATCTACTAAAGAGGCAGAAGATGGCCTTACGTTCTTTTGTGTGTGTTTTTTCCCCCCATGAAGGAATGTAGTCCTCCTATCTATCATTTACCAAAGTGTACAGACAATCTTTGCCAGCTCAAGGTTACCAAAATGGAAGTACTCCCAATAACAACCCCAAATAGTGAAGAGTCCCTAATTCATTCAGTACAGTTTTTGTGTACTTACTACGTGCCAGGCACCAGATTAGTTCTAAGGATATAGTTGTAAACAAACTGAACAAGCATTCAGGTCTTATAGATCTTAAATTCTAGTTGGAGAGATGGATAATAAATAGAGAAACTTAAAAATAAGATAATGGAAGCCAGTGACAAGGCCATGGGAGAACAAAGCAGTGAGGCAGCAGAGCGTGTGCCCAGTGAATCCGCAGCTGTTCTTCCTTCTCGGGACACAATCCTGCTCCTTTGAAGCCCAGCCACCCCCACCCAATATCTAGCAAGTCTCTACTGGGTCTCTTGGGCTCATTCACTCATCTGCTCAAATACTCTAAATCTCACAGTGAAAACAATGTTTCTTTGCCCTGGAAGAAGTAAATTACAAAGCTAGCCTGTCATCACACTGAATCTCCACCTGCTGGAGTAAGGGAGTCTATCTTTTCTGGTCTGGGCAGCAAGGGCCCCACAAGATCCTGGTGGTAATCAAAGCACCCCTTAAACTTCAGCAGCAGGAAGAGGCCCTTTCAGAATGATAGCTTTGCTTTTTGATTTACTGTCATTTCCCTTGTGTGTATTCCTAACAAAATCTGTAGGTCCCACTAGCATCTCATTTCACTGTTGTTGACCATTTTCCCCTGGGGCAGCATCTGGCCCACAATTACAGTCTTTAAGTTGCAGTGTAAGGTTTTCTGGCTTCTGCAGCTCAAGTGCTCGTCTATGGGCCTGCCCTGGATACAGAGAAGTACTGACGGAAGAAGGGCAGTCTGCAGAGAGAAGACCCACTGCACATTCAAGAGCCTTCTGAGGTCCAGTTAATCTAACTGCACCCAGGCCAACCAAGGGACCCAGTGGACTAGTAACAAATCAATCATATGAGAGCCTTTAAGGGTCCTGAACTAATAACTTGCCAACTTTATGCATTGTGGCTCTCTGTGCCGACTCGGTTGGGTGGAAGGAATGAGGCACTTGTGAGATTATTGAGCACAGCATTTGCACAGGGGAACAGCAGGAAGTGATTTAGCAGCCACACAGGTGTTTTTCTTAATTATGCACTATAGGGAACACTGGCTGAGCTCAACAACCCCCGCTGTTCCCTGTGTGCATCCCGAGTTGTCCAAGGCAGGATGCACTGCGTAACTGGAGAGGGTTGTTGTCTGGCTGATGTACCTCCTGGTGGTCAGAAGCCAGAGTCTCTCCTCATCTGTACCCCAGAACCTGGCCTACCCTGAAGGCAAATCCAGGCAGGGGAGTGTCCACTCTGCTCGACTTGGGCAGAAATGTCATAGGATGTCAGAACTGCATGTCTCCTAGAGAAGCTCAACTTCTCATCATTGGAATTGGATATAACCAGCAAGTCTAGCAGTCTTGCCAAACCCCGAAGTGTCTTGAAGTAAATCGGGTATCTGAGCAATCTGCCACAAAGAAGCTGGAGGAGGGAAAATAGAGGCCATTAGACTCCTAGATCTTTTTTTTTCTGGGATTCTTTTACTTCCAGTTCCCATCTACTGAAGGAACAGGGCTTATACTATTCATTTTTTTCCACAAGAAAAAACTGTAGATGAACTAAAATAATACAAAGCGAAGTGTCCCAATCCACAGTCTAGTTTTCTAGCTTTTTCTCAAACATTCTTGTGTACATGAATCACCCAGGGCTCTTGAAAGGAAAAAAAAAAAAAAAAAAAAAGTAGATTCTGAGGTGGGAGAGTTTGGGCATTATCCAAGAGTCTGGATTCTTTTTTTTTTTTTTTTTTTTTTTTGTGTATGTCTGGTACTGGGGATTGAACCCAGGGGTCCTTAACCACTGAGTCACATCCTCAGCCCTTTTTAAAGAAATATTAAATTGCTGAGGCTATCTTTGAACTCCTGATCCTCCTGCCTCAGCCTCCCTAGCCACTGAGATTATAGGCACGTGCCATTGTACCTGTGGGCCACTGCGCCTGGCCAAGAGTCTAGATTCTTATCAAGAGCCCAGAGTTATGAATGAATAGCAGTTCTAAGAGGACACAGACTCCCAAATGGATTTGACAAGGATTCCCAGCTCTCCATTCACCCTCCCTTCTCTCTTTACCTATCAGTTTTGCTTCACAAGTTCTCAATATTACTGCAGTCTCAAATATATTTATGGGTTCTCGAGTTAAGGCACTCTACTTAGATGGACAAACATTTGTTGAAAACCTGTACATCTGACACCGAGCCTCTTCATTTCATGTGAATCATCCTAGAAATGATGTACTGAAGGGGACCAACAGGTTGCTGTGGAAATCTGAGCGCTCCAGCCTGCTTCCTATGACATACGGCATGTGAAAACAGGGCTAATGTTTCAGTGGAGTCCACCAGCAGTGAAGTTCAACCAGGGCATGTCTCCATCTTAATCATGGAGTCCCTAGACATTTTCCATGGGGAGGGCTTTTGCATCTTAAGGGACAGACCTCAATACTCTGAGCCCACATATTGATAATGGAACAGAGTGGAAATGCCTGCCTGTGCCCCTGTGACCTCACACAATCCACAAGCACCTGGGCTCTTTTCCAGCACAAGGTATGTTTGCTACAATGTTGTCATAAACAAACTTGGCCTACTGTGTCTTCTGTGTTCTGCATTATGCTTAGAACTGTTTTAAACACAAACTCATTTAATTTCCAAAAGTCTATGGAGGAGGTGCTCTTGTCCCTGTTTTATTAATGAATGAATAAGGAAGCCTGAGGGATTAAGGACTGTCCCTAAGATCATAATAGGAAAACAGGAGATCCAGGATATTCAGGTTTATCTGATTCTGAACATAGGGCTCTGTAGGTGCTTTTTAAAAAAGTAAATACTAAAAATGTGTCCCCCTCTATGGGAGAGAAGAGAAGAGAGGGTCAATATGCTATGCAATTAAGAGCCCACAAATACAGGGGAAGAACTTCTCCCTTCTCCCTGGGGCTTTGGAGGATCCGGAGACCAAGAGTACTGGGGGTATCCCCAACTCCTCCCACCTACCCTCCCAGGTTACTCGGCTAGCACCATTTAAATTATACTGTGCCCCCATCCTGTGCAGGGCACCTAGGACACACTAGAAGAGTTAAACAGTTAATTCCATCAAGAATTTTACTGTTTATTTGGAAGAGAAGAGTCATATCAGATAATGAGAGGAATCCATGATGGACAGCTGTTTATCTCTACTGTGTACATTAATTAGCAAAAAATGTGTGGAGTGAATGAAGGACAATACCCCTTACATGTGATTTTTGGACTAGTAGCATCTGCAATAACTTTTAGAAATACAAAGCTTTGGGCCCTGGACCTACCGACTCAGAAACTCTGGGTGTGGAGCCCTGCACTCTGTTTTAGCATATCCTCTAGGTCATTCTGATGCATGCTAAAGTTCTCAAAACACTGACAGAATATACAACTTGTACTTTAGGGTTTTATTGTTGTTTCTTTAAGCTGTCCTGGCAATTCTACTGTGCAGTAAGTTTGACAACCTTGATGTAGAAGAAAATAAAGAACAGCCTCTAAGACAGATGTCGCAGATCAGTAACTAAATAAGGGACAAATTATGGGGTTTTTGAATGTTAGACTGAGCTTCCACCTTGCAAATCAGATCTTATGTGTTCCATCTTATCCGAAAGGAACAATCTCTCCCAAAGGTCAAGGGCATACCTTCAAATTCATGTGTCCCATCCTGGGCTCATCACACACTGGTGTCTCTGTGTATATTAGTCACTTACAAGGTCTGATAGTTCAAAGTGTAGACAATTGTGAGTTAGGCCTCTGGAGACCAGTCCTGTGAGAACAAAGCCCAAGAAAAGGACAACAGAACTAAGAGAAGAAAGCCCATGTGAAAACAAGAAGTGCCTGCATAATAAGCACACATCTCAGATGCTCACCCTAAACAGCAACCATTTCCTTTCCCAAACCCCACCCTCACTCAACCACACATTTTGCAGTGGCACCAAAGCACGTAAAGCATTTATTAAACAGCATGAAATCCATTTAACGCTTCTCTGGATGCACTAATTAGGTTTTGTATTTTGGGGCAGAGCAATACAGAATGGAGGGCAAAATCATGGGTTTATTAACATTCTGTGCGTCTGTTTTGAATTCCTCCACAAGGTATCAAACCCACCTCCATTTTCAGTCCCAAGTGATGGAGAAAGTTCCTTTTAGGGAGGAGAGGGGAGAGAGCTTTCAAAACCTGGAGTCAAAAATAATAAACACTAGTAACAGGCTATCAATCTGTGGGACTTCACCCTGGTCCACAGAGTTCCCCATTTCCATTAATAAACATCTCCAGGAACATTACAGTTCTTTGGAAAATCCAAAGTGCTTGGCAGGGAGGTTTTGATTTCCAGCCAGTCCTTATTTGGTGCTGTGTGTGGGGGATCTGTTAAGCTTCATGCAATTAGCAGGCAGAGAAGAGCTCCGAGCAGGGGATATTTTTTAGTTCGTTGAATCATACCAAATCTGAATCTATTTACCAAAGGAATAAGAAATATGCATCTGGCTAGGCTTTTAGTAGGGGCCTGAGATAACCTTCACATTTTCCTGACTTACTGCTATTTTGTCTTGACACTTAGAATTCACCATCAGAGGAGAGGAGGGCTGCAAAGTCCCAGGCTGGGTTTGCAGGCTGAGGAAAATGACCTTACTGGTATCTGTGCATTAAGCACCAAATGCAATTAATATATTTTGAAAGTTTCCTAAGGTGCCCACTGGGAACCCCCATTTCCAAGTAAAAAATAGAAAACAAAACACTGTAACCCAAGGTGTCACATGGTCAAGGCTTCTGGGGCTTCTGTGCAACTGGGTGTCTGATGCAACACTTTGACAATGCAGTGGTCTGGGGGGAATCTTCCAAACTGCACGTGAGGTTAAGAGGGTAGAAGTCATTCCTTAAAGATAGGTACTTAGCTGATCAGGCCCTGGTATAACTCCTGTCTACAAGAAAGAGCTCAGCTCCCCACATCTCACCCATCCTCAGGTATGACTGCCAAGAAATAAAAATGTCCTGTCGGTTATATTATGCATCCATAGCAGTATGATAGCCAAATCGATTGACAAACAGAATTTGACAAGAGTATCAATAGCCTTGTCTGCGAGTAAGCTATCAATAAGCCATTTTATATTCATCAGAATGTTTATGTGTAACTGAAAAATAACAGCACATTCTTCTAAGATTGATTAGTATTAGAAATGAAAACAGTATTAAATATCCAATGCAGGCTGGTGCAGCACCAGAGATTTATTGCAATGTTAAAATTTAACATAAAATTCAACAACGCACTCTTGTCTGGAAGCAAGGGGTGGCTTCTCTTCATGGAGGTTCCAACTGCAAATGTATACCTAACAGTGAAACCAAAAAAATTTTTTTAATTAAGCAGCCATTTTTTGGAAAGTATCAAGGGTGCAAAAGAAAACTAGCTTCGATCCAAGTGAAATGGTCTAGAAAATGATGCATTTCTATCTGGCTTGTTAGAGCAGTTCCAGGCTGAGAGGAAACCCTCTCACTTCCCTCAGGTAGTGTGTTGCTACATAGTACATATTGCATGCATATTCTTCACTAGAATTTTTGGTCCATAATCTTTATCTTCATTGTGACAGTGAACATTTAAACAATCATTGGTGATGGTTGGTAGTTGGTATGCTCTATAAAGTTATTGCAAATAGTGAATTAGCAAATACGGAACCATTGTTCCTAGCAGAAATACAGGGTCAGGTTTCTATGAGCTTGTGATCACAATATTTTTTGTTAATTGATCAAGAAACAACCTTGCTTTTAGGTCTGTTTCTACTTAAGACATCTTACTTCATATATTCTGCTGATTGGTTAGTATTGAACTCACAGCCAACAGCACTGTAATTCACACCTGATCATGGCTTGCCTAACTCATGCATCTTCTCCATAAGTCAAGTCATAGCTTCCTTGTTCTTGGGAACATGAGACAGTGGTTTAGAGTTATACTTGAAGGCCACTACAAACAGCAGACTTCTCAACAAAAAGCACAAAAATGTGAAAATAACAGCATTAGGAAGACTCTACAGAAAAGCTATTTATTTGCAGTACAAGACCTGAAACAGGAAGCCAGGGCATCCTTCAAACTCAACTGGGAACATGAGCAGTGGCAAGTCAAATTTTTTGCTCTCTGAATAGGTCCATAAATGATGGAGAAATGCTCCAGGGGTACTGACTTTGGGGTTAGTGAATAGGCACATCTGCAAATGTAAGATTCAGGAGCAATAGGGATCAAGTGTACATGACTTGAACTGAGGCTGACACAAAGAAAGGAAATTGGAAAAATCATTCAACTTTAAAAAGTTAAAACTAAACTCCTGAATTCTCTCCTCCAAAGGGATATGGGACCAAGTACTTTGTTGACCTGTAGTAGAGAGAAACCTCAAGGAATGCTAAGGACAGGGCCATGACAATTCTTGGGGACAATGAAATGTGGCTCTGACCATCTCCAGACATCAAAAAAATTGTTGAAAAAACTCACCATCTGAATTATAACTAAGATCATGATTACAATAACAACAAAAAAAAAAAACAAAAACAAAAAAAAACCAGCTCAACCTCAGACCTTCAACTTACCCTGTGTTCCTCAGTAAATAAAATGCAAGAATCAGAACAGCAAGAATCTCACCCAACTTCTGTTCTGCAGGATGAACATTCCAGGCCCCTTAAGAATAAATGTAAGAGGGGAAGGAGGAGGTGGTGGCAAAAATTAAAAAATAAAAAGGGAAGATGGCAAAGACAGGGTGAGCTCATCATCTTGCTGGTTTTCATTTTGAGTTTCTGAATCTCCAATTCTCATCTAGGCTCTCATCCAAAATACTACCGTTTGGTACACATGCACTTTCTAAAAGGCCTACTCTTCAGTCTTTACTGTGCATAAAGAAAAGGATCATTTCTTATTAGTAGCTACCTCAGGAAAACAGAAGGACCAGCTTACCGCAAAGCAACAGGCGCCTCATAGAGGGTCTGAGACATGCTGCTTAGCTGCTGGCCTACATAGTACATCTCTTTGATGGGCATCTGAGCAGTTTGCTCTGCTGTTGCATCATGTGCTCCTTTATGGTTGCTTTTTGTTAGCTGGGGAAGCTCCAGTTCACAGCCTGACCTCCCTCTACTTTATATTTCCTTTGACAACTTGGGAGACACTGAGCATGCTCTCTGGCCTCCATGGTTAAATTTTAAAGTGGGAGAGCATGCTGGGACAAGCTTGGTTACGGAATATGTTTAGTGAGATAAACACCATAATGGGAAGAGGACCTCAACCCACCCGACTCTAGGTCCATGCCCCCAATCATCATGTTGGATTTGAATCTAGCTCTTGTTCCTTATTTTAGGTGACATCGGGAACAAAGTGGAGACTGTATGACTATTTCTGGGCAGGATACGATATGTGGCCCTTCTAGATTCTTTTCCACCACTCTCTCTCCCTAGCCAGAAGAACAGGGTATATCCCTTGGAACATTTCCTTCCATGCTCTAGGGGCGTTCTCCTTTTCCACATCCTAGGTAGGATGGTTCCAGAAGATATGCCTCCTTTGTATTCCTATTCCACGCCCATGCCACACAGTGGTGCAGGCACTCCAGTTCCTGAGCTTTCTTCTGCTATAATCTGCCCTGTCTCAGAGCAAAGTTGTAAGGTTTGCAACATGAATTTGCCTTTGGGGGTAGACATAGAGGGAAGAGACCTTTTGGCCTATTCTGGTTCTAGCACTGACCTTCAAATTAGCCAAGATGATTAAAATGAAGGAGTTTTCTGTTGAATCTATCCATCTCAGGTATATGCCTAAAGCCCCTGGCTAACATTAAAGTCTTATCCCATCCTCTATCAGCATCTATGCCTATGCTTACCTGGGGACCTTGCAGGAAAGGTAACTGACAGAGCCAGGATTTGCCTATGATGATCTTGAGGAGAAACACAATTTTAAGACTATAAGAATTTCACACCAATCCACTGCCATCAACAAAGCATAGATTTTTCATTCTAACTAAGGAATTTGGGCATTGGGTGAGAAGTTAGACTAATGTCCTTCAATACCACCCCATACTTAATTTCTGTAAGGTTCAACAATTCTGGGTGGTCACTGATGCCATTTCAAAGAGCAGAAAACACTTTTAGATTCCAGGAGACAATTTCTTTAAAAAAAAAAAAATCTTTCTTACTCTCTCCTGTAGACTTCATCCAAAATTGATTTTGATGGGAGGCTGGACAACATGACCTTTAATGGCCTTTCCAACTCTGGCACTCTGGGATGAGGAAGTCATGCTCCAAGCTAACACTCTGTACTCACTGTGGTTGCTCCCCCAACCCACAAGGAACAAGAGAGGGCAGAAACACAACTTGGCCCCCATCAAACCAGATCCCCACCCTGGATTCTCCATCAAGGAGAAACATATGTGAAAACTCCACCCAAATAGTCCTTCTCTCAACAACCTCAACCCTCTTCCTGTTGCTGTGAAACATCAGAATTTGTTCTCAGCATGTGAGACCTCTGCAAAGCCAGGAGATTACAAATAGTCCTGGCAGTTTCCAAAAAAGTCTACTCTGTCATTGGACACAACAGGGAAATCCACACATCTGGCCCAGGAAAAGGAAATGGAAAATACAAATGAAAAGAAAACCAAAGTCATGGTAGATGAGAACAGCTTGCCTCTAGCTGAGTGAATGCAGACCAAAATCACCCTGAATTCTCATTGGGTAATTTTTTTTTCTTTCTCTTTAAAGGGACATATGCATTTTTTAAATGATTATTCATTACTTCTCCATTTTCTGTCTGTTTGCTTTAGGACAGCCAAAGACAAAGAATGATGTGGCCTTGGAGTAACCAAACTTTATCTTTTGGGGGACTCTGCATTGAACTACAGAGGAATATGCAATGCAGATGTTGCTACTTTAACAACTGAAGTCACCTGATGAAGGCTCTTTGAGGCTCAATTCTGACATTCAGCATATCAGTAGTCATCAGAGTTCTTATTTCAACCACCCCAAAGTTCAATCCTTTATCTCTTTCTCCTCCTTCTTATGCCTGATTCATCCTGAGAACTATTTATGCACACTGAATCAAATAAAAATCCAAAATGGGTGTTATTCTATATCTAGTTTCATATTAAGTGTCATTGATAGTCCTCAAATGTGGTTTCAAAATAATTTATCAATAAAGCAGCTATTGTATAACATAAGAATGCCAGACTATGAGTGGGAAGATGTGGGTCTCAGTTCAGACTCTGCTACTAAGAGTATGACTTTAAGAAGTTTCTGAAACTTTATGAACTTTATGAAACTTTATTACATTTATTACATTCTTTGAAATGAATTTTGAGGATTAAATGCAAATTTGTATGCGAATATGGAATATATACATATATTTGTTTTACTTTCTACTTGTTAAGATACTGTATTTTTATCTTTGACTCATTTTTACTTAATACATTAAATGGTACAGTTATGAACATTAGGACACTCAACCAGTCCACTGGGCTCTAATTTAATAAAGGAATTTCTGGAATCTGTGCACCCAAATACTGAGCTATAGTCAAAATCCATGCTAGTTTTTACTTAAAATACAAATTTTTTAGTGTCTACAGGGAAAAAATTACAAATTCATAAATTTATGATTTAAACCTAGTATGAAACATGCTGTTGTGGTTACTGGTTTATCCATCCTGCATGATTTATTCATAAACAATGTAAGACTAGATAATCCATAACATGGCAAACAAATGTGCCCTGGTTTTATTCAGATCATTCCTCCAAACAGATGCTTATCATAGCTCCCTCAAAGTAAAACAGATGTTCCACTGTTGAAAATCTTGGGAATATATGTTAAGAGAAGACTCTGTATGTTGTATAACCCTAAGTAGAGGTGCAAGACTCTACTTGAATTCATATCTACTTTTGCCATGAGATTTCACTAAACTTTAGTTGGCAGTTCTTTACTATGTCATATCAGGATGGCCAAATTGGTACCTGCATAGCAAAATCCCAGAAAGTCAACACATATAAGGGATAGCAGACTTAGCCTGATTAAAATAGTGAATTCATCCTACTGATAAATCCTTTCAAGGACATATGGGTCCCTGCCTAGTAGGGAATCTCCATCACTGCTGGTGGTGACAATCTTTACTATTCTTTAGAAATATTTCTTGATTCCTGAGGCCGCTAACTGTGTACGTATGGAATATTACCTATCATTCATCTAATAAATATATTTATTCATGGGCTGCCATAAGTAAGGTACTATACAAGGCACAGAGGATCAAATATATAAAAGTACAGAGCATGTTTACGCAGAGTATACTGTCCAGAAGAGAAGTTACAGAGCATAAAGAACATGCTCCTATAGTAGAATTGAGAATCCTAAGATATAACCCGATGCAGTGTCTGAAATGTAGGGGTGATTTGATTAATGTTTATTTACCTAAAGAATGAAAGAATGTATGAATATAGGCATGAATGAAATAAATACATGAAACCTTTGCTGTTAACTAATCAGATTATATCATTTACCTTTTTAAATGCTCCTTCCCTAGATCTTTTCCATAAAAATCTCATTAAATCCAAACTCCTTATCCTGGTTTTAAGACTCTTTTCCTTCCTGGACTCTGCCTTCCTCTCCATTCTGTTCTCGTAGCATCTTCCAGCTAGCCTACAATGTTCCAGCCATGCTGGTTTTCTTAGCCCTTCTGCTCAGCAGTTATATACCAGCTCCCCTGCCTCTTGTGATCTCTTTCGGGTCTTCACCTGACTGATATCTTCATGTCATTCCATTCTCATTGTAACTTTCATGCCACCTGCTTAGTAAAAGAGCTGGAGTAGAAAACTTCAAACTTCATATTAGTGACTTCCAAATATTTTGAGGGACAACGGAAATTGGTAAGTAACACGCTTTTCTGTTTCAAAGAGAGTTAATGTGATCTGGACCCCAAATGGCCTTATCAGGCTTCCTCTGAAATCAGAGGACCTAGAGATTCAGACCCAAAACATTAGGGTTTCTTATCATTTATGCTCCCCAACAAGTGTGCATAGTGGAAAAAACAGAATGAGAATATAGAGCATAGGCAATTGACTTAAACCACATCATAAGACACTACCTATTTCCTGACCACTCTGATGACCCATCTGTGTCATTCAAGGTTAGAATCCTAATCTCTACTTCTGTTTTAGTCAGCTTTTGTACTGCTGTACTCAAAAGACCAGAAAAGAACAACTAGAGGAGGAAAAGATTAGTTAGGGGCTCATGGTTTCAGAGGTCTCAGGCCATAGATGACTGACTGTTGCTCTGGACTTCAGGTAAGGCAGATCAAAGCAAAAGGAAATGGAGGAGGAAAGTTGCTTAACACAGGACAACCAGGAAGCAGAAAAAGCTTTCTCCTCTCACCTAGGACAAAATTTATACCCCAAAGCCATGCCCCAATGACTCACTTTCTCCAAACACACCCTACCTACTTACATGTTGCTATCCAGTTAACCCTTATCAGGGGATTAATGGACTGGATTAGGTTAAAACTCACATAACCCAATCATTTCACCTCTAAATTTTCTTGCCCTATCTCACACATGACCTTTTGGGGGACACCATATATCAAAACCTTATGAACTTCTAATGTCTTTAACTTCCCTCTGCATAATACATCCATTCATATTATACATCCTCAATCAAACAATGAAGAAAATAGAGGTAGATCTTTGAGACAGTTTATTTCTCTGAAGAAATTTTATAAATAGGTAAAACCAGAACACTTGAGAAGCATCTACAAAGAACATGAACTTTATTAACAATACTGTTAATACATTCAACACTGATTTCCTAGTTTCTTCAAAATACCCAAGTGTCAGTAAAGATATATTAAAATTCAATTCGGAAGATCCACACAGAGGTTATCTTTCTAAACATTTCAAATTAAGTTATATTCCTTCAAACATCAAGAGGACACTCCAACTAAATGCCAATGGGTTAGAAGCAAAAAACAATCCACAGAGCCTGCCTGTTGAAACTAAAGCAGAACTCATCCTATTCAAAGATGAGCACACAAAAAACACACACATCGGCCACCAGGGTTTCTAAGGAAGAACACAACAACAACATCTAGGAAAAGAGCTTCTGCCTGTTCATTCAGATACAGAGGATTTACTTACATGAGGCAGAAGAAAGATTTAGAATACATCTATTTGCCACTGTCAAAAATACACAAGAAAAGAATGGCTCTGTGAAACAAGACCAGAGTGACAATGGAGAACTATTCTGATATAAAAGCAGAGATGACAAGGAAACTGACTGAATTAAAGAAGTAGGTTAGGGAACCCATGACAGAATGGTACTATGAAAACCCAGATGGAGGCAGTACAAACAGGATTGACAATGTGGAGAAATGGAGGAAAAATGTAGGAAAAACTTTTAAGAATATTTCTGAATACTTAGAGGAGAAAAAAATAGAAGAGCAGGTGACAGACACAAAAGACTATTTAGACCTGAAGTGTTATTGAGACAGGAATCAGAGTAACAGATAATTTATCATCCGAGATTTAATAAAGAACTACCCACAGAGAAAGACCTTGTAAGTCTTATGTACTTAAAAAGCTTATCACTAAACAACTTCATGATAACCAAATAAAATAAATTTTTAAATGGCTAGAAATATTAGGGAAGTATGATTTTGAATTTTAATGGTAAATTTAAAACCTTATACAAATCAAAAGAGGATTAAAAGCTTACTTTTAAAATAAGCAAAAGATGAGGGTGGTCGCAGTCCATCTTTGTAAATCTTATGTCAGAAGACAATGAAACAATTTGTACAGAGCAGTGACTAGGGAAATTAACCTGAGAGATTTATATCAAATTGCTCATGTGAAAAGGTAGTTAGGAAGGCAATCTGCTAAGCACACAGTTCTGAAAGTTTAATCATTCGTATTCCCTAAGAAGCACACAAAATATGAATACCTGTGAACCAATAAAGAAAATGGAAAACCTAGAACTCAAGATAGCAAGACTTAATGGATAAAGGAAATGGCAAAGAGCTTGAAACCAGTTAACATGAGAGGACCAAGTATGAATAATTACAAAGTGGGCACAGATTAAATTTAAAGGTTTAAAAGATTACCTACATGAACAAATCAGAACTTCATCATAAAAAATTGGCATCATGGTATGAAATATAACACTGTAAAATATGACCTATAATATTATTTTAATGATTGCACTATATTGTAAGCTTTCAAACCCATCACATACAAAGGTATTATAAAATTATAAGGTTAGAGAGATTTGTATCACAGTATTTTGTGTCTCCACGGTCTTCACACACTCACAGACTGTGGAAGTCTTCTTATTTAACCTCCTTTCCATGGCCTCTGATGTATAGTAGTTACCTACACCTGTTTGTTGAATTAAGGACATATTGAAATTCTGGTGTCAGGAAAAAAAACACTTAAGCTAATGAGACATAACTGGTAGTTTAAATCTTAAAAGCAATTATGCTGATGCTTGGCATCAGAATTTCCTTTTTAGGATCTTAAAAAATAAAAAAATAAAAATTATTAAATGCAGAAATGTAAGCCCAGACAGATTACATTCCTCCTTAGGATTTTGTTCTAGAATCTGATAGGAAAATACAGATTTTACTATGTGTTCCTCGAACAAGAAAACTAACACCATAAACTAATAAAGGTATTCTAGTCTTCTAAACCTTTGCCTGAAAGACAAAACCTAGAAGAAAAAGAAAAACAAAAGGAAGCACCACACAAGGTGATCAATTCCAAATATATCTTATAACAATAGATGTAAATGCCATAAATTTTCCTAGTTTGTGTTATAAAATCAAATATATCCAGAATGCTACAGGCATTTAAAAATTTCTAATGGTGATTTAAAAACTGAAAAGAAGAATATGTGAAAAGTGTCTCTCAAAAAATAATAATAGCAACAACAGGCAAAGCAGAAAGCAATAACCTGGGAAAAGAAGATAATATTTTGTACTAATACAGGAATCCTCAGTAATGAAGATATTGTCTGTGAACTTACATCACAGACAATATGATCATTGAACACCAAAATGCATACCACAAACACTACCAGACTAAATAAACAGTGAAAGGAACAAGACCTTTGAATGACAGGTGAATAGACACACAAACTCACATATACATGCATGCCCTCACACACCCTTCAAAGAGAAAATGTGAATACTTTTAAGTATTTTTCAGGCATTTTAAAATTTGTCAATTTATCTGAAAAAGTTCTTAAAAGAAAAATAAATTGTACTCTCAGATTTCAATGCAATAAAACTAGGATATCAAACACTTCGGCAAAAATTCAAATGAATCTAGAAATTTCTCAAATAAGTGTTGGATCAAAGAGTAAATAAAATCAATTACAACCTACTTCAAAAATAATGAAAGTAAGTTTATTCATGTCAAAGCTTACAGAACATAGACAGAGAGCAGTATTGAAGCTTGTAAGGCAGTGAATAGAGAAGAGAAAATAAAATTAATTAGGCAATCAGCCTAAGAGGCACACAATAAAAGAATATCTACAACAAAAGGTTGCAGGAGGAAATAAATATAAGCAAAAACTGTGAAAAACAGAAAAAATTAATACTGGTTTTCTGAGTCAACCAGAAAAAAGAAAGGAACCTAGAGAAAATAAAATTTAAAAATTAGAAATTAAGAAGTATTGAGAACAGTCAGGAAATTTTCAAAGCTCAAACATAAATAGCATTTTTCTCATCTATCCAACTGGTAAGGTTGGAGAAATAAAACTTGTTGGCTGGAGAAGAGATATGCTATCATTGAAATGTAAAATGAAAATACCATATTTGGATGGAAATGCTTCACTAAATATCAAGTACCTTAAAAATATTCATACTTTTTTGCTCAGTAATTACATGTTAATTTATGCTAAGAGATATATTAAAAAATTTGGATGATTTATGTTGTTATAGTACCTCCATATGTTGGGACATTAAGGAGTTGTTAAAAATACTGCTTTTGAAGATTATTTAATGGCATGGTAAATCCACCCTATAATGTCTGGTATGAAAGAGAGGGATTTTAAACTAAATATAAATAGTGAATCCTATTTAGCAAAAAGCAAAATATTGACAACAACACATAGATATGTTAACTGAAACTCTTTTTTGTGTAGTTGTATTTTTTGCTGTTTAAATATTTTCTATATGCCTTTCAAGAGTTTGCAAACCAATGCTAATTAGCATGCATTCTTTTATAATCAAAATCAACTCTTCAAAATAAATTTCAAAGACTGCTGGCCAAGATGGCATCATGAATTAACACATTCAATATTTTTCCTTGATTCCACAGAAGTGATTCTAGGTGAAATTTTAAAAATTAAATGCTATATCCATGCCCAATGCAAGACAGGTATTTCTGTACGCAGCAAAGTATGAAAACATACTTCAAGGGGAAAATCAGATTATGGAAATAATAATAGAAATAGCAAAAGTACTGAGAAGGTTGTCAAGACCTGAATTTTGAATCAGGGTCAATAAGCTAGACTCACAGCATGAAACTGGGAGCTACCAGGGGCTTCCATCTATCAGGGAAGAGGGTGAGCAAGATAAGGCTATGGATAGGAGTAGGGCAAGTCACACAGATCAAATTTGTGACAAGTTGTTGAGTGATAAACATGCAATATCACTAATACCAATATCAGACAGGAATCCTAGCCCACTAGGATATAACCTGCAGTAGCCCCGATTCACAGGGAGCCACAGAGAAGTTACTGTGAATCTGCAAAACATTGTTAAATATTCTGAGATTTTTTTTTAAAGATAACTGTCACTCTAGATGAGCCATCAACCTAAAATTCAAAACCAAAAAGGAGGCTGGGCATGGTGGCACATGTCTGTAATTCCAGTGACTTCGGAGTTTAAGGCAGGAGGATGCGAGATCAAAGCCAGCTTCAGCAATTTAGCCATCCATACCCTAAGCAACTCAGTGAGACCCTGTCTCTAAATAAAATATAAAAATGGGCTATGGATGTGGCTCAGTGATTAATTGGTTTTAGTACTGGGTTTAATTCCCAGTACCAAAAAATAAATCAACCAACCAACCAATCTAACAAACAAAAAACCCCAATAAGGAAAAAATATGTAAAAAAAAATAACAATAAGAGGATGATTTGGCTTCCATAGAAAATGCATGCAATAGTCTCTGAATTACCTTAAAATAAAGGTGTAAAGTAAGAGATAATATAATTTTAAATAAGAAAAACATTAAACAATGGTACAGATAGAAATTGTTAAATGGTTGACAAAATAATCAACTGAAATTTCAAAACTCCACAGAAGGAATTAATCTAAGAGTTCCCTCAGTTAAAGAGAAGATTGGAGAACAAGAAGATAATACTGAGGAAATAAATTCAGGAAGATAATACTGAGGAAATAAATTCTGGTTGTAGCACTGAGAATATAGTAAGAAATAAAAACAGAGTGAGTGGAGACAGAGAGAGAGAGTGAGAGGGAGGGAGGGAGGGAGAGAGAATGAATTGGTTAATTAAGAGGTATGGAGTCGCCAAATTATATTTAATAAGATTTCTAGAATAAGGCAACCGAGGGAACACTGGGAAGAACTTTAAAGTGATAGCAGTAGAGAACGTTTCCATAACTTAAGAGAATGCTAAATTGGTACACTTACAGCACACATTAACCACACATCTGTATGTAGGTATATTCACTGAAAAACTAGTCTGGCCAAAGGGTTAGGTGTCACTTCTTAGCAAAGGCATAAAACAGAGGGTATAAGTTTTCCATGAGGTCTTTACCCTGTAGCTCCAAGCTGCCTTTTCTGGAGATGAAAATAGCCTGTATTTGATTCACCACACAGATGGCAGATGCCTAGAGAGTCACATGATACCTAGATAGCATTGCGCAAGACTTTTGTTGTGTCAACCGATGAGGTTTTGGAATTACTTGTTACCAGCTTAACTTGACTAATAAAAAAAAAAAATTATTTGTGGGAAACACATAGATAGAAAACATCAGGAATAACACAAATTGGGACGATTAAGCGGTACACTCAGCAATCTTGACACAATGATAGCCATGGAACTCTTGTTCCAAGTAATAGACTTCCCCTAGTCATTCATGCTTTTAGAGTTCTACATTGTTCTAGATTCTGATGTATGTAGTGAATTAAAGAGTCAAAATTCTTACTGTTATGGAATTCATTTTCTACTAAGGGAAGAAAGAGTGCTATAACAAAAAATGTCATATACGGAATAAAAGTCACGATGTAGTGGGGGTGTTTGGGAGTATCGTAGTACACAGGGTAACCAGGAAAGCCATTTCTGACAAGAAATACCTTTCAAAGGGTCTGAATGGAATAAAGAAGCAAGACATGCAGATATTAGACAGATGTGCCAGTAAGTACAAAGGCCCTGAGGCAGTGACTTAGAGGTATGTGTGTATGGGTGGGGGTAGGAGTGGGAGGAACATAGTAATATAGGATAAACAATAACAGGGAACTAAATGATCAGGTACCTTAAAGTTCACCTCAAAGACTAGGGATTTTACTCTGGAAGAAATGGGAAACTTTTGGAGGGTTTTGACCAATGACATAGTTTGACTAATGCATCTGAAGGATGATTCTAGCTGCTGGTGAATACTGAAGCTTTCACATGAGCAGAAGCTGCACTATAATAGGTAGTACAGTCATGGAATCAGCTGTGGAAATGGATCCAGTATCAGATTCAGGCTGCATTTTGAAGACAGAGCCAATTGGACATACTGATAAATTGCACATTTGCATGAGAAAAAGAAATTAAAGATGATTCTGAGATTTTTGGTCTCAGAGAAATGTGAAATGAGAAAAAACTCTGGAAGAAGCAAATTTGGGAACTGAAGGAAACCAAAGAATGTTATTTTTAAGAGCATTATTTTTAAGCATACATCATACATTTGAAAAAAAATTGCCAGGTGGTAAGGCACAAAGAAACCCTCACAAATTTTCAAAGAATCAATATCAAATAGACCACGTGACCACAGGAAAATTAGAAATAAATAATAAAAGGACAAGAAAATACCATGGTTTAGAAACCAAATCCAAATTCCTAAATGACCTACAAATTAGAAAGAAAATTTTAATGAAAATTACAAAATATTTAGAATGAAAAACGTCCAAGAATAGGTGCAAAACATTGAGACATGGTTAAGGTAGTACTTACAGAGAAACATGTAAGCAGAAGTGAATTTATTTTAAATAAAATTTAAAAGATAGGGGCTGGGGAGATTGCTCAGTCGGTAGAGTGTTTGCTTTGTAAGCACAAGGCCCTGGGTTCGATCCCCAGCACCCAAAAAAATAAAAAATAAAAAAAATAATAAAAATACAGAGCAAATAAGCCAAACTACACATTAGAAAGGCAAAAGAACAGAGGGAACCTGTAGAGAGTAGAAGGAAAGAAAAAGAGCACAAATTAATAAATTAGAAATGTAAAAATAAATCCACAAATATAATTCTTTCAAAAGAATAATCAAATTCATATACTTGAAACGTGTGATTAAGAAATCAAGAACACAGAAACAAATAATAAAAACAAAATACCAGAAGATACCTATTTGACCAAAAAAAAAAAAAAAAAGTCTAAGTCTGAGTACAATAAGCATTAGAAAGGAATAAAAGTCAAAAAGTTCTCAGAACTCTCTTCAAATTGGAACTTGCTGTAACAATCAACTTCAGAAAACAATTTAGAACATAATAGATCAGAATGGATCTCTAAGAAGAGTTATTTTAGATAACCTTAAAAAAGATAAAATAAACCCACATCTCTATACCACAAGATGAACACACACCTCTGTACAATGCAGCTTTATTCACAACAGCAAAAATTTGGAAATGACCATTTGTACAGGAATCAATAAATGGACTGCATTATATTCATATGATGTAATACCACACAGCATTAAATGAATGAACTCGATGTACATACAATAACATACTCAAAATATACACTGTTGATTGACTACAATCCAGCTGTCAAAAATGTAGAATCACACTATTGTAATAATTTTAAAGGTACTAAAATAATGTCCCTGGATGTTTATGGCTATATAAATATCTACACAGTAAAAAGATAAAAATGGACAGGGCATGCAGCAGTCACAGGACAATATTTACTTTGGGGCAGCAATATAAGGGAATAGGAATAGTGAGAGGAATGTGAGGTACTTCATTTTTTCCCCTAAATACTTCATTTCTTAATAAAAACTATCTGAAGTCCACATGATAAAATGTTAACACTTTTTCATATACAGGGTGGAAACATGAGTAACATTCATTACATTTTCCTCTGTACTTTAAAAAAAAAAAAAAGTTCAAAGAAAAAGCAAACACACACAACCTTTTCTTGGTTCCCTCAGCTCCAAGCTGTCACTAGCCTGTCCTTGGGAATGTAGCAAGTCTTAAATTTGATCCTTGGCAGGAATGGAATAAGATATTACCCAAGGAGGGACCCTGATTTAAACCTCTCCCTCTGTATAGTCTCACCGGTAGGCTTTGTTGAATTCACTTCCTGAAGAACAAATCACATCTATATTTTTGAGACTCTCCCAGTGGGCAGCTGGAATGATAGAAGCTAGAGCATGGCAGTGATTAACTTTGGCAAACGAAGAATTTACTGCTGTACACGCATACTGAGTTTGGGGAAGAGACAAATAAACATCCACGATGACCTGCATCTGCAGGGCTGGATGCAGACCTCTGGAGGAGGCAGTCTTGACGAAACTCACACTCCAGAATGGCAACCTGTTCTTGCCAGGATCCCAAGGCAAAGAGCATCTGGGCTTAGATGCCAGCAGAGACCTTTCCTGGAAGTGGGCTCAGAAACAGCCAGTGGATTTGATTTCCCTAACCCTTAACTGCATAACAAATCCAACAACTGGGAAAATGATCATCACTGCTCTCCAGGAAAAAAGAGAGAAACTGATGACAACTACTATTGGGACAGTGGCCCTCTATTTTGCATTGCCCGCAAAATTCAGGGATGAACTATCCTAGATCAACGACCAAGTCATGGAGGAAAGGGAGCTATTCCTGGGATAATGGCTTTAGAACCCCATGTGCCTCTAGATTCCTTGAGAAAAAGACCTGTGTCTTTTTCCACCAAGCTCTGTCCATTATAGGCACGGTGTGGTTCGCCATTATGATTTCTGCACACTCTGAGGCTGAACAATTTTATGAGAACTAAGTGAAGCAAATCTCCCATTGTCCTCACTCAAATAAAGAAAGGAAAATCACAAGAAAGGAGAGATGACTGCACCTCCCTTCAGAAAGCAAAATATTCAACAGGAGAAAACAAATACCAAAAGGCTGATTCATTATGAAGCTTGCCTCAGAAGCTCAGCAAATTAGACTTAGAAATAGTCCTAAGAATCCCTATTAAAAAAAAAAAAAAAAAAAAAAAAAACCGAATGGAAAGATGAAAGAGACCAGGTAGGATTTAGTTGTACCTTTACCTTTTAAGGTTAAGAACATAAGCCCCTGAGGACAAGCAGCTTTGTGAGGACAAAAAAATGTGAAATGCTGGTCTGAGAACCACGTGACAGGAGTTCAGTAGTTCTTGGTCCCTGGACCCCAGGATCAGGTATATTTTTCCCCTTTCATTATTTCATTCTATTAAACTTTTTTTTTGACAAATAATGGTAATTTTCTTTCTGAATGCCCAGAGATAGTGTAAATAATCACAAAGTTATTCTGTATGTTAAACTAGAAGTTCTTTCAGAACAAAAGCCTTACACCAATCTAGGATTTACATGGATGTGGGGCTCTTCATCAGAGCAATTGAATTAAACATAAATATTTATCTAAATCAATGCTTTTCATGAACAAACTTTGTCCATTGGAATTTGGGAATAGCATCCACCATATTTGTGGATGATCAAGGCCGAGATAGACTTGACTGGTAATTGGGAGGTAACTACTAAGACCATGGTGCCACCAAGCATGGTTGCCACATAAATTCACCACTGGCTTTTAGAGCACAAGTCTAAGAGAAATGACCAATAAGACCTAGATCATTATTTGAGACACAAAATAAAAACGGAGAGCTTAATCCAGGTTAAGTAAAAACCAGGTACTGCATGTGTGTAAAGTTTAAGAAGCTTTGGAAAGCAGAACAAGACAGGGTGCAGAATTGGGGAGAGGGTCAGGACAGTAATGCAGGGCCACATCCTCTGGGAGGTGGCTGGAGAGGCCAGCAATGCCCACTCTTCAATCCTGAAAACTGGTACCAGAAGATTTTATGGGTGCTCTTTATTGGTATATGGTTACCATATGAAAGACAGTGCTTCAGGTTTGTTTTGGCCTGGGTGTGTTAGTTGTTTTTAGTTTGGACTTTGTTCTCTTCTTATTTGGTTAATAGTTTTAATCCCTCAGTGAGTTAGGAATTATTGGCATTCTCATTGGACAGTTGACACAACCACATGATACATGAAGCCTTGTTAATTTCATCAAGGCCTCACAGATAGCGAGTGAGAAAATGAGGATAATTGATTAAATTGGCCGGCAGTTATTGGTTGTTATTCCACACTGTCTCCTGAAGTTGGGAGAAACCGAGCAGTGTATTGTTTGTTTTAGAAACTGAGTCCAGTTGACTTGATTTCCCTCAGCCTTAACTGCCATAGCAAAATCAGAAGTCAGAGAGAGGGAGAGAGAGCCCTTCAGAAGATGAAAGAACCCCCCTACACTGTATCTCATGCACCATCTGCTGTGTGCTCCCCTCCTCTGTAAATAATGAAGAAGCCATGGATGGGTAGGAAGAAAGGCACATGGAGGATTTACCAGTGAGAAGGGAGATGAGAAGAAAAGATTCTACGGTGGGCTTATTATGAGCCCAGTCAATTATAAGCAGCACATTTTGACACCACTGTAAATAATACACTCTGTCAGAGTCAGCTGATGGAGATTTTCTGTTCAATATATTGTCATAGACACATGATGAAGGGGAGGCGTTGGATGGCATATGCAGTACACAGGAATAAATATGTGAATAATCTCACAGGCTTTGAGACTTCCAAACACTAACTATGACAGATATGAACCACAGTGCATTCCCATCCTAAAAATATGGGACTAATGATGATAAGTCGAACAGTGTAATATCCATTTTTACAGTGTACAGCTGGATCTGGGGGTTATGCTTGAAGGGACATCATTTGACCTGGCCTATTTCCAGTCATGTAATAATGAGAAGCATTTAACTGGGTCAAATGCAACGTCAGAGCTAAAAGGGATCTGAAATCATCCACCACTCCACTCCACTCCCATTGCAGAAACAAGGGAAATCAGACTAAGTGAAGTTAATTGCCTTGTCCAAGATCAGTTACAAAGGCAGTTACAGACAGTTCTCCTGAACTCAGCGAAACTAAGAGAGAGCTGACCTAATTTGTGTGCAGACCAGGTAGTAGGGAAAGGAAGGCTATTTTGGGGTGAGAGGTAATACTCCCAATTTCTATTTTTTTAAAGCTATCTTGAGCCAACAGCAGCTTATTTACTTGGTAATAGGAAGTGATACATATTGCCATTCAGTCAATAGGTTCACAAGTGATAGGATTCATCCCATTTAGTCAGAGTTGATACCACCTAAATCTTACACTGGGAGTTTTGCCCAACTTCCAACAGGCCTTCCAGACTATGCCACTGTCCTCACCCTCAGTCTGCAGGCACTGCCTCTCACAGCCTGCGTCACTGGTTCACAGAGTGCACTGCTTACATCTGTAAGTTAACCACCTCCTTAGAGAGTCAATTACCTCAGCTTGATGAAGGCAGTTCAGAAGCCCCCAAGATGGAAGTGAACTCAAATGCTTTACTCCAAACTTAGGATCAGAAATTCTGGTGGGCAGTGAGGAACATTTTAAGGACCTCCCCAAGGGGTTCTTCTGTACTGTACAATTTGAAGACCTCTGACTTAAAGAACCTGCCTTCTGGCCAGTGTTCCCTCAGAAGACATGACTCTAGCTTCTCTTCTGCCTCAGGCGTTTTTAGACATGGTGTTTGGAGAAGAACTCTGAAAGACACACCACCCGCCTACATCAACCAAGGGGACTGCCAGTGCTACTGTCCATCTCCGCTGGCTCCTCTCAGATGCACTGGATAAGGTCATGGTGCTTTGAAAGCCTGCACTCAGCAGAAGCGGGGGGTGGTCCATGGACACTTCTAACCCTCTTGTCTAATCCTAAGGTTGCTCAAGGGCTTAGTCCTGTGGGTCACACTCCCTTGAATGCAAGTAGGGAACTCACTAAATCATTTCTGAACTTTCTAAACAATTTTAAGTTCACATTTCTAAAGAGACAGCATCTCTCCTTTGCATTGGCTGAGGTCACACCTTCTGCTGGATCCTCTCTCTGCTAAGGACTGAGCAAAGAGAGAATAGTGTCCTTGAACCAGAAGAACCCAATATATATGAACAACGCACCCCAAAGCCAACACAGTCCAGGCATAGATACATATTTGACTCTGATTGGCAAAAATCACAGCAGTATTAGAAAACACCTTAACGTAACATATTTAAATGGCACAAATCTCCCTTTTGACATTCTTGCTTCACAAAAGCTTCCAACCAATTAAAAAAAATCCCTCTCTTTGGGGCTCATAGTCATTTTTTAAGAGACTGAAGTCTACCCGTGTGCTTTTGTGTCACAGAGATAGTATTAGACCTGGATAAAAAAAAAAAAAAATTGTATATTTGTTGTACTTAAATTTGATTTAGGCAAAACACTAATGCAGTATGTAGCCAAAAATTATTTTCACTCATGTTTATATCTTCAAAATCAAATACTGAATTCAAACACCAAGCATTTATCCTGAACTTACCTATTTTAACTTTTCATTACAGTTCATTTAAGTTCAATCTTGACAAGTGAGTTTATGTACATATGGCTTGTATACACACACCCATTGTCTAAATATATATCTATAAATTGCCAGGAAATTGACAAACTTTATTTTAAAAAATCTACATGTTTGAGTCATCCAAAAGCCATCTGAATACACATTAACATACACATTTGAATTCAAATTTATGAAACAGCATGAGAAATAGCTTTCTTAACTCCACAGTAATAAAGAATCAAGAAACAGATATTTTTTCAATTTCTTCCCATTACATTTTATGTCCACATTTAGATGTATCCGGGAAGATCTCTAAACTGACATCACTGTGAGAGGCCCCTGGGATTCACAAATATCATTTCCATGACACTCAGAAAACTGGAGGAAAAGAGGAAAATGTGAGCAGCGATAAATTGGAGCTAATCTCTTTCTGCCACAACCTGAAATGATACTTGGCCAGGTAATCTCCCCATCCTCCATGCTGTAATAAGAGCTTGTCTATCTCTCCCAGATGCCCAAGCCGAGTACTGGTATCTCCCCTGAAAGCTTGTACTAGAAATTTCCTAACAGGATTCCAAAGCTCTGAAAGAAAAAGAAAGGGAAAAAATAATTCTGTCATGCAATAAGCATTATTAGTTTAAAGAAAAAGCAAAGCCTCCTGTTTGAGGCCTGCAATATATAAAACGAATAATGGATTCTTTTGGGTCATAAAGCTCGACCAACCATAAAACACACAGAGTCTTGGAAGAGGGACCTCTGGGCCTTCTGGAAGCTCTATTCAGTGTGACAGTGTTTTGAAAGTCTCAAACCCAGCCCTGCCCCTATGCTTCCTCATGTCTAGACCTGAGCATGCAGAGGACAGAGTGGTGAGAGGGTGCCCAGGCCTGCCACACCATCATACTTCATGGCTTTGGACACAGGTGACCTCAAGGACAACGACGTTTGCACTAGGGAAACTGAAGCTCCCTTAGAAATAGACACATCTGATTAAATGGGCAAGCCCCAAACTGCCAAAGCTCCTCAGTTTACTCCTCTGAAGATGAGTGAGAAAGCCCACCTCATGGCTGTCATGAAGATCAAATAAAATCAGCAGGTGATTGATATTTCTGAGCAGAGACTGACCCAGAGTAAGTGTCAGTGATTATCACCATGAGAAATTCAGTCCAATAAGCCTCCAAGTGCAGGGAAGGGATGATGACAAATGTGGTCACTCTGCTTTTCCCTTGGTTCCTTTGGTGGCTATCACATTTTCTGGCCCACTTTGAGCCTTGGTGCTTATGTCACTGGATTCTGTGCATCTTCATAGCTTGGAGTTCTGTCCTGTTCTGCTCATGCCTGCTGTTTTCCCTCACTAGAGTCACATCTGACTTCATGGATCATGGTCTACTCAGGTCCCTGGTTCCAAAGACACCTGCCCAGAACTTTGAGTACAGTAGGACTTCACTGCATATTTCCTGGGGCGCTAAAGGAAAGGGAAACAAGCAGAAAAACAAAGCGAAGGTATTGTAAGGCGCTTTGCTCTTATCTTGGCTCTGGCAACAAATATCTCTTTAACCTTGGAAAAGTCACTTAATTTCTTTGGACATCAGTTTCCTCATCTGTAAAGATAATCTCCAATTTCCTGTGCTGTTCAAAAATTCTATAACTTGAAGAAAAACAGCTGCAAAAAAGGATTCTTCGTTATCTGGTCTGCTAAGCTGTCAGAGCAGAGGAATGAGACCAGCTGAGCTGGGGTCAGTCGCTTGGTCTAACCTTTAAAATTCAAATTTCTTCTATTTCCTTCAGCTGTTCATAGTTGTCCTGTTTTCTTTCTTTCTTTAGACTATGTAAGTTCAAGGTGATGAGCCCATTGCTAGGATTAAAACGCCACTAACACCGCCTGGCCTGTGCCATCACTATCCCACATGATGGGAATCACAAGCTCAGTCCACAGAGAGCAGAAGTGTCTGGAAGCCGGCAAATCCCTGTTTGAGGAAGGGGGAAGAACAGGCGGGCCAGGTAGAAGAGAACACAAAGGTGGGCCCTGCTGGCTCTGGTTACACTTGTCCTAGGAGAGCCCCATCCATCTGACAAGTTGAAGCCCTGACCAGATTTATGAGTTTCCTAAACTCAATCAGAATGGAGCCTGTTCTGACCTGCAGAAGGTCACTCAACTGTATTGAATATTTGTCAGCCTTCCATGGCCAAAGATAAAGTGAGTGAATATCTCAGACAGATTTAGCAACCTCCCTGTTTATCCCTGGACACTGTGACTGTCTGTGTGGGTACAGAAAGCAGAAGGGGACTTCCCCATCCTGGGCAAGTTCCCCATCCCACACATGGGACCTGCTCAGCCCGCTAGATAGCCAGTGGCCTGTCACTGTCACTCAGCAGCTTGTGTCTCAAGAAGCAAATGGGGACCCACCCTGTTTGCCCCACTCCTTGCAGGAGGGTCCACTCTGAAAGGCAGCAAAGGCAGAGACAGCAGGACACAGCACCCATGCTGCTCTCAGTCCCTTCTGTGTACCCCAGGGCCTTGCCGGAACCGCAAGTGGCCCAGGCCTTCACAGACACCCTGAGAGAGGACCACGAACCCGGCCTTACTTTCCCACTTTCGAACATCACAGCCACAAAACCTTTTCTAAACAAGCTGATTTTTTACTTAAAATATTAATGTTCTCTGTTTTGTTGCTGAGCATTTTGGGAAGTGGAAACTAACCTCCATTTCACTAACCCTACCACTGCCTCTCTGCTCAGGTGCTTCCAAAAGAGACCATGAGAGACACTCTCTGGTGACACAGAGGCACCAAGGTGGGCACCCGGCATATCCAAGGCTCCTTTCTGGTGCATAGATAGGATGTTGGAATATAACTAAAGCCTAATTCATTCTTTTATTTCTGAGGTAAAAGATAGGATTAAAGTAAGAACTAGGGAAATTAATATTCTAGAAGTCAGAGCATTTGTTTGGTTCACCCAGTGTCTCCCAAACCTAACCATTCAGCTGGAGAATCCTTTTTCTGTTCAATCTGGTATCATCACAGCCATTGCAGAATGACCATGGTGCGAAGGACCCAGGAGAGGAAATCACCATTCCTGAATTCTGCTTCTGGGTAATGGCTTCTGAGTCCTGGTGTGGCCTAATGAACCCATGACCCCAGGCAGCCCTCTGTGAGTACAGCACTCAGCTCACCTGTGTGAAGAGCATTCACCAGTCAAGATGAGCAGGGTGATGTCTACAGAGGCTCCCAAGAGGAGGAAGTGGGACATGGGAAATGGAAGCAGAGGCTGACCTGCGCACTCGATCTTTTAAATTTCTTCTGGGGTTAGTGTCTTGCAGCAACAGAAAGGTGAAGTGCTTGATACACGAAACCCCTCTTGACTCAGAGTCACGGGTGGCCTGTCCAACCCCCAGGGAAGACTCTCCCTTTTTTCTCTAAGAATGATCCCAAGATCGCAGCATCCTCAGATCACCACATCATGCTCTAGGGGCCTGAGTGAATTCAGGCTTCTTCCCAGACCCCCTAAAAGAGAGACTAAGGGGAGGACAGCCAGGAGGCCTGGGCCCCCATGTTGGAAGAATCTTCTCAGTCTGATCCAGCCTCAAGTCATAGTTCTGCCGGTGCCTATTTGTGAGGCCCAGAGGGCACACTCCACTGCCTTCAGAGCCTGCTCATTCTCATTTGCAAAGTAAGGGGCTGGGACCAGAATGTCCCCATTTCCTTTACAAGTAAATGTTCAGTGATGTCCTTCCTTCTTTGAGAACTAGGAATAGATGTGTATCATAGCTGGTTCTTAATTAATGTATAAAATTAACCAGACTACCAGAGAATGGAACAGAAAGATAGGGAGGGCACATCCAGGTTGTGGTTCATGAGAATTTTAAGAACAAGAAGGGTCTACATATGATTTATCTCTAGAAACCCAACACTTAACACAGTACCTTGCTATTGGCAGTATAAAAGATTTGTTTGATTTACCCAAAAATGAATGAAAAACTCAAAAGGCAAGCAGAAACTCAACAATGAATGTCAGGTGTGTGTGTATGTGTGTGCGCACACACGTGTACCCATGAACATATATCCATATGACTTCTCACTTATCATTTAGTCCCCAACACTGATTGTCTCTTTCTTTCACTAGATGGTGAAGTCTTTGAGGATGAAGATCTCACCTTATTCATTGCTGTGTCCTGAGCATCTAGCTGGTAATTATTGGTAATGGTAATTATTCATTGGAGTTTATTGGATGGATGGATGTGAAGATGGGTAGATGGATGGGTTAATCGAGTGGAAATATCCTACATAATCTCAATTCTCTTTGTTCCACAAATAAAATAGCAAGAAGCAATCATGAATCTTCTTTTTCCAGCTTTGGGGGTTAGTAGGGAGAAAGATGAAATGGATGAAGGGAGAAAAGGAGAAAGGAGAGAGAGGAGAGGAGAGCAGAAGGGAGGAGGCAAAAGGAGGAGAGAAAGACTGACTAGCCGATTAAAACTGTGACAAAACCCAAGAAGAGGCAAAACTCCTTTTCAGCGGGCAGGAAGGGAAGTCTATTCAGGGTTCCCTATAATTAGGACACTAATGTTTTAGAAAAAAAAAAAGATATTTAAGTTCTAGGAAGTAGGGGAAAAAGTACAGGAGATAAGAAAGCAACTGTTACCAAGAGAATGAATTATGCAAAGAAATGAATTACATTTCTTACTCCTCTGTTAATAATCCTTTAGGATTTTAATTTTTATGTTTTTTAAAGAGACTTACGTCCTCAGCAAGGTGAGGTGGCGCTTAAGCACCAACCATGCGTGTGGCTTGGGGAATTCATCAGAGGCAAGGGACTAAATTTCTGCCTTGATATGCAAACATACTTGTTTCCTATGCTGTTGCCCAAGCCATCCCATCTACACGTGTCTTCAGCCCAGGACAGGGAGTTGGACTGGCTTTCTCCAAATGGGGAGAATCCGATCCCGTGACAAATGAGAACATCTATCTGTTGATAGAGGACAGGCTGGAGAAACCAAGTGGCAGGGGCCAAGGGACAACACAAACCAGGAACTCGATCCGTGGCCTTGGTCAGCCCTCAGGAAAGGCTATTTCTGTTTTCCCAGAGCTGTTCTTGAGAGCAGTGTTGATTACCAGATAACCAGAGCCTTTGGTCTTTCACAGAATCAACAGCTTGGCAGCCACGAAGTGACAGGCATCAATACTAATCACACCAGCCTGTCTGTAACTGGACCCCAGGACAGGCTGTGCTACACCTGCCTGTGCAGGAAATGTACCCCAGGTCCTCCCCCGTGGAAACCACTAACAACACTTATTAGCTGTTTCCTCGCCTGCTAAGTGCTCTGTGCCCAGTTCTGGCTCCCATTATTACATTCATTTCAGCCTGTGTCCTGTAACCCGATGCCTTTGTACTCAGGGGTGCTGTGTCTGCCACCTGACAATGATTTGACAAGACACAGTGACAGAAAACAGGGAGAGGGGATAGAATAAAAGAACAAGGGATCCCAGCTGCTGTGTTGGCGTCTTTGTGCCCACCAACATGGTACCCGTGAGCTGGGGCCCACACCCCACTGAGGCGGCTGTCAGGCCACTCATGTCAGCTGCACTGAACTGGGAAATGTCAATCTTCCTTCACTAGCCAAGGCCCTGGGCAAAACTACAGTGGGCTCTTCACCTGCACTGTTGCATTTAATGTGACTCAATTTAGGCTCCTCCTCTGCTATTCCCCCCTGCAATTTGTCTACTTGCTTTTCCTTCCTGGGTCACTGGGACTACACTCCAAGCTGTCACTGGGGTGGTGGATATGGGTGCTACTGCCATGGCCACCACGTTAGTGTTATAATTGTTCAAGAGACCATCTAGGGTGTGTGGGAAGGGGAAGGACATCAAGGTGAGAGCCCCAACCCCAGCAGCCCTTTGCTTGACACGATGGTATAAATAATAAGAATTCCAAAGAGTGATTTCCAGGATAGGGTCCTTGACTGACTAGCAGTGAAAAGAATAAGTGACCAGTCACCCTGGGCCTCATTCATAAAATTAAGAAGATGGATATGATTTGCAAACCTTTTATTTTTGTAATATTAGCAACAAACAGTTTTGAGTTAGATGATATTTTCTGTTAGATACCACTAGGAGACAGACCGAACAGACTGGAAGCCAGACCCTGGGGCCCTGGTGGCCCTACCTGCTGGGTCACTCACATGCTCCCCTGTGCCTCTGATGTGTCTCTTTGGAACTCTTACATTCCACATAGCCCAGCGTGAGCAGCACAGGGGAAGATCCTTTCTAAGTTCCCTTCCAGTCCAGGTTGCTTTAGGGAAGGCCCAGGAGGTGGGGAATGTGAACGCGTAGAAGGATCTTCTCTACCATTCCATTTTATTTTTGTCATCAATGGCTCTAGAGCTCAGGACTCAGTGGAGATCTTGGGAAAACAGTAGGGGAAGAGGACACAAACAGGGTCCCCACCCACACCCGCTGCAGTTTGGAAAGCCCAGCTTTTATTTCTCTGTATACTGGAAAGGTAATATAGGGGAGGACATTTGAAAGCAATCAACCTAAACTCAAGTTTTACAAGAGGAAATTAAGTACTGGGACTACTTCCCAAGGTATTTGGTGTATTTAGAATCTATTATCTCTCTAACATCATCACCGCCACCCCACACGCCCATTACCAAGGACAACAGCAAATGCAAGACAGGTGTCACTGGTCATCAGCTGGGGATGATGATAAAATCAGGTAACATTTATAATGCCCCTTCTATGTGTGACTCTAGGGATGTTATATGTATCACAGCCCTGGGGGGAGGTACTGTTTTTCCCCTTGTTGAGAATGAGAAATCTGAGCTGCCCATGCAGGTTAAGGACCTTTCTTGAGTCCCACAGTTGGTAGTGGGAGCTGGGATTTGAACCCACAGAGTCTAACTCTGGTTTGTTCTTCACACTACTGCCATCTGATAGAAAAGGCTGATGGGAGAAGAGAACTGAGCTGTGGTCGAGTTCAAGGACACTGAGAAGTCAGCAGGGTCACTTTTCACTGGCATTGGTTGCCACGGGGTCAGCTCCCAGTTGGGGCCCTTTGCATCTCTTCTCTATGGCATTCCCCCACAGACACGTGCTCACGCCCCAAGGCACCTGGTTATTACCTTGCTTATTCTCTTCTTAAAGTACTCAGAAAATATTTAGGTCTTTTTTTTTTTTTCATGATCCAAATGTAAAGAACTGATAACAGGTTAATCTGCTTTCTCCTTCCAGGGAGAGTTGTGGTTTGAAACCAGAAACCAAAGCCTTGAACTAAAGAGATAAAGCTCTACTTGTAAAATTTCAACATCAGCACAGGAACAGGGATTATGAACTCTTGAAATCACCAGAGTCTTTCTGGTACCCCTGAAATCTATTAGGCGGTTTTGAATTCATTAGGAGATAATTCCCCAGATGGGGAAGTGGATATAATCTCTACTCCAGATACTACTCAATGGAAAAAACAGCAGAAAGCTTTGGCCCTGGATTTGTGGGACGGTGAGGAGTCGCAGGACAATTAGGAGGTTGGAATCACTTAATGACCCTATCAGAAACTCTAAATTCTATCCTGCCACCCTGCCACCACCCTGGCTAATGTTTCCTCCAAATATTCAAGTTCCTTCAAGTTATCTATGTTTTTCTTTTTTTTTTTTTTTTTACAGAATAGAGAAAGCGGAAGGAAAATAACCTCCCTACCCCCAAAAGCATTCACTGCGGCTCCTATGAGGAAATGACAGAACTGGAGGAGATGTGAAACGAGCCCCTACTTTGACACCATACTCTCCTGCTCGCCTGGAGAAATCACTCAGCGCCGGTAATGAGAGGATGCAGTGGCTAATTTTACACCATAAATCATAAGGCTAATACTATGACTAAAAAGTGATACCATCAGCTCCTTTTCCTTCAAGGCTGTTAGATCTCAGTCAATTACTTATGAACAAAGATTTAAAGACTTCAGAAGCCCCTTTGCCAACAAAAGATGCTTTTGCTATTAGCTTTCTTTCCCCTTGGAAAGATTCTCCAACTCCCCTGGAAGGGGCAACAGTGCGTTCTCAGCATTTGTAGGAAGCGTGTTTACAAAAGAGCAGCAATTAACGATGCCAGGCTAATAGAAATACTGGAGCCTGGGTCCCTTCTGAGCGCTACTGCCAGTGTTCCTGGGGTAGCCTGATGTAAGAGGGGAAAACACAGGGACGGGGGTATATACCTTGTTTCCGATATATTTCTCAAGCAGTTTAAATATGAAACAAAATCCTACCAGGCTACAAGTTTCCAGCTGTTCTGATATCATAAGATAAATTTATAACTAGAGAAACAGCATGTTTGCTTTTATAAAGTATGAAAATATAAATGTTCCAAGTGTTAAAACTGTCCAAACAAATTAATTCAAGTAAAAATAGTTGCCTCGGGTTGGGCTCTTTGCACTGCCTTCTTTTTACAGAGTGTGTGAGCATGTATTTCCTCCACGTCGCCAGAGGAGAGGAAGCACACTCATCTCCGCCAGTAGGTGCCTCTTCTGCATGTGGATGCCCAACGAGCCCTACAGCAGAGGAGTCAGGTGAGCCCTGCCTGTTCCCCCACTGCCAATCTATTAATTAAAATCTCAATTGAGCCTCTCTGCACAGAAGACAGACACCACGACAGGGAGTGGAGGCTAGAAATCTGAATGGTGTGCTCCCATTTCCGTGTTCCCTGTGAGCCAAAATGAAAAAAGAGTTTCTTTCCTCAGTGACTTTGAAAAGAATAGAGTGGTGATTAACAGCAATATTTTTTTTAATGAAACGCAACCCGTCATCCCTGTCATCTTCTGGCCATCCTCGCTTGTACGCGCCTCCCTGACAAGAGGAATAATAATGGTCATACATCACTGCTCTCCACGTCCAATCATCTAAATCTTCCTTCGCTGCAGCCTCTGAGACTCAATTACTTTATTGACATGCAATCTTCATAAGGGGAGAAATATTGGGCATGTAAGGTCACTTGGTTATGAAGACATATTATCATATTATCTGCATGAGGGTTGCAGGGCTAAGGCCTGACAGAGCTAATTATAATGGTACATGATAGAAAGCTCAGTACACATTATTCGCTCGGCTGCACTAAAGGTGAGGTAAGTCCATGACATCATGGTGGTGTTTTTTTCTTTCTTTCTTTCTTTTTTGAGAAAATAATGCAACTTTGGCTTGGCAGCTGTAACTTTTAACTTCCTGATGTTTTTACTTTGGGATTTTCATAGATGATGAAAAGAACTAGGTAATGGATATACAGATCCTGAGGAAGGGAGATGGCATGGCAAGCCAGTGTGTGTGTGTGTGTGTGTGTGTGAATGACAGGGTTACTCCCCACATCTAACCCCAAGGTTCCAGTTCACTCACTTCCCAGCAACTCAAATGAGAAGGACTCATAGGAGAAAAGTAAAGGGATATAAATGGGTCAATTTGATAAGAGAGAAAACTTTCCCTCACTCTCACTATTATACCCTGTCTCAGATCCTTGCTTCTTTCTTTCTCTTGACCTCATTGGCAGGACCTTATCTTGTTAAGATTTAGCACTCTAATGTGGTTTCTTGGTTCAGGTATACCAGGTTATTTGAGCTTTCCCCATCAGACCCACACTGGGAGCTTCCTGTATTGCTAAGGTACACACTGGCTGGCCATTCTCTTCTTTGTATCCTCAGCCCATTGACCTACCTCACTTGTTCCAGCGGTATCTCATAATGAGATGCCAGGATGGTGTTCTCCAGTGGCGATTTTGCAGTAAAGGAGAATCGAGGAAAGAAACCTGGGCCCACCTGCTGTATCTTCCAGCCTTTGCACAGTTAAAGAGGAGGCCAGATGGGAAATGGGTGAATGGGTCTAGAATGAGTCATTACAAAGTCAAAATCAAGTTAAACTCCACAGATGAACGTGAGCCAGTATCAAAGCTTAAGAACTAGATACACAGTCTATTTATGACCCTTTGAAGATGAGTAAAGGAGCCAGGTACACGTGGCACATGCCTGCAGTTCAGTGATTTGGGAGGCTGAGGCAGGAGGATCTTAAGTTCAAGTCCAGCCTCAGCAACTTAGTGAGACCCTATCTCAAAATAAAAAATCAAATGGGCTGAGGATATAGTTCAGTGATAAAGAGCTCTCAGATTAAATCCCTGGTACAAAAAAAAAAAAAAATGAAGAAAAAGAAAAGATGAATAAAGGAAGCATTCATTCAAAATATCACTACAGTCCAGGATCGGCTGGTTTCTATATTCTCATAGTCACCAATCCCCATCTGAAGAACTAATTCAGTGCAGGAGGAGAAACAGCTAAAGCTATCAAACCTCCGCAAACTGCCTTAGTCTTGTAACATGAGTGTCTTAGCTCAGCCGCGACAAGCACAAAGCAGAACAAGAAATTAGGGTTTCCCAAATCCCCTCTCACTTAATACTTTAGTAACTCTAACATCTAAATCCCTTATACTAAAGGCTCATATATAATGATGACATTGGTAACAAAGCCTCAAAGAGATCAAGAATTTTTTTTTTTTTTTTTCTGAACTGGAAATCAAATGATGTGATGTTGGCACTAAGTAAATTTGATGGTGATCGACGCACAGTAGAAAGGGTAACTCAAGGGGAGAACTTTGTTATTGACTACCTCAAATTGTTGGGTTTATTGCATTGGATCTCCACATCTAGCATTTCAAGTGTCTTTTGAAATGTGGAGATTGGCAGAATTCCCATTTCTACAAGTGAGATAAAATTGTATGATCAGTAAAAAGAGCACTGAGGTAACATTCAGAAGATTAAAAAACTACTCCTAATCCAAGCACGCATCATACTTGCTAAAGCCCCTCAGCCCGGGCACAGTTTCTCTGTATGTATTGGAGAGAGTATTTGGGAAAGACAGTAAGGTATCATGAGAAAGGTCTGGGATGGCCTAATAAACAAACTCAGATGTAAACCTGGCTACGTTATTTATTGGTTTCATGATTTTGAGTAAATTCTGAGCTGCACTTGCTCTTTTAATGAAGCAGGTAATGATTTCATCTACCTTGAGGGATCAGTATAAGAATAAATTATAAGGAAAAAAAGGAAGACAATTTTGCAAACAATATGTACTTGGTGAATGGCAGGTAAAGTTGCTGTTTAGATTCTTACCTGTTTACACTGTTGTGCAGGCCAGTGCCACAGGTAATCAGACACCAACTCTAGGTATGACTGTTATTCCTGCAGATCATTAGACTGGAATTTGCAAACAGGAAAGTTTCTTGCTTATCTTTTCAATATCAAAAATTCCTTTGGTCATCCAGAGCCACTGATACTGTTTCAGAGAACAGAGAAGAAAACTGTGACAATAGATAATGAAGTAATGGAGAAGAAAGTCATTGAAGTCTAGAAAATGACTTCATCCAGAAGCTGTAGGGCAGGACCTGAAGTCTCAAGAGAACCCTTTTAGTTAGTTCTGCATCAGAGCAGGCTTTGTAACATCTTCCCTCCAATCCAGTAGTCAGGAGACCCCAAACCTAGGAGTCTTGGATACATCTTGACACCTCCTTGGGGCCTCCTATTATGTATCTAGGGAAGTGACTCATGGTCATTGGCTTCCTGTAACACCTTCTCAATTGTTTAGAGCCCTCTGAACAAAAACAGACACTGGAACATTGAGAGAAACCATTGTAGTCAAGTTAGGGCATGACATTGAGATCTAAGAGGGACCTGGAATATTCTGCACCAAACATCAGCCACAGGCTTTAAACAGTGCCTTTTCATTTAGAAAGAACTTCATATCAATTAGTTTTAAAGTAATTATTTTATTTCAAACTCCTTGTTAAATGTGAAAAATCACTGGATCAATCATCGTATGCAGTGTTTCATGTAATCCACCCAAAAATCTCATGAAACTGTGTCAAAAAAGGAATCAAGGTTAAGAGAAGCCAAATGAATTTCTCCAGGTCATGCAGCTACTAAGTGGTTCAATTTTATTTGTGAAATTCCCTATCTTCATGAAGACCCTTGTGACTGCTATAATAGAGGAAATTCACCTCTTTGGCCTCTTGACTACTGTCAGATAAAATGGATAGAACTTTCTCAAAGAGCTTTGGATAGGCCTGGCTTGTGCACAGGATAAAGTTATATGCTTAAATTCTTCAACTCACTGTACACATTTGGGAATGCTAAATCTCAAGTTCTTATGAGGAAGCAACTTGATACAAACACATTGGAAAGAGCCAAAACTTCAGGTAAAGAGGGGAGATTCCAACACTCTGTTGGCTGTAGTAAGGATCTGGGGTAGGCACCTCCACTGTATTACTGAGAACCAAGCACATTTGCCACTTCTATTTCTCAAAATAGATATATCTGTCAAAGGCTGCTAGCCTTCAAAATAGCTCTCTTAATAAAATGCGATTATCCCTTAGGAAAAGCTTCACCTTAAGAATTAATACTTTCTTATCAAGATTTCTTTGACAATTACCCCAGAGCAAGACATGAAATAGGGGCCTGAGCAGAAAGAGGTTTTCCTTTTTTTTTTTTTCTGTCTTATGATGAGACACTCTGGGGAGAGAGACTGGTGCAGCTGTATTTCTTTCTTTGTAATTTTATTTATTTAGCTTGATCATTGAGACTCAAATTCAAGTTCTATAAAGTGTGAGTAACCTAATTTGCTGACTGAGAGTGAAGCAGACTAGTTGCCTTAGACCGATGCTCCCACTGAGGAGTGCTAGAAGTGCTGAGCAGACACTGTGTATAGAAAATGTTATTTAAAGCTCTCAGGGCTGCTCAGGCAGGGAGTATATGGGAGGCTGAGATCCCAGAGAGAACGGAAGTGCAGACACTGAGCCCAACACCCAGTGATGTGTTCACTGTGAGGCAACTTTCCTTCAGTGTTTGAACTGCAATTAGAAGGCCAAGATGGTGACCCAAATTTCACCCAATCTTACAAGTCTTGGAAGACAGAACTAGATGTAAGATACACTAAGGAGAAGGGACCCAAGCAGACACCCCAGACTTCCAGCTGAGATCCCAAACTGAAGGGGCAATTGGAGACAGATCTAACCTCACAAAGTTTGTAGCCCAGTTTTTTATGGGTTCAGTCCCTAGATGCATTGTAGTGACTCTTCCCTACCCTCCCTGCTTCCCAGAAATGAAACAAATCCTTTTTGAAAGAAAGTAGCACTTTTCAGATCCTTCAGCTTTCTCTATAATTTTTGTGCTCAGTGTGAGGTATGAAATATCATGTAGCCTGGCGCGTGGTGCACTCCTATAATCCCCACAGCTTGCAATGCTGAGGCAGGAGGATCTTGAGTTCGAAGCCATCCTCAGCAAAAGTGAGGTGCTAAGCAACTCAGTGAGACCCTGTCTCTAAATAAAATACAAAATAGGACTGGGGATGTGGCTCAGTGGTCGAGTGCCCCCTGAGTTCAATCCCCATTACCCCTCACAAAAAAAGAAATATGTGGCATAACAAGAGATGAGCGAATGCCAACACCCCAAAAAAACCAATCAATCAGAGATACAGAGCTACAAAAGACACAGATATTGGCATTATTAACCATGGACTTCAACATGTTAATCACATATATTTTTAATATGTTAAAGGGAAAATGGATAATTTCAGTAAAGAATTGAAAACTAAAACAATCGAAAGAAAATTCAAGGCTGAAATACACAACAGTTTAAACTACAGAGTCAACTGATGTATTTAGGAGAATATTAGACATACTTGAAGAGATATCAGGAAAAGAGTTCCAAGAATTTTATGTTATATATTAGTTAAAACAATGATTATTAAATTGTAAAAATAGTAATTTCAGAATAAACTTCCAACTTGATATAAAAAATACTAGTTAAGAAGTCATATTTACTGTGTCACAGTCTATATACCATTAAAAATAAGAATTTTATAATGGATTAAAACTGTGATGTGCTGCTTAAAAGAAACATATATTAAAAATAAGGGTAAAAAAAAATAGAGATTTTATAAGTAAGTGAATGGGAAGCATATAATACAAGTATGAACAAGTATGAGAGGGTTTATGCTCAGCAACACAAGGAAATTGGGCTGCAAGGTGAGAGATATTGCTACTAATAGAGAGAAGAAGTTTCATAATAATAAAAGAATCCGTTGTTATATAATATGTAAAATTTCTAAATGTATATTTATCAAATAAAGTGGCCTCAAAAACATCTGAAAAAAAAAAAAAAACTATAACTTTACAACCACAGTAGGAAGTTCTAACATACGTCTTGGTAAGAGGACGAAGCAGATAATAAAAATTGGAAGTTATATAAAATAATTGAACAATATATATATATGACTATCAAATCTGATCATATATATATACACACACACAAACACAAATGAAGAATCTTGCACACTAGTGCTGCAGACACTGTACAACACAGGACGTTCACCAAAATTAAACATATGCCAGACTACAAAGCAAGTGTCAATAAACTTGAAAAGATGGGAATTATTCAAGTCTGTTTTCTGACCATGGAATTACCTAAAAATATTTACAAAAAAGAACTATTTATAAAAGATACGCAACTAGTTTTAAGTAACTCAATAGTCAAAAATATCACAATAGAAAGTAGGAAAGATATTGAATGATTATGAAAACATGATATAAAAAACTTAGAGAAAAGTACAAACCCTTAAATGCATGTGTTAGGAAAGAAAATAAGCTAAAAAATCAGTTACCAGTAAGAAATTAAGTAGCAGTAAACAAAAACCCCCAAAATGAAGGAGTTAGTAAAAAGAAAAAAAGAAATGAATGAAATATATGTTATAAAATCAAAAAACCAAAAAAATTTCCAAGAGGACTTACAAAATGACAAATTCTAGGGAGGGGATAGGGCTAGACTGCTCAAGAGAAAATTAGAAAATACAACAAATTATGGTAGCAGAAATAAAAAGGGGGGCATCAATACAATGCCTAAAAAATAGATGAGGTTATTATTTTAAAATTCCACACAAACTTGACATTTAAATCCGATTTTTAAAATCCCTGAAAAAATAACAAAATAGACATAGGAAATGTATTATTTTAAAGAAATTGGATCTGTAATTTAAAAGCCTTCCCATAAAGAAGATTTGCAAATGGATGAAATTGGAGAATATCATGCTAAGTGAGATAAGCCAATCTCAAAAAGCCAAAGGACGAATGATATCACTAATAAGTGGAGGATGACACATAATGGGGGGGAGGGAAGGGTTAGTGTTAGGGTTAGAGTTAGGGTTAGGGAGGGGGGCAAGTATGGAGGAAGGAAGGACTGTATAGAGGGTAAAGAGGGGTGGGAGGGATTGGGGGAAGGGAAAAAATAACAGAATGAATCAAACAACATTACTCTATGTAAATTTATGATTACACAAATGGTATGCCTTTACGCCATGTACAAACAGAGAAACAACATGTATCCCATTTGTTTACAATAAAAAAAAAAAAAAAAAAAAAAAAGAAGATTTCAGGCCCTAGACAGTTTTAGCCAAGAAAACTTCCAAATTCTTAGGATATAAAATTAATATTAAATGAAGTCTTCCAAAGAATAGAAAAAAGAAATATTTTCCAACTTTTTTATGTGACTACTAAAATTTTACCCTGACATTTGATAAAAGCATTTGCAGAAAAAAAAATTCCAGGACACTCATTCTGATAAAGACATATTCAAAATACATAATCAAATATTGGCAAATCAATCCTCTGTTTATGAATGTGTGTATATTTAATAATATGACACAAACTGCGTAAATCCCCAAAATGCTAGTTGCTTTAATGTTTAAGACTTCAAGAAAATATTTGCAAAAGATAGGTCAGATAAAGGACTGTTTTCACAAATGTACAAAGAACAGTCAGAACTCAACAACAAAAAAGGATAACCCAAATTCTTTAAATGGGCAAAAGAACTGATTAGATACCTCACCAAAGAAGATACATGAGCTGGGGATGGTGGCACACACCTGCAAGAGTTCAAAGCCAGCCTCAGCAAAAACAAGGTGCTAAGCAACTCAGCGAGACCGTCTCTAAATAAAATACAAAATAGGCTGGGGATGTGGCTCAGTGATTGGGTGCCCCGGAGTTCAATCTCAGTACCCTCCCTCTGGAAAAGAAGATATAGGAATGTCAAATAAGCATATGAAAAGATGTTCAACATCATGTATCACTAGGGAATTGCAAATTAAAACAACGAGATACCACTACCTACCAAAACTCCAAACACAGATAATACCAGGTGCTATGGAATATATGGCACAATAGGAATTCTCATTCTCTGTTCGGGGAATGCAAAATAGTACAGCCACTTTGGAAGATGGTCTGGCAATCTTATAAGAAATAAAAGATTTTCTCAACTGTTCTCCTTAGTATTTATTCAAATGAACGGAAAATTAAAATCCAAAAAAGAAAAAAAAAAGCCTTATATAGATGCTTATAGCAATTTTATTAATAAATCCCAGAACTTGGCAGCAATCAAGATGACTGTAAACAGGTAAATGGGTAAATATACTGTGGTAAATTCAGACAATGAATATTATTCAGCACTGAAAAGAAATAGCTATCAAGTCATGAAAAGAAACAGAGGAAATGTAAAAACGTATTACCAAATGAAATAAGTCAATGTGAAAAAGCTACATACTATATCATTCCAACCATGTGACATTATGGAAAAGACAAAATCATTGGAAATTAGTGATTGCCTGGGTTAGAGGGGGAGAGAGGGATGAATAGGCAGAGCAAAGAGGATTTCCAAGACAAACTACACTTTTGATATCCTAATGTTGGGTTTTTGTCATTACATACAGGTCAAATTCTATAAAATGTACAGCATCAAGAATTCAGACTAATGAAAACTATGAATCTTATGTAATAATGATGCGTCAATGTAGATTCATCAGTGTTAACAAATGTTAACACTCTGGTATGGGATGCTGATAGTGTGGGACAGGAGGTATCTGGGAACTCTACTTTCTGCTCAACTTTGCTGTGAGTGTAAACCTCTCCCCAAATAAAATCTGTAAAACAATCAATGTAATTTTTCACATTAATAGAATAAAGGAGGAAAAGCAAATGATTGCCTAAAATATGCACAAAATATTTGCTATTAGATAAAATTCAATACCCATTTAGGTTGAAATTTCAAATAAGAATAAATGAGAACCTTCCAAATTGATAAAGACATAGCAATAGAAATAACATAGCATTCATTAAAAGTCAGTAGTGAAATTAAAAGCTGAGTTTAGAAATGAGACAAGTATATCTTTCAAGGCCATTTCTATTCAATATTTTACTAGAAGTTACAGCCAATGCTATAAGATAAGAAAAGAAATAAAAGGTATAAGCATTAGAAAGAAATGGTTACTTACAGAGATGAGATTTATATATAGAATTAACAAACTGTACAAACTCAGAACAAATAAGTGAAATTTAGCTTATTTTAATTAGCTTCAAGAACAGCATATGAAAATTATTTTTGCCTATATATGAACACCAAAAATAAGTAAATTGCAATTCTGTTTTAAAAGTTGTATACATAATAATTAATCTAGTAAAATATACACAGGACCTCCCCCCACATACACACACATCCACAAAGAAACTGTAAAATATTATTGAGATAAACTGAAGTCCTACATAAGTGGAAGGATATCTAATGGACATATACAGGATGACAACATATTATAAACATGCAAATTCTCCAGAAATTGGCCTATATGTTCAAAGTGATTTCAATCAAAATTCCTGATTTTTTTCAGTATTCTTGCTGTTACTAATAGATAAAAATAATTCTAAAAGTTTTATAATTTTTATGGAGATGCAAAAGCCAAGAATAGTCAATATACTCTTGATACATGAGTAGATTTTAAGCCTTATAATGTCACAGTCATTTAGAGATTGTGGTACTGACCCAGAAGAGAAAAGAATACAAATGAAACAGAACAGAGTCCAGGACAAGCACACATATGTATACAGACAATTCATTTGAGATGAAGACAGTGAGGAATGGAGGATCTTTTCAGATATACTCATGACAAAAAATAACTCAACCCTTCACTATATACCATATATTAAAGTAAATGCCACGTGTACTGTAGTTATAAATATGAATGCAAAATATAATACTTCTACATGATAATATAGGAGGATATACTCTCATGACCTTTGGGGTTATTAAGATCGAACTTCAACAACACTAACCATAAAGAAAAAGATGAATGCATTAGACTAACATTAACTACATAATGTTGAACAACAAAATAACTTAAGTAATGCATACATGTTTGCATTTATCTAAAATTTAATGTACATGTAACTGATGGCATTCGAAGTGTAATTGTTGGCCTCATTAGATAAGGAAAAAAGGAGTGATGTCCAGGATGGGATATGAGAGAATTTGGGGTTGGGGAGAACCAGTAATATTGTATTTTTTGTCTTGATGTCAGTAACTTGTGAAAACTCACAGTTATATACCAAAAATTGTACATTTTCTGTATGTCACAGTTCACTTTAAAGGTTTCTTTAAAAATAAATGGACAATTTATCTAGTGGATGCAAAGCAGATAGCACAGTGCTAACAGCTCTTTCTTTTTCACCAGAAGGATAAAAAGTACCTGAAATGTACACTAACAAAACAAACATGAAAGAGCAATTCCACCCTTATGCCTTGTGCTGGTCCAAGAGAATGATCTAGAGAGGAATTGGTTTAAAATATATATATCAAGAAGGTGTGACCCACGCTGGAACTGAAGTAGACAGAGCTACCAAATTGTATCCAAGGAGATCAAATTGTTGGTGGATTCTGTAATTTCATAACTAATCCTATGAAGCCAGAGAAAAATATATGTTACCAAAATTAACCTGCATAAGGGAGTCAGGCAGGAACAAGACATGCAGTGGGGTTATCCAGCTCATTAGCCAGTGAAACACTTATGACCCATGAGATGCCTCCTCCATCACAGGTAGTTTTTACTTACCATATTCTTTCTGCTAAGAGATAGAAATGCAAAAACAGATACGACAAACATAGCTCCACCACACACATGCATACACACATGGACACATACATACACAATTCCTCCATCATTTCCTACAGGCTAGTGGGATACATGTCTGAATCTTGGAGAGATGGAGGAGACCAGAAGAAACACATATGTAGCCTCTGCCACAGAGGCAGAAGTATTATTGATTATTTGATCTCTATCTCAGGGAGTGTGAAATTCTGACACCTAGACCTGCTAAGTGAAATACTTGAAATTGTTTGTCAAAATTGTCTATAAATGGAGGTAGTGTTTTCCCTGTTTTTGTTTTTAGTGAGGGACTCCACAGTGTTAAACATACCTTCCAAACAAAAACAAAAACAACAAGAATAAAAGTAAACAACTTCCAAGGGGTTCCAGACTCTCCACAGGTTGTAACCACAGATTAATTTAAAATTTATTATTTACAAATTACTTTCACAAACATGATCTTCTTTGCATCTTATAACTGTCCTGGGGGCGGGGGGGGGGGGTACAGCTTAAAAGGCAGTATGTTCTTCTAAAGATTAGGTAAAAAAAAACTTAAAGAAGTTAAATGATTTGCCCAAGGCCACATTATAAGTGTAGAACTGAAGCTTGAATAGAGTGTATTATTCTTTTAAAATCTTTGAAAAATACATAGCATATGACCCCCATCAGGGAGAGGGAAAGCAGGATTCCATGAGGTATTCCATTTCCCTACAGAAGCAGGGTCATTCGAACACCTTCCGAGAATCACAAATCTTCTCTTTCTGAAACATTCAGCCTGGTACTGCGATATTAATTTAATGCTTTTTAATGCTTTGTCCTCGGGTCAAGCCATTTGGATAGTCAAAGATGGTAGGCCTCTGCCTGAACCTCAGTAGTTCTCTGACCTGGTTCAAAGAGGCAAGCCTGCAGTGAGTGTTTGCAAATGATACACAAGTAGAGGCTGGATACTACTACATGATATAGAAAATAGACTCTGCCTCTCAAGCTGATTAGAAGCCCACTCTTACATCCCCCCTTCTACAAATCCAGGCTAGTTTTTCTTGCAGCTTCCTCAAGGCTTTGGGATTCCTCAAGGAGCTGCCAGGAGAACAGGACATGGAGCCAGCCTTCGTGAAGCCTGTGTCAGCGTGTCTCATGCACGCAGGAACATGTGCTGTGCTGAGCTGTGATGTGCAATAAAGGACAGCCGGGCTGACAAAGTGTGGGGAGCATATGGCGGGGTGGGGCACATAGCTGCATCAGGAATGCACACACATATGGTGACAATAATGTTCATGGGAGATTATCCTCAATCTTTCTTTCTCAGAAAAATGTATATACACACACACACACACAAATTCCAGCTAAAGATTAGAGAATGTTAATATGGAAACAGGGACTAGATAGCATCTAGTCCAAATTCCACTCCTCATTTTAAGAAGAAACTGGAGCCCAGAATGTATGGATGGAACATATTCTAGATCACATGGACAAACCCAGGAGCTAGAATATAAGACTTCTTATTCCTAAGCTCTTCCATCCATACCAAGCTACTTCTCAAAAAAAAAAAAAAAAAATGATAGCATACAGCTTCATCTCCTTTCCCCAAATGGATTAAAGGTCTTCTGAACAGAAATCCCCTGTGGCCTGTCTTGAACAGGACATGAAAAAGAGGGTTCAGACACTGGTCTCTCTTTATGACCACCAGAAAGGAACAGAAATCAGTCAGCTTGTCAAAACCAGAAGGCCTCCAGACCATTTTCAGAAAACATGCACAATTGATCCCTCAGCAAAGAAGCAAGGTTACTACAAAGGCAAGCCACATGGAGACACTTGCATTTGCCTGCCAACAGGCTCCCAGGAGGAAAGGACCTGAATCTGGGCAAAGAGAGCTGGTGGATCCACATGTCTGGTAGAAATCCTTTAGTCCTGTCAAAGAACCAAGGGCTTAGAGAGCCCACCCTTCTTTTCTTCCCAGTCTTCCACAAAGCTAAGATGTCTGCCTTGGCCTTGCTATCCAGAGGCCTCCAAACCATATATGAGACTCTTTTAGCTACTCTTCCTTTATGCTGAGCACAGGCTTCCCATGTCATATCCAGGCACTGTTTCTTACTTAGCTCTAACCTTCAAGTCTCTGACATTTACCATAGGTGAGCCTAAGATTTTAAGGGGTCCATAGGTGGGGATACCAGCTAAGCCATGGCTCAACCAGTTTTCCCATGTCTTAGATGAAGGAGAGAACACAGAAGAGTAAACTTCTTCCATTTCTCCATTACTTGAGGCCTTTTCAAGGCCCTCTGGAGACAGAGAAGCACTGAGAGAACAGGAGAGCTAGGGGACAAGGTGACTCATCAGGACTCCTTCAGAAGGAGACAAGAAGGTAAAGACTGTAAGAGCTGGATCACCAATGAATGCAGCAAGTGCAACAGAGAAGATGAAGGGAGGAAGGACAGAAGGATGGATGGGCACAAGGAGTGAAGAAGTGGGGGAGGGCTAGGGAGAGGGCAAGAGAGAGAAAAGAGAAGTAGCAAATCTAAATTGCTTTTTTAACATGGGAGCAACATGAAGATGGTAGCATGAATGACAGGAGGGAGATTGTGGGAAAGATGTTTCAGGTTGACCAGATGGGAGGGTGTTTGTGGGCACAGGGTATCACAGAAGTACAAAACTCACTTACTGAAGACTGCCTAGGTTCAGGGTGCCATAGATTTAGGATACATTCCTTATTCAACTTCCCCCAACAGCTAATCCAGTTTCGTGTCATAGGTTAAGACATTCTCTTCTGTGTTTATAGTCATAAACAATCTTCTCACCTAGAAAGAACAGTGTCCAAGGGACAGATATGAATTCTTTTGATTCTGTGTCCTTCCTTCCTTCCTGCCACAAAATGCTGAGTACAGACGTCATACTGTGTTCAAATCATGTGTGCCTAAAAACCCATAGCACACAGCCTGACTTGGTGAATTTATAACCATGAACCAAAAACGTAAAAGGGATTGTGAGTCTGCCTTCCTTTTCTCTTCTATCAGAGGAACTCGCCATCTTTTCTGGAGTTTTTTGGAGGACGGAGTTTTGTCTCCTCGACTAAAGGCAGAAGATAAAATAAAATAGCACCCCAATTGTTCCAGGCCAACAATTATACAATCTGGGGAGCAAAGCCCAATCAAGTTTCTCTGAATAAGCACCTTTTCTGAATCGTTATTCAAAACAAGGCAAGACTCTTTTTTCCCCTAATGCTTTCATGATATATTTTTAAATTCCAGTCTGCTAGCTGGTAAGTCAAACAAATTTGGGAAATGCTCAAAATTTCAAGAGAACTCAAAGGGTAATTTGGTCTCATTAAAACCAAACACAACCATTGGCAGAAAGAGGCCTGTGACTTGAAAATTCATCAGAAGGTGTCCCAGTGGTGCTCAAGATTCTGCAATTCCCTCCATTCCCTCCATGGATTTCTCACCAAGTGAAGGCCAGAGCCTCCATCTGCTTTCCATCACTGTCCCCGCTGTTGCTCTGGGCGGAGCTCTGCTCCATTACAGCTGTCATGTCTCCAAAGTGGCCCGCCCCAACACAGCACAGGAGACCCAAGCAAAGCTTCCCAGCCTGGGGCTGAATTCCAGAGACCTCTACACTGCCAGGGGTATGGCTCCAGTCCCTGCCCCTGGCATCCTTGCAATTTGCTTCTCTCTACTTCCACAGTTTACTCCTGGAAAATGGCCATCAGTGACAAGATAATGAAAGGGCTTTGAGATCCCACGATGGGCACCGTTATGCCACAAACAGAATCATAGCCAGGAAAATGGATTCTTATGTTCCCTTAAGCTGAAGCATTTTTAAAATAGTAAAGGATTTATTCCAAGGAAAAGGAATGCTTCTTTAGAGAAATGATGCAGTTGACCTTAGGCAAGTATATTCAGCCCAAGGAGTCTACAAAACAAAACTATACCATGTGTGTAATCATCCTAATTATGTTAAATTATTTTTAAAAAATCATTGGCATAGACCTGGTACTGGTCTGAATGTGGCATTGAGATTTCAGAAATGACGGATGTGACTTTGTGGGATTTATACATCTGGATGAAGTATGGTCTGAACCAGATGGACAACCCATCTTGAGGGTTCTCAAGATGGCACCCTTTACCCATCCACCATGTGCTACTTAAATGATGAGGCAGGTGGACAAGAGAACAAACTCAGTTTTCAGGTGACCCTGATATATTATAATACCAAGATCAGTTGAATAAGGATACATTCCTTATTCAACTTCCCCCAACAGCTAATCCAGTTTCGTGTCATAGGTTAAGACATTCTCTTCTGTGTTTATAGTCATAAACAATCTTCTCACCTAGAAAGAACAGTGTCCAAGGGACAGATATGAATTCTTTTGATTCTGTGTCCTTCCTTCCTTCCTGCCACAAAATGCTGAGTACAGACGTCATACTGTGTTCAAATCATGTGTGCCTAAAAACCCATAGCACACAGCCTATTTTTCTTTGGATCTTTTCTAATGAAATACTACTAAATAACAGCAATATGCCTATACACAAACATTTCATCTCAGGGCTATTCTAACTGTGAAAAGGGAAAATCAGGTCAATGATCAACATCTCTTTCATGGATTACATATCTTGCTCCAAACCCATTCCTGGTCTTTCTGCCTCTATTTATGGGCTAGAGCCAGAGTGATCTTCCAGTAAGCCAATCTGAACTTTCAGATTCTCCTGTTCAAAATTCCTTGGTAAACTCTGGAAAGAAGTTTGGAGATTCCTCGAAAAATGAGGGATGAAACTACCATATGATCCAGTTATCCCACTCATAGGTATTTTCCCAAAAGATCTAAAATTGACATACTACAGCAACACAACCAAATCAATGTTTATAGCAGCAAAACTCACAATAGCTAAATTATGGAAGCAACCCATATGCCCATCAATAGATGAATGGATTAAGAAATTGTGATACACACAAACACACACACACAATGGCATTCTATTCAGGCATTAAAAATATGGCATTTGCCAGTAAATGGATGAAAATGGAGAATGTCATGCTAAGTGAAATTGGCCAAACTCTTCTTTTCTCTCATATGCTGAAGCTAGAGTAAAATAAAGAAAAGAGGGAGGGAAAGATAAGATTACATAAAGAACCAATCAAATATGAATTAATAGATGAGCAAAAGGAAGTCTAGTACAGGAAGTGGGGGAACAGGAGGGAGAAGGGGGGATCATGAACTGAAGTCAATTTCTATGTATATATGAGTGTGTCAGGATGAACCCAACTACTATGTATTACCGTAAAACTCTAATAAAGAAATTCCTTGGTGATTTTCCCAAGCCTCTATGGCATGATCTCCATACTTTAAGATGGCATGCAAAGTTCTTCATAATCTTACATGCTACTCACCTCTGTGATAAGCTTCTTCATCACCCCCTTATTCTCTTATTCTCGTCTCTCTCTCTCCCCCTCTTTGCTTCCCCTCTCCCTCCCTCTCTCTCTTCCCCTCCCTCTTTCTCCTCTCCTCTCTTCTCCTCCTCCCCTGCCATGATTACTGGTCAAACCAAAGCTCAGTGCCTTCAACATACCATGCCTTGGTCACAAATGTTGTTCCCAACTCCAACATTTCCCACATTTCTTCCTTGGCAACTGCAAGACTACTTTTAGGTCTCAGCTTCAGTGTCACTTAAATCTTCCCTGATCCTTGCTTAAAATTGGATTCTATGTTCCTCCAAATGCTCCCTTAATGCCACATGTCCACAATAAACCTCTGAACATACTGAGTATATATAACCTTTTCAAAGACTCTATCCTCTGTGACAGTAGAATTCCATTTTGCTTGACAGTTTATTCTTATCACCACATACTGCACATAGCACAAAATAAATATTCATTTTAGTGTTGCTCCTACATATTTAGAAAGGCTAATGTCAATTATGCACTTGGTATTAATATTTAAATTACCTAGTACATAGTCAATAAAGTGAAATCATAGATATTATATAACATAAAAACACTTGTATTAATGTTTATTGAAAAAGTAAAATAGAGCTGGGCACAGTGGCACACACCTGTAATCCCAGCAGCCTGGGAGGCTGTAGCAGGAGGATTGGGAGTTCAAAGCCAGCCTCAGCAAACTTAGCGAGGCCCTAAGCAACTTATTGAGACCCTGTCTCAAAAATGAAAAATAAAATAGGCTGGGGATGTGGCTCAGTGGTTAAGTATCCCTGGATTTAACCCCTGGAACCAACAACAATAAAAAAGTAAAAGAGAAATGTATATTTTCAGGATGATCACCACTATACATCAAAAGTAAGAAAGAAAGAGAGAGAAGAAAGAAAGAAAGAAAGAAAGAAAGAAAGAAAGAAAGAAAGAAAGAAAGAAAGAAAGAAAAAAGAAAGAAAGAAAGAAAAAAAAAAGAAAGAAAGAAAATTAATTTAGAATAGCATGTTAATACTGGATTGCTACGAATGTTAGAAGCTTGTGGAAATTTTAAAAACATATAATTTCATATAATTTCTAACTGCAAAATATTCTCATTGTAGAAAAGTGAGGAAAGTGTTCAGAGGAAAAGAGTATAAAAATATAGTTTCACCACAGAAAAGACTGGCAACTGTTCATCCTGTGTATGTATGTTAGGGCAGGGGGAGAGAACCTGTATTCCAAAACCACATGGACAAGTGACACAAATAACAAACTGAGTGAAACTAAACCATGAACTCCAGTGTCCTTTGGAAGTCTCCAGATAGTAGTAACCAGAGGCAAATATTCCTTCTCTTGTTTTGCTTCCATCATTCATCCATCTGCTTGTTCACTCCTAAAATGACTCAGAGGGTCTGGAAACCACCAAAGGAAAGCAGGGGGTGCCAGTGACAAACAGGGATGAAGACCTAAGGATTGTAGCAGGGGTCCTGCAGCTTTGGAGAAGAAAGTGAACCCAGCAGAAAAACAAAAGTGCAAGCAAGAAAGGCAAACCTTAAAAGTTTTAAACAGCAGGCAAGACACTGGGCAGACTGGTCCTCAAACATCCCTCCTCTTATTTCGTCAAAATTATCTCAGTATGAACAGGTTCTCCCTTGGTGTTTGAAGAACAAAGTCTGACTTTTCATTCAATATTGACAAGGATAACTTATATTTCTAAGACTATGTCCATAGAACATTTCCTTGAAGACATTCAGAGTACCATCAATGAGAATTTTGCCTTTAAATATCCTCCATGATGGTCAGAATTCTGAATAGAGCTCAGGACTGCCAAAGGCTAATGCTTTCAATAGCTGGGCTATCATTGAAAGACCCTTTTTGTAGTTCTACAAAGTCTCCACCAAACCCAGCTAGCACTCGGTGGTGTCCCAGTGTGTCTCTGTTGACCAGGACATCATCACGGATCTGCGTTGGTGCACCATCTCAACACTTGGATGACCACAGAATGAACAATTTCATTCTCTGCTCTCAGTCCTTCTCTAGCACAGATTTCTCTATCCCAGTCATTCTGTGTCCTTCTCTCTTAGGATCATGATCTTTATATATGCTGGTCCAAATAAAAGACAGTAAATGATAGCTGATGTAGGTAGGAGTAGGGAAACTTGCATTCTTGCTATGATTTTGAAACTCTGTCCCCTCTCATCTGTAATATGGCAGAGGATGATTGACTAATTATATCTAGAGTTATAACCTAATTACATCAGTTCCAGCTCTGATCATCTAAAATTCTGTGTCTAACATATTATCCTTAATGGAATGCCTTAAAGATCATATTTTAATTCAAAACAAATGTTCTAATGTAGGTCTGCATCTAAGGGTAGTTTAACGGAAAGATTGCCTGGCCTGTATGAAGTCATTTATTAAACTCAGCTACCTATAAGGAAGATGGAGAGATGCAATAGAATTAACCTTGGATTTAAAGACAGACAGACAGCTTTGACTCTCATTTGGACATCTAGTTGTGGGAAATTGCACATAGCTCTTAATCTCCTTTGAATCTCTACATCTACATAATGAGAATGACTATACAATCTCTTTTACAAGTTTGTTATTGAGCTGAATAAAATAATGGGATCAAGGTTAGTTATTTAATCAACCAAATCTCAGTGTGGAAGAAGACTTAGGAATTATTCTTGCAGTGGATGAAAACTAGACCTAATGTCTTTCAACACATTCATTCATTCTTAATTCTACTAAGTTCCCCTGCAAGCAAAGGGTATGTGTCCAAGTCCTCTGGGTATCCTAGACTCTGAAATTCTCATTGACTAAGACAATCGATAAAGAAACACTGATTTCATGCTTGTTCCATTATTTAACAACAAATAGAAACAGGATAGGACTGAGTCTTCCAACCCTGTGAACACATGGCACACAGCATTTCCTCCCTTCTAACACGCCAGCAGCTGCAGGATCTTTTCCTGCCCTCCTTCTCGCTCCCCTGTGGGCCCAGGCTGAGTCACACAAATCCTCTTCTCTGTACCTCCGCCTGCCACATCTCTACAGCAGTATCTCCACACTCGCCATTCCTACCCTTCCTACTTGCACGTGAGCTTTTTAAGGCATGGATGAATCTTGTCAAGAAGCATTCAGCACACATTTTGGGATGGATGGAAAGATCAAACAATGGATGAATAAGTAGATGGTGAGGGGGAAAGATGCTTAAATGAATTGTAGCTACACCATACCAAGAAACTTGAAAAATTCCTTCAGCCTTTCTCTTTTCACACTTTAAGGTTTTCTCCTTTAAATATGGGTAAAATCAAAGACAATCAATAGGAACTTTTGAGCAGGTCTTACAGACTCAATAACAAGTGTTACATTTTTTTGCTTCACAAATATGCTCCAGGCAGGCCTTACCTTCACCATGCACTGGCCCTGTTTAGAGAGGACACAACCAAGGTCACAATGGAGGAGAGGGCTCCTGCCAGGATCCCACCTGAATTGACCTTAAGGCAGACGTCATAGCCAACTCCACCTACCTGCACAGCATCCAGAGAGGCGTGCAAGGTGAGAAGAACCACTTTGATCACTCCTTCGATGTTTTCCTGATGTGTTACAGCTAATCAGAATAGCAGGATTCAATTTGACATAATCAAACATGCATGAAATAATGTGATCACCTTTTAACCTCTTCAGGTGGAAACCATCTATTGAACCATGAGACCATGAGTTGCTGGAATATTTTTCATTACAATATAAGATGCTTGACAAATATCTCTAACTGCCTATATGTTTCATTCCTATTTTGTTAATAAAATCCAAATGAGTTGGGTTTCTGCTTTGTTTTATTTTTGTTTGTTTGTTGCCATGGATTGGACTCAAGGGTGCTTTGTACCCACTGAACCATATCCCCAGTTCTTTTTTTTTTTTTTTTAATTTTGAGACATGGTCTCACTAGGTTGCCTACAGCCTAAGTTGCTTAGGCTGGCTTCACACCAGAGCCCAAAAGTTTGGGAGGCTGAGGCAGGAGCCACCATGCCTGCCATGAATTGGTTTTTGCTTTTGTTTTTGTTTTTGTTTTGATTTTGGTACTAGAGATTGAACTCAGGGGCACTCAACCACTAAGCCCTATTTTGTATTTTATTTAGAGACAGGGTCTCATCGAGGTGCTTAGTGCCTCATTTTGCTGAGGGTGGCTTTGAACTCTTGATCCTCCTGTCTCAGCCTCCTGAGCCAGTGGGATCACAGGCATGTACCACCGCACCTGGCATGAGTTGGTTTTTAATCAAGCCATTCCAACATCTCTGTGTCAGGTACTTGGAGTACAAGAAAATACAAGAGTTCATCAAAACCCCACACTCATATTTTTCCCTGCTGTCCTTGATATGGATCATGGTGGGATCTAATGAAGACACCTAAACCTTCCCTCCCTTCCTGCAACAGAACATGCAATAAAACACGACACTGCAGCATAAATGCCAGCATGGTTTTTATTGTTTTTGTTTATTTCCCTGCATGTCAAATTAACACCACAGGATGTGTGCCTTTGTGAGGTAGAGGGTCAGGGAAAAGTATCACATGTGTGCTCACACACACACACACACACACACACACACACACACACACACAAATGAGATAAGACGAGACAGGAGAGAGAGGGAGAGGGCATAGGGGCTGGAAAAACTATATAAATGAATTAGCTTTTAAATATTTTAATCCCCAAAAATTAAAATAGGGAGGATTCCACAAATAAATGATCAGGAAGAGGCTACAGTGGGACTTTCCCCACAGGTGGTTTTGCCCAATTGAGATCCGACTCTTGCTAGGTTCAATACAGACCCTTCCCATCCACCCTGAGCTTTCACTTTTCTGAAGGACCATGAAAAGACACTGCTTTCAAAACCCACCAGCTGATCACATTCTTAACTGAAGAGAACTGTCCACTGGGACTAGAGTGATCACAAGTCTGGATTTTTAAAACAGGTAGGAACAGCATCCCACTGCTCCTGGGATGGCTATGTTTGCTTCTCCTCAACTCCCTTGCCTTCATCTGAACTACCTGAGCACCTCTCCTCCCCTCCATGCATAAGGCAGCTTTGGTCCCACTAAGCCAGCCTCAGAGACTTAAAGGGGACCAGAATGCCTCTACTAGAAAGGTCTTCTCTGTGTTCAAGTCAGAAAGAAACCCTAACTGAAAACAGAAGCTTCACAGATTTCACAGACCCCAAGAGACTCTGACCATCACATTGCCTGGGCTCTGGTGAGTCTGGCTGCTTGCCAGTTATCAGTTTCCTTTGGCTGCTGAAGCAAATGGGTCTCCTTGAGTTAAAGAAAGTCACAGCTGGTGCACAGCTGAGGCTGAGGCAGGAAGATGGCAAGTTCAAAGCCAGCCTCAGCATCTTAGTGAGACCCTGTCTTGAAAGACAAAAACAAAAGGGACTGGGAATGTGGCTCAGTGGTTAAGTGCCCCTGAGTCCAATCCTTGGTACCAAAACAAACACACACACACACAAAAAAAAAAAAAAAGGAAGAAAGAAAGTTGTCAAGGTGTCTGCAGGACTGGATCCTTCTAGAGGTCCCCAGGAATCATTTTTCTTTTAATTTTCCAACTCCTGGAAGCTTCCTGCACTTCTTGGCTTGTGGCACTTTCCCTCCATCTCCAAACTACATTTCCTTTTACTGTTGTTATCACATCTCCTTTTTCTGTTTGTGACCATGCTACCTTCCTCTCATAAAGACCTTTGGGATTACACTGGAACAACCCAAATAATCCAAGAAACTCTCCCCACCTTGAGCTTCTTAATCGAATCTGTGAAGCCCCTTTTACACTGTCGAAATTGGGGAGTTGTGGTTTCATACGGGGTGGCAAGGGAAGGCCCCCTATATGAAGGAAACTTGGGAGAAACACTTGAAAGAAGGGATGGAGGGACCAAGGAGCCATTCAGATGTCCAGGGAAGGAAATTCTAGACAGGGAGTACAGGAAGGAGAGTTGCTGAGCCAGGAGCAAGCCAACTCGCTCCTGAGCAGCCAGGAGGTCTGTGTGGTACAAGCAGGGAGTGGGCAACGGGAGAGAATGGGACCCAGTGAGGTCAGACAGGTCTCAGAAGGCCTCAAATGCCACCCTAAGAACTTGTTTTTATTCTAAGTGAAAGCCAGCAATCAAATAAGCACACTTAGGGTTGAAGATTTTTAGCAATCTTTATTTTATTTTTATTTTTTTAGCTTGCTCACACATGGACATTTAAAAATAGCTGCTAAATGCTTCTTCCGGGGAATGTGAAGCACTCATAATAATAATAAAAAAGCGCCTTGGGCTTTCTTACAACTGGATACATCAAAGGGTTTTCACTAGTAATTTGGGGAGCGTCCGCCTCTGGGTGCCACTGCTGTGATTTCAAAATAGAATTATCTCGTGCGATGTGATTTCTTGAATCATTAGTTTTCCATTTTCTCTTCCTCTTTTCTTTTGGTTCCATTTTTTTTAGTCTGGAGCTAGTATATGCAAGAAGTTTTAAAAAATAGTGGCTCATGGGCAATTGGGTGAGGGGGCCAATTGCAGACAAGAGAAAAGAAAAGGGGGCTCTTCTGGAGATTCAGACAGGACTCAGACATCCTGGATCTGTTTAATCAGAGGAGTGGGGTCTAGTCAGGGGCTCTAGTTTTCAAGAACAACGGGAATATACATCACAGGAAGAGACTGCAGGCCAGGGGAAATGAGGGAAAGAACTTCTCAGCACCCAGTGGGTCACTTGATTTCCTTAACCCTTTCATTTACCAAGAGAACAAGCCCATCTTGCTGCACAGAGACAAATCTGAACAGCAGTACAACCGTCATGAACCAAATCGAACCCTGGTCCCTCCCCTTTAATTACTTGGCTGACAGCAAGCTGAAACTCTTCAAAATTATAATTATCAACAATTCTAACTCATTATGCACTGAACAGTACTTATCTTTGAAGATTAATAATTTTAGCATTATCATGGAAAAATAACAAAATTACTTAATTTCCTTCTTGGCTAAAGCCCCAAATTGTTAAAGGAACAGCCTGTAGGCAGGAACAAGCAAAATGTCACTGGCCCTGAGGGGCTTCCTGGACTAGCATTCCTGAGGTGGCCACAGAATGGGCACAGCAGACAGCAGGGCTCAGGAATTAGGACTCTCACCCTCTGGGTTCTCTTACCTGCCTTTTCTCATCTCTGACTTCCTAGACTAGTAAAGAGAGGTGCCTGGCACAGTGGATGAGAAAATATCTCAGAGATGCAGATTCTTTTCCTGAATATTTGGTCCCATGGTCTAGCCACAGGCCTACATATTTAGGTCTGCAGTGTACTGTGGGGCATTATTTTATAATGAGAAACAATGGAAAGATGAAAGAAATAGAAAAATGAACCCAGGCATGAAGGGAATAGGCACAAACGGAATTACAGGGGAGGTGGGCACAGAGCCACCTGGGAACCTCAGGGCCCTTGGAAGAGCACTCCAGTTTGGTCAGTAGCAACACACAAAGCAAATAAAACATTCTGGGGCCTAGATTTGGTCCACATAGTGCCAGTTGGTGACCTCTGGAACAAACCCAAGAGTCCTTGAAGTTCTGTGGGAATGGAGAGAGTCTCATTTTGCAAAGCTCTCCCTAGGTACCAGACTTAAACTCTAAGTTATCTTTGTGCAAAATATCTCTATTCTAAAGAATGCAAAATAGTTATATTTATAACAGAAGGAGGCAGAAGTCACAAAGTCACTAACTTCTTAATAATTCTTAGATGAGAAAAATCCAGGACTCCAGACCTGGACAGGCTCAGAGGCATGTTGGCTCCTCCTGGCCATAACCATGGCTAGCTTGAGGATATAGAGTCTAGCTACACGCTTACATGACAAAATCCCCTGTCTCCTCCCTTCCCCACACCCCAGTCACTATGCTCCTCCTGAATTGGCTTTTGTGTCTAGTCCTTGACCATTTCAAGCTTCTTCCCATGCCAGTGATTTTGATCTAGCATATTCCTCTGCCTGAAAACTGCCCCATGTTCTTCCCTTGTATCTTCCTCAGATGTCTGCTGTAATGCCACCATCTCAGAGGGGGTTCCCTGGTCATCTTCCTTAAAACAACATGTATCTTGTTCCACACTCATGCACTTGGCCAGCACATTCACCTCATTCTCTTCAAAGCACTTATTACTTTCAAAAATAATCTCATTTGTTTAATGTTTGTTGTTTCTCCTTGCAAAAGCTGGAGCCTTGCCTGTGTAGTTACCCACTGTATTCCTAAAGGGCCTGTGGTTTCTCTCTCAACCTCTAGTGGTATTTTTTTTTTGTTGTTTAATATTGTGTTCTGACTATGAGTCAAGGACAGACCCTCAGGGATGCCCAGGATCCCTACACCATGACTTGACATGTGGGACATGTGTGTCCAACCTCAACTCTCCTTGGGTTCATGCGCAGGCCCCTCCCTGGAGTCAGAGGGTAGGGTGAAAGCTGGGTTAGAGCCCCTCTGGCAGGTGGCATAAAGCAAGGCAGGGGAAGATTCTTTAAATTCCTAACACATACTTCATTAGTCTAAAGGGCTTAAAAAGGATATTTCTGAAGATAAAGTCATTAAGCATCTCATGATGAAAACTGCAGCACAGTAAACTCCTTTGAAGGAGGACCCCCTTCTAAGTTTGATGTCTATGAGTCCAGTCCTGTCCCAGTCCCTAGGTCAATGCCTGTGATAGGGAGGGCAAGAACGAATGAACAAATAAGCAAGTCAACAGACCAGCAAGCCCATACTCCACTTACACACTGCCCATCTTGTGGGCAAACTGGCCTGCGTGTCATGAATGAAAAACTTCCTTGAGAGCACACCATCCATAAATCATCCTATTAGGGGATCTGGCGGTAGGAGAAAATGAATAAGGAGCAGACTTCATGAAATCGTCTGTCTAGTAGTAGAGCTCAGATAATGCCCTCAAACAACTCCCATCTGAGGTGAAAAATGAAAAGTGACCTAAGGTACAACGTGATGGCAGCTCAGAGATCTATATAGCTTCAGGGATCACAAAAGGTTTTATGAAAGAGGTGGCATTTAAGTGGGCCTTTAAAAAAGATATGGGATTTGGTCATAAAGAGATTCCAGGAAATGGTAACAAAGTCACAAAGGGTAAAAGGTGGAAAGACAGAATTATGAACAGTGCAGAGGTAATGGTGTTCAGGAAGGAGGTTGGAAAACAGAATGGACAGGTAGTTCAAGACCAAATACAGAGTTTTGGGCCTCTGAGTATTTCTGAGCAAAAGATTGACACTGTTCAGAAGTAATCTGGCTGTGCTAATATACAGTTATCTAGTTCTATGTGACAAAACACCACAAATTTAACAACTTAAAACAATACGTATTCACTGTCTCAGAGTTTTTGTGGTCAGGAATTTGGATACAGCTTAGTGGGTTCTCCTGCTTCAGGTACTAACAAGGCTGTGCTGAAGGTACAGGGCAGGGCTGAACAGCCTCACCTAAGGCTCAACAGAAAAAGCTTCCAACTTCACATGGTTGGTAACAGAATTCAGTTCCCCATGCACTGCTGGCCAGAGACTACCCTTGCCATGTGTGCCTCTCCAAACACAGCATCTCACTTCACCAAGGTCAGCAGGAAGAGTCTGTAAGCAAGGCAGAAGTCACATTCTCATGTAACCTAATCCTGGCGGCAGTATCCTATCCCCTCGCATTTTCCATAATCTACTGGTTACAAGAAATTCACAGTTTCTGTCCACCCAAGCGGGGAGAATTTCACAAGGGAGTGGACACCAGTAAATAGGTATCATGAGGCCAGCCCTGGAAGTGGCCTTTCATACTAGGATAGGATGCATGAGATCAGTGGAGACTCCAAAGATGGAGAAATCATGAAAGAGGTTCTGACATTGGTCAGGAGGAAAATTATTAAACCCAATGAGAAAGGAGTTACTTTAGAAAAAATGAGTGTTTATGAGAGTATTCTCAGTGGTAGAATTCACAGGACTTAGCATCTAACTCTATGTGGATGCTAAGGGAGAAATAGAAAATAAAGGGATTCCAAGTTTTTGCTGTTGTTGTGGGGGTAAAGCGTAAAACACTGAATTGAGATCCTAGAATCCTACTCAAGGTGACCCTACTCTTGGCAATGCTGAATTTCAAGACAGCTACCGAAGATGGAAATCCATCTTTGGGATTCATCTGCACACAGGTGACAGCTGACAACCCTGTGATTGCATAAAGAGAAGGGAGCTATCTTATCTCTTCAAATGAGGAAGTCCTGGCAAGTCCCTCCCTCTTGGAATTCCAGCCTGACTTCCAGGCTAAAGTCATTCAGAAGGGCCTGAAGAGCACCTCCAAGTCAAAAAACAAAACAAAACAAAAACTTTACTATGTCTATGAGATCTGCCAAGAGCCAACTACTTGGAACACTGGTCTCAGCAGGATTTTTCCAGAGACAAAAAAGGTCTAGCTGCAGAAGGATCTTCAATAAACACACATACACTGGGTTATAAAACAATGATAAAAAATAACACTTTCATTGTATATTGCTTCTCAGTATTTTCAAATTACCTAAATTATGAATCGAACCTTGAAACCACATACTATTTCATTTTACAGATAAGAAAACTGAACCTTATCCTAAACCACCCAGACAGAAGGGAGGACGAGAGTCTCTGACTCCTGAATCCTTACCCAGACTCATTTCCTTCCAAACTATAAACCCCCAAATATGGAATCTACATCTAAGGTGGATTCTCCTAACTTTTCATGAACAAAATCAAGGACTTGTTTCACTTAACACAAAAGCATGCACACATATCCCAAAGTTCTCAGGGGCTAATGAAATATTTTGAAGTCTCAAAGACCCCATATTTTCAAGTCAAGAAGTGATCTTGAGATATTGAATTGGATGGGAACAAGAAGCCCCTGGCCTCTCCAGAGAAGCCTTCCTTTTGTAAGAAACTCAAGTTGAAGGTTAGGGAAACTCGGCTGGCTCCCTTGCTGCAGTTATCTAGCACGGAGCTGAGCAAACTTTCCAGCCAGCCCAAAAAACCCAAGGCATTCCCTATTGCCAATCCATATCACAATCAATGTTGATTGAATGTCTGAATGTAATTTGAATGAAAAGCATTTCAAAGCACAAAGGTTCTGTTCCCAATAAGTTTAGTCTATATAATCAAATGCATTCTTTCTGGCCCAATCAGCAGAGGCTTGGCAGAATAAAGGTCTTTGGTATGAACTAAAAAATCCAAGCTTAAATCTTACAATTGGCCCTTTGAGGGTCGTTGACTCGGCAAGTTTTACAGTGGTGTACTGAAATGAATACTGCCTCTATGCAAAGCAACAGGAGGTCACATTATAATTAGAATGCAATCAGTGGAATTGGTTATGGCTTGGTTTTCTTCCTGAAATGACAATCTATGCCACATCTGCCATTACATTAATATTTTCTGCATTACTAGAACAGAGGGAGGGGATCAGGAGGAGGGGGAGGCAGTGTCTTTCCACTGAGCAGCTGATAGAGTTGTCTTGAGCTAGAAGTCTGCATGAGCTAATCAAGGCCCAAAGAGTTCACCTTTAAAATACCCAAACCATCTGGCAGACTGTCCCATGATAAATCTCAATGATAAATGTCTCCGTTTTGATGTTACAAAGGAACCGCAGACCTGCTCACTTCTGGCACAGCTGAAAACATACTGGCAACAGTAGAATAGAACTCAGATGTCCCAAAATAGAGAAGTAAATCATTTTGACCTGCAGGGCATAATATATTTAGAGAAAGCCTGATTGTAATAAAAAGGTTGGACTCATCACAGTTTCTGCTACAGGAGTGGCGATATATTTCCTGGTAATACCTCTCGGTTTAGTGAAAACTCCAGCGTGTACAATTTAAAAGTCTTCACTCTCGGCACCCCCTGCTTTCTTTTTGTGTGAGTCCTCAGACATCTTCCTTTGCTACTTGTGAACCACAGGAGTGGCCTCTCTGGTTCTCGGGCATCCTGCAGGGGAACCATTGAGGCGAGCATGCCTTCAGAATGATTAATCCGTTTGCCTTTCAGAGGTCTGTTTTGTTGGGCCCACGGCCACTGCCAAGAAAGGACATACTGTGACCACCAGCACCAGGAAGCAAAGGCACAGCCTCTAAACTCAAGGTTAGCCCAGACCTGGTGCCGAGAGGGACTTGTAAAATAAATTATGTCGTGTGGTTTTGGAAAGTAGACTTTTATGTCCAGCCAAGCTTCAGAAACAAATTATGGAGTGGTCAGTTGGCCTTACTTATTTCATCTTTTCCCCTACAAAAGTTAGGAAATTAATTAAACATGGATATGGAGTGTTAAGGGCAAGGTACTAAAGTCTCCCAGTGCTAGTGGTCCCTGCCTCCTTCTCTGGATAGACACCCAACTTTTCAACCCTTGCTGGCCCTAAAGCTCAGAGGGAAGATCTCAGCCCAATAGACAGGTGGCCAATAACAACAGAGCCTCCTCTGCTCAAGGTCTCCTGGGGAGCTCCCCGGGATCTTTTGACAACTAAGCAGAGCACAGTCTCTTTTTCCACTCTGGTCTACTTGGTTGCAACAGCTTAACCAATTCCCTCCACAGCTGCTGGGGTCAATTTCTGGTGACTAATGGGAAAGACAGATTTCCCTTCTGTCCCCAAGAAATGGTTTAATAAAATGGATTCTGCTCACACACCCAAAAGGGAAACCAGAAACAAGCATGGGAGGTGACGTGTCTCCAACCAAAAAGGTTCCAATCGCACCCTTTTGGTGTCCAGACAAGTTGGCAAAAAAGAAGGGAGGCAAACTCCCTGGGTGAAGCAGAGCTGAGGAGAGCGGTGGGGGCCCATGTAAAACCCACTCGTGCCTGCACCAACACGAGTCTGTGATCACTCAAGTCCCAGGGAAAGGAGTGCACATAAATTTGAGGTAACTATTTTCAATAAAACTTTTTAAAAAATATATTCTGACAGTTCATTTGGAGGGGAAAAGACACAGTAATTTATGGGCTGTTGGCAACTCGATGGGAGACACGTTACTCCGTACCTTCTTGTCTGCCCTGGGCCAAGCAACACTTATCTAGCTATGTGGCTATCTTATAAGTCCGCGCTAGTGGTGCAGAGAGGACACGCCCACTGGATCACTGGCATCGACCCCTTTTAATCATTTCTCTGGCTCTCACCCGAATCCCCTCCACGTCCCTGACATCTTGTTAGTTTAGAAGTGTGCAGGAAAGAGCATGCTATTCAGCTGACATTCCTGCCGTTTCAGAGTGAGGGGAAAAGAGTGGGGTGGGCTCCTCATGCTGCTGGGGAGGAGCGCTGGAGGACAGTTACAGATGAAAGGATTGTAGTGTCACTCTCCTCTCCCACCATATGGGCTCTCCCTCTCATATCTGATTTATGACTCCTGATTATCTCAGATCCTTTGGCTAGGTCACTTTCCAAATGTCTTCCTACTGTTGAATACGTGGATGCCAATATCAACCCCCAACACACAGGGAAAGGAAGAGATAAAAATGATGGTGTCAGTCCTTTTGCTTGGCCCCAGTCCCTCTCCACCAGGCAGGGTTTCCGGTTTTGTTCTGATCATGAAACAGGTAACCCAGGCTGATTCTCTTTTCTTGTCCGATATGGATTTATTTATTTATTTCTGGTACTCAGAACCTAGGGGTATTTAACCACTCAGCCACACATCCCCTGTCCTTTTTATCTTTTCTTTTGAGTCAGAGTCTTGCTAAGTTGCTGAGGCTGGCCTCAAACTTGTTATTTTCCTGCTTCAACCTCCCAAGTCAATGGGATTATAGGCATGTGCCATCAGGCCCAGCTTACCTGATTTTTAAAGCAAGACAATCTGAGATGACATTCACCAGAAAAGCAGGTAGATTGAGTGAAAATACTCACAAACCGTGTATTTAGCAATGCTATTATATGCTCATGATCATATCACTTGCTTTCTTTTATTTTTATTTTTTAATTGTTTTTTTTATTTATACAGACTGCATTTTGATTCATTGTACACAAATGGGGTACAACTTTTCGTTTCTGCGGTTGTGCACGGTGTAGATTCACACCATTCGTGTAATCATATACATACATAGGGTAATGATGGCTGTCTCATTTCACTATTCTTTCATACCCCCGGCTCCCTCTCTCATTTCTATCTATGAAATCCAAAGTTCCTCCATTCTTCTCTTACCCCCCATCCCCCACCCCCATTATGTATCATCATCCACTTCTCAGGGAAAATATTTGGCCTTTGGTTTTGGGGGCTTGGTTTATTTCACTTAGCATGATATTCTCCAATTCCATTCATTTATCTGCAAATGCCATGATATTATTCTCCTTTATGACTGAATAATATTCCATTGTGTTTATATCACTTTCTAGTGGCTCCCATCAAAAGCCTATCAGTGATGGAGGAGGACACTAGTGGGACAGACTGCCAGCCAAGTCCCAAAAAATATGGAACACCCCCTTTCTCTAGAAACATGGTAGCTTCCAGTCATTCTCTTCAGTCAGAAATCCCCATGGGTTCCAGGAGAAAAACAAATAATCCTCAACTACCTAGTCATCCCCAATCTACTGACTGGATTCCAATCTTTCACAAGGAATGTTTGTATCCGGCGTCCCCAAAACAAAACAAAATGCTGTTGGTGACACTCTCCCAGGGTGTGCTGCTGCAGTTATGTGGTTTATATTTCATTCCCACCAATCCTCTTCAATTCATCATTTTTTTCAAACTGTTTTAGGGATACTATTCTTTTTGGATTGCCGGTAAGTGTTGGAAATAGTCATTTGTTCGTTTGATAAAAATTACTGACTACCAAGCACCAGACAAGATTTAGAGCTACAAAGAAAGTTCTCCAAGAATTTGACAATCTGGCTGGAATTGCCTAATGTAAGTCTTATGTTAAGAGAAAATAATATGGTAATCTGAGCCGAACACACACGAGACGAAAGAAAGAAGGAAAAGAACGCCTAAGCAAAAAAACACAACTAGCTCTCCTCCCTGTGGTATGGAGGCAATGTGCTCTTGGGAACAGATTCAAATGTACTCATCAGTGACTATTGTCAGCATTATGAGGTGACAACATTTATGACATATAAGTGAAGCCAAAGCTGCCCTCTGAGAGCCAGGCCTGTATTTCATTCCCATCCGGATCACCCATGTTGTGTGAACAGAGGGGCAACGACTACATTTGACAGTTAAGCAAACTCTCAGGGAAGTTCCGGCTGAGACGGTTGGGCTGTGGGTCCAGAGAGGCATATTACACAGAAAGGCAATGGTGAGGCAATCAGGAGAGACAGCCAGGCTGGGCGGGGGCATGATGGGGCAGGAGCCCTGAGGAACCTAGACCTAGGACAAGAAATGCTGTTAGCTTCATTCAACTTGGTCGCCCTTCATATCAGAGGAGACTGTCCTTTCTGCTCCTGCTTCAGTTATTCTCCTGCAATCCGTTATTTAATCCGGGTGACATGTGTCCTTTCACCTTTTCAAGGTCAGGGAGCTGTGAAACTTTGTGGAGAATTTAGAAGTAACATGTTGGGAACACAAAAGCCCGCTCTTCTTCCTAGAGTTGCTCTAGTTCTGGGAAGTAAGCCCAAAAGAAGGCATAAGGGAAATAAATCACATTTCTTTCATTGTTTGATTTGAATTTTATTTTCTAAGCCATGTGGGTAATGCCTAACGTGTTTCAGGAAATGACAATGGAAGAAACGCTCTGGGGAGATTAAGCCTTTATGCCCTTCCAGGGATTAAGCCTGTCTGGGCACACTCTCCCCCAGCTGATTACTAACAGACCCAAAGAGAACTGACAGTGACCATCTCCCAGCCTAAAGTTAATAATAACAACAGTAGTAGTAGTGCTAGTGCTAGTATAATGGTAGCTCTCTTTGCAGTCTGTTGGGAAGAGCAATGTGTTCCTCCCCAAAAGTGGGTGGGCAACTCTGAGACTTAATATGGGGTCTTCATTCAAGAAGTCATAACTCGACATGGTCTAACCTTAAAGTAAACAAACCCAAGTCAAGATTCTTAATCCTTAGACCAAAACACATCCTTCTCCATCGTGAAGCCCATAAGGAATCTCTGTAAGGCCTGTTTTCATCTTTGTGGAGTACTATTATTTTTTTTTAATACTTAACAAAATATATGGTTACCAATGAAAAACAAAAGAACGTGGTCTTTCAAAGAAAGAGAGTGATAAAAGATCTTTAGATTCTCACCTCCCACTGCCTCGGCTTTCTTTTGTCCTCTCATGGCAGATTCCAGACAATGGATTGGAATCTCCGAATGGTCTATACCTATTTAAGGTCTACACCATAAATGGGATTATCCTCCCTTCAGTTTCTGAGAAGGGTTATTTTAATTAAAATGAAATAATCACTTCCTTGCTGTTGCACTGTATTTGGTATCACCCTGTTCCTCCTGGCTGCATTAGACTCAATGGCAGTAGGAGAAGAGAGTGGCCTGCGTGCATGACCTTCTGTCTCACAAATTTGAGAGCCATCAAGAAACAGAGACCAAGGAACAGACTGGAGAGCCCAGAAATAAATCTATGTGTTTATAGTCAATTGATTTTTGACAGAGGTGCTAAGAACACACAATGGGTGAAGGACAGGCTCTATAATAAATGGTGTTGAGAAAACTAATTATCTATATGCAGGAGAGTTAAATTAGACCCTTATCTCACATCATATTAAAAATTAACTCAAAGTGGATTAAAGACTTGAACATCACACTCAAAGTTGTGAAACTACTGGAAGGAAAAATAGGGGGAAAGCTCCATGACATTGGTCTGGGAAATAACCTTGTGGATGTCATCCCCAAGGCACTGACAACAAAACTGAAAACAGACAAATGAGATTATATCAAACAAAAAAGCCTTTTCACCGTAAAGGAGACAGAGTGAAAAGACAACTTAAGGAAGGGGAGAAAATGTTGTCGAACCAGGCATCTGGTAAGGAGTTAGTATCCAAAATATATAAAGACTTAACAATTCAGTGGTCGGAAAATAATCCAATGACCAAATGGACAATAGATCTGGATAGACATTTCTCAGAATACCTACACATGGCCAACAGGTATTTGAAAAAACTGGTCAATATCATTAATCTCCAAGAAAAGGAAGATCCAAACCACAATCAAATATTACCTATACCCTCTAGAATAGCTATTACCAAAATACAAATGTAAGAGAAGTTGAGGACATGGAGAAAGCAAACCCTTGTATGCTTTTTTTTTTTTTTTTTTTTAATTGTATAGCCATTGTGGAAAACAATATGGAGTTTCCTCAAAAAATTAAACATAGAACTACCACATGATCCAGCAATACTACTGCCAGGTATATTCCCAAAGGAAATAAAATCAGCATTTCAGAAAGATATCTGAACTTCTATATCCATTGCAGCATTATTCAAACAGCCCAGATAAGGGATCAACCTAAATGTCCATGAATAGATGAATGGGTAAAGAAAATTCAGTGTGTATACACAATAGACTGCTGTTCAGTCTTTAATAAGGACGCCCTGTTATTTGTGACAAAGTGGATGAAACTGGAGGAAAATTATGTTATGTAAACTATGCCAAGCAAAGAAAAATGCTACACAGTCTCACTTATCTATGGAACTGGAAAAAGTTAAATTCACAGGAGCAGAGAGTAGAATACGGGTCACCAGGGGCTAGAGGGTGGGGAGACTGGGAAGAGGTTGGTCACAGGACTCAAATTTCAGTTACATAGTGGGAGTAAGTCAAGAGGTATATTGCACAACATGGTGATGTCATTAATGAAATGCAGAGTATCTTGAAAATTCCTAAGGGAGTAAATCTTACGTGCTTTTGCCACCAAAGAAAAGCATGTGAGGTAACACATTAGTTAGCTCAATATAGCCATTTCTAAAAACTACGGTGTTTATATATTTGAAATCAAATTGTACATAAGTGCATACAATTTTTACTTTTAAATTATAAAAAAAATTTACAGGAAAAAATGTAAGCGTCATCCAATAGAACAAGTCTGTTACCTTGACCTAATTGATACTTTCAGCTCCTCAACCATAAAATGGGGTAGTTATTGTTGCCTTTCCTGTTCCAGATGGGATTATGAAGATAATTTTGGAAACTGAGTTACAAAAACTAAATAGTTTAATACAAATCATCACCAGAAAGGACAGTTAAATGTGCTAAACAAACAATTGAGATTGTTTCTAAGGTATTGTCAATATCACTAGAGTTTGGATTTTCTTTTTTAGCTGTACCAAACTAATGTTTAGACTGTCAACAATGAGATACCATTCTACCCTCAGACTATACTTTGATAACCCAGACAATGGGTAAATATTTAAAATTTTTCATTTGTGCTAAAATAACAAGACTCCTTGGTGGTATAGTCCCCACAAATCTACAAATATATTTTGCATAGATCTCAAAGGAGACTCAGAGTGGTTACCTTTAAAAAAAAGCATTTTACTACCTGATCTTCAACCTATTAATACAAAAAGCTCCTTATGACCATAGAAGATTAGTTTCCATGAAAGACAAGAGTGAGGAGAATCTGGAGCTAGGCTGATGTAGAGGATTTTATTATTGTGATTAAAGGAAGAGTGGACTGCATGAATAGCTTTCTAGTTGTTTTATTTCATGCTGAATAAGGTCACCAAGGGAGAATAATTTTCACTACCAAAAATTAGCCTAAACCTTAGTTTAATTTGCATGGCTTTCCACCCTAAGTGTGGATTCTGTCAAGCATAAACTATATTTACCAGCCATAATGGATCTTGGCAGTTCAGAAAATTGCAGTTTGGTCTCTATTACACATAAACCACCAATGGAGAAAATGCCATCAGGATTGCCAATAAAATACATAGTAGGATATCCTTACTTATCCTGCAGGCAGCAACACTGACATGCCTTCTGGTCTTCCGCAAAACAAAACAAAACAAAACCAAAAAGAGCCTCATCAGCTTCTGGTACCATTTCAGGCTGCCCATCATGCGAGGGTGCCAAGGATCATAGTGAATCCCAGCCTCTTTGTCTGCAGCTCACAGCACTCCATGAGCAAACGAACTACCTTCTCTGGAATTAGCTAAAGTAGCTTTAGAGGGAAAAGTGCTCCTTCCTGCATCCCTGTCTCCCTAAAATCTGGGAAAGTTGTTAGATTCTGCTAATGTGCATCCTGAGTACAGAGAACCTCTATGAAATACTGGTCGGAGATTTTATTCCCTCTCATAGTGCCTGAACTGGAATATCTTCATTAAAGAATGGAGTTGCTACAGAGGGAAAATGTTTCCTTTGGATGGTAATTCCTTGCATTCCTGTTGTTATCATCTGTTGAAAATTCCTGAATCTCTTTCTCTGGAGCCAAGAATGCTAACTATCTCAACTTGAATATACAAACAGGCGCCCAAATAAAACTTATCACCTCTGGTGAACCCTTTCATATCTCCTGGAAATCTTTACCACAGTAGTACATATATCAATAAATGGTAATATGAACCAGGGGTAAATGCAAAACATGGGGAAGGGATCTGACCACTCAGCATGGACACTGACCACTGAGCTGGTACAAGGTCCGAGAGTCTGACTGCTCCAGACTGTGCCCAGTGTCAATTCTTAATTAGGGGATTACAGAGCTTACTGGCAGTTTGGAGGTCCCAGAGGAAAGGCTAAGTGGAAGTGGCAATGAAGAGAACTGGATCTTGGAGAAGTTGCCATGGAAGTATTTCAATGTTTTAAGAGCAAAGATGGCAGCTATGGCACATAGAGGCTGAAAGCCAGCCTCGGTGTACCATTCGCTCAACATGGACTTTCCTTAGCCTTTTGTTCAACTTCATCTGCAATCCAGCTTTTCTCCCTGCTGCTTCTCACCACCACCACCTCTGTCCCATGCTGAAGCCTCATCATCTCTTGGCTGGTTGAGTGAACTTCTCACCTGGTCTCCCTGTCTCCAGTCTGGTCTTCCTCCTACCCATCTTCTCCCCCAAAGGATCATCCTAAGATGTCCATTCATAGCCACTGTTCCCAAGAAGGTATATGAATGGCTGATGAGAACATGAAATGATATTCAGTATCACTAACCATTAGGAAAATTAAACTCAAAACCCACCAGAGTGACTATCATTTTTTAAAAAATCAGAAAATAAGCACTATTGATAAGGATATGGAGAAATTGGAATCCTGTGCCTTTGTTGGTAGGACTGTGAAATAGTGCAGTCACTAGAGAAAATCGTACACTAGTTCCTCAAAAAAGTAAAAAGGGAATTACCACATAATCCATCAATTCCAATTCTGTGTATATGCTCAAAAGAATTGAAAACAAGTCTCAAAGAAATACATAAATACATGCATAGTTATGTTCACAGCACCATTACACAAATAGCCAAAAGACAGAAGCAACCTTTCATCTCTGATTATGTCGAATTCTGGAGTCAGAGTATGTACCATGTTTTCATAATAAGAACAAAAGTTACAAAATTGCTTTCCAGAAATATTTTAAAAAGTTACTTCTGGAAAGAGGAAAGATAGCATCATTATTGACATTTTTTAGGAATTATATGTCTTTTTAATTCTGAGTTGTTATGACCCATCAGTAATGAGATTTATTTATAAATATTTCATTTCTATTAAATTTGAATGTTCTATTTCACCTTGAATGTCTAGTTTTGCTCAGTCACATCTTTTATCCAGGTTTTCTACTGGATTTTGTAGTTAGAACTTACAAAACTCTTCCTGTAATAGGGGGATAAAAGCCTTTAATTGTTGAAAACTATCATCTCCTAACTGTGTTAATTTTGCTGGTAATGTAACAGGTACATAAAATATGTTTTATGATACAAAATAACTTTTAGAATTGTAAGACTATTAGTATCTTTGACAAATTAGGACATTGGCTCTATTCACAGCATAACCCCAATCTTAAATATGGGGTGTGAGGTTGTAATGATTAACCCATCCTGTTATCTTGCAAACACTGAGGACATGTTCTTCTACCAAGATGGAAGGTATTAAATAAAACAGAAAAGAAATGACATTTTATCTTCCCAGAACTACTTTCAAACTGGTGAATGGAAAAGTATCAGCTTAAGGGTCTCTGTTACCAACTATGTTCCAGTCCAACAAACTTCTCAGTAGAGGAAATACAGCCCTGTATATTCTTGAAAATGGGTAAGCAACATTAGTGACTTGTAACATTGGGATATTGAGGGTCTAAATGTTTCAGCCTTAAAGTTAATTCATTCATTTATGCTTTCAACAATTTATTGAGCATTCACTTTGTAACTCAAGTAAGACCAAGAGCATAAAATAGAATAAGTAACATGTAGACTCTATGCTTAAGATGATCCTTGTTCAGTGGAGGGGAGAGTAACATAGAATCCAACATGTATAATAGCAGGCAGGTCTAGCAAGTAGACAGAGTACTTAGAAATGTTCACATTTTAGAGTTCTAATCAAGTGTTCAAAGTCCCTCTGGGTTTTGTCTTCTTTGTCTTAAATTACAGTGTTAGACACTTATGATGGTAAAACTCACCAGAGACAAAATGAGTCAGCTAAGGTTTATTATTAGCAGCAAATATTTATGAGCACTTGCTGTGGGCACTCCAGAGATGTTAAGAAGTCTGACACACAGTTCCTATCCTACCGTACTCTAAAGTCAACTTAGGAAAACAGGATGAATACACAAGAAATAAAAATCTTAACAAGAAGCAAATGAATGGAGAAGCATATGTGGGGCGTAGAGTCAGAGGAGAGAGAACTCACTTCAGGCAAGGGAGATAAGGTGGAACGAGAAGGAGATATAGGAATCTTCATTGGGAAGATCAGAGGGCCTCCCAGAAGTAGAGGGCATGCTCCTGACAGTGCCAAGCTATCTTTAGACTTGCAAGGTCATTTTTATTTATTTATTTATTTACTGGTACCAGGTATTGAACTCAGGGGCACTTAACCACTGAGCAACATCCCTGGCCCTTTTTTGTATTTTATTTTGAGACAGGGTCTCACTGAGTTACTTAGCACCTCGTTTTTGCTGAGGCTGGCTTTGAACTTCCAATCCTCCTGCCTCAGCCTCCTGAGTGAGCAGCTGGGATTTCAGGTGTGTACCACTGCACCCCACTATTGTCTGAATAGTTATCGATGCATAAGTGGTTCTGAGGCTCTGCAATTTGACCAGTTCATTTGTTTCAGAGCTAGGAAAATTAGGTCAAAGAGAAGAAGCAACACATGAAAGAAACTTAGGCCAAAAGAGCAGCAAGATGGCCTGCCAGTTAAGGAGAATCAGCACACAAGCCTACTGCTATGCTGCTGCCTCTTTCTTTACTACTAGAATTTGGAAAAGATAGAACAATTGAGTTCAGAGATCACAGACAGACTACACACACTACAAACTGTACCTCCTTCACTCAGGGACCCTTCTGAAAGGACAGGGCTTTTCCAGGGCTCCAGGACACTGGCTATGCTGAGGCATTCAATAAAAACCCCTAAGAACATTACTGTACAAATTAGTTGGTATTTAATTTTAGCGCTCCCTTACACTCTTTAAGAGGCATCAACTGAAATACAGTACACTTATTTGCTACATAAAAGTAAAAGCAAAATAAAAGTTTCAGGTATAGCGGAATCATAAATCTTGGAATTTAAGTTCCTCTCCTCGGGCAACTGAAAGCCAATTCTGCATTTCCTCTTACTTGCTGACAGCCTCTTGGGGCATTCAAATGGGAAAGAGTTGAAAACCAGGATTTCCGGTTCAATCTAATACTGGACAACACTTAATGGCTTAAGTAGATTAATAATACTCTTGCTATTGGAATTTGGCCTTTCACCACCTTTCTCCATAGCGTTGCCTGGACTTGATCTGCCGGGAGGCTAAATGTTGAAGAGTCTTTTACCAGACCTGCTCTTGTTCAGCACACGTCTGGAACTGACAACCCAATTTCGACACCAATCAATCAGTAAAAATTTATTGGCTGCTATTATGTTCCCCACACTACCTATGATATTGGCAGAGTTCTAGAAAAATTATAAAATATGTTCGCTTTCTCAAAGAAGTGAAAATTGAGTTGGGTTTTCCATGTGAATATTCATGGAAGAAATAGAAATCCAAACAAAATCATTATCAATAGAAAGCTCTCAAGTTCAGAGGGCTTCAATGCTACAAGCTAGGGAAGTGTGCAGGAGACAAACAGGAGGCAAGGGGCTCTGGAACCTTAGTGGGGAGGTGAGTTCTGAGACGGCCTTATAGGCAGCATCACATGTGAATCAGAAAACGGCAGAGAGAAAAGAGGTCTAAATTAGGTGATAATATAAATAGAGATGAGACGCAACTATGAACTAATGAAAGACAGCCTTACTGGAAGTTATATGGTTATAGCAAACAGAAATCAGCTTGGCTAGATAAAAAAAAGTGGAAGTTAGACATTGATCTAAAATATAAAAAAATTGTTTTCAAATGTGTCTCTCTCCATTCAAATGTATTGTTCCCATGGCTGAAGCCACTATTGATATCTGTAATATTTTGACAAGGTATTTGGCATATAGGAGATACTAACAAATATCTGCTGAATGAATAAGTTGGTTCATAGATAAATGTACAGGAGCGAATTCTACCTAAAATACATGGATCTAAGTATATTTTAATATGAAAAATAATTTCAGTTTTACTATAAATGCCATGCTATCCTCAGCCAAACACCCAGAGAACAAAGAAACCATTCATTCAATAAGAATTATTGAACACGGACTGTAGACATATTTCCCCAAACAGGATGGATGAGGACCTGGCTCTTCTCGAACTCACAAATGAGTGGAGGTAGAGGTGAGATGGAAGGAAGGAAGGAAGGAAGGAAGGAAGGAAGGAAGGAAGGAAGGAAGGAAGGAAGGAAGGAAGGAAGGAAGGAAGGAAGGAAGGGAGAGAGGGAGGGAGGGAGGGAGGGAGGAAAGGAGGGAGGAAGGGGAAAGAAAGAGGAAGTAGGAGGAAAGGGGGAGGAGAAGAGGGGGAAGAAGGAAGGAGGAAGGAGGAAGGAAGGGGGGAAAGGAAGGAAGAAAGACCAAAGGAAGGCCTGAAACAAGGGAGAGAGGAAGGAAGCCCAGTACCTCAAGTGTTACAAAGACAGTGAAACACTGACAAATAGTGACAGTAACCAGTGGGTAGGTGGGCTAGGCTCCTTTAAATGAGTGATCTTCACTGGAGGGGAAACCTCATTGACAAAAGAAGCCAGACTCATACCAATTTTAGGGGGCTCTTCTAGTCAGGGCCAACTGCCCTCTCTGAAAAAGTTATCCAAGAAACTGAAGGGTGGCCGCTGTGTCTCCAGAATGGTGCAGAACTGGGGCACAGAGGACCCAGAGCCTGCAGAGAGCAGAGCCACCCACAGAGGACTGGAAGGTCTGGAGGAAGCTCACAGCTAAAGGGACAAAGTGCACGGAGTTCCCAGAGGAGCCCAGCACCAAGGGCCAGCTCTCTGGAGGGAGGCCTGTTTCCATCAGATTGCACATTTGTCTCGGGGCCTGGATGTGGTTGTAAATTCAGATCAGACCTCAAAATTCCGGAACCATTCTCTAATTTATCTGCAGATGATGGAGACATGTCACTTCAGGATTCTATTCATTTTTCACAATAGTTAAGGCAATGATTCTCATTGCCCCCATTAAAAAACAACAACACTGAAAATGGTAACTGCCATTTTTCTGTGATAAAAGATAAATAAGGAAAAACATCCCTTATGAACAGTGCCTGGGTCCCTCCCTCCCCTGGCAGAGTCATAAGGTAGAGCACAGGATTCATAAAAGATGGCTGCTCTGTGCAGGCCCCACTCAGGGCAGGCAACGGCAGGAGCAGGAACTCCCCTTCCAGATGTGCTGCAAGCGGGAAAGTCACTCCTTCCCCAGGGGACAAAACTGTGCTTTGAATTTCAAAGGCGGATGCCCCAGAGGCCCCACCAGACTCACCCCACAAAAATGTTTGATGAATTACCATGGCAGGCATCAACTCTGCAGATTAATGACCAAAAGGAGTTTAGTTTATGTCTCAGTGGAAGAGGATAAATTTTCTCTTGGCTTTGAGAATCTGGGGGATTGAGAAACCCAGCTAACCACAGCACCTCTCTTCATTCACAATGCCTGACCATGGCTCGTTTATGCTCCACATTCCCTTTCAGCGGGTTTTCATGAATTTAAGCAAAACAGACAGCATGTCTGTGCTCTGCTTCTTTTGCAATACGATGGCCACCAAGTGATTAGCAATTGTCTTTGGGTTGGTGGAGTGGGTGGAAAATCATTGAGGTTTGTTGTGAAATTCATTCTCAACTCATAAGTCAACTAGACGCTGAGTGGTTATTTTTCCAACTTTAAACAAGGCAGTCACAAAGTACTGGCATCAAACTTTGTAAGTACGTCAAAGCCAAACTCTCATTCTTCATGTGTGTTTGTGTTTGCATATGTTTGCATGCACATGTGTGTGTGTGCGTGAGTGTGTGCACATGTACGTGATTCTGCGCATGCATGTGTGTGTGTCCATGAGTTTTACACACTCTGGAGACCCTACCCAGTAGTAATAAGGCATTAACCTAAACCTTTAGCCCAGGACTCAGGCTTTGGGTTATGATCATTTTTTTCTGCCTGCCCATATTTTTCCATCTCAACAAGGCCTTGTGCTTCCACATCCTGTTAAACATTATGGACAATGTTTCCATGAAAAGACGTTATTACTTGCTTACTCCCTACTTCTTGCAAGAACCATTGTTTATATGAACCAATCAATCATTTTTTGTGAATAATTACATTGAGCCAGTCTTGTTATAGGCATTTTGAGGAAATATAAGGGAAGAAGGAGGCATGATGTCTACTTCACAATCCATCAGAGGAGAATATGTGAACTTCACAGGATGTCATAAGATGGCATGGGATACTTAAAAGAGGATAGGTAGAAAATGGTCTGGAGAAGGTTTTGTGAAGTGCAGGACATTTTAATTGGGCTTTGAAGTATAGATAGGAGTAAGACAGGATCAAAAGAGAAGGGATATCCTGTCATGAGCACAGACATGCTTATGAGATACGAGGGTGGGAAAGGAGGGTGCAGTCTTCCAGGGTGAAGAAAAGCAGGGACACAACATGAAAACTTGGAATACCACAAAACCCTTCTGGGTTGAGAGAGGATGAATGAGGCCCAAAATGTCGAAAACAAATATGTCATTTCCTAACTACTTGAAGCAGATTTTAGAAGTTTCAGTCTCAGCTGTTTTAGTCAGCTTTTTTGCCACTGTGATCAAAAGAGCAGACAAGAACAATTAGTGGAGGAAAAGTTTATCTGGGGGCTCACTGTTTGAAAGGTCTTATTCCATAGATGGCCGACTCCAGTATTTGGGAACCAAGGTGACACGAAACATCATGGTGGAAGGAAAGACTCAGGACATGGCACCAGGAAGCCGAGAGAGTGCTCCGCTCACCACGAACAACTGCTATACCTCAAAGGCACAGTTCCAATGTCCCACCTCTTGGAGCCACACACGGCCTACCTGCAGGTACCACCCAGGTAATCCCTGCTAATGCACTGTGTGGGTTAAGGCTCTCCTGACCCAATCACTTCATCTCTAAACCTTGCATTGTCTCACACATGAGCTTTTGGGGGACACCTCTGATCTAAACCATAACACCAGCCAACCACTAGATATGTACAGAGGCAAAGATCATCATTCTGGGGACATATGTTGACAACTGTCAATTCCACTTCGGCTTCTCATTAGATTATTGAAAGCTTAATGTTTTCCTCTTTTTTTCAATTAGTGCCAACAAAAAATTAAGAGAATAAATTTCAAATAAATTAAATGACATAAAATGATTCCTAAATGACAAACAAATGAGAAGTTTTGACTCCACTCGCATGTAAAAGATAAGGATCACACAAAGGTAGCTCCTTTCATTTAGTGCCAATCTGAGGGATTGCTTGCATCAGATAAGAAGCAATTCATGAGAATTAGTTTGCCTTTCTGCATTAAAACATAATAAGTTCACAAAAATCACAGTGGGGGCAAGCAGGGTAACAAAGACTTAAGGGAACAACCCAGGAGATGGGTTACCAAACCAAAACAAACAAAAAACCAAATAAGCACAATACATAATATATAATAAATAATTGTATATACAATATTACCTTAACATAAAACATGAAAAATAGAATTTTACATAAAATAATATATCGTTCTATATTATTTACCTTTCAGTTACATCAGTTCTATTACTTAAAAAAATAGGGTAGGCTAACAGTGGGAATTAATAGTAAGTAATAGCAAAACTAACCAAATATGTGTGAGCAAAACAGAACAATATTTTATTTATTGGATTTATTTTTATTTTTACAGACTGCATTTTGATTCATTATACACAAGTGGGGTACAACTTTTCATTTCTATAGTTGTACACGATGTAGATTCATACCATTCATGTAATCATACATGTACATAAGGTAATGATGTTTGTCTCACTCCACTATCTTTCCTTATCCCGTTCCTTTCCCTCCCCTCATTTCCCTGTACACAATCCAAAATTCCTCTATTCTCCTCTTATTCCCCCACCCCCAGCCCCCCCTCCCCTGTTATGTATCATTATTCACCCTTCAGAGAAAACATTCGGCCTTTCTTTTTTGGGGATTGGCTTATTTCACTTAGCATGATATTCTCCAATTCCATCCATTTACCTGCAAATGCCATAATTTTGTTCTTCTTTATGGCTGAATAATATTCCATTGCGCACATATACTACAGTTTCTTTATCCATTCATCTATTGAAGGATGTCTAGGTTGGTTCCACAATCTAGCTGTTGTGAATTGAGCTACTATACACATTGTTGTGGCTGCACTACTGTAGTATGCTGGTTTTAAATTCTTTGGGTAAAAACCAAGGAGTGGAATAACTGGGTCAAATGGTGGGCCCATTCCAAGTTTTCTGAGGAATCCCCATACTGCTTTCCAGAGTGGCTGCACCAATTTACAACTCCACCAGCAATGTATGAGTGTGCCTTTTCCCCCACATCCATGCCAACACCTGTTATTGCTTGTATTCTTGATCATAGCCATTCTAATTGAAGTGACATGAAATCTAGAGTGGTTTTTATTTGCATTTCTCTAATTACTAGAGATGTTAAACACTTTTTCATATATTTGTTGATCGATTGTATATCTTCTTCTGTGATGTGTCTGCCCAGTTCCTTAGCCTATTTATTGATTGAATTCTTTGTATTTTTGGTGTAAAGTTTTTTAAGTTCTTTATGAAGTTTGGAGATTAGTACTGTGTCTGAAGTGTGTGTGGAAAAGATTTTCTCCCACTCTGTAGGCTCTCTTTTCACATTATTGTTTCCTTTGCTGAGAAAAAAAGCTTAGATTTTAGACTTGTCAGATTTAGTTTCCAGCTCTCCAAATATGTCCATCCTCTTTGTATCTACTTGGCTGCTTTGGATAAATCTGCAGTATGTCAATCAGATCCACTGCATTCATAACTCACCATATACGCAATTCATGTCCAAGTTATCCATCATTTTTAAAACTATATGAAGCATATCGTATGTCATCATAAGTAAAACTTCTCTTTTTCAGGACACAGAGGTAATTCAAACTTGAGAAATAAGAAGTTGCATTCCAAGTAAGTAAGTTGCAGCTTTAGTAAAGATATTGAGAAAAACCTGTTGAACTTGGCTGTCTTCTGGTGACACTTTTTTTTCTTGCTTCAAAAGTAGACTTATTTCAAAAACACGAGGCATGTTTGTTTTCTCATGTGAGTTTTTGTCACATTCTATACCTAACATGGAACAACTTACAGATAGTCAGTTCTCCTTTTCTAGGGTTCCTTGTGGCCTCTTCAAAAACCACCCAAGAGTTTCAGAGAAATGGCATATGCATTTCTGTTTTACTGCAATTCTTTTCTCCAATCTCATCCTCAACATATTTTGAAATTAGATAAGGCTATTCCTCTTCCTCTATAGTCTAAAAATAGGACAGCCCAACATTTTAACATATGTTCTATGCCAAAAGTAGCCATTTTATAGACATGTATCTAAAATATCATCTCTTTCCATTTGTACAAAGTCAAAAATTTCATTATTTGCTTCTGTTTATTTGAGGAAGCTAAATGACCCAAAACTGTCCTTATGAAAGCCTCAATGTCACAGGTACAAATCACACGTTTTTAGCATTGTTTCTTGGAGGTCTTTCAGCAGGTAAGATCTTTTCATTTTCTTTTAGTAAGAAACTTATATGTTGAACGGAGTTCACCAAATTTACATTTGTATTGTCTGCTACACATGCAGATAGATGATTAAACCTCTCTTCCAGGAGGAGATACCAACAATCCTTTACTTCACATTTCTGAAGTTTCATTAAAATCTTCAGAAAAACCAAGGAGACAATCTGCCACTCTATTTTTCCAGTTCAAGTAATAAAAAGCTACAGGAAACTATCATGCCATTGTGATTTGGGGAATAACTTGATATATTATGGAAAACAAGGTTGTTGGTCAAATCTAAGTATTAACTCTGACATGTAAGGGGTCAACACATTTGTTACCCCAAACTTCCCCTTTTTTTTGCCCTCGGACATTTTAATTGCAACCTATGAATGGGGAAATGCAACCTTAATCAGTTTCACAAGGAAAGAACATGATAAAACTGCTTGTTTGCATGCTATGCTCAAGACAATTCAGTAACTGGTATATGCAACAGTGAATGGGTGTTTTCTTAGGAAACAAGTAAACTTTTGGTTGACTTAGAAGCCCTTGTCTGACTCATGCCAGAGCTGTGAGATTCAGTCTCCCTATATGTTTTTACACCTCCTTCTCCATGTCCAATTCCATATTCCATTCTGCATCTCCTGCAACATGTTCTGCTTTGATTACTTATCTCTCAAATCTAATTGTATGAGTCCTTCTATCTGTCACTAAAATAGTAATCACTTAGCCTTCTTTCCCTGGGATGCTATCATTAGTATGATAATGACTCTCATTTTCATTATCTGGACTCAAAAAATATGGTCACTATCCTGAAACAAAGCCCAAGAGTTAATGCATGGATGAAATCAAAGGCAGATGGACTGTTTAACACTCATAATTACAACATACTTAGGATGTGAACTTAAATTGCATCAATTGGAACAAAACAATGGTGGATCAGTTAGTATGAGCTGCAAGGCGTGTTTGCCAACATACTAGGAAAAAACAGTAACAGTAACTACAGAAGGTGGATAATCTCTGCTGTATGTATTTGATAGTAAAACAGCATAGTTTTCAGCACCTGTGTTTTGGGCTGCCATCTGGGTTTTATGCTTTTCATTCCCAAACTTCAGCATTAATCACCAAAACCCAAGACTTCTTAATATTCTGGAATATAAAAATCCAGGAATCCCCAGGATGCAGAACTTTTGAGTCCCAAAATCAGGATGGTTCCCAGCACACTGTTAGCAAGACTGCAGTACTACTCTGCATAAATAATTATAAATTTTAAAGTGGAAAAGAAGAATAAATCCTATCATCTTATTATTAAGACACAACAGAAGGAACAGGCTGCCTCTCCAGAAAAGCACCAGGAAGCTACAAACCACATTTGGGAAAATGTGCAGAAAAGATGTGTAAGAAGTAACCAACTGGACCTGCCTAAAGGCAGAGATGTTTTAGTCACTGTAGTGACCAAAATACCTGTCAAGAGTGGAGCATCCTGGTGGAAGGGTGTGGTAGAGGAAAACTACTTAGTTCATGGCAGTCAGAAAGCAGAGAAAGGGAGAGAGGAGAGAAGGGATTGAGAAGAGTGAGGAGAAGCGGGGAGGGAGAGGGACAGGGAGGAGGAGGGGAGGGGAGAGGAGGGGGAGGGGGAGAGGGAGAGGGAGAGGGAGAGACAGAGAAATGAATGATGAATGGAGAGAAGATCAACCCTTTCTGGGTATGTCCTCAGTGACCTATTTACTACACCTAGGTCCCAACTCCCAGTTCATCCTGTCATCAATGGGTTCATCCACTGATGAGGTCAGGGCCCTTATGATCTAATTGCTTCCCAAAAGCCCCACTCTGAACACATGAGATTTGAGGAAACATTCTACATCCAAACCATAAGAAAAGACCTTTAGATGAACTCAACACCAATAGAACAAATGACTGTGACTTTAAAGATGTGGAAAGAACAAAACCTGGTCCAGATGAGAACAATCTGGTCCACATCTCATCAAAGCTACATTCTCAAAGTAGAATACCAGATACTCCAAACCCCTAATATACCGGGTTGTGGTATCTTTTATTTTTTGCTGTTTATCATAAATACAGCAACAGATCTACTTGTGACTTGTTTCACCCCCACATGGCTAGCACTGATTTGGCTCATCTGAACATGAACCCTTTTCAGTTGAGGGCTGGTAATCCTAATAAAGAATATAGTATTTTATTCAAGGAGACTAGAAACATATGAACATACTTGTCTAAACCCTGTGGAAGCCTCATAAGCAACCACTTATGTTTATTCATCGGGAAGACTCCAAACTCTATTTATAGTAGCATTTACCAAACACAATCAAAGAGATGCTCTGTCAATAAATTATGTGGTTAAATATATTTAAGGAACACTGGATTTAAAAAGTGTCTAACAAGATTCCTTACTATAGATTCTACAGTCTTTGCTGGACTTATATGCACTTACAAGCAGTGAACAGTGTAAGAGCTGGACATCTTACATTTTGCAAATATATTTGAGAAGGAATTTTTTTTTTTTTTTTACAATTTTGGAACATTTCTCTGAAGTGATGTTCCATAGACTACACTTTGGGAAACACTTAGATAAAGTAAACAAAATATTAAAATGAGACTATTTCAAGTTCAGCTGAAGCAGCAAGACAATAAAAATCAGCTAGCCCCACATTCCAAAATGAGGTATTGGATCACCCATGTAGAAACTGCAATGACGTTTTCTAAGAACTGGATTTACAACCCCTAGCAGATCACGTCTTCATATTATTTTTTTAAATGCTGGATATACTGTGAAAGGTATTTGGAAGTGGGAAGTAAGTATTTCTTCAAAGAGAGTTTTTAGGTGTGTTTACAATGCCTCACCTCATGGGAAAAGGGGAGGCGTACACCCTTCATCTCAAGCAATTGAGAGGGACTGGGGTGTCCCACTTGGATGGCTTGGTATTTCAGTTCACTTTTTCTACAAAATACCTGAGACTGTGAAACTTCATAAAGAAAACAGACCCATTTTGGTACATAGTTCTGGAGGTTTAAGGTTGAGGGGACACATCCGGTGATGTCCTTCGCACTGGCAGAGTTCCAACATGTCCCGAGGCATCCCATAGCAAAAAACAGGGAGGATGTATGTGTATGTATATATAAGAAGAAGGAGAGATTTTATATAATATGTAATATATATATACACACACACATTATTTGTATCAGAGATACATATGAACATATATACATATCCCTCTTCTTATAAAGTCACCAAGTTTCAATCATCAAATCATACTGATGACCTTATCTAAATATAGACCTCGTCTCTAAATAATATTGTCAGATTTTCTATTCTTTTAATTCTCATCCTTTAAAAATTTGTAATACATAAAGCCTTCAGGAAGATTCAACCATATCTACGCTATTGAATTAGATACGTGCCTCCTGAATTTTGATGGTTATAAAAATATCTAACTTATACCTAAGAACGTTAACAGATGAAAGACTGTGAATAATGCTCCTTGCTATGTAGCTTTAAAAGAGAGAGAGAGAGAGAGGAGAAGGTAACTATACCTATTAGTGGACCAAATATGCATTGTTTCACAAGGAAGATGGGGGATAAGTGCAAGACAAAGCACCATGAGTTACACTTGGATCCTGCTCTGTTGTAGATAGGGAGCCTTTGGCAGAGAGAAGTTCTCAGATACCTAAAACTTTTAAGGAGAAATCACAAGTGAAATAGCCAAAGGAGACTCATTGATCATCACAAGAGGACCCCAGTGATGGGAGTCCCCAAAGTATTCATGAAATAATCTGCAGGGAAGAAAGAGCAGGCTTAAACTTCTGCCACTAGCAGAATAAACCAGAGCCAGACTGGGACCAGCCAAGAAAATATGATCCTACCCTACCTCAATGTGTGGTGGGCACCAAGACGTCTTATAAAGTCCTCGAGGACAATTGTGTCATTTTGTGACCCAGAAGACCACCATAAGGAGAAGGAAATCAGTCACTACCTTTGATTTTCATAACAGTTTCATACCCATCTAGGTATACCACACTCAAGATAGATGGGGAGGGGTAACTGTTCCTATCCTTACAGAAGAAACAGCTAACAATCCCATCTTTCTTGACTCAGCTAAGCCTAAAAACTCAGACACTGGCAAATCCGAGTTTCAGAACTCTTATCATCCAAACTCCTTCAGTCTGTTTCCCAACATATAGGCTATTTTTTTTCCCCAAAGGACAGGATGATAGGTCACTTTGCAAACACTAGAATCCGTTTCTCTAACATGATTGGAAATGACTTCTCGGTAAATAACACTGAAATAATTACAGCTGTTAGGCAGAATTTTCAGATAGCAATGTCGGCTTTGAAATAAAGTCAAGAACAGCATAAAACATTAGGACCCCAGGCACAGTGGATGAAAGGCATGCTCCAAAGACATGCTGGCTGCTCTTTTAGAGCTCGATGAATTTTGCTTTTCTCCCCTTAAATAATTTTAGAAGGGGGGATCTCTTTGATTACACTAAATCAAATAAAATCTTGTGTATAAGGAATTCTTTTTGGCATAAAGCACAACATCTATTACCACGCTTTCTTCTTCTTCTTCTTCTCTTTTTTTTGTTTTTTACTGGCACAAAATCTAAGAAAAGCCTCAAGGTACAAATGATCTGCAGTCTATTTAACATCATGGTTATTTATTTTTATGGGACCTCATTATTGCTCTTTACCCTAAATTATAGGTACATTCTTGGCTCCGCCGCCCACTGTACTGCAAGCTCCAGATACTGTTTTTTTTTTTTTTTTCTATATTTCCAAATAATCTTCAATACTTCATCAATCAAATATTCAACATCTCACTGATGATGTGTGATCCAAAGCAAGATCTATGGAACTCAGCAGTTTAAGCCACAGCTGTGAGCCCTGTTCTCACCCAGGAAAAATACCACATGTCTATCAAGATTTTGAAGAGTAATTCCCAAGCTGAAGCATTTCACAAATGATTGAGTTCCCTGCTCCATGTTAGATTAACATTTAAATGTCCAGGTTTCCATATTCTCACATTTTCACTTAACTACTTACTATGCCATAATTACAACATGCGCTGCCTTCTTACAAAGACTCAATACCATTTCTCTCTTCCTGATGACCCTCCCCTAATCCATGTCACTTTGCCTTCTCCATCCCAGTGGGAACCAAGCCTGTAAGGCTCCTAGTACCTCCAGCATAGAAACATTTCTCAGGGATTTTTGTATAAAAAACTTTTCTAGGTTGCTGCTGTTTGGGCTCAAATTTTCCTGGCCTTATCAGAAGAACAGCTTCAAGTAAGAGCAGCCACCCCTCAAAGAGCAAAAATAATCCCGTAAGTGAACAAATTACAGTTTTTAGACCATTGCAGTTAATTTCAGGCACAATAGTAAGGGGCAAAAGAAATGTAAGATATTTATTTCCATTATTATTTTAAAGTTGTCCCTTTCTCTAACAAAAATTCTACTTAAGCTGTACAGTTAGGTTTAGGTACCAACACAGTGAAATTGTTCCTAACCATACAAGCACAGTTAATCAATCCCTTCTTTGTGGGTCCCCAGGTCTCTGTTTATACTATTCTAAATAGCCGATCCTATGCCATTGGAATCAATTCTGCACTGCACTAAATATTCTCCATCTCCAATGTCTTGGCTGAGTTCTACAGACTCAAAATATATTATTGAATTGAGCCATCAACAACCCTATGAAAAAGGAAGTCATGTTATCAGTACCACTTTTTACAGACAGAGCAAACAGCCTCAAAAAGAGACTGTCTCAAAATCATGGAGCTACTTAAGAGAAAAATCAGATTTTTAAATTAGGGTTCTAACCTTAATGTTAGTGTCGGGATATTACACTTCATGTCTTTGGGAACATCTTCCACAGAATGTTTACTGTGATCTCAAAACAATGGAACTCTATTTAATTCTGCTTACCAATGACTAAAGAAAATTGTTTTGAAGAAACAAATTCTTCCTTTCTTTCATGATGAAAGGATGTCTATACCAATAAATGAGAAAGAGAGAGAAGAGAGGGAGACAGAAGAAAAGGAGAGAAGGAAAAGAGAGAGCATCATACATTGCTGGTGGGAATGCAAATTGGTGCAACCATTATGGAAAGCAGTATGGAGAGTCCTCAGAAAACTTGGAAAGGAACCACCATTTGACCCAGTTATCCCACTCCTTGGTTTATACCCAAAGAACTTAAAATCAACACACGAACAGTGGCATAGCAACATCAATGTTTATAGCAACTCAATTCACAATAGCTAAACTAAGGAACCAACCTAGATGCTAGATGCCCTTCAACAGATGAATGGATAAAGAAAATGTGATATATATATATATATATATATATAGATATATATATATATATATATATAAAATGAAATATTACTCAGCTTTAAAGGAGAACGAAATTCTGGCATTTGCTGGTAAATGGATTAAGTTAGAGAATATCATGCTAAGTGAAATAAGCCAAGCCCAAAAACCCAAAGGCTGAATGTTTTCTCTGATATGTGGAAGCTAATTCACAATAAGGTAGAGGGATAGGAAAGAATAGTTACTTTACATTAGGTAGAGGGGAGTGAAGGCAGGGGAAGGGGTATGGAGGAAGGAATCATAGTAGAGTGAAACAGACAGTATTACCTCATGTACATGTATGACTGCATGACCGATGTGATCCTGCAATATGTACAATCAGAAAAATGAGAGATTACACTCCATTTATATATGACCTATCAAAATGTATAAATCCATTCTACTCTCATGTACAACTAATTAGAACCAATAAAATTTAAAAATTAAAAATTTAAATACAAATACAAATAAAAGAGCATTCATGAGCAAGAATGAGCATGCAAATGACAAAACTGAAGTTATGAAGACCTACCTTTCAATTTTATGTGACACTGCTATCCCTACATTCCTGCAAAACTGCTAGTTGTATCTTTATTATAAAAAAGGAACTTAAAAAGGTAATTTGTCTATTAATCTGCAACTTGCTGAATTCACTTAGCACTTTCAGTAACTTGTAGATTCTATCACATTTTCTATATAGATGTTAATTTCACCAGTGAATAAAAACAGTTTTACTTCTTCCTTCCCAATTTGGATGACTGTCATTTCTTTCTTCTTTTTGTTTTCTTTTCTTTTTTTTTTTTTCCCTTACCTTGCTCCACTGGCTGAAACCTCCAGTACATGCTTAGTAGAAGAAACAAACACATATTTGAACATTTTTTAACAATAAAAATGATTGAGTGTTTTGCAGGCATTGAGGAAAGCCCATGGAAGTTAAAGGTGAGTTAAGAATCAGTCCCCACACTAATGCTGGTGGAGGAGCCCTACTTACTGCTAAGACAGAAAATCAGAAAGGCCTGGAAAACATCAGGATGGATTGTGGGATACGAAGAACAATAACAGCAGGAGAAACCCTAACACCTACAGAAGGACGAATATGGGTCAGGCACAATTCAAAGTCCCGGATACATATGATTCTTTCTACTCTTCCAGCTTACCCCCAGTTTATGGGTAGGGAATTAGAGACAAAAGGGAAATAAATAATGTGTCTCTACAGTCAAGGCTCTTAAACGCTACATTAGAGAGCCTTTGTTTACCAGCTCTTCCTGAGCAGGTAGTAAATGTCCACTCTTTGCTAACTACTCTGTCACTTTCAATTAATTTAGTGATCACAATAGTACGTCCCAGTTTACAAAAGTTATGATCACATTTGTGCTTTAAATGTCACAAAGGACCTGTGATTTTATTCACTAGACAAAGAAGAACTTTTACCAGTTTTTGAGAAGAGGAAAAATGCGAGAGGAAAGAGGTGTCTGGGGAAGGCTACGGCAGTGTGCACGCCAGGAATTCCCTGGGGTAAGCCCGAGGCCCAGGAGTCAGGAGCCTCCACGTTCACCTCCCAACCCGTGAGCTCTTCCCTTTAAGCTCATCTGCCAGGTGGAAACGGTCCTGATTTAAATAATGTTCCTGGAGGGAATTCCCAGAAGAGAGGAAATAATAAAAGTATTTCTATGTCACTTCTTTTCCCTGCACTTAACTTCCAGGACTATTTTTGTTAACTGGGAAGAGGACACCGAGGAACCATTATCACTGATACAAGGAGAAAACGGATGGAAGATTTCCTCAGCCACGTCCCGTCAGTGTCAACAATTTAACTAAACATATAGTAGTCATAACCTCATCAGCGCTAAATTTTCAAGGTTTCTGGCACATATCTCTTCATCTCCCTCATTAAGTTTATAGAGTCTTTGGTACATTTGCTCAGTATGAGGATTTCACTTTCAACTGGCACATCTCAGAGGTGAATAGGGGAATGATTTTTCTGCCTTAAATAGTTAGCAAATAAGAGAGTCTATGAAAAGGACTGATGCCCTCAGCCAGGTACATTGGCAAATAATGGTAGCTAGGTTTGACCTCATCCATTGCAATCCTGCCCATTCACCAGGGGTGGGTCCAACGCAGATAGGCCAACTCTGTCTGAAATAAGAACAGTGATTCTGTTTCCATTACTTTCTTGCTCCATGTCCGGTACCACTACTCCCAATCTGGGATCCTCCTTTATTCAGAATTGGAATCCCCTCTCAGGATAGCTACTCCTAAACAAGCACCCCAAATCCAAACTTATCCCAGTCTTCTTTCATTTTATTTATTTATTTATTTATTTATTTTTGGTACCCAGTATTGAACTCAAGGGCACTCAACCACAGAGCCACATCCCCAGTCCTATTTTGCTTTTTATTTAGAGACAGGGTCTCACTGAGTTGCTTAGCCCCTCGCTTTTTGCTGAGACTGGCTTTGAACTCTTGATCCTCCTGCCTCAACCTCCTGAGCCACTGTGCCCAGCTCATTTTATCTTAATTGTAACATTGTTAACATTATGTGCTCAATTATCTCTGATAAAAAATGATTGTTAAAAAACATCATCCAGACTGGGCATATAGCTCAGTTGGTAGAGTGCTTGCCTCTCATGCACAGGCCCTGTGTTCAATCCCCAGCACCACAAAACAAAACAAAACAAAAGCACATCATCCGGGCAATTATTTAAGCAATAGATCTGACTTCTCTCCCAGGGGTATCTGATTTTAGAAAGGAGTACCCAGAGTTAGGAATGACTTAACTAAGAGAATAAGTTCACCTGTAGCAAGTGAGGGAAGATGGGTACTGTGGAGCTTCTGGATGGGACCTCTTCTGAGAGCCCATCAAATGTGTCCTGTAAGAAATACCTAGCTCTACCAATACCTGCTACCTCCATTTCCTCACCTGTAACATAGGGAGATAGTACTGACCTCACAGGACTGGGAAGATTAAACTTAGTAATTGTTATTCACCTCTCAGAAAGTGAGATAATACCACACAAAAGTGAGGATTTTTCCCCCCATATTTTTATTGGTTCATTATAGTAGTACAGAAATCAGGACTTTTTTCCTTTTTCTTTTTTTTTTTTTGGGGGGGGGGGGGGGGGTACCAAGGAATGAACCCAGAGAGGTTTGAAAACTGAATAACATCCCAGTCCTTTTTATTTTTGATTTTGAGACAGGGTCTTGCTACCTTGCTAAGGCTGACCTTGAACTTGTGATCCTCCTGCCTCAGTTTCCAGAACCACTAGGACTACAGGCATGTGCCACCATGACTAGCCAGAAATAAGGGTTTTTAATGACTTCTGTACTTTGCTTTTTATATATGTAAACTTAATTACCTAATAGGTAACTTGGTCTATGTACATTGGGCCTGAAGAGATGAGAAACCATAATTAATCTTTCCAACTACAGATTAAGCATCCTATCTCTTAGTTTTCAACCACCCACAAAAATACAGCCCCTGTTTCTTGGATGAGCTAAAAAGAAACCACTTTGAACCCTGGCTGCATAGGTTTTCCAGGTCCTATTCACAAGACTGCTGCATCAATACTGTGTGGCCCAGGGAAGTCAGGAATGCCTGGACCAACTCAAGGGCAACAACATGCTCTTAGTCCTAAAATAAATAACTGAACCAAGACCGATGCTAAATAAGGAAAATGAACTTGCTGTTGTTTCATTGGACCCAGAGTTCTGCTTCCAGCCTTAACCTTCATAGTGTTACCCCTAAATGAGGTTTCATGAACTGTCAAGCATCACTGTCTTGAACCAAGATACTAAAGCATCAGTCTGTGCCTCCTCTCACTACCTTTATTCCTAGTTTCCTCAAACTATTAGAAGTCTGCTGGATTATGAAAGCAGGCAGTTCTAGGGCTTCAGGGACAACTAAACTATGAGAAAATGAGGATCTGAACAATCCCTGATCAGAGTAAAGTGTACTGAAGAACACAGGAAGTATGCTGGTACATCGACTTCATTTTACAGGAGAACTGAGGCCAGGGTTTAAAGTCACATGCTGGTGTGATGAGACAGATCTGAAATATGTACTTGGATCTAGTGCACTGTCTGTCTGCTGGACCACACAGCTCCCCTCCCCTCCCCCACAGCTGTGCAAGCCATCAGCACTAATGTGACCAGTACGTGCCCTTCCTTATAAAAACCCTGTCTTTCATTGCTCCCTAGGAATTAATGAAAGTCTTATATTCTCACTCACATTTTAACCTACTCCCTCTGCTAACCCAGATCTTCTTTTTGCTGCTCAGGTTTCAAGGTGGTGCTATTGCCTAACAGGCCTTTCTTCACCACCTTTTCAAATGAGCAAGGGAATGAATGAATAACTGGCTACTCAAGTATTTGTCACCAGTGCTGATCTAGTCTGTTTTCTAAGACTTCGATGTTCTCTGACTTCAGATCCAACATCAACAGTGATGCGGAGGACAGCGTCTGCACCTTCTAGCACTCTGGGTCACCTGCAGTGTGTTCTGTGGTAAGTCACAGGGGTTGGGCTGGGAGAGACAAGAGGATACCTCCTAGTGTGGCCCAGAGGAAAACTGGACATCTCCTGGTGATGCAGTTGAAGATGGGAAGCAGAGAACACAGCTCTGGTTGGATGCCAAACATCTGCACTCAAAACCAAGCAACCGTTGTTATTCAAATCAAAGAAAATCAAATCAAAAGATATTTTCAATGCCTACTGTGTGTATCCAGACAGCCGTGATTAGACAGATACCGTTTAAGTCCTACCCAACCCCCACACACCCCTGCTCTCTGTGCCAGATGCCTGATGTTACATGAATCACATATTCATGTTTTGAACTGAGCATCTGTTGGCATATGTTGATGTGCAGATAAAATTGAAGTTGTGAATTATTTCTCCAGCATTTCATGGCACTCTTGTTCTACTCCCTTGTAGAGGCTGAGGCCAGTCTCCTCCAAGCTTGCAAACAGTTCGAAGAGGCCATTCCCCCTGGCCCCTGCTCTATCAGAATGCAGGGAGCTGTGAGGCCTTGGCTCTCTTCCATTGCTCCAGGGGGACATTCAGGTGAGCACACCACCAGAGGCATCATCTTTCTGAAGTCTGTTTGGTCACCCCTGAGCTCAGGATCACTTAATGCCCAGAGGGAACCCTGCACAATCTGGCACCTGGGGTGCTCCAAGAACAAAGGTAGAATATCCCTTTGTTTCTGGACATCCTAAAGTTAACATTACATCTTGGCTGACAAATATGATTCTGTATTCTTTTATAAAACATGCTATACCTGAAAAAAGGTAATGCACATTCCATGGCCATGCTACTGGAATTTCTCCTGTGAGGACTGCCACAGCCTTTACCAACACTACCACCAGGTACTGCAGTCACTAAATGAAAACAGCCAAGGGATTTGCTCATAGCTTGCTTTAGGCCATTGACTGTTTCCATTCTTCAGCGAGAAAAACAACCAGTGGGTAAGGGTGGGCAAACCCCTCCCTATGTGATGGCTGTCTCTCCCCAGCTGTTGGCATGCAGGCTATACACACATTAAGTTGCTGGAACAGCACTGTCTTTCCTGGTTTCACAAGAGCTCTTTGCACCTCAAAATCAAGAGTTCTTCCAGAGGCCTCATACCACCACCCACAGCAGAAGGATCTGCATAATTACAAGTCTACATATAGGGTAGGAAGAAACCACTAAGGCTAGGTTCTCTGGTTGCCTTCCTAAAGTGAGACAGGAGGCAAAAAGAGCTGGAAAGATAGGTCACTTGGCCGTTGGCTTTGAGGCTCCCTCTTTAAGAGTGTCATTAACTGCGACCCTTTCAGTGGCTTCCCTTTTGTGCTTGCTCTACCCACTAGAGAGGGTGATCTCTGTGGCCAGCACACTCCATGAGCCACCAAGTTCTCTTACTGCCTGTGCTTAGCCACCTAAGAGAAAGCTTAATGTGGGATGCTGTGTTCCAGAGCTTCAACTCTGACTCTCTGCTTCTTTTCCTGGGTATGTGAACAGGCCTGGACAATCCAGAAGGAAGCTTAAAACTCCCCTATGTATGGCAGTACTGCTCCCCATGAACAAGGTGCCCCTCAGGTAGATATACCTGCCTATGCATGGCTTCATTAGCTAAGACTGGGCCAGATTTCCATCTTGCTAACTTGAAGCCTATGTTTAGGGAAACCCTCGTAGCACTTTCTCACCCTTACATCCAGAGCCTGAATATCAAACCCTGAATGACCTCTTCCATCTCTTCAGATCCCACTCTGATCCCCCTAGCTCTAATCCAATAAGAAAGGTCTTGAAATTGTTTCATCAAAAATAATAGTTTCAATCCAAAAGTTCAAGTTCGTTTTTGCCTCTCTTGGTCCCACCCTCAACTAGCCATGGCGTCACAGAGGCAAGAGAGATTGGAAGAGGGGTGGAGGGTATCCATCTCTCATCTTTGCTATTTTTCTGCCTTGCCAGTTTCTCCTGCTTGCACTCTGAACTTCATTGTACCTTTCTCATTTGTTCCCACCTCCATGGTTTTCCAACCACCAAGTTCTTTGTTATCAACTTGACCCACCTGCCACATGATACAAAGACAAAATTTCCAAAACCACTGTTTGTACCCTTCCCATACCAACTCTTCTGTGGAATTATGTGACCCAAAGATGACCCTGGGATATATGCTGGAATTTCTTTACCACAGAAGAATTATTTCTGCAAAAAATTTTCAAGTTGTCATTTTCATTTAAAAAATAGGATGATAAAAAGCAAATGCACAAGTCATTATTTGTAAAATGCCTGCAGATGATGAGGAGGAATGCATATCAATATGTGTACACATGCATGCATGTGAGTGGCCACATGTGCATGTGTCATCCATGGAGGCCAAGACGAACCTCTCAGATGAAGAGAGTAATTGAATACTAAGGAAAATGTCAAGAATCAAGAGTAATTTCGAATTTCTTCTAGCATTTCTTTCCACCAATCCCTCCAGATTAAAAAAAAAATGCAAAGTTTTCTCAGAATTCCACTTGAATTTGATACCTAAATTAGCTTCAAAAGGCAGTCACATGGGTGGCAAAAATGCAAGGGTTACTAAGCAGGGGTCTCCTTGTGGTATGAAAATGATTGCTAGCTAGAAAGGGGGATTTTCTAGTCCTCTTCTGGTATTGCTTAGCTAAATAAACTCTGACACCTTGGTGCCTCAATGCTTGATATCTTAGATTCCTTCCAGGGTTTAACAGTGTTCTGTGGTTATATTATTTAAAAATTATGTGGATATTTGGAATAATGACTACCATGTCTATGGGGGTCATCACCACCACCGCTGCTTATCCTGACTTCTCTTGTTTCTAGAACAATTCACAATTGCCCAGTTATACCTACAACTTAACAAGTGAACAAATCACAGCTTTCCTAATTCAATAAGAAGGAATATAGACAGATTCTAGATTTTAGTGACTTAATATATTTGGATGGTGCCACTTTTCAACTTCTCAAGTGCCGAAGCTCAGGACAAGGTGGTTTGACATCTAATGATGGTAGACCCTTCTAAATGGGTTTCTGAAACAGGTGTCAAAGAAAATAATGGAAATTCCAAGAATAGTTTGATCATCAAACATCTTGGCTTCACTTACAGCCTTGAATTTGAGCCAGGTTCTGACTTTTCAAATGCTGTTCCAAATATTCCCTAGCCCAGTAATTTAGGCCTGCACCCAGTGCCAATTCAATGCACAATCAGCATAGATACAACTCTTTGTACCATCTACAGGTTATGAAGCTGTGATACTATGGTTTACCAGTGACAAGTTCTGCTTCCTCAGGTGTTGAAGTATAACATCAGAGAAGCATGCCCAGGCAAGCATATTAAACAGGTTTTATTTAAAGGTAATAATACAGACTTCTCCTGGGAGGGAGAAGGAGGCCATGGCTGATGTTCTAGAGTCCCCAAGAAGTGAGCACACCCTACATCTTTTATAGGTTAAGGTCTCTTTTGTTCTGATTCTCTCCCCACTTATCTCTCCTTCCTGCCTATGTGACTAGACCCGGTTTTGCAGGTGAAACGCAAAAAGTGAGTAGTGGATGGGGCAGGAGGAGGGCCAAAGTGATTCAGGCAGGTAAGGGCCCAGGGGGCATTAACTAGCAACTCCTTGCCTGTAGTCCCAGACAAGGGCAGCTAAATTTGGTAACGAATGGGCTCTGGAGATGCTTAACATTCCACTCCCAAGGGGCAGTCTCCAACTTCCAGAGGCAGATGGCTTTCATGGCCTCCATTTCCTCGATTTGACTGGATCCCCTATTTCTACACTAACTGCCTGTCCCCAATTCTGGCTTCAGCAGGACAAGCCATTCTTCCACTATTCAAAAAATCAGACTCAGCTCTTCAACTCAAACATATCTTGAATGAAAAGGCGTTTTGAGAGGTAGAATGGTGTTTGAAGATCACTAACTTTCAAAACACACGAACCAGGAAGAACTTTAAATACCTATGTAAGAGAAGTCAGCATTGGAGAACTACCCTCACGTGTCCTTTGTACGCTTCCTCAGATAACAGTTGTTGGCACACAGAATATGCTCAGTGTTTATTCAAATAAATTAATCCATTCTCATATTGAACACATTTATGTTCACTTAAAGGGATCCGTAATCTCTTGGTAACCTGATACCGTGCTCCTTACCATTTCTTTAAGGGTGAATTCTGGGTTTAGAATATTGGTGTCTTTCTCCCACCTCATACATAAAGCCTTCCCTGACAACCCTAGTCCACCCTACTCTCATTTTTCTGGCTCCCTATTATACTTATTCCCAGTTTCACTTACTTTGGCACTTGAACAATACCTTATCTTGCCATGTAAAATGTGTTTCATAAACACATCATCCTTCCTGAGAGCCCATAAGCTCCTCAAGGGCAAAGACCATGTTTGATATTTATTTTCTATGTCCCATGGTGCACAACATAATAGGAAGCCCACAGCAGGCTCTGAAAACGTACCTGTTGAACCGAGTTGAATTTTGTGGACAGCACTCCACTGCCCATGACGATTTTGTTTCAAAAATTATCAAAAGGCAGACAAGGCCGCTTCACCAACTCATTTTACCCAAATTAGGCCCATAGACCCTACACTAAAAATGCTAGTTAGAAAGTAGAAAATCAGAAAGCAGCTGGTCATTTTCAACTCAGAGATTGTATTTCAGCACTGGACTGTGGGATTTGATGGATTAGTCACTACTGACTCTTGGCCAAACCCTTCAGTGTTATCAGAAATAAAAAGTAACCCAAAGATATGCCAAATATCAATTTCCAATTACTTTCCTGTAACACGTTTCTGCCACTTGGGAAAACCTCAAGGGATCCATTATCTCTTATCAGCTCAGATCTGGCTTACCTTTCACACAGGTAGCACTCACCAGCACCCTGATCAGCCTCAGGATGACAATGTCCTCCTTTGACACTCAGATTCTCTTTTGAAGTCTTCCATATAGGTTTACACTGTCACCAGAGACCCTGGCCTAAGTGTGAAAGGCCTTTTTAATATTATACCCTGGACCATATGTGTCAGGGTGGGACAAAGGTAACTCTGACACCTGTGGCCAGTTGTTGTCATCATTTCCCAAGCCTTAATTTGCACTGGGATGTTGAACGCAGGAACAAAGGCTCCTGCCCAACTTTTGCAACTTCAGCTGCAACCAGAGAGAAAAGAAATAAGAGTCCCTGAAGTCTTCACTTTGATACTCAAAACACAGAACAGCATTTCCACCCTCCAGATCACAGAAAGCAGACCACAGACTAATTTAAAAAATCTTTGATATTAGAGATGTTAAAACTGAGGATCTGAAAAATGCCAGAAATCACATGTCCCCTTTACTACAAAGTAATGGAACAGAATTTGGGAAAAGACGGAAACATCTCTGGATCCATAAATCAGTCCAATTGGAGGAAAATGCAAATGGCCAGCACCTGGTAGGAGCCTTCATCTGGAGCAGGAGAGCAACCTAAAAAAAATCAAACTTTGGGCCAAGGCTTCAGACTATGTTCTGTGATTAATGACCTGAGCAAAAAGTCTCAGTTGAGGCTAAACAATTAACTTGCTCCCTCCACATCCCAGAACTCCCCACAGCATAACTCTATCTTCCCTCATTGTATGTATTTACCCAAATGTAACCTAGTCTGGGGAGCCTTGAATGTGTCATCATCAGACTGTGCCTGACAATCGGGAGGGCCCTGGCATTTGTCAGGACGACTTTAGTCGAATCATCTGTGTTGACTCTGCATGCATGTCTTAACCTTTCAGTTCCTTTTCAAGTTTAAGAACCATCTTAAATGAGCAATGGAAATGGCCTTGATCTGGATCTGTTGGTGGGGGGGCTGGGCCCATAGCTCTGAGTACTACAAATGGACAGCATATGGCCTTTCTTGTTTCTGGTCATTCCCAGGAAAGTTCTAAGGCAATTGAATGTCCGTGAGATTAATGGTTCCCTCCTGTCCTGCCTTTATCCTCTGGAATAGGTTTCTCTAATCTCTTTCAGATCTTCTAAAGCATTTACATTAAACCAATCACTCCTCTTGAATCTACAACTGAGACTCAGGGAAGACCTGCTAGAACCAAAGGAAGTCCCCAAACCACTTGCCCTTTCTCCTGGGGGGATGGGTTTTTAGAGGGAAAAGCAAGGTGGGGATCCCAGAACCCAATTTTCAATCTGGAGATGACCCAGGGAAGAAATACCCAAGGGATCCGGTCTGCTCATTTGATCTTCCACAACTGTTTCACTTTGGATAAATGGGCCCACTAAAAGTGGATATGGCCCCCACCATGGTAGGACTTGAAGGGTTCCGAGTCACCATGTCTAAGAATATCTGCCCCACTGACCTGCCATAGAGGCTGCTCCTTCCACTTCTCCTAACCCCTACTTCTATCCACAACCACTTCAGGGACCTGCCTTTAGAAGACTTACTAAAAGCAACAATACTGATAACAATAATCATAGAAGCAGCAGCAGCCTTAACACGTATAGTGCTTTCTGTGGGCCAGGAATTCTTTGAAAGACTTTACTTGTATCAACTTACACAATCCTCACAACAACTCTTTTTAAGTTAGGCATTACCATTACCCCATTTTAGAGAGAGGGAGATACAGAGTAGACAAGAATTTGTCAAGGGTCACAAAGTCAGTGAGTAACAGTGCCATGGTTCAAACGCAGGCTTCAGTCTTCCATGCTAAATGCTACACTAGGACCACTTCTCTGCTCTGGAGGGATAGACCTCCAGCCTCCGCTGCTGATGAGGTTAGAGAAATGACCCTTCTATCACAGAACATGTCGAGGAGTCAGGCCGCTGAGTCCTGTTTCTGCTAGCCAAGGTGTAATGAGCACTGAATCCTTAGGCCTTCATTGTCCGCATCTGTAAAATCAGTATGATCGTAACACCTACCCTTGTAGGGGTTTTGTGAGCATTAGTGAAACAATGCACATGCAGGCCCTAACAGTGCCTAGGAAAGGGTAGAAACAGACTAAGGGTAACTGTAGCCAAGTTATGTAGCCTCTATGTTAGCTTATTTTCATGAAAGAAAGAATTCTATTTTTCAAAATATACTACATCAAGGAAAAAAAAAGGAGAAATATCCAGACTGGGAAAATAAGAATAATTTTCCCTAAACTCCCACTACCAAAGTAAGATAGCAATGTACCCTTCACGGCCTGTGTGACTGTGCTGGGGTGAACTGAGGAGCCACATCCCTCATTCTGCATGTCCTACATGCTCTTGCCAACCCCTGACACATCACATTCTTTGCATCAATAAGGGCTGGTGCCAGGACACACTAAATTGCCTTTGACTACATTTAACTGATCTAGTATTTTTTTATGATTCTTTCTTGTTGTACCATTTTTCACTTTTGACTTTATAATTCTCTGCTGACTTTAAATAAAGCTTTACCAGACTACCCTAGGTGGTTTTTAATAGAGATTTAGGGGCTAGGTTGTGTTGTGGTTTGGATTCAGATTCTACTCCAGCAACAAGGGGAAATTAACTAGGTGGTTTCGTCTCAAGTGCCCATTTATACTAGGAAGGGACAGAGAGTTTATCTTCTTCCAAGCCTTGTAATCATGACACTACAAAGTGATATTCAAGAAATAAAAAATTATGTAGCAATAGCTTCCACACCACAAAACCACTACACAGTGTCCCTGCAGCCCCAGATGGCTAGGATAATATAAAGACAGCTGTGGAATTACTTGCTGAGTGACAGGGAAGATTTTGACCACATTCTGTCCTATGCCAAAGACCAGGCTTGCTCTCTTGAAGATGGAGAACTCAAATGACCCTACACCAACCATGCCAGCTCCTCCTGATGTTCTTCCTCCCCTCTGCTATCCCTGGTCCCCATTGCCTCCTGCCCAGATGAAACACTGAAGCCAGCTGACCCTCAGTCCCCAGGATAGGCACATGACTGAAAGAAACCAAGTCAGACAAAAAAGTCAGTCTTTCAAACAGATACTTCTTTTTTTTTTAAATATTTTTTTTAGTTGTATATGGACACAATGTCTTTATTTACTTTTATGTGGTGCTGAGGATGGAACCCAGTGCCTCACATGTGCTAGGCAAATGCTCTACCACTGAGCCACAACCCCAGCCCCTAGATACTTCTTTTGTAAAGAATTATCTTGAGTTAATTTTTTTCTTGAAAATATGAAATTGGTAAGTCAATAAGATTTTAGTTTTGTCTTCTTTTTCATCAACATGCAAGCCTTGCTTCTTACAAAGGAATAAACATAGGTAATGTATTAAAATAATAATTTTGAAAATGTCTATCTACCTCTTACCGGTCTTAGAAATAAATAAACCTCTTTGGTTGTTCCTATGAAAGCAGATTTCTTTGCCTCCACCTACCACTGGGGGTAAATGTTACTGAATTTTTAAAAAATTCTTATGGTTTTCTTCACAGATGTGCTGCATAGTGTTTTATTTTGCATTTTCAAACTTTATATAAATACAATGATACGGTATTGTTGGGTGAGTCTCTTCTTTCCCTGATTTTGTAGACTCACCTACGCTGAATGTTACTCCACTTTATGTAATCGATCATCTGAGTCATTTCCTCTTTCTTTCTTTGCCTGTTTTTTTGTTTTGTTTTGCTGTTATAAATGCAGCTACGGATATAATTCATACTGATCTGCACATGTACAATAGCTTTTCCTGGGTTAGATTCCTAGGAATGGAATTTCTGTATCTTAGACCTGATATGTTTTGGAAATGACTAGAAAAGAGTAAATTATTCCCAATATAGAGATACTAGTTCACCCTCCCCCAAAATAGCCTTTTGAGTTTCTGTAGCACTACACTTTGTCAGCACTTGCTATAGCCAAATGTTTAAAATTTTGTTGTGCCAGTGAGTAAAAAATATATTTTGTGGTTTTAACTTACATTTCTATGTTTTTTAATATACAAACTTTAAATGACTTTTACATAGTTTGAAATGAAATTATTTCTTCAAAATAACCATGTAATGCAGTGTTAGTAGAGAGCTGGTATGAGTCTATGTCTACAGAGAAAGATAGTAGGCATGCAGGTATGTAGGCATCAGTGTCCCTATATTTATACCTACATCTGCTCTCCATCCTTATACATGCAGCAGGAGAGGCAAGCAGGTCCAATGAGCTGAATCTGGCTGCCCACTTGTTTTTCTAAATAAAGTTTTATTGGAACATAGTCATGCCTATTTGCTTTCATGCTGCCTCGGAATACTTTCACACTGCAGGACAGAAAGGTTGAGTAGTCTCAGCAAAGACCGTCTGGCCTGCCAAGACTAAAATGCTTGTTATCTGGTCCTTTACAGTAAAAGGTCACTGACCCAGTTCTGGGAGCATCTCCACATATAGGTACGGATGCTCCACACTCGACATGCCCCCCCCCCCCAATCTGTTCCTCACTATTATGATTTGGATCAAAAATGTTCCCCAAAGGCCATGTGCTAAAGGCAGGCTGTGGCACTACTGGGAAGCTTTATGGGGTGGGGCCAAGTTAGATGAAGTAAGTCCCTGGGGCATGTCCTTGAGGAATATATCTTGTTTTAGTTCCTAGAAACACAAATATTCATATTCTCTCTCTCCCTGTCTCCTGACTGCCATGAGGTGAGTAGCTTTGCTCTGCCACATGGTCCCCACCATGATGTTCTGCCTGACCACAAGCCCAAAAAATGGGGCCAAGTAACCATAAATTGAAAACTCTAAAACTGAGTCAAAATAAATCTTTCCTCCAGTTGATACAATAAGGTATTTTGTCACAGCCATGGAAAGGCATGGCTCCTGAAAGCCGTTCATCATAAAATGGCACCTTGTACAAAGGAACTCTGGCTAAAAACCTAGGAGGCATCTCAGGTTCTTCCCTCCCATCACCAGGAACAACCAATCCATGATACAACCCAAGTATTTAACCTTCTCAACACTTCCCCATGAAGTCACCTTTTGTCCACCCACTCTCATCTCTTTGTTCACATCTTATATTGACTTAACCCTCCAACTAATGACCAAACCACATTTGGCCCATTTTCCCACACAAATGCCATTTCACAGCACTTATAACACTTTGTTGCATTTATTTGCATTTAGGTTCACTATCTTCCCTAAACTCGTAAGTTTCTTGAGGGCAAAGCCTTTGCCATCTCTGCACATAGTACAATGCCTTACACAAAAGTACACAATAATAACTTAGCCTCCTGACGGCTTCTCAGTCCCTCTCAGAAACCACTGAGAGTTTGACAAGGCAAGACAGTTGCAACTGTCATGGGACTAGTCAAGAGGGCTTAGAAACCATCCCTACTCTCCTAAATCTCATGACAGAGACGAAAGGGGAAGAGAGACTTGTTAATATTGTCTAATGCAGTGCTCCTCAAATCTCTGTAGGAAGAATCACCAGAATCACCAGAAGAGCTTATTAAAAATAACAGATGCCCCAGGCCCACTGAATCAGAATACCTGGAAGTAGAAGCTTAAGCACTTTTACTTGCTAGATGTTCTACGGGGGAAATCTTACTAAGACTTGAGAAGCATATCTTTAATGAAAGCTTCCTGAATATATCTTTTCAGTTTTACCTCACCCTGCCCCACTATCCCTGATGGAGCGCCAACACCACACGGTGCCCCACCCACAACTTGCAACCCTTTGCTTGGGTACCAGTTCTTCCCTAAGCTTGTTCCCCTCCTGCAGTGGCCAAGAAGCCTGATTTTTCTGATTGTCAGTCTCTGTTTTTCATTGAACTGGTTGCATTTCTGTGTAATGATGGAGCCTATGCCCTACACCAAGCATCTTTACTACTTGGTATAACTAAATCAAGAATTTCCTGCCATATCTTAGTATCATATGTATCATACCTTTTAATTCTTGCCTTGGGGAAAAAGCTTGCAAATATTTGTACAATGCATATATTATCAGAATGCTTGTTTTAATTTTTACTGGCCTCTTCATTTTCAACATATTACAGATCATCTAATATGTTTTAAAAAAAAAGTTAATAGAAGGATGAGACCAATCACAATACCAATAAGATGCTGTTAGTATTTATTAGAGATTTTTCTTATTAGACTTAATTTTTTCCTAAATTGCATGTGACCCATTATCATTTTGCTTGGTAGATAATATAACAAAACACAATTACCAGTCCATTTTATTCAAGGAGAACATCTAATGTTCTTTGGATTTTATAACACCAAGCATAGCACAAATTTAAGGAATTTTTCCAGTGTTGCACTCGGTGATTTTTAGGGGTCTATTTTCCCCAGAGGCATGTAAGTACTAAAATTGCGTTGGATTGCGTTTTGCTCTCAGCGGGTGAGAAAGTGCATAGTCAATGGGTTATTTGCCATTCTTTATTTCCATTTTATGCAGTCACAAGGAGGTATCTCTCAGGTGGTTGTTGAAGTTTACTAGACACTCAGGAGCCATCTTGTGCTTTCTCTAAATGGCATTTATAATCTATAACCAATGGGGTCGTCTCTGAAGTCATTGGTATGGCACACCTACAGTCCGCTCATGTTAATTCTCTGAGACCTTCTATGGTGAGATTCCAGCATGGGCAGAAACGGTACCATGTACCTAAACAAAACGTTTAAGACTACAAATAGTTCAAGGTTTTATGTAGGTGCTGTTAAAGACAGAGTATTTGGAATCAGTATATAGGGGATAAAGGGTTTCAGAATATTTGATCCATTCATAAAGAACAATTAATAAAGGGGCTCTGCAAAAATCACACTAGTGATTTTGCTACCCCTTTATTTATCTGTAATAAAAGCATTAAATTTTGTCAATGCAGTATTGCTCTGCTTTCTTTCTACTGGATATTTAACTATCATTTCCATGCTTCACTATTACTCTGATAACTGACACTAAACAGGATTCCAAAGACTCTGAGATGGGAGTACTTTTCTGAATTATCAAGAAACAGATTAAAACATTTTCACTGTAGTTATACTGTTATGTATTTAATGGCAGCAAGCCCATGCAGCAAAGGAAAGAAAACAATATTTGGTATTAAAGAGACCTGGCTTTGACCCCCAGGGAGGACACTTATTAGCACTGGGACCTTGGTGAACTACATAATATCTCTCTAAGCTTCAATTTCCTCATATATAAAATGGGGATAGTATCCACCTTTAGGAGATGTTTCCAGGACTAAACGAAATCATAAACATATGTAAAATACCAGCACTGTGCCTGGCTCTACAGAATCATTTAATAAATTGTAAGTCTTAATAATGCTGATGTCTTCTTTCCCAGGCTCAGTAAATCAGTAAACCATGCAATATAGGCAGGACGTCTTTTGTTTTTCTCTGAATCTCTTTATTTACTGGAATAGTTGATTCATGTGAATACCCTCAACAGTGACAGAGTACAGAAGGTTTCCTGTGGGTTGTACCTTGGAAAATTTAACTTTTGAAGAACAGAAGGAATGTTTTCACAAAAAGACTTTCTTAATCACTTGGGCTTGGGGAAACAAAACTGAAAACTCTCCACAATAGTTTTAAATCACCCTCTTTGGTCTTCTTATGATGATGAGAATAAAACAAGCATATTTTTATAAAAATTCAAATTATTGCAAGAGCTGAAGTTCTTTTTGACTCTTTTCCACTCTAATTCAGTTCTCCCTAGAAGTAACTGCCATCAGGGATTTTGTGACCACCCTTCCAAAACTGTTCTTGTGCATTTATAGAAGCATGCATGCATGTAATTTCATGCTCTTAAACACATAAATGTGTGTGTAACCTTGTACTCTTAAATGCACAAATTCTAACATGGGTTACGGTCTTTTGCACCCAAATTGGTTTTTGCTCAAAAATCTTGGAAATCTTTCTGAGGTAGTATGCTATTTTCCTTAACTTTTTTTTTTTTGGCTGCTGCATAGTAGTCACTATCAGCAATTTACCATCCTTTAATCATTTATTTCCTGATTTATATTTTTATGTATACTTCTATTATCACAAGAACACTGCAACAAAGATCATTCTACACATTCCATTTTGACCTATATAATTGCTAGGTTGTAAGCTATATAGATTTAAGTCTTTTAAATTCAAATTGTTTACTTTTGAATATGGTCCAAAATTTAAAAGCAAATACAGGTGTACAGTGAACAGTCTTTGTTTCCCCTAGTTTTCTCCTCTGCCTAATTCTCCCCATTCACAGGGAGTCATTTATTATCATACATCTCTCAGAGTTCTTTTACAAATTCTTACCATTCCACCTTTCAAGCATAAGTAGCAGTGTATTATATCTATCATTCAAGACCTTGATTTATTCCCTAAACAATACATACTGCATAACTTCTCAAATAAGTATGCAGGGAGCTTCTTTACTCTTTACATAGAGATAACAATATTCCAAAGACTGGACATAACCATAATTTGTTTACCCATTTCTCAGTTGATAGTGGGTCTTTCTAATATTTAGCTAGTCTATCAACTCTAGAATAAATACTAACACATATACACATTATTTGAACATATGCAAGTATTTCTAGGAGTTCAGTTTGATCTATTTTTATATTAGGCTGCTGATCATTTCATTATAGATTCCTAGGAACTCTTCATGTATTAAAAAGACAACTCTACCTTAAGTTCACCATTCAGTCTTTTGACTTTTCGTAAATGGTTTTATTTTTCCCTCTGAAATTTTTTCTAAGACTTTTTGTTTCTAAATAGTATTTTTAGTAAATTTGAATTTGTCAATGTTTTCTTTTGTATCAGGGATTCTGAATTCTGGGGTTTCATATGTTTTCTTTAAGTGTTTTCATGGCTTTTTTCTACTGAAAATGGTAATCAATTTGGAATCCATCATGGTGTAAATTATGAGGTATGGCCTCCAAATAGCCACCAAGTTGCCTCAAGAACATATATTGAATAGTCTATTGTTTCCTAAGACACCATCTTATCATATAAAATTGAGTCTAGTTCTGGAATTTCTATTCTATTCTATTCTATTCTATTCTATCCTATTCTTTTATATTCTATTCTACTAGTCTGGTGGTTTATGTGCCAGTACCACAATAGTTTAATTACTGAAATTTTATATATGATATTCAGTAGGGCCAATTTCCCCTCATTGTAATTCTTTTAAAGAATAGTCCAGCTTTTATTTTTGCTTATTCCCCATAGAAACTTTAAATTCCTTTTTATAGTTTGCAAAGAAAAAAATCTTGGCTTGTTACATATTGTCAAAAAGGATTTATAAATTAACAAAAGGTAACTGACTTACACTGAGTTTTCCTATAAAAGACTATGTTATGTCTGTTCATACAGTCAAACATTCTAGAAGATTTTAAGGTTTTCTTCATAAAGATAATGTATGTTTATGTTTATAATATTTCTAACTTATTACCTTTTATCTAGCTTGTGTAAACATGACACTTCATTCAAGATACTTTCTAATTGGTTTCTATTTTAATATAAAAGGTCTAGTGAATTCTATATATTAACTTTGGTACCTTACTTTCTCACTGAATCATTCTGTTTTTCAATCCTTCTCTTAGGTTCCCAGGGGTCAAACCAAATCATCTGTTAATATAATAGTTTTTATCATATGCTTTCCATTTCACAATTGTGATTTCTCTTATTTGATTGCATTCCTATTTATTTCCAATAAAACATTAAATAGTAATGATGATAACTGGCATCTTGTCTTGTCCTTATTTTCATAGGAATTTCTCTAATGTTTTTGGCCAATAAACTGAGATTGATGTATTTTATCACATTAAGAAAGTATACTTCTTTGGTGAATGATTTTTTTGATTCTTAAATCAAGAATGGTTAATTGAGCTGGACTTGGTTGTGCATGCCTGTAACTCAGGAGGCTGAGGCAAGAGGATCGTAAGTTCAGGCCAGACGCAGCAACTTAGTGAGATCCTAAGCAAGTTAGCAAGACCCTGTCTCAAAATAAATTAAAAGGACTGGGGTAGCTCAGTGGCAAAGTGGCCCTGGGTTCAATCCCCAGTACCAAAAGAAAAAGAAGAAGAATGGTCATGGAATTTTTGGTCAAAGCCTTTTCAGCATCTATGGAATAATAGTTTTCAATCTTATTCTATTGTATTTCATTAGTTCAACAATTTGTATATAAATGCCACATTGCTTTAATTATTAAAGCTTTATATTTGATATTCAATGTGACTATTTATCCTTGCTATAATTATTTTGCAGAATATCCCAGTTATTATTTTTGCTTATTTCCCATGTGAGATTTTGATTCACATTTCCTAAAAAACAAAATAAATCACACCTTTTTGGCTGTTTTTTGTTGCTGCTATTCTTGTTTGCATGTTGTTTATTTTTTAAAAAGTATATCTACTTGAAACTACTTTTTTTTCCTGGGAATGGTTCCATTATTGTATTTCTCCAGCTGGTCCACAGTTTGGGCTTTTATGTTATCTTCAACTTCAAATTGAAGAATATTAGAAAATACTGAATGGAAGGATTTTTTGCAATCTGATTTTGTCATTTTCGATTTTATTACACTGTGACCTGAGAGTTTTGCACTACCCGTACCTAAGGAAATTTGTTAAAATTTTCTCTGTGACCAAATTTGTGGAACACGCATTGGCCATAAATGTGTAAAGCAGTATCTCTCATCCTACAGGCTCTCCTAGAACCTTGCCTCTCCCCATCAAATGGCAGAGACTGTTTTCCCTTCCCTGGAACCTGAGTGAGACTTTCGTGGCTATCTCATATGACTTCTGAGACATAGGTCATAAAAGATGATGTGACTTCTGCCTGATCTTCCTCTCTCTTGGGATTCTTGCTCTTGGAATTCTGCCACTATGCTATGAGGTAGCCCAAGTAGTCTCAAAGGAATCCATGGGGAGAAGTCTACATGGAGAAGGGGAAGAGGGGCCCCTGGTCAGCAGCCATCATCAGCCACCAAGTATGTGGACACATCGGTCTTCAGAGGATTCAACCCCAGACTTCAGGTCTTCTACTGAAACACCAGACGTAATAGTGTAGAGGTAAGTCTTTCCTTCTGTCCACTCTTGGAATTCCTGACCCACAGACTCTAACGTAATATATCTGAATATCTTAACATGACAAATCATATTTCTTCCCATGAAATTTTGGGAATAATTTATTATATAACCAGTGTAACTGGAATAACAATGAGTTTTTAAACATACTTGAACTGTAACTGGTATTGTTAAGGTATTGATACAGAGTTAAATATGCTTTATACCCAAACCATTTTGCTATGTAGGTCTCTGTATGCTGATTTTTTCCCCTCTTGACCTGCCAGTACATGAGAAATAAAGAAGAGTCTCCTGCAACCTGTATGCTCTTCTCTTTCTCTTTTTAGAGCCTATGATTTCTCCCCCATGAGGACAGGCTTTTTATTTTGTTAAATGGATATTCATCACTGTTATATCTAATGAATTTCATCTTTCAGCTTATAAAGTGCCCTTCTATGTCTCATTAAATGCTCTTCTGCTCACATTTTACCTTTTAATATACAGACTGTAGCCCCTGCTTTATTTGTTTGCATTCATCCATCCTTTCATTTCAACTTTTCTGAGTTGATTTGTTTCTTTTTTATAATGAAAGAATTGGGCTTTGCCTGCTGATCCAATCTGAAAATATTTTCAATAGGTGAACTAAGTGTATAAGCCTACACATAAGAGGTATGACGGCACATTTGCTTTCTTTACCCATTAGTTCTTGATGGTGTGGGGGTTGTTGTTTTCAATAGGGAGAAGGGTCATATCATTTCTGTCATTTCTGCCAGTGAAATGGCTTGTCTTAGTCACAACAGGAGGGCTGAGATGGTCCCAGCACCTGGTTCCCATGTCAGCAAACTAAAACCCAACTCAGTGTAAACAGTAAAGTTGAGCTTAAGCTGAACCACCCAGGATCCACCAATTACCCTCTACCTAAGGACTTCCAACTTAACCAATCTAAAAGTATCTTTGCCAGGTTTCTGCAAACACCTTGTAAAAAATTTCCCCTTATAAACTCTCAGTGGATCCCTGAACTACTTGTGGCCTAGTGCCGCACAATTTAGGAATTATTATCTGTGTAAATAAACTCTTAAACATTTTAATGTAGCAGAGTTCAACTTCTAACAATGGTCTCTGTGTTCTGGCCCTCGATAGGATTCTGACTTCATCTACCACTTTCACCCTACTTACCCAGCCACGTGGGTCTCTTGGTTGTACTTCACGTGTGCCAGGAACACTGTCACCCCAAAGCCTTGCACTTGTCCTCCCTCTGCCTGGACCTCTGTCTCAGATACTCTCAGGGTTTCACCTTTCACTGAAGGACAGCCCAGTCACTGGTCATTTTGTCTTAGAGTATATTTTGCCTCTGCCTCCTTTTTTACCCCTGAGCTCCCTTGAGTCACTCTTTCCTACAATGACCTTGGATTTCAGGGACAATGGTTCCTATGGATAAAATCTTTATGATGAGGGTCCAAAATAACCCCTAAGCAATGTTAAGCCTCAGAAAACAGATTGTTCCACAATGAGACCACCTCACCTCCAAGCAAAAGCAGTTACCCCATGACAGGAACTGAGGATGCTCTCCTTAAGATAGAACAATCATCCTGTGATGGGAATAAAATCACCCCTCAAGCAATGACGACTTCCCTGGAGCTTTGCAGAACAGGTCCTGATATAATGATCAATAAGACTACAACCCAACCACAATTACCTGCTCTGCCAGCTGTGCAGACCCCCAACTTTGCCTTTGTTTCCCTTCTTTTTTTTTTTAAATAAAACCTCAAAGTTCCTGTTAGCTTTTCAAAGATGGATCTTAGGTCACTTGACTTTTTTGTTCTGTCCCATATGGCTATGCTGATTAAAGTTCCTTTCCTGTTCTTTCTGGTTCTTTATTATTGCTCATCTCTTTGACTGGTATATTGGGAGGGGTGGCCAAACCTAGTCTATTAGGACCCTGGATCTAGAACCTTCACCCTAAAACTCCAGTAATATCAACTCCTTTAGACCATTATTCCAGCACTACCCTCTCAGTGGGGCCTTTTCAGGCTATCAAACCTCAATTTACTAACACATAACTGCTCACATCCCTGGCCTGCTTTCATTTTCATCTTAGTATTTATCTTGAATGAATTATGTGATGCTTTTGTTTTTATCTTAGTTTTGGGTTCTCTCTAGGAGGTAAGCTCTCGGAAGGCAGAAATGTTTGGTATAGGGGTGGAAAGGTATGATAGCTTTCCTTATTCATCTTAAGGGTCACAGCTAACACTTGTAGCAAGTTAATAAGTAAAAAGCATAATAAATGAATTTAATAAATTTTTATGCAACAGGGAAGCATTCAGAATGAGGCACCAAAGAACATTTCCATTTTCATGTATAGATCCAAGGAAGAATGGACAGGCATGTTTAAATGGGATGGACAAAAAGGATGTGGCCTGATATAATGGGTTGAATGAGGGAAACCCGGCAAGACATGTTTAGATCTTTTATTTTTTTTAACCGGGGATTGAATGCGGGGGGCTGTACCACTGAGCCACATCCCCAGCCCTTTTTATTTTGGGATAGGGTCTCTCTAAGATGCTCAGGACTTCACTAAATTGCTTAGGCTGGCTTTGAATTTGTGATCCTCCTGCCTCAGCCTCCTGAGCAGCTGGGATTACAGGAATGTGCCACCACACGCAACTCCTGTTTAGATTTATCTTGGTCTCTCTTTCCCCCTGGATATAGAACAGGGCCCCTTCTGAAATGAGGATTTTCAATCTATTATCAGAAAAGGTAGGTCAGAGAATTCCTTTTTTTTTTTTCCCAGAGAATTCCTTTATGCTCTTATACAGAAGGGCAGTGGAAGGTAAGAGTAATGTTTTCAGGCTTCGTGGTTGACTTTGGAGCAAGATATTCTAGTTTCTATGGCTTGTTTTAGGGAAGAGGAATTCTAGTTTCTATGGCTTGTCTTGGGTGGGGTGGATTGAGATTTGGAAGAGGGGGAGGAGACAGGAGGATAGAAGGTAGTCAGACAGAACTTGGTTCTGAGGCTGCTTCTCAGGCCTTCTAATACCCTGCAGTTCAAAGTACTCAGCACACCAAAGTGCCATACTTAGGAGTATCATATTCTAAGCCCCAACGTTGCCGTATGCAGGCTCTTTTGCTAATGTTTTAAACAAGGATTAACACATAGCCAGGCTCAGTACAGATCTCCTGAATGAAATGGCAAATTCCTAGGGATTTGGAATAAAAGGAGGTTGTGGGCTGTTTTCATGCTGCTATCTCAGTACCCACTGTGCTATAGAATTGCCCATATATGCCACATTCACTGTCCTACACAACTTATTCTCTAAGGGGACTGTGATCATTTCATTTAAACACTGCATGAAGTAAAAATTCCAAAGAGATTCCAAGGGAGCAGAAAGGGAAACATCAGACAAGAGAGCTCTCTTAGGAAAATTTGTGGAGGTGGATGATTGCATAGTTTTCCTTAATCAAAAACAAAAAGGGATTGCATCTTATCCTCTTGGATTCTCCTTGATTTGGGAGAAACTGATGAGCTACAGCAAGATAAATAAAGGAATAAAGAGCTAATCCACAAGGGAGAGGACTGTTTTATTGCTCTCCCACAGATGTCCCTCCTAACAACACAGGATATTTTTTTCCTTATGGGGGAGGGTGGGAAGAGAGGTGGGGGAGCAGCAATTTAAATAGGGACCTCCTCTGGGCAGTCTGTGTTTGGAAATTAGCATTGCATTATTTTCCTGGCTCCCCACCCCCTTTGTCCTTTAGTTGAGAAACATTTGCCCTGGAACAGCACACAGAGTTTGTATTAGCATCCCTGAGGACAGAACTTTGACCCCATAGACTAAGGAAGCTACAAATGGAAAATTCCAAGTTGCTGTACTCTTTTATTTTCATGCTAATGCTTCTGCTGAGAGTATTTAAGGAAACAGATGCACAAGAATAATAAAGAGCTGAGGTCTAAGAACTCCTCTGGCAACACTAGACAGATCTTACCTCTCTCTGAGCTTGCAGAAGTCCGGAAGGGTCAAAGAGAAACCCTGGTTTCATTTTATGAGAAAGCTGTGCTGGCCTTGACATAAGAGAACCCCTGATCGAATCCAGTCAGGACTGGAAAACTGTGGAAGTTTCATTTCACTTCCTTCAGGCCACCTCAAAGACAGATGAGCACGTCCTTCAGGAAAGGACTTCTGAAGGAAAGGACTTCGGGAACGGTGATTTCCCAGGCTCCCCTGCCAATCCGCACCTGAGTTCAACAACACTGAGTCCTTTCCTTAGACCTGACCTAAACAGCCTCACTGCATTTTCAGCACCCGCCCACTTCCCTTGGATTCAGTGCAAGAAAAAAACTTCTCTTTCTGTCCTTAGAAAAACCTCATCCTAGGTATAAATCCTCAAGTGGGAGACACATCAGAGAACTACACTCTGCGAAGCCAAACCACTCAATATTCTTCATTTAATGTACAAAGAAAACTTGTATTTCACCTCACTCTAGACATGCCTTGCCGAGGAGAAGCTAATCAGAAATTAATTAATCATCAATCAATCAATTAATCAAGAATTAGATTAATCATCTCTAATTCTTGCTTTCAGGTTACCTGTCCCCTATGCCCACCTAGATTAGGGCCGGAAATTAGACAAGAACTCCGCCCTCCAGTTGCTTTCCACACAGTTTGCACCTTCATCCAAGGCTACCTCCAAATCCCCTCTTTATTCATCTCTTCTGTTAAATATTTGTGACAGGAGGCTATTGTTTGGACTAAGCTCCTGCACCAGGCCCCAAGAGACCAGACGCAAAATAAAAATGGAGTCCCTCACACTAAAATTCCACCAAAATGCTGTTATCTTTCCAGAAATCAGGAGAGATATTAGTCAAATTTCCTGAAGAACTGGGTCTCAATCACCACGATAATGAAGTTCCCTCTGCTTTCCTCGTTACCAAAAAAATGAAACCTAAAATAACCTGATATTAAATAATCAGTTGTCTTTCTATTGTTCTGTCTCCACCTTACAAGGAAAATAACTCTGAAATGATTCGTCACTTTTTGGTCTTTTATTCTGCTTTCCTCAGTCTTCTCTGTCTATACAACCAAACTCTTCTGCTCAGCTCCCTAAAGCTCTTTTTCTATTTTATAGTAGAAAGTGTTGGCCAATCCTAGAATTGCGAATAAAGCCCATTAAGGTCTTTTAACTAAATCAGTTGCAGTGGCTCCCTTCTCTGCATGTTACCTCTAGCCTGGCCTCTTTCTTTGTGTAGGTCCTTGTCTCCAATTTGACTGTAGGGCTCTTGAAGGCAAAGCCTCCAGTTTGCTTCCCTTGCATCTCCTGCATCCCCTGGTGCAAGGTTCCACAAGTTACCAACTCCCATGAAAAGCACGGTTGCCTGACTGATGGAAGAAGCAGAAACAGGCCCCTGCAGTGACCTGAAGCAGATGGAATTCTGAGTAAGGGAAATGAAAAGTCCAAAAATCTCAATACCACACCCTTTATAAAATACACACATCCCAACAAATCCAAGGTTATTGGAAAAGCAACAGCACTCTCCTTCTACCAGCCCCAACCAAAAATTTCATTAGATTAAAAAAAAAAAAAAAAAAATCAGGGCAGTAAATATTAATGGCCAGGAGGCGGGAGCTGGAGGACAGCAGGCTGTGCCGAGCAGAGCAGGTGTTCACCTCCCTCAATTTCAATCCATTTGCAGCCAACAACGTCATCCTTTGGCCTTTTTGAGCTCACCGACAGGCCATTTTTCATGATTTTACCATTTCTGGCCAAATGCAAACTTTTTAATTAAATGTACCACATGATTCCAGATGTTTGTTTATTTGTTCCAAAAAAGGTTGTAAAATCACTACATGAGGAAAAATCTGGGGCAGGGGGTAAAATTTTCTCCAAGAAACAGGAAACAAAATACGCTTGGAAGAACTGGAGCTGGGAAGTTTCTACTGGGTAGAGCTGTCTCTGGGCAGAATCATCTAGACCAAGAGCAGTAGCTTCCAGTAGCTTTTCTTCCAGAAGCCCAAGACTGAGGAATAAACATCCTGAGCGCTTACTAGTTAAAAAGAATGAAGCTCATCTTTAAGCCAAAGACCAGAATGAGAACAAATTTTTGTGGCTGCTTTGTCTGCTTATTGTATGTTTGTTTCTGTGGCCACAAACTCCACTGAATTAACTCCACCACTCTTCAATTTAACAGGCTAGATCACAGCTTACGCATGAGAGGCCAGGGAGAGTCCTATAATGGGGGAGCAACTACCAGACGGGGAACAGGCAGAGACCACAGCCTCCCACACACCCTGCTGGCTTCTGTGCAGCTTTCTGGTTCTCTTTCTCTCTACCCCCAAATCTAACCAGTTATTCAGTCTATTGTGTTTGCTACAGAATGTTTCTCAGACACCTTCCCTTTTGTTCTGTGCCCCAGGCAGTCAGCCACTCCAGGCCTTGATGACTGAATGCTGGATTATGTCAATATTGTCCTCACTGAGGTTGGGCTCTACCTTCTGATTTCAAAAGCCAGTGTCAGAAAGACTTTGAATAATGGAGGATGGAAAAGTATTTACTGTGCATTTTCTCTAATGCCTAAGTCCTAGTGAGCAAAATCATCATAACCTCACACCACAATTGCATAGCAGCCCTGAGTTTCCCCTGTAAGTGGCCCTCACTCTGGCTCCACTGGCAGTATCCTGGCCCCTGCTGTCTACCCCATCTGTTACCAAGTTGTTTCTTAAGTCACCTTTGCTAGAAACCTGCCCGTTGGAGGCATCATGGTCTATAGGTATCATAGTTTGGTGTCAAGAAATCTAAAGTAGAATTAGAACAAACTCCCTTCAATATTCTCCTGTGGTAGATTCTTGGAGTTCAGGGTTTTTTTCTGACCAAAGTTTCCTATGTACTGTCTGTAGATTAAAAATCCTGTAGCAAAATTTTAATCAAATATAGGTCCCTCCCTGTTTGGAACCTGCCACAATATGGAAGCCCCTGCATAAGGAACTTTATTGATGACTTTGTCAAAACTGTGATCCTTTCTCATCAGTTTTATTGAGCCTTCTGCTGGGATGCTTCTTCCCTATTTCTCTTTTTGGGAACCCCATTCTTTTGCCCTCTAGTTACCCTTGCCCTGTATGTTCTTCAAAGATCAGACTAACATCTTCTAAATGACCAATCCTGGTCTTCCCACCTTTAACAATTCCCATCTTTTCTAAACATTTATAGCACTTATGTTTTTAACAAGAATTGTAATTCTTAATTATATAATATCTTGCTTGATTGACATTACTTCATGTTTAGGGTCTTCTCAGTGAAATCCTACCCTGGGAAATAGGGTTGATACTATTTTTTTAAATTCTCCATAAATCCCTAACATACACGGTATATATAGTAAACATTAAACAAAGACATGCGGGAACAACCCTACAATGACTGTTCTCATAGGAATCCACATAACTTCAGGGGTCTTATTTCACCATATTCTCATGAATGACCTTAAAAACACTGGCACACTTAGAGTCCTCTACCCTATAAATTCTAGGCCTTCATTTTATTTATTTATTTTTTTAAGATAAAAGGAACACATTTTACCTCCATTTTCTATAGGATCGTCTTTTGAGGGAAAGGTTATCTTTCTGACTTCTCATTTTATGGAACTAAATTTTGTTGCTGTTAGGGTGCAAGGGAGAACTGGAATCCATTTTCTCTCTCCCTTACGTGGCTTCTGGGACAAAAGAACAAAATGTGTAGCCCCTCCTGTCTATGAACATATCACAATTCTGCCCAAAGAATAAAAAAAAAAAAAAAAAAAAAAAAAAAAAAAAAAATCCTGGAGACTGCAAATGAAAAATCATCCTCAGAGAAAAAGGATAGGAAATGGACCCCTATGGATTTCAGATGCTTAAAGGAGGTTGCTTAAAGTTCCTGGCTGAAGTCCATGCCAGTCTTGGTAATAGTCTAGCAGATTCATCCATCTTCAGATTCCACTTGGCTTGCTCTTCCATCACTGCCGCCCTCCCAGGCAGCAAGAGCACACATGCACATCTATCTATATACATGCGGAAGTTTTAATCTACACTGCCCTCCATTCCAATCCACCCAGCCCAGCTCCGTGCGCAGTGAAGCTATTGACCCTGCAAAATAGCAAGGAGATGAATTTGATGACCCAGACTAGAGTTTTTAAACCATTTCAGCAAAGTCTAGAATCAAAGGAAAGCACAATTTATTCAGCACTTAGTAAAGTCCTTTTACTTGGGAACAGAGCATGCACACTGAAAATAGACTCCCACTGCCACGCAGATAAAATAAACCTGTCAACCACTACCGTCAAATCACTAGTCACCTCGATTAAATAAAGGAAACTAGCATCTCTCAGCATCTGAGAATTCCACCAAGATTATAAGCCCATAAAAGCATTATGAAGGAAAGAAAACTGAAGTAATGGGTTCCACTGAAAATGTCATCAGAGGAAATCATTTTACATAATTAGAAAATGCTAATAATATTTCTACACAAGAAACCAACACACTCTTCCCCTGTGCAGCCACGGCAAAATTGTGGCAAGTGTGAAGGAGAGGCCGGGCCAAGGCCAGGATTCTTCTAACAGGACAAGCCCCACTCCTCCCAAAGGTGTTCTTGCTTTTCCTCTTTACCTATTTTGTTATTTGTTTGTCCTGTTCTTTCCATGGTGGAAACTTGGATCTTGGATCTGTCATAATTCTATGAAACTTCAAAGAATCAGTGTCTTTTCTTTTTTTTTTTTTTTTTTTTTGGCTAAGGATTGAACTCAAGCCCTCACGCATGCTCAATATCACTGCCAATGTTTTGAGAAATCATTTGATGCTTAGTTGCTTGAAAGACAAGCTGAAATATTCTGACAGCAGAGGCAATATGTAAGGTGGCTACCTTAGAGTCTAATCTTAGGTAAGATGTACTTGGCAAAATCACCAGAACCATAGGATTGTTTATTATCATATTTTTCAATGGTCCACAAGAACCAACAGGCAGTAGGCAGAAAGACTGTTTGGAGCTGAGCTATTAAGATAGCCCGAATCCATGCATCTATTATTTTTTTTTTTTTTTTTTTTGAGTCTTTACTACTGGTCTGTGTAGATTCTGTTTATAATGATCAAGCTACTTAGCTTTCACATTCCCTGTGGGTCAACATGGAAAAATGGTAGAAACAGGAAAAAAAAAAAAAAAAAAAAATAAGCTTTGGCTGAAAGAGACAGATTGCCTTCAAACCCCAAAAGCCCCACACAAAATGTGGTGAACAGCTTAGTCCTCAAGCAGCCCCTTTTTGAGCTCTCCTGGAAGTACTCTAGCCTATTGGCATGATGCTTTCCTGGCCAACATCACCCCATCCCAAACATCTTTGTTTGTGTGCCACCTCTCCAAAGCATCCATTTAATTTTTCTCTTATTCATTGCAGTTGGGCTGATTTAATCAGTTGAAGCGGAAACACTGTATTCCTGGTTTCTGTAAAAATGTATTTTATGATATCTCAGTCATGTTTTTAAAAGATAAAAATGAAAAACACCCACAGTTTGTCTTTTCTTCTTCTTTTCTTTTTTTGGATAGCACACATTGAGCTGCTTCATGGAGATATATAGAAAAATCAATTGCTAAGCATAAAATGCAACTTGTATTAAGGAAACTGCAAATGATAACTAATTATGATAAGTTACCATGTAAATTATTCTGTGGCAGTCCCAGCAATCAATTTCAAACACAAATAGACCAAGCCGCTGGTTGGAGAAGATGAACATCCAACAACTATGTCAATAAAAATAATGCAAGATTGCCAATGCTGATCAAAGTAGGAGGGTTATAATCCTCAACAAAGTTTTCACAGCAGATTTCCTCTTCATTCTGTGCTTGCTTTTGTACACGTAAAGTCCAATGCTGAATATGGCAAACTAAACATGGCACATCTTCAAGACCATATAAGCATCAGAAAAAAGTAATCCAGGGATATTCACTAGGCTTAGAATCAATTTCAAAATGTATATGCAGAAAAGCTAAAATGGGATCTTCAGTGTGAGAACTGTTGATTAGGTGGGGCTGTGGTAGATGTACTAGAAGGTTGTTCCTTAGAGCATTCAACATCACCCTTCTCCAAGGTCTTCTCTGAAGCACGGAAGAGGAACTAGAAAGGACAAATTCCAGGATTCCCTAGTTAGAGTTCTCCAAAAAGTGGTGCTGGGGAAGGATTTGGAAGTCTGGATAGAGAGGGAGCAAGGTAATGTGTAGACAGAGCGATGTGTGAAGCCATTTCCAGATAATCGCTGGAAAGTCAGCCCCTGGCACAAGTGCTTGAGATGGAGACAGTCAGTGGGAGATTCCCAGGTGCTTCCTAAGTGCCTGTGAAACTTCCCAGCAAGCTCTTGAGAATCACTGGCCTGGGTGCTGGTGAGGATGCCCCACCTCTTGGCAGCCTTAGCAGTCCCTGGCATGAGACATTTCCAAGTTGGGCCTCTTCCGGTACTTTCTTCCCTTCCCTCCAGCACTATACCAGTTATCCCCACCTGCACTAGATTCATATATTCTGTGTAATGAATGTCTGGGGTGACCTAGGAATCCAGGACACAGAGCTTGGATTTATTTTGGCCCCTTGTCCCTGCTGCTGAGTAGCTCTGATTACCCCCAGCAGTTCTTGATGTATTCTTCTGTTTGATAAAAACATAGTATTTGCCCTCCCTATTTTATAAGGGTGTCTTAAGAATGATATGGTCTGATCTCTAAATGGAAATGTTTCCTCAGAAGACACAATGACTTGTGAATGTGAATTCTGCTTTCAACAGTGAGAGTGGCAATGCCTGGAGTTCTAGGGTTTCTCCTATCCACATAACACATTTATGTAGAGAAGACATTTCCCCAACAAATAAGTCAACATTCTTCATAACATGACACCTACTGAGTATATGGTATATAAATTCCCACTAGGTAACAACAGAGATCTCTGACACAACACCATGTCTTTCATTCTCCAAAGACATGCTCAAGCCTAGACCAGTGTTCTCAGAGAGATTTCAGGTAGACCATTATAAATCCATGTGTGTACCATCACCTACAGCTTTATGAGACCCCAGCCCCTTCTTTGAAAGCATCTGTTTCAATAAAATAATTTCATCAGTTACTTTGATTCATCTTATTTTCTACTGTAAGAACACCAAAGTTAGAAAACTACAACATTAGAATAATCATTTACTTGGAAATTATGCTTTATGGCTGGCTATCTGTTTTCTGCAAATGAACCAGCAGACATGACTCCCAGGCTTGCTAATTTGAGTTTCTGAAAACAAAAGCATTGTCATCTGACCCCTGCATTTATTGTGCTCCCCCTTAAAGGAAGATGGGGCTCCTTTTTCACATACAATCAAGTGGCCTCACAGAGGTCTCTAAGATTCAGACTCTTTCCCTGAGTTTCTATTACTAGTTTTGTTTTGTATTTTTCCGAACAAGTATTGTGTTAATCTGTGTTCTGTTGCCATCAAGTACTGGAGAAAACCAAGTTATAAAGAGAAAAGGTTTATTTTAGCTCACAGTTGGCTGACTTATTGCATTTGGGGCCTGTGATGAGAGAGCATGTCATGGTGGGAGCATGGGATAGAGGAAGCTTGCAACTCATGACCAGAAGGGAAAGAGAGGAAGAGGAGAGGCGAGGGTTCCAATATGCCTTCAAGGGCACGCTCCCAATGATCTGAAGACCTTCCAGTAGACCTTACCTTTTAAAGATTCCACCAAGTCCCATGGCATGGACTGGGGACTAAGCCTTTAACACATCAGTCTTTGGAAGGCCCTAATTCCAACTGTAGAAAAAAATAAATTGAGCTCAGAGGAAATAGCAGATCCTATGTCATACATTGCAGATACAGCTGTGAGCAAACAGAGTATTCTCCATTTCTCTTAAGAGCTTATAGTTTTTCTAGGAAGACTGTCCCTAGACAAGAAAGACTGATCTGATATTAATGTATAAGGTGGGATCAGAGGAGTCTCCCTTGGAGCTGTGATATCTAAGCTGACACCTAAACTACGATGGGAAAGAAGTTAGACTTAGTAGGAGCTTTCACCTGTGAGGAGTTTAAGACATACAAACCCCAACCCTATCATAAGAAGCAGAGTGTGAACAATTGCTTTAAGAAGGTAGAAACAAAATATTATAAGTAATCTCAAGAAGGAGAAAAACCAATATAGCTCAGATTAGGAAAAGTTTCATGTAGGAAGCAGAAAGTACTACACTTGACTGTGCCTATGATGTATGGAGTGTCTGTAAGACACAAATGGAAAAACTGAGCCTCCTGCATGCTGATCATTATTCTAGGCCTGGTCTTCTTTTGCATTTGAATCTACAGTCCTTAGGACATGAATCTTGGGCCTATCATATTCGACATTGGAAGTTACATAAAAGGACAAGGGGAAATGTTATGCGTATTGAAAAATAGCAATTTGCACATGAACTACTGCCCACCAGTTTTTGTAGTTGTTGGTGCGGAAGGAAAAGAGATTGGGAACTATGTGAATCAAAAATTATTTTCAAATAGAAGTTCCAGTTAGGATTTTATAGATCTAGTTTCAGACATCAAGAAGGATTTAACTTGGGGGATTGATGCAATTAGCCTTTGCACTGTGAAAGACCCTCTCTCCCTAAGTGTTTGCAGGGTATTTCCATGAAGGTATGAATGAATGGCACCCAAATAGTTGGCTGATTTATATAATCAGTGATCTGAAATAATTCCCTTAAATATAAAAAGCAACATGGCATTAAGTAGTTTCACACTATGGGTGCCAAAAATTAATGGCTTTCCCCATACTCCAGACTCAGCAACTTTTTTGGTGCTCTCTTCACTGGTCTCTTGATCACCAAAGGCCCAAAGAACACTGCTTCCTGGTGCAGACCTGCTTTTTCCAACAACCAAGTCCTTAGCACTGGCCAGGCAACCAGTGTGTTAAATATATAGAGATATTCCTCAGTTCAACTGAGAAGTCTGCTGATGACTCCCTTTGAGTAACATTTTTGCATTTCTTTCCATTGATGTTGGGCTCTGATGTCATCTGAGAGCATCTATTCACACTTTAACTAGCTCAGGAGTCATTTTTTCATATTATGAGCTTTATTCAAAATACTTTCAAAACTATGGTCTTCTTTCCAATCCTTTAAGGCTCAGATTTCTTATCTTACTAATAAAATGACAGATGATACTTGTCCTGTTCCTGATGATCATTCACCTGAGCACACTTCTCATTGCGAAATCTCCATTTTGTGTCAGATACACTCTTACAAGGGGTCTTGGGGTCTCTGCAACTTCAGTTCCCAGGTAAGTTCCTATACAGGCGATGGAGTAAAATTACCCTTAAACCACCTACAAGAAACCAGTGAATAAACCCAGGAGGATATAATGCTATTTTGAGAGTTAATTTGTTACTCCTTCTCCATAATACCATTTGTTTAGAGGAATTCCCACATAGCAGTCTCTGTGGGACTAGGCTCAAGACCTTCCTAAGGACATTCAGTGACAGAGACCTGCCGTGCCCTGCAGAACAAAGCACAGTAGCAGCTACTTCTCACACTTGACTTTGAGCAAAAGTGATTTACACAAAACTGCCACTTAATGAAGGGAATCACAATTGAACTCTAACTGAAAAAAGGTATATGAAAATGTAGAAAAGTCTTACTGATGTCCAGACCCCAAATAGTCCATACCTGGAATCCTACATTACCCTCTTCCACTTTCTGGTGGAATAGTAATGTTGCAGTGCAGAGGGCCCATCCTTCCTCTCTGAGGGCCAGAGCCATCACTTTCTAAGCGTCCCCACAGCCTTTTCTCCTATCCACCCATGCACTGTAGCTGGGATCGACAGCGTTGGGACAGTTCTTATTCAGTGTCCCATCCTGTAGGAGGAAACTTCCTGCTTAAGGAAACATTTAAAGTCTACGATGCCCTCAATCTAAGCTGCTTCTTACTTGCCCTCGGGAAACAGATTCACAATTAAGAACCACAGCTCTAATCATAACCAGGATAAAACAAAGTAAACAGGTTACACTGCATGGCCTCTTCCTACCCTTACCAATCTCAGCTTAGGTAATGACAGTCCTTGGCCCAAGTTACCAGTTTAGGGATAAGGCATTTGCAAATGATATTCCAAGTCAGTATTCTGTCTGCCTTTTTTGTTTTTTTTTTTTTCTTTTTTGGTACCAGGAATTCAACTCAGGGGCATTGAGCTACTAAGCCATACATCCCAGACCTATTTTGTATTTTATTTAGAGACAGGGTCTCACTGAGTTACTTAGTGTCTCGCTGTTATTAAGGCTGGCTTTGAACTCATGGTCCTCCTGCTCAGCTTCCCAAGTCACTGGGATTACAGGAGAGCGCCGCGGCACTCGGACGGTCTGCTTTTGAAACCCAAGACTCTATGGATGGAAATATGAATTCAAGTCTTTAGAAGAACTGGGTACACCAAATTAATGTTTTGAGCAAAAATTACATGTGGATTCTCTCCACTTGTACCAGGCAAATTTAAATTCCTTTGGGCTACAATGGAGAGTTCATCTATTTTGAAATTACAGATTTCAACAAGTGAATTAGCAAACAATGATTTTTTTTTTTTTAACAAACATTAATGAATTTCCCAATTTTCCTCTTTTGCCAGTGCTGGAAGTAATGATCTTCTTAGTAATTTTTAAATGCTATAATCTCTTTATGTGAAGTAAAAAAAAAAAAAAAAAAATTACTAAATTATACTGTGGATTTATATGTCTCCCCAGTAGACTGCTGCTAAATTCTGGTTAATATGGGTTAAAATCATTAGGTTTGACAGGTATGGTTTTCCCATCAAGGACTTAAAAAGCACTGTGTTCCTCCTGAAGTGCCAAGGAGCCCAGAGCTCTCCCTGGCCAAGTGCCCCTCCCCACAACCTCTGAGAGCAATAAAAGCTGAGCTCCCACCTCTGTGACTGGTGAGTTCTCTGGAAGCAGAAGGCAGGGGTGTGTAGTGGTGCTCCTCAGGAAAGGCAGAGGCAGCAAGGTCCCCACTGGAAGCCTGCGTGATAAAGGCAAATGTCAATAGGAAGCAACATCCAATGCCAAATACCCTTGTTTACCAAATGTGTGCCCTTGGGATCTGAATTTATCCAAAGAGACTCTTCTTAGGAAGCAAGAGGGGTCTTTGTTGAGATAAAATTCTGGTACGTATAGGGTAGGGTACAAAGCTTTGCGGGCCTCAGCAATGACTCTATGATAGGGGTTGGCATGACTCCGTGATAGGGGTTGGTTTCTTTGTTGTGATTAACTGAAAGGAGGAAGAGGAGGAGGAGGAAAAGGAGAGGCTGAAGGCAGGAAATAATATAGAATTAGATTTCTATCACAGGTCTTCTCCCAGTAATTCCCACAAAGCAAACACAGGCTATGAGCAGATTTCTATGGAAACCAGTGCAGAAGCTAAGTTTGCCCCCAGGGCAGAGAAAAACAGGGCTGGTATACATGGCCCAGTGGCATGGAGGTAGAGAGAGTTGAAGACATAAAACTCAGCAGCATGAAATCACCATAGGGAAGGACATAAATTGTTACAGGTTGTGCAACTTGGCTTCTGGCTAAGTTTAACAACAGCACCAAGAAACCAGTCTGAAACTTGGACTTGGGATATAGGTTCAGCATAACCTATCCAAAATGCTTAGGACTAGAACAGTTTGGATTTCTGATTTTTTAAATTATTTTTGAGTATCTATATACACATAATGAGATATGTTGGAGATGAGAACCAAGTCTGAATACAAAATTAATTTATGTTTCCTATACACCTTATGCACACATTGAAGGTAATTTTATACATTTTAAATATGCCTCCTTTTTAAATAAATTTTTAGTTGTCAACAGACCTTTACTTTATTTATTTATATGTAGTGCTGAGAATTGAACCCAGTGCCTCACACATACCAGGCAAGCACTCTACCACTGAGCCCAAACCCAGCCCTTAAATGTGCCTACATTTTGACTGCAATGTATCACCGGAGGTCAGGTGTGGAATTTTCCACTTGTGATGTCATAGTACTAAAAACATTTTGGATTTGAAAGTGCGTTTGATTTTAGATTTGGGTGATAGGTTTGTTCGACTTATGTAATAGCTATCAACAAAACATTGTCATTCTAAAGCCTAAAAGAAATGACCTGAAGTATATCTAGGATGTTGCTTTTGTATTGTATATAAGTAACTCTTTAACCAGAGAACTGATATTGTATGGTCCAGGCTGTTAACTCTCTCCCTTCTGAACTCCACATCCATGTGGGCTACATATGAAGACAGCCAGCTGTGGGGTTGGCTGTCACACACTACAGATGACCAGTATGTCACATTCAGAGTATGGCTACCTGTAACAACCATCGACCATTGCAACTCTTAACTGAGATTTCTAAATCAAATGCAACTTTTTTCTTAATATCCAAAAAGGAACATCTGCTAGGATCAAAATCCTAAGCTTACAACCTTTCCAAGCTCCATGAAAAAGTAAATTTCATTAATGCTATATTTTTCTTTCTGGAATAGGAAATGCATTCTATGGGATATATTTGCCCTGCTAGTAGCAGGCCTTTTCTCCAAACAGATTACCTACATTATGGGAATCAAAACTAAGTAGGAGATTATACCTACTTGCTAGAAAAACCCCTTTAAACTTCATTTCTGACATTTGAGATATTTGATTAAGAAGCTTTCAGTAGAGACTTATAGAAAGAGTTCTGAATGGAGCAAAACCAGAAGCTATGTCCCTGGGTAGAAACAGATTTTAGGCAGTATTTCTTCACACCAGCTCAAAGGCAAATATAAGGTGAATATATGGTGTTTAAAGCTTGATCCAAGGGTGTTGGGTCCAGAAGGGTAGAAAAGTTCAGTTACCAATAAAAAATCTTTTAAAAAGTGCATAAGACTTGTTACATACTACATCATTAGAGATGTAGGGTGTTGCAAGAACGTGAAAGGGTCAGAAATTGGATTAAAATTAAAGTTAAAATATGTAGTCACCACTTGTCTGACATTCCAGATCTTCTGTAATCTCAACATGATTAATGAAACACAAGGGTAGTGCTCTAAACACATACTTGTTTAATGCTTGGGGCAGGACATATGAGGTCCTGGAATGGGGACCATCCTTACCTAGATATAACATACTTCCTCTAAAAGGAGGCTCTAACTTTTTTTTACATGTTATTCTTCATCACTGAAAGGAAAAAAAAAAAAAAAATAACCTAAAATCTAAAATGAGTTTTAGTTTGCTATACTGTGACATTTTTTAACACTTTTAATCTCTACGTGGGCTGTTGACATTTTGATTACAGCTTTTCCTAAAATCAGTGGAGGAAACGCTACCTTTAAGTAAATACCTTGGACTGTGTGAATCATTAGAATTCTGTGATCAAGAGGAAAAAAAGCTATTTCGCTTTATTTCCCATTGTCGACAGGACAGAAACGGTGTGACTTCGGTTGTGTGGCCACCATTCTATGCCCAGCACTTAATTATTCTTCTGCTTAGTGTCCATTTATAAGCTCAAGTCATGGAAAAGAATTCAGGAAAAGAATTAATTCTGCAAGTAATGCCTTTTGGTGGAACTTTCATGGCTCAATGTTTGGAAAAACAGCTACAAATCAATTCCAACCACCAACTCTTTGCCCTGGCTTTTATCAAAATGAAGCCCATTCACTCATTTCAATAGTGATGTTCACATTGGTTTTCTGAATCTTATGCTTAGAAGCACGATTAGGAAAGGCAAAATTATCATATGAAAGAAGTGGACAGGAACATGTCTTAAATTTGCACACTATCTGCCAAAGAATAAAGAGTTGACTTTGAAACTGAAGCACTTTACCCAAAGTATATCGAGTATGAGATAATGGAAATCTAAGTAGAAAAATTGACATGATGTTTTCTTGTACCTGGACTAAGAAAAGATGCCTAAAACAAGAATAAGAAAATTTGGGCAACTCTGAATCTTCAGGACCATAAAGGTTCTCCAATCTTTGGATCCTTGCCAATTTTCCTAACTGCCTATTGGCAGGGATTTGTATTTTTACATTTTACTTTTATCTCCTGTTAGAAGATATTTGCACATCTACAATAAAATACTAGTATCCAGGATACATAAAGAATGTCCCTAAGCCAATAAAAATAGGGGAAAAAAAAGTGGACAAAGGAAATGTCAGGGATTTCAAAGAAGAGAAAACCTGAACAGTTAATAAACATGAGAATTTGTTCAAATTTGCCAGTACTAAAGGCAATGAGAATTAAAACAGGATACAGTTTTTCCACCCATCATATAAGCCAAGTTTTAAGTCTCATAATAACAAGTACTAGTGAGAAGGAAAGAAAATGAAATGGTCTTGTCTCATCCCCTGCCAGTAGGAGTGTGTCCTGTTCACTACTTTGGAGGGCGGTTTAGCTGCATCTAATAAAACTGAAAATTGGTGCAGTGATTCCACTTAAAATACATATACTATGGAAAATTTCACATAGGTCTGCAAGTTTACAGTGTTTACTGCAGCGTGGTTCATAACAGAAGAAAAGTGGAAATAACTTAAATGTCAATAAGGAAAATAGGTAAAATGTATATTAATATGGCAGAATAATACTTAGCATTTAAGAGCAATAAACCTGGTATATCCATATTAGTGCAGAATAAGGGGGGAGCGCTAGGGAAGAATAGAGTTACTTTATATTAGGTAGAGGGAGTGAGGGAAGGGAAGGGGTATGGAGGTAGGAAGGGTAGTAGAGTGAAGCAGACATTATTACCTCCTGTACATGTATGTGATCCTACAACATGTATAATCCGAAAAACGAGAACTTACACTCCATTTATGTATGGTCTATCAAAATGTATAAATGCATTCTACCATCATGTACAATTAGAATAAATTTTTAAAAATAATTAAAAAAGAAAGTAGACATATATCTCAATTTGAATAGGCCTAAAATTTATACAGTGAAAAGGCAATTCGCCAAATGATAAATGCAGTATGTTATTTATGTAAATAGGCATTTCTTTGATTTTGTACATGTACAGAAACATCCAAAATTTATAAAAGCTATACACTAAATTCATGTAAATGGCTGGGCAGGGTAAGAGGACTGGGGCTAATGGAATGTGAGGGAGTTTCATTTCTATATCTGATGGTTTCTGGTTTTTTTTTTTTTTTTTTCATTTAAAGAATATTCTTGACACAAATATGTCAAAATGCTAGAAACTACAAATTTGGTATGATAGCTATGGGTGTTCATTTTCTTTTTTAACTCCATAAGGTTTCTCATTTAATTTACCAGCATGAGGAAAAGTGTCTGTTGGTATTGAGATGACACTACTCCTTCCCCAGGTACCATTTCCTAGATGACCTTTGTCTATATCTTCTTCCACAGCAAGTTTTTCTCATCTTTCTGAGTCTTATTCAAAATATGCCCATTGCTTTAGTTTATAATTATATGCTCATAATTTTTAATCTCTTCTGTGTTTTCAAAGTTTCTTGAAATATGCAATTCGAAAACACAAGCACTCCATTTCTCCTCTGATGCAGACGGTCCTAACCCTAACCCTAACCCTAACCCTAACCCTAACCCTAACTCTAACCCTATAGGAATATGAACCTGTAACAAGAGCCTATTTCCTCCAACCACTCTGTGGTAGTTGCATAACAGTTGCATAACATGGACTGAGGCCGTCTCTGGTTGGGATTTTTGAGATGAAATATCCCATTTCTATTTCTTCTCAAGCTGCTGAGCGTGACACGTAGAATGGAACAGAGCTGAGGATGGTAAATGTGTGTCCCCTCAACGCCAAGGCCAGAAGTCGTCCTTCAGTCTCGTAAGCCTCTCTGCTGAAGATCTGCCAAGGCATACTGAAGGCGTCTTCATTCTTCTCTTCACAGCTGAAGATACACACTGAAATCAAGAGTTACTAATACTTTTTTTAAACTCCCATCAATAATGGTAATAGTCACTAATATACTGTACTCTGCAATTTCCATAATGCAGGAAGGATGGGAGAACTTTTGGCAACCTCACTGGGAAGGATTCTGTGACAGAACAGTGCGCTGGAAGAAAGACTTTGCAAAGTGAGCGTGTCACTCAGCGATTACAGAAAACGGATGTCTTCAGAGAAATGCATGCGATCCAAAGCCCTTCCAGGGGGCACGGGATGAAAACTGCAGTCCAGAGGCTGTTCTGTGGACATCATGGATGTGCTGAAGGAACATGATACAGACCATGGGAGGAGAGATTTGGCAGACTTCAAAACAAGAAAGGGGCAGCTACAAAGTTGTTTAATAGCCATAAATCTCCCACTATTTTTCACAAAATACCATCTAAGACCACAGCTCCACAACTCATTCCCCATCACTCAGCTCAAGTGGAGTGCTTTGGCACGCTCACTCACCCTTAAATCATTCGCCGCATAAAGTGATCCCGGGTCTGGGAAATTTGTCAGCCTCTTTCAAGTAAAAGCAATCTTCACTTTTCATCACAATTCATTCTCTGAAACCATGGTATAAAGCTGACTCTCCTAAAAACATTTATTTTTCTCTCATAAGGAAAAGCATCACTCATTAGTTATCAAGTATTTAGTAACCACCTACTATATACCAGACCTCATGCTGAAAAATATCATAAAAAATAAAGCAAGGACCTTGATTGCATTCTTGATGCATCACACACACACAAAAATCACATCATGATCAATAATTGTTATGAAGAGTTGCCAACTCATAGCAGGAGTCTCATCCTCTGAATTAACACAGAGTTGCCCCTGCCCTCGGTTATGACACCTGAACACCTGTAACGGTCATCATACCCTTACTTGTTTCTCATCCACACTAATGGAGACTTTTCTAAATTAACTATGTGAACTGTCTGAAATTAACTATACTAGTAATCCTCACACCCCACTTACTACCAGAAATAGAGAGAGGAAGTCAATGCATGATGATTGAAGGAATAAAACATTTTAAAGTCAAAGATAAAACTATATGCTCATTATTGTAATTCAACCTAAAGGAATGAGCCAACTCTTCAGAATAGGAGGATAAAGACTTGCCATGGCCTGAAGGACTGGGTTAGGGAAGCTAAGAGCCAGCCTGAGGGCTGAGGCTTCCTGCCCAGCTAACAGATGAAGGCTCCAGGCCTTTCAGCGTGAAGCAAGATGGAAAGTGCCAATGGCCGATGGATGGATTGAGCTGGGAATGACAGACAGACTTGGAAGCAGGAACAGACATCTTGTCCAGAGACCAAAGCCAAGAAATTGGGAGGGGGTGAGAAGGCAAAGTAGAAATGAGGGTGAATTCATAACCAAGAGGCCCAGCAGGGCAGAACCAAGAGCCCAGCACAAACTGAGCATTTAATCCATCTTCTTACAGAGAATTGAAAACCTGGGACTTCATGGGTTAAGCTGATTGAGGGAAGTGAAGAGTAATAAAAGTCAGAAGTCAGCAGGTTGTGCCAAAGGCCTGTCTGGCATAAGAAGCCTTTGGAAGCAATAGCCTAGAGCTTTCCATTTGTTTTTATCTGATCTACAGGGGGCCCAATTCTGCCAGTGCCCAAAATGGCAACCAGTTCAGAGTTAGCAGTTCACAAATATTTATGTAAGGCAAGGAGAGAGGAAGGAAGAGGGGGAGGAAGAAAAAGAACCAGGAAAGGAAAAAGGAAGTAAAGGCTATGGCTTGGCCATTTAGTAAGTTATTACTCAATCAAATCACATGCTGTGAGAACTGTAAAAGACCTTCATCCAGAGCAGGAGCTTCCAAAACATACTTAGCAGGTACTTATATAACATGGAAAAAATTAAAAGAATCTACATATGGGATATTACAATAATTATCAATTTTTCTTAGGTAACCAAATAAAACTATAAATATGAAGGTGAGAAAAAATATGCAAACGTGTTTATTACATAATTTTAAGTGAACATAGTAAATATAAAAATCACATTTATTGGAATTTTTAACCATATAAAATTTGCAATCCATTGAAGTTAAAGATGAAAAGCTGTTTGATAGCAAAGTTAGATTAGGGATGTTTTTTCCTTTAACCTTATGTAGTATGTCACTGCTTCTTACAATTTAAAATATTAAAAATTTAAACTCTACTTATATAGCAGTTGATATGAAACAATACATATTCCCTCAAGTACTCTCTAAGTTCTCCCATCAGAAGCTGAGGAGAGGTGGAGGAAGAGAAGAGAGGAACATAAGTCAAAGAGAAAAGAAAAGGAATCGGGAAAGAAAGGGGACAAAGTGTGAGACTGGAGTTAGTATCTCTGGAATATGTACTAGGTGCTAATGGTTTTCCAGTGTCTAAGAGATGTCTCCTTATTACCCTCATTTGGAAAATGAGAAAACTGAGACATAGAAAAGATAAGGGATGTGTCCAAAGCTTTACAGTTCTAAAACTCTGAGTGTGAGTAGAAACCAAGTCAACCACCTGACCCCGAAGCCCAAGTTGCTTCCCCAGCACCTCCCTGTCTCTGATCCCCTTCTCCTGGCATTACTCTACTCTGCCTCCAACACTGTCAGCTGGGCTCCTGTCTGGTCCCTTGTCAGAACTGCAGACTTCAAGATTTTAGGGGCCAAATTCTAATTTGACAGTAAAAGCCTGATAGCATCTCACAAAGTAACTTCTCAAAGTATTGAGAAAAGTTCGTCAATGAGAAGGAAGCGACCAGTTGCAAGGGTAATTTTAAAAAGAGAGAACATTCCATTCACAACATCTATTTATATATCTATATCTATCTATCTATCTATCTATCTATCTATCTATCTATCTATCTATCTATTACACACACACACACACAGACACACACACACACATCAGGGACCTGACTCAGCAGTGCTCAACCACTGAACCACATCCCCACTCCGATTTGTTCAATTTTTTTATTTTGAGACAGGGTTTCACTAAGTTATTTAGGACCTTGCTAAGTTGCTGAGTTTGGTTTTGAACTTGCGAACCTCCAGCCTCAGTCTCCCTAGCTGCTGGGATTACAGGTGTGTGCCATCATGCCCAGCTAGTAACAATCATCTTTATCCAAAGACGTACAATGAAGCATGAGTCAATATTGTTGCTAATTAAGTCTCACTGAGGATTTAGTTTGTGGAGTACGTTCAAACACAAAACATAATCAGAATGTAATATATTATAACCTCCAAGCAATCTGCATGTGTGCATCACATTTCTCAAGCATTAATTAACATGCAGTCATTTCACATACACTGCTTTGTTTAGCTCTCTCAACAAACTTATAATGTGAATACCGTTACAATTACCATTTCACAGATAAGATGACTGAGATTTAGACAGAGGTTATATAACTTATCCAAGAGCACCCAGTTAGTATTTGAAAAATTTGGAATTTGAAATGACACAATATGATTTCATAGCTTGAATCCCAACCATTGTATGATAAACTTGATGCTCAAATGTGCCTAGCAAAGAAAACCCTCCTGGATTTATTTAGTATACTTACAAAGGCAGTCAATATATTTGTAGAAAGATATGATTCCACTCATGATAAGATTCAATGTGTTTTATGGTCTGGTGTATAAACAAAACCATGCACTTATTTATTAATTATTAATAAAATAATGAGCTATGTAATGCAGACATGAGTGCTTTTGATCTCTTTGGTTTTGGGGTTCATATAACCAGTGGTATGCTAAAATCAACCTGTAATCGCTCAAAACATCCAATGATTAACTTTTTAGGAATTGTGTCAGTTTTTAAACACAGATACTATTTAAAATTAAGCAGTACATGCTCACAGTTGAATAAATTATGTTAAAAACAAAGGTAACATACACAAAAACTTATCAATTACTAGTTTTACAAAAATTCACCATTATTTATGCTTTAGAAGTTATTTGAGTCTCTTGTACCTATATGGTGGAAATACTATAAAATGATGTGCTCTCTTCCCAACACCTGATGTCACTGTGATAGCTTCACATCAGTCATGGTGGGAGTATTATCAGCAGAAATTGGAAAATTCTACAATAATTACAGCTTGATTTATTGGTTTATTGTTTTCCTAAACTTAAGAAAGTGATGGAAAAGTCTCACCAGTGGTGCGTACAAGGAGGTGGCTGAATTTAGCTAACCCTTAATGAGAACTTACTTTTTATCTTGGACTATGTTAAACAATTTCCAAGTACTAATTTATTCTACCTTCACAATGCCACAGAGGAGTTTGATTTTATAGATGAGGAAACAGAGGGTTGGTAAATGTAAGAAATCTGACAGATCTCACTCACGGGTCACGGGTACATGGCAGAGTTGGGCCACAAATCCAGAAAAGTTTGCCTCTATTGGCCACTGACTTAACTACTAAGATGTTCTAATTTACTCTCTTCCCAATAAAGGTCAAGATTAAATAAAGCAAGAAACAATGGTCTTAGCCATTGCTCATTAAAAATCAGCTCTGATTTTTCTTTTTACTTCACTCTAATTTTGTATAGCATCTCATCTCTTCAACTAGACTTTAAATGCGTTAGGAGTTAAACTAAAATTGTATCGCTTTCCCACCCTTCAGAGAAGCCACAGTAGGGACATGCACACACTCTGTAATTAAGTGTTTATGACATGTATGAACTTCACTTATCACTTGTTGAGCACAAAAGCACTAAGATCCTTTTGAAAGCAAAAGTGGTGATATCTCTAACACCGTGGTAATCAGAATTCATGCGGATTCACTGTGTTACTGTGACTTCAGTAAAGAGCTACATATGGTGGTTCTCATCTGGGTTTGTAGGACTGTCTTAGAAACAATATTATGTCATGGTAGTCCTAGAGGCTTGATTTATTTTGGCCAAAAAGAAGGAACTTGTCTCATGTGTCTCTCATCCTCTCACAGCGTTTTTTATTCTTAAGGGCTGCAGGTCAAGTTCTGTCCTTGGAACCAAAGTAGTTTTCCAAAATGAGGTGAAGCCAGCTCTGTCAAGCTGGGCCAGATCTGCTGTCATTGCCTTTCTCAAATACATCAGACCCTCTGCTTGTAAAAATAAATGGATACCAATGCAAGAAATTTATTAGGAGATGACAGCCTGGTTCATAATGGAAATATGGAGAAAACATCATCCTTCAAAACTGACAGTTTATCCATCATGCCTCAGATTCCTGAGATATAAGCAGATACTGTCACACACAATCCACTGAGGACATGTCTTCTTGGATTTCCTTATGACAGGAAATGCTGAAATAATCCAGAAGAAGGGAAGGACTTGCACTGCCCTTAATGTGCTCAGCCATAAATTTTTAGCATTAGCAGAAGAAACATGTGGCCAAGGCAATGAATGATGGGAAAGTCGGGAGGCCTGGAATTCTCAGAGGCCTCTTCTTTTCTCCTGGGGGTGATGAACTGGGACAGAGGTCAGAGAGGGTTACCACACTGCTGTGAGGGACATCAATACCCTGTTATGTGTAAGCAGAGCCAACAGGTGGCAGAACACTACTGTGTTCACACCACAGGTTTGGGGACCGGGTCATCTACCCCGACTAACTTTCCAACTGTGCCTCTTCAGCTTAGCTTGTTATTTGCACTGATAAACTTGGGACAACTGAGGAGGCCATTTTAATTAGTAATAAGTGCAAGAATATCTGTGGGGTCACAAGAGGTCTGATCTTAGCAGACTTAATGAGGCGACCTGCCCAACCTTGCATGAAATAATTGTGTATTGTATTAAAAATCGTTTTGGAAAATATAATCGTGGCAGTAGACTGGAATGAAACAAACATGGTGTTAAAGGAGAGAAAAATATTCACTGCCAATTTTATGGGGCCTTAAAATATTTATGTTCCAAACTTGCATTCTTTGGAGGTTTGCTGAGTGTTGCTAGAGCTAGGAAACTTTTTTAATGAGATACATGCATACCTTTCCAATTTACAGATCTTTCATAGTGACAATAGAAAGTCATAAATGTGAAACGGAAACCTAAACAAGGTGAGGACAGCCCTAGTGGCCTTATATTCTTCATTCACTCGTTATATGAGAAAAAATAGAACCATGGAAAATTCCATTTAAATGTGAATAATGTGTAAGGAATCTTCGATGTCAGTTTCTATCTCTCTGATCAAGGTATAAAGACCAACATAATATGATGACTCAAATAAACCTGGGTTTTGTTAATGTTTGTTATGTTATGTGGGACAGGATATGTGCGTTCTGGGGTTACTTAAACACAGAGTCAAATACCGGATATGGATTCACTCCTCAAAATGAATCCCAAAGAGCAGGGGGGAAATAAATTACATGCTGATCAAGTTCTTATTCGTAGGCACCAGTGTTTGAAAAAACACAAATGGGTCTAAGAATTCTTAGAATCCTCCTTCAAATGTTCTCAGTCTCTGAAAAAGGCAAATGAACTTCTAATTGTTCACATTTATTTTGGCCATTCTTCCTGATTCCCTGTCTCAAATAAGACCTGAAACTCTGTTGACTTTACATGTCCAAATTAAATATATCTGTGTTTTCCTTTTGCTTTCTATATAAGTGCAATGCCAGCATGACTTAACATTCATCCAGAGTTTATTTCAATATTAGTGGAAAACAAGCCATTTTTTCAGCTTAATGAATAGCATCAGTGTCTGCCTTTTAACCAAAAATATGACCTTAAACTTGATGGATCTCACCAGAAGGCACATTTTCAAATTATTTTTCTATTGGAGGTTATGAATATCATTTCCCAAATTATTGTGACAGCTGTGCCCGCATCACAGACACAACAGCTTAGAAACGAAACTCAGACGGAGCGAAAAGGGAGTTTCATTTGCAAAAGGGGAACGGAAAAGAAAGTTCGGGGAGGGGAAACATACCTCTTTTGAGCCTCATGCAATAAGAACAGAGTCAGGTAAAGCAGCTGAAATTCTCATACATGTTTCCGAATCATGCTAAATTGGGGAGGTGAAGGCTGAGCGTCACCACTGACAAAAAAAAAAAAAACCTCCAAGAGGACATGTGATATTGCTTCCTTATTAAGGATTATAGAGTGTAATTGATGTGCCTGGTGCCTGGCCAATTCCAACTTTTTGAGAATGCTGCTTAATGTGCGGACATTATTTTTGGACTACTGAACGCCAGAAAATAACGAGCTGGCATTCAGCTTTGGTGAATAAGACCCTGAATTTTCATCTAAAAGCAGTTTTGAGTTATTGCTGTAGATAAGGTGTAACTGTGCAAGGGAATTTTATCCATGTTTCTCCCATGAATCATAAATGAGGAAAAAAATTACAGTCTAAATTGCACTTAAAAGGAATAAAGTCTTTTCATGTCATACATGATTTATCAAAATGATCTCATTTTAAGGGTACTGTGGTGTATCTTGATTAATCACATTAGGAAGTGTGATGAATGGCCTCTTTAATGGTAACACAGGATTTATTGGCAACATCCTGACTTGAACCAGAAGAGTAAGAAGTAAAATATACAATAGATAGCTAATGCAGATAGGGTGTCAGTAATGCTCTGACTTGGTTTAAAATCTTACCCAGGAGCCTCAGTCTCAGGACACCAGGCAGTGGAAGAGAAGCAAGTTTCTCACGTGAACTTGGGGGCCACCAGGAACCCAGCCTAACCCTTCCCTAACTTGTTGCAAGACACGAAAAATTACTCGGCTGGACCATAAAAGGAAGGTGTCTGTGAAATCTGGAGGAACCTCGCAGATTCCCAGTAGGAAGAGGGGGCGCTGCCTTTCGAGATCAGCGCTCCTTGCCCTTTCGCCCTATTTCAATATCCTCTTTACATTTCGCTTTAATATCCTAAATGCCTTTTTTTCCCTAAGCCTGCTCCCACTAATTTCCTCTAAGGCTGACAGATCAGAGGCTTGCCTCGAACTGTTCCTTTAGAGCTCAGGAGCCCTCCTCATAATCCCGCTGCTTGTCCGCAATTAATCCTTCCAGTTGCCACATTATTAACACCACCACCCACAGACAGAGGAAGCTCCCACCCACTGGACACTGGCTCCCGACGAAGCTTCAAAGGTGCCAATCACACCCTGTCAGAAAGGTGCCTGCTGTCAGCATCCAAGGTTTCCATCCTCCCCGCTGATCAAACATTCTTCCCCAGAAGATTAATTCAGAGTCTCCGCCCATTTCCTCCCATATCCTCTTTCCCTTTTCGGTTTACCCAACGATCCATCTTTGCCTCCAAAAGGGAAGCCACGGATAATAGAAGCCCTTTCAAAACAAAAGCTGGGCAAAGGCAAATTTAAATCCCAGCTGTTATCAACTTTTTTTTTTTAACCCATTTAAACATCTTAAGGCACTAAGGATTAGGGCCTGGCCTGAAATGCCATTCTTTGATCAAAGACCCCAAGACTTTACACAAACATAATCACAAGGCAATGGATGCGGCTCTGAAGGCTGAATTGATTTGTGGGGCTGGGATGGCAGAGAAGGCGCACACTGACTTCTCCAACTCCCGACGTGTATATCCGCCAGGCCAATTGGCTCCAGAATTATGTATGTTTTCTTTCCTATGTCTTCACTGAACCAGCCACTTGGAGATTCAGACACAGCTATGGGGAGAGGGCATAAGAAGGGAATGAGGAGAACAAGGTGCTCACTGTGGTCTTTCATCCCTGTGGTGGGGGGGTGTAGGGAGGTGAGACTGTAGCAGCTCCACTGTCCCTGGTATGGACCAAAGGCGACTGCAGAGAGGGGCCGGTGTTTACACTGGCCACTTCTACCGGAATCTTCTCTGGTTCTGGAGTAACTGTGCTTACTCGTCTCTGTGAAAGGGGTTTTAGGAGAAGCCAGAGGGGGTTTTTGTTGAAGGTAAGTCAATGGCAGCCACGTGGCTCACTGGTCAAGTCCCTTACCAGCCATCTCAGTCTTTCAAGACCAAACACCAGGACTGACTTACGGAAATACTTAACATGAAGGCTGAAGGGACCATTGAAAAATCAAGAGTCATGCACATGAAGCTGTCTTGATAAAGAGAAGGTCAATTACTTAGGTTCCTGAGGATTTTAGGAGTTTTATTTGGGGCACGGAATTAGTTCACTACTTACAAATTATAGAGATTGTTAAAAAAATAAAATTAAAGTCATATAATTAAGAAGTATTGATTGGATATTATGGAGACCATTTACCACATTTTCAAGGTAGGTCGTAGAATCTGCCTCTTTGAACAATTCAAGGGGGAAAAAAAGACCAACTTTTTTTTTTTTTTTGTAACTGTACGTAATGAAATCTAATTCAAAGTACTTTAAGGAAATAAATGGAGGTGGGTGGTTACTGAGTTCAAGGTTATACAGTTTCAGGTATGGTTGGATCCAGGTACTCCAAATTATCATCAGGATTTTCTCTCTGTTGGTTTTGTTTCTTTGTTAACTCCTCAATGTGGTGACCTCTCCAGAGCTCCAGATTCTTGTGTTACTATCTTCAAAGATCCTTCTCTTTCCTATAAGTTTCTAGCAAAATCTAGGAATCCATGGCCTGGTCTGAGTTACAGGCCCATCTCTGAAAGAGTCTCCCTATCAAGGAAAAGGAATGTTCTGTTCAGTTGATCCTGAATCATACGCCCACACCTAGTGCCAGGAGAGTAACTGGCACCCCAAGGGCACTGCTGATAAAAGCAAAAGGGTAACAGTTCCCCAGTGGTACATGTATCTACTCCAAGGTACAGTGTGGTGTGCACCAAAGAGGCCAAAAGAGAAAATTCCCTTTGTCAGTAGACAAGCTTTTGTGTAAGTCTTTTGGAGCCCCGAGCTCTATCCCAGACATCCAGGACTTCTTGGCACCATCTCCGGAGCCACAACAAACCCCCGCTATTTAATAGCCCAGTCCTAAATCAACATCTACTTCAACAAAAGGTGTCCACATCCAGAAAAATCCTTCCCCCAGAGTCCTGCAAGCATTTGACACTTTTCAGGCTCTTGGTTGGACCCAAATAGCTTTAGCTACAATTTTATTTTTAATAAGCCTGGGTATCCCACAGAAGATTGAAAATAGTAATAGGTGTCTAAAGGGAGCAATGAGAGTGGTGGTAGGCAAGGGCAGCTGCTGGGGTCCTAGGACGACATGGAAAAGAGGAACAACAACAAAACCTCAGTAAGAACTCAACCAGCGGACATCACAATAGACCTTCGGAACAACACCCCAACCCACCTCCACACACGTGTCAACAGGATAAAGTGAGACCCGGTTTCATGTTTCTTACACAAGTCAGGAACTACATAGTGTATTTATCCTAATGAGCATGCATCAAACAGCAACTGGTGTTCCTCCCTGAGGGAGACCACATTTGCCATTTTGACCAGACGTGGAACTGATATCGCCAAGAGAGAACCCATGTGTGACCAGTTCCAAAGAACAGCACAAGTCACTCCTCTGGGAACAACAACCCCAAGAAGTTTTTATCAGGATCTATGTAAACTTCAGATGTCTGGGGAAATGAACTCTGAAGTACATCTCTCGTTTTCCAAAGGCATTTCCCTGTCACTCTGCCATTCAGTCCCTCTTCTTCCTCTCAAATCTATTTCTAAAAGAGATGTCAAGAATGTTTGCCCTGAACACAGCCAAAAATCCACGTTCATTGCTGACTTCATAGATGAGGACCATGTATCCTGGACCATTTGACTCCCTGAAGACCCATGTCATGTGGGAGGGAGGATGTCAAAATGGGATCCCAGTAGACTCAGGACTGGCTGTGACTCTTGAGGTTTATATCTCCCTAGAGGCTCAAAGGAAGTAGGTAAGAGTCTGTGCTTAGCAACTCAACACCCACTATGGCAACCGAAGTGGGAGAGGAATAAGTGCCTTCAATCTGCTGAAACCGTCTTGGACTGGAGCTTCCCCCATGCTGTCTACACAGGAAAGGCCGAAACCTTGAGAACCAGGCAGCACGGACACAGAGGTCTAGAATTCCAGAAGGACTGTGGTCTGCAAGTGTGTGTATGTGCTCACTGGAGGCGTGGTTATAAAACACTACGAGTCCCAGAGGGTCTTCCCTTGTAAAGTGAATATCAATCCCTAGTTTGTAAACTTCTCTACATAAGCATTTGACTTTTCTAGGTAAGGACCCTACATTATTAAATATTAATTTTCACAATACTAATGCTTTTATTAGTACAAGATACATAGACAAAGTCAAATGAAGTCTAGAAAAATGATGAGAAATGATTTAACGAAAACTTGTGTGAGAAATTGTCCCCAAAATATCTTTTCTCCTTTATTTTGTTCTTTTTCAAAATTATCTGATAATCATTCACAGAGCTGTTCTCAAAAGACGTCTTTTTAGATCTGTGTTATACTATCAATAATTGTTGACATCACAGGTTTCAGATAGCTAACATACTTGTGTAAAGCTATTTCCTTGGGAGATTCCAGAGCCACACAGATACACGCTGACCAAGTATTAGCTTGGGTAACTCTTATGCCCTGAACAACGTTGCTAACCATTCCAGCAACCTTTTTTTTTTTTTCCTCTTTTGTCTATGAGGCTGGAAGAGAATGCAGACTCAACTCAAAGCTTTATTTCCTAAAGAAACTCTGCTACATTGCCTCTGAAATCTTCAACTCCTCAAATGCATTATGGTTTGGAAAGACTCAAAGTAGGCGTGGACCTTTCCCCTGCGGTGAATCCCGATGAGGGTATACCCAGTGCTTAGGATAGTCTCAATACCAGAAAATAAGAATGGAAGGGAAGGAACCGAGAGGGAAGAAAGGAGGGGAGGAGAGGAGAGGAAAAGATGTTTCGGAATTATTTCTCAAAAGACTTTCCATCTGCAAAACTATATTTCAACATTCTCCCTGATCCCATTCTACATCAACTGTATTTTGTACCAGTAATAAGACAGAGGTCCCCAGATGTACTACAAGCCTTGCTTCCTCTTGTCCACCCATAGAAGTCCCAGGTTCTGAAAGACCAGCATGGCTCTGGAAACCAGGTCTGCCTTCGGCTGCTGGTTTATCCTGCAAGAGTACATTCAGAACCAGGATACAGAGGGACTGATGGCATGGTGACAAGAAAGACCACCAAGACATGCCATCTGGCTGGTCACAAAAGACCAAGAGCCAAAGGACCCCACAAAAGTTCACTGGGGAAGCTGAGTATTCTCTTTGGCTGGTGGAATTTCCCTCAGGAAATTTTCTAAAATCAGCCCACTTCTTCTCCTCCCCTCCTTTACCAGAAAGTAACTATGGATGTTAGTCAACACAGTGAATTTGCTCAATTCCTGGCCAAACCCCACAATATCCTACCTGAAATGATTATCTTTAGATCGTACTTTTAACATCAGAAATCTATGCGCACAGTGGCACGGGCCTGTAATCTCCGTGATTTAGGAGGCTGAGGCAGGAGGATTATTAGCTCCAGGCCACACTGGGCAACTTAGTGAGACTGTTTCAAAAATTAAAAAATTAAAACAAAAATAAAAAGTGCAGAAGATGTGGCTCAGAGGTACAGCACCCCTGGGTCTGAAAAAGAGGAGGAGGAGGAAAGAAAGAAAATTAAAATCAGAAATTCAGTTACACTTCTCCTCTGCTTAAAACAAAAAGGTATGTTTTGGGGGTGAGCAAAAAGCCCCAAACATGGTCAAGAAGCCCTCTGCCCTGGCCTTGCTTTTGCCCTCTCCTGCCTTTGTGTCCCCGTCCCCTGCCCCTGCCCGCCAGCACCAGTGGCCTTCCTAATCCCTCATGGAACTGTGCCCATCCACACAGGAGCTCCAGTCTTCCTCCCTAGCTCCCTTCACCGTCCTTTTTCTGCCCGTGATTCTCCCCTCTTGGGACAGTTTGTGCCTTGAGGGCAATGTCCCACACCCCCTGAAACGTGGCTCACAGTAGTTTCTCAATAAATACTTGTCAGATGGTAAAATAAATTAATTTGAAACGGAACAAGTAGCATTCCCGAGCTTCCCAGGGTTGAGGGTAACAAAGAGTCCTTGTCTCTTCAGACTTCTGACTCACCCACTGCTTTCTGAAGGGACCTTTTCCCTGACATGCAGAGCTCAGATACGTTGAAAGAGATGTTGAAAAGTGACACACACAAGCCCCTAACTCCACTGTTCCGCATGTATGAGAGGACAAGGAGCACTTTGCCCAAGGGAGACATCCAATGGCTGTTCAGAACAAGCAAAGGAAAATGTCCTTCCTGCACTCCAGCATGGTCCACCAGGAAAAACACAAAACCTGCGCCTGCCTTTCCCAAAATGCATTAAGTGATATCCACCTGGGGTTTGGGGTCAGGGAGCTTTCCTTTGGCTACACCCATCTTTCTCTCTTCTTCAATTTATAATTTTTGGTGAATGAGTGATAAAAATGTTAATCCAAATGAAGACCCCAGGTCGCCAGCGGAGCACCTGTTAGTCACTGTCCTGCTTCTGCAGAGACCCGGAGAAGGGTTGGGCAGATCAGAGGAGAAAGCTGCGGAAGGGTCTTGAGCGATGTCATCAGGAGAGAAACTGAGCATAGCGGGCTCTCCTGTCACACACCTTACTGGGCAGAAGGGGGCGCTGTAGTGTAACCTATTTAGAATGCAAATAGAGCGCTTCCCCTGCTGCAGATTAAAGCTAGCGCGGTAGCCGCTGCCTGGCGGGTCCTCAGCAGTACTAAATGTTGGATTCCTGCTTGTCACTGCTCACCACAGGTCATTAAGTGTACTCAGAACAGTGTTGCTAAATGTTTACGTTAAAAAACACAGATCACCAAAAAAAGGAAAGGGGTAGTCATCACACTGCAAGATAATTCAGCTCACCTGGGCGAAGACTGGGCTATTCAAGATCGCTGGAGTTCAGCAATTTTATTAGCTTGAGATCAACGGCTATCACAGACAGGCTGCGCAGCAAATGATAGAATATGAGGGATCATGAGATTGAGGGATGCGGAGAGAGGGGAGGCAGGGAAAGAGAGGAGGAGGGAGGGAGCAGAGGCCTGTGTGAGCCTGCCTGCAGTAAGCAAGAAGAGACTAGGGCCGGCTAAAAGGTTTTACAGAAAGTGCTGGGAAGTGAGCGCAGGAGGGACACCTCCCCTTCTTGGTTGAACTTCATAGAACTGGGACAAAAGACTCAGAACAAAACCTCCAGCTTCCCAGAACCAAGCCAGCTGGTCCTTGGGCTTTATTTTCTAACAGTCAGGTGTTCATCTGCCGGCCGGTCTCCCTTTCCCCCTTTACTCTAGCCAATTCCTGTTTTCTTCAACTGGAGCTCCCCAAGACTCATCAAAAACACGATTTAATTACATCTCCGAAAAAAAGAAAAAGGGAGGAGTGTAAACATGACTCCTTTTTATCTCCTGATACATCTGGACAAGTAGACAATGTGCTAAAACAAAATAAATCTGCCCTGACAGTCACATCAAAGGGTTCAGCAAGGGCCTTGCAGCTACTTAAAGCGCAAGAATGCTGTTGCTAAGCATCGGCCCACAACTTATCAGCCTTGGAAGAAACGCTTTCTTCTTTCTTTCAGGGGGAGATGAGGAAAGTTAGAGAGTGGGAACCAGACTGCAAAAGGAGATTGGGGATTTTCAGGGATTTTGAAGCTTAAAATGAATTGTGTGAAGAAAAGGGATTTTGTTGTGTGGTGTTTTCCCTTTGACACACTGTCTATATTTTTATAAAGGAAGCATGTGGAAACCTTCTAGAAAGGGCTATTTAGCACTCACAGAAATAGGTGGTCACACAAAATACTTGGATACAATCTGTGCCGTATCTCCTTTCTGTGGATTTCTCTGGATGAGACAAGCCTAATGCCAGCTCAGGTCTGAGGAGGAATCTCACCATTCACCAAAGTCAAGAGTGAAAAATCCCTAAGTTGCCATAATAAAAAAATACATCATCCAACATGACAAACCACAGAAGGCAGAAATGGAGCATCTACTCCAGTGAACACACACAAGCAAAAACAGAATATCCCCTCCAACCCCAACACACACAAAAAAGAAACTGGAATGCACTGCCATGTGGAGTACAGCACTGTGACATAAATCTAGCCAGCAGACTCAAAGTTCACATCCAGACACACTTCGTGTGTGTGCTCACAGTGAGACACAAAATGGAACTGACCCTGAGATCCAGCCCATTCCTCCAGCCTTTATTCCCCACCCAACCCTTGCATCCATGGATGACACTGAAACAGATGCTGTGAACTTTAGTCTCGTGATCCCATGTGCTGGTTCCCAAGAGGGACCATCAGGGAGCAGCTGTGCTCTTCCAAGCCCACATCCTCAGGTTGGAGACTTTGCCCTATTTCTTCCCTCCAGCAAGTCTACTAAATTTAGTTGTGCTGGGAAATCTGAACTGAACATGAGTGGCATCTCTGAGAAGGATGTTCCGCGGGGACCTGAGGGCACTCTGGATGAAAAAGAGCCAGTTCAAAATAGCCCACCAGTTCTCAATACGCTCCAGACAATGCCAGGGAGATTTTGCCCTTGCAATAAGAGAGGCTAAAAATACACAGATACGGTACTGTGGCCTAGGGAGGCCGTGCGCGTTGCAAGTAAACAACTTGCTATTTTCTTTTCTAGGATCAAAGGAAACAAATTCTGAAACTCCTGTGATCTCCACACAGGATAACTCTCAACAACGTGAACAATTACCAAGTCTGTGATATTGCACAAATAAATAACACTTACCATTATCTCTAGCGCGATCATATTTATTAAACAGTGACGGAGGGCAGCAGTAACCATTTTTATTGTCCCATATAGCTCCTATTTTCTAATTAAACAAAAGGTTATTTCTACTGTTAACATAGCCATTTGTCTAAGTTGGGCCTTACATAATACTTTTTGCCAAGCATGACAGAATATAAGAAATGATGCTCTGTGGTGGTTTTGTTTTTTTGTTTTTAATTTTGCATGCTGAGTTGCTACTTAGAGAGCTCTGCCGGTTCCTAATCAAAGCAAGAAGCCATTGTGTGGTGAATTCATAAATAAACTTTGGCAATTTTTTTCCTAAAACATGATGAAGCAAGCACTTGGTCCTACCCTTTAGCTTCAATCCAAGGGCAATGATCTGTATTATTAAACATATAGGTCAAGCCAGCTTGTGCTTCTCCGTCCTGTGGGATGTTTTAGAAGCTGCTGTCAAATTACCGAGATCTGTTCTGTGGCTCCTAATTATTCCTCTTGGCAGCTTTGGATTTCAAGTGATTTCTCTCACATGTATGTAAAAATTTATAAGCTGTTTCATAGAACAGCATGAGTTATTTTCACATTGTGTATGATGGCAGGAGATACTGATTAGAAAAATTCACTAATTTCACTGACAAGGATAATGGCAACTTCATAAAATCTGCATTATGTTGTCTGTAATCTTCAAAAATATTTCTTATCGACATACAAAAAATTACGATTTTTAAGATTTCAATGTAACTCTGAGGGCAGGGCCATCTTTCTTAACCAGAAAGAGGAGGCGGAGGGAAAGCTTGGATTTCTTCCTCATCTTCAAAATTCACCGGTGTCCCAAATCATCTGTGAGAAGCTGCCACTGTGGTCACAGGACTGAGAGAAAGAAGCTCACTGAGCAAGCAGTGTGGGCTTGGCACCCCACATAGGCCATCCTGGTTAATACCCGACTCCACACAGCAGATAGAACATCCCACAGTGGTATCCTTCAGGAAACCACCCGCCTGGATTCCAGAACAGAATTCCATTCTGATTCTGTATTCCCAAGTATGCTGACTCAAGCTCCCCTCTTTGTTTCCTAAGTGAGAGGAGGAACCTGTGCTGTAACTGAAGGTGACTTACACCCTAGTAGGGAACAAGGCCAGTCAACAGCAGCAGCCCAAGGAGGAACGGAAACACAGGCTCTAGAGGAAGGTTGATCAAAATAGCCTGGGGACTGAATGATGGAAGAGATTGTGGTCTGCTCCAGGAGAGAAAGAGAAGCAGTGACCCCATTGGTTTTGCTGTGAATATGTTGGAAAGGTGGTAACACCCCATTACATGAGAAAGTCGAGACTTAAGCAAAATGCTTTCCCCAAGAAGAGATGACTGGCCCAGAATACAAGAGTTTTGTCGTCATGATTAATGGATAATATTTTATTTCAACTTTGTAAAATGCCTTCCCACCAAAGAACTCCCTTCCTACCTTCTGTAATGGCAGCCTAAGTTTTGGTTTTATGCCATCAACCCTGAGTGCCCTCAAAGTAGGCACAGTCTTCCTAGATTTCAAAATAAATTTCTGCCTCTATAGGTGGCAATCCCATGTGTGATGATCAAAGATATCAATTTTTCATTATAAATATATATAATTCTTCAAATATTACCAAATATGTTCACAGGCATATAGTTAGCTATATATTAGTTTCTAATGAAAACGCTCATTTATGTATTCTCAATCCTACCATTACATGCCTTCCCCTGTACAAGGAAGGGGATGTAATGGAAGCCATGGCTACTTCTGGGTTTTGAATGGATTAAAAGGTTCTCTCATTTCTTTGGAGATTGGATTAAGGTGGAGGGAGACCAGGAGGAATATTATTTCCTTTATACAGATATAGAGTGGGAAGCTGAGTAAAGCGACCCATTTTATCTAAGTCCTAATGCTACTAAGCTGGAGTCTCAGGCCTCCATTTATTTGTACTGAGGAGGGAGACATTTTCCTAAAGGACAAACTTGTCCAATCCACAAATAATCAAAGTAGCTCTTCCTGGGGTTCCACAGTGAAGACATTAGATTGCAGAGAGATTAGAGGAGTGCCTCCAACCCTCTAAATGTCAAGCTTTAGCCCTAGGTGTTGGTTTGGAGAAGGATCAAGAAGTTATCCTGCAATGACCAACAGTCTTTCAGGGTTGGTTCCCACCAAAGGAAGACATTGTTAACAGACCATTTATTGTCCAAACACACGAAGAAAAAGAAAGGGAACATAGATTCCACATACATCCTCTTCCCAGTGGTAAAAGGGCATGAATACAAATAGAAGTTGTACTGTAGTTATAATCACCTAGAGAAGACAATAGAATATGTGGAAAAACTAAAATGGCTTAGTTTCTAAAGGAATGAATACATTAATAAATCTGCTCTTCGGGGCTTCTTGAATACAAGCAGTTTTCATGGGTTGTATTAGACATGTAAACTGTAGAACTCCTGAGATACCTAGATATCCCAGAACATGCACAACCTATGTAACATATACCACCTGCTTATGAGTGTGCAGAGACACTCAGTGAGCCTTCTTTATCTCCATCAGCAGACATTTCCAGTGTATATGCAGGAAGAGCATCCATCTGGCCCCTTCTCAACCCCATTACCTAGTCTAGGGCAATTTGGCTCTGGCTTTTAGCTGACTGATTAGAAAACAAAAGAAGGGTTGCCAACCATAGTATAACCCCCATTCTTTTGGATCTACAAAGAAAAACAAGAATACTGGGTATGTGGTCCCTTCTCAGAAGGGTTTATGGCTTAGCTGGATAATAAGACACCAATAACAATTAAACAGCAGTAAGAGTTGGAGATAAAGAAGAGAGGATGTATTGACCTCTCCATCATGGACTCACAGAACAATAAAAAGTTTTAAAATATTGATTAGGAAGGTATGCTTTGTGGAAGATGAATTCTAGAAAGTTAGACTTTAAGATGCAGCTCGAGCTTTTCCTTGGACCACTTGTCTTCTTAATGATATTCTGTTATTCCTTCAAGGTTCAACTTCAACATCATCTCCTCTCTGGCTACCTTGGCCCTCGGTGGGTGCATATGTTAAAGTAATTGGCAGAGAACTGAGTTCTTGGCAGACTATGAGAGTAAGTCAGAGGCCATTTCTTTTCCTACCTTTGAAAGTTAGGCACCAGTACAGGCCGACACACTTCAGGCCCTTAGCACACATGCAGTTAATGAGCAAGTAAAGGACAAGGGGAGTCTTTGGATGATGGTGGCAGCCATTTCAGATTATTTTTGTCTTCCTACCTTCCTCTCCCATGTTGCTTGGAAGCAGTTGACAATTCCTCACCATATTAGGCTAAAGTGACATGGGATTCTCCAACACACAGCTGGTATCAGCTCCTTCTCCATGCCACTAACTGGTTGGGGTGGGGGACAGGGATGTTAGCATGGTGTTTTACTCAGCAGGCACAGCACTGAGGCACATTTTTAATGATTTACCAGTTCTACTTGACTGAGCCTGCACCCTGTAAGTGGATCATATGATCAGCGATCACAAGTTAAACTGCTTTTGTTGCTCGCAAGGCATGCATGGGGGGCTGGCTGCACGGCACCAGCGGCTCGCACGCAGCTGTGTGTAAGACAAGGAGAGGTTACGTACAACAGGCAGTTAATGGCTCATACCAGCAAGCCCTCGACTTCAGTCGGCACATGCGGCTGAATTTTAAAAAGGTAAATGACCTTGCAGCCGGGAGCTTTAACTATGTGCTTTTACCTATTTGTACCTGGATAAGTAAACATTTGCAGCATGCCAAAAGGCCCCGAAAGCACTATTGTAGCCAGAGGCTAATCCCTTTCTCTCTGGATGAAAGACTTCAAAACAAACCAGGGGGTAAAAAATCATTTTCTGCCTCAAGTAGCAGAAAGGTAAAGGGGGGCAGTGGTGATAATGACTTCCATTTGTTATAACTTTCAGAAGTCACCAAGGTTCCAGTCCTAACCAGCTGCCCATATTTAGGATTCTCCTTTCCAGGAAGAATGACAGAAACCCTGGGCTTTCCTACAGAGAGAATGGTTCTAGGCTGAGTCCAACAGAACTGCTGCCATTTGTCAGCGCATCCAATGTAAGAAATGAGCATCTGCACACTTGTTCCACTACTCAGAAGGGTTGCTCTCTCAACTGCTGTCACTCAGGGACAAAAGTAGGCCAGTCTTAGTTCTCCTCTGCTTTAACTTCAGATCAGCAAGGGAGTATTCCTGTTAGTCTAGGCCTACAAATACAAGTTCCCTGCCAGCAGCCCTGGGTGAGCCTTTTCACTCCCAGTGAAGGGCCCTTTGGATACCTCCAGCTGCATCAGGGCCGCCCAGGCCATCTCTGAAATAGTGGCTAAGCACCCCAAATGCTTTCCAAAGAGTGGAATATTTGTGATTTACAACGTGAGCAGGAACTTTGGTAATGCTGTTATTTTAAGAACTCGTCAATCAGTTGAGATTAAGATAACATTTATTGCAACATAAACTGAGATTGCCGTGAGAACAGACAGAATATGTCTATGGAACATTTAAGACATTTCACAGGCCATGAATCAACAGAGGACAGTTGGGTGGGGTAAAGAAAGCCCTGGACTAAGAGCTGAGCACTCCAGACTCTTCTACTACTCCGGCCCTCACGAGCAGCTTGACTCTCAGCACAACATGCACCTGAGATCACAATCCCTCCTGTGACCACTGAACTCCTACTATGTGTCAGAAACCACACTAGACACTGAAAATAAGCATAGTGGGCTGGATGATCACTAGGTATCATTTATGTACATATACGCAAATGAATTAATAAGCAAGAAAAGATGCACTCTGGAGCTAGCCGCCATCTGTTGAACCAAAATAATCTTTAAATGGTCAGAAATACTTTCTTCCCTGTGATTCAGTTAATATAGGTCAGCCTAATGAGGTTGGTTTATATCCATGAGAGAAAACAGCACTCCTCAGTCCAATATACGGTTTTAATAAACTTTATTAAATTTCCATTGATCCATATGCAAAAATAATTTGTTTACAATTTGAACTCAGCCTACTAAATGGTGTCTAACTCAATAAAGTAAGAGGCTGAGAAACAACAGCTGTATAGCTATTAACACATTATGCCATTAAAAACACTAAACAGTTAGGTTTGGGGAAGGAGTCAAACTTAACCCTTGGAATAGCTCTAAACCAGACATCAATTTGACTTTGCAATGGAAAGTCAAGAACCTGGAAATTATTTTCTCTCCACCTTATGAACAAACCTGAAAGAACAGGATATCTACCTACGGCTTTGCTGCCAAGCCCCCAGGAACCACTTCTAGATGTTCAAACTCAGCCTCAGGTAGAGATGACAATGGAGTGCTAGGATTTAGAAGGATGTCTTAATAATAAGCAAAGTAGGATCATTTGATAGTTAATATAATTCACATGGCATCCTACACTTTAGGTATTTAAGTAAATGGTTTAGTTGCAACTAGGGTCAATGAGGCCAGGGTCAGGACATAATCCTTTTCAGTCAGTTGGTTCTATGTGGTGATCATATCTGTAATCCAATCAGTAAACCAATAATAAGCATTCACTGAGTTCTAAGTAAGGCAAATCCCAAATTATATATTGTGGAGATGGGCAATAAAATTAAGAGACATAAGAAGCTGAGAACAATCAAGCACTGTACTGTATAATTCTAGGGATGTATCAGGTCCAAAGAAGAATGATGAGTGAAGAGTAACAAAAATAAGACTTTAGGAAGGAAATGGAATAAAGCTGTGACTTCTAAGAAGGATAAGGTTTCCATGGGTACTAGAAGAAAATTAAGGGTCGAGAGAGAATCGGAGTGGGGACTGAGAAGAGCTGGGAAAGGTGAGGCAGAAATAGCTTAAGCAAAGAGTAGGAGGATGAGATAACAAGGATCCTGTTAGTCCTTTTATTATTTATTGGTTATAAAGGAGGAGAATCAGAAATGACTAGTGATTATCCATCATACTATTGCAAAAGCAGAGGACACACCCCAACAGGCGGCAGCACAGCAGCAGAGTTGAGGATAGCTCAGGTTTTAGAAATTCAGACTTTGCTTGGTATCCAGGTTAGTGACCAGATGACATTTCTTACTTAGAACTCTAAGTGAGAAATAGTTCTGGTAACTTGAAGATTATTCAGGTCTGACAGCATCCATGGGGCTTTTCTCAGGTATTAATTCATTTGCATGCACACAGATGAACAATGCCCAGTGATTATCTAAACTGCTATGAATATTTTTATGTGATAACCTGAATATAAACAAGGAAATGATTGAAAATATGTAGGTAAATCTTGGCATTTTCATTATAGCAGTGAATTTGAACTAGAGAGGATCCTCCCATCCTGCGAGGGTGACCTGGTCCAGCCTCCCACATGGTTATACATACCTCTTTGACAACATCTTCCTGAAACGAGTCTCTACCTCTGGTCTCAGCCCTTCCAGTCCTACTAGCCTTTGCATATCTTATTCTATTTAATAAGAGTCCTTTATAAAACTTGCATTTTACATTGTACCCAAACTTCCCTTATACCATTAACTCACAGTCCTAGGTTTGTCCTATACAAACTCTTTATCTGCATCCATACATTGCTGCTTTAGTTATTTCAAAGAATATATGTATCACCTTCATCTTCTCTATTCTAAATCAGTTATTTCCATGATATTAAATAGTTTGGTTCTAAAGATGGCCATTAGTTTTTCTGTATTTTCAAAAATATGAAACCCTGAACTGAACCTCATCCTCTAGATGACATGTGAATTGTGTGGATCTCAAGAGGACACTTGATTTGACCCGAAGCCTCCATTATTCTCAAATGAACAATGCCTTGGCAAGCTATAGCCTATGATAGTATACATCAAATATCAGTCAAATAAAATATGACTCTGCCTCTGATATGAACCACTGCAAAGCCAGACATCTCAAGCATGTACTTCCACAATTGATTTTTTTTAATATAAAGGAAGAACTTCAAACTTAGAATCCTATTAGATTTTGTCTGTTAGGTGTCAGGCAGTGTTTAGCTTACTGAGACCACTTAGAACCATGACCTAAAACCTCTGGAATGTTCTGACCTCCTCTGTATTTTAAAATTTAAGAAACAAGGCCCCAGGCTGGGGAGGTAGCTCAGTTGGTAGAGTACTTGCCTTGCAAGCACAAGGCCCTGGGTTCAATCCCCAGCACCACAAAACAAACAAACAAAAAAACAAGGCCCCTTCCAGCTCCTTAGAAGTTATTGATAAAAATGTTTAGTAGGTGAGGACCAAGGAGGAAAACAAGTCTGAAGCTAAGATATATGGACAAAGCCTAAAGTTTAAGAAAGGAGATAAGACATGTTTCACATGTTCTTTGGGAACTGTGAAAATAGATGCCGATAACCTCACTAGTATAAAGGAAAATATGCAGATGAACCACGTTACTGTTCTTTTGAAGACCTATGTGTATTAGATCTGGAGCAATTAGAAAAAACAAATAATTTTTCAGTGTGATCTCTCTCAACTTCATCAAGAAATTTAAAAAGAAAAATTGAAAACTATCCAAGTGACCCTGTTGCTTTTGGAACGATGAACACAAACACAGCCTGAACACAAAAGAAACACAGTTCACCTTGGTCATTGGCTCAAGAACTTAATAGCAAATTTAGAACATGTTCTTCCCCTGAGTGATTGCCAGATGGATTTATAAGGCAACATCTGGACAGCCGATACTGGAACAACCATGTTTGTCACTCCCTCCCCTACCAAGGGGAGCGGGAAGGTATATCTACTGTTGACACTCTAAAGAGTATTATTAAGAACAAGAACCCAAACAACCCCTAAGTGTCACACTGTGGCTGAAAAATAGCTATTTAACCCAATAACTGAGAATATAAACATGAACTTCTTAATTATGAGTGACATGAAGCTAAATATTATATTACAACAAAGCAGACAATACACATATTTAAGGGTCCTGAGTTATTTCTCAGAGATAAATATGAGGAAAGGATGGCTGCTAGAATCATCTTTCATACCCAGCTGGAATCACATATATATATTATATATATATATAATAGAAAAGTAACATGGGAGCTTCACAATGTTTGCAGGAATCATAAATGACCTTGCCACATAAGCCTTTGGCTCATTAATTTGACTAATTACAGAGACCCCTAACTCCTAATAGTTATCTCCCAAAGGCTTGAATATGAAGAACCAAGTCACATAGTTGTTGAAACTCTAAGAGTACCTCGTAAAAGCTACGTTATGATGCCACCGACCTAGGCCAAATAGCCTTTTTGATACCATTGGGAAGATATTTAGTAGTGAAAATATCTGAAATGACATCAATACAAATATGAGATTCCACTGGATAATTTTTCACATTTTTCTAAATGTTACAACAAAATTACCTTTTTCACTAGCCTCATCAATCTCATGAGCATCATAAGGCAAATATTATACTTCCTTTTATAGATTTGGAGCTAAAGAGATAAATGAATATTTGCCTAAAGCTATATAATGATAAAAATACACAGCCTAGTTTCCTTTTTGCAAATTTACAAACACAGCAGTCCTAATTCTTTGGTTGCCAACATTTTATAGTAGACTTTTGTTCAAAGAAACGGAGCCAGCCACCATGTTTAGTAATGTATGTGGCACCTTAATGCCCTTCAAGGACAGGGAGTACAAAACTTCTTTATATTAAAAGTCCAATGATGAATCTACAAACCGGTTGTCATACATTTCTGGTGTCAGTCAACCCAGGTTTATATGGAAACATCAGTCTGATCTACCTAGAAAGCTGGAGCAACACAAGTGTATGCATTAGGAATCATAAAATAATATTATGGGGACTTGTCACCAGGAACTCCATTAGTTGATAAAAATGGAAGTAAAGCCTATCATTATTTCATCAGTCTAGTCAATCTTCATTGAAAACAAATATACAGAGATTTGCTGTTCTATTCCCAGCTACAAAATAAGCAAAGATACTGCATATCCAGCCACATTTCATGCCAATTGCCCATTATAAGACAACAATTTGGCCACAAAGACACTCTACTAGGAACTCCAGCTGCAAGCAACATGGTGAGGGTAAAAAGCAGACCCAATCCTGAAGACTGGGCACCCAGCTTTATTCTTATATCTCCCCAGCTGTGTGAGCCTGGCTGGTCATTTACCCAATAGCTCTGAGCCTTCATTTTTCCCCTTTGCAAAATTGCTGGATTCCTTCTGAGGTTTACTCTGGAAAATAAGAGGGACTCCACGTCAGAAGGCTGTATATGTGTTGTATCATTAGGAAAGCTAAAATATGGTCTTATCTCTGTGTTTAATGCAGGCTGCTGGGGAACCTTGTATTGACCTCTCCTGGCCTGCACCAGATAATTTAGTGCCACTATCATCATTAGTAAACATCCACTGAGGGCCTGCTATGGGCTTAATTACACTTGAGCTTGTATGGTTCACTGACATTTTCAATGTGTATGTGTCTGGTCCTCTTTAAGCATCTGTATGCTCATCCAGGGACAAGAACCTGTATATGCATAGGCATCTATTTGTATATACATCTTAGCCCAGCACAAAAGAGGTAACTCTCAATACAGAGGTAACATTAGGGTCCTGGAAACCAATCAAAGACAGAAAAATACAAAGGTGGTAAGAACACAATTAGAAAATGAAAACCTCTTACATGTGGAAAATCTAAGTTTTTTTTTTTTTTTTTTTAAAAGATGGGCATAATAGCAACATTTCCCTCTGTAATCTCATATAGAAGGATGTTTAAAAGAAAAAAAAAAAAAAAAAGAACCCTACCAAGGGTCTTAATCAAGCTATTCCACTTAAAAGCATTAATGCTAAGTATGCAAACGTTCACCTGACTGATCATTAAGGTATCAAGAACTAATTTTCCTCCTTTTAAGAGCTTATATGTCACATCCCACCCCTTGGGCCTTCCAGAAATGCATTTAAATGCCTAACTGGGAGGAAGAAAAGCATTCCAGACAGCCAGGTGTTAGTGATTCAGCCATTAAAACTTCAGTGATAAAATATCCCCCACAATTGTAAAACATTTCAGTCATTAGAAGATCATAAATAGATTAAGATGACATTTTAAATTATTATGACACCATGTGTATAAAATGTACATTGTTCATCACAATATCCCAGATGACTGTGACTCTGATTATCTGAAGTTAAAGATGAAGTGCATGTGTTATTTATTTTGAGATCCAACAGTGAAAGGCAGGGAGGGAGCAAGGTGGAGACAGCCCACATTCAAATGAAAGTAGGGCCCGCTGCATCCCTCCTGGGGCACACAAAGCCTTTAGATTCCTTTTGCAGTAACATTCATTTGCTGCTCCTTGAGCCAAAATAAATCCTTGTTTCGTGTTTGGAGGATCAAGCTAAAGCATAAAAGAAGACTACCTAAAAAATCCACAATTTGAAAACCATCATTTAAAATGCCTTGGTACTCTTCTTTGAGTTAATCGACGGGTTTTAATTAAACTTCGATATTTGCTGTGTCTAAAACTTGAAAAGTAGCTCATAACTGTTCATGTCGTGCACACCCTCAACTACTTCTTGAAATCAACTGGACTCTCATAACTTTATACTAAAGGAACACAGTGTATCTCCACCTTGAAGAAGTTGTTCCTCAAAGGAAGTATGAAGATTCCTCTAAAGAAAAGTTTTCCATCTAGCCACCACCTTCAGAATAGAGGACAGAGTCCCCAGTGACCATTTCATGTGAAAAGAAAAAAATCTGAATTTTACAATTACTAATAAGATGATCATAAGAAGTCAGTGATATAAAGAATTCAGTCTTAGTGCAAACTTACACTCTTCAATTCAACCTTACCAAGAAAGCAAATCCTTTTAGAGTTTCAATTAAGCATTTGGGGAAATGTGTTTAAGGGCTAGTGTACTTTACTTAAACCTATAAACTAGCTAAAGGATTAAGTCCAATAAGGAGATTATAACAAGTGGAAAGTTTGGGAGTATTAAGGAGACTGTACAGGTATATGTGTGATTCTGCTTCACAGTAACTCATGTAGTCAGAGTAGGCAAGAACAGGTAAGCATGAATGTGGACCTAGGCATATAGTTAACAATGGTTAAAATTTAATTTTATCCAGGGGATTTCAAAGAATTTGTTAGAGCTAGGAAAGTAGAAGCATTGCAGGCATCAGAGAATCTGATATAAACACCCCTTCAAAACTCTTGGAGTCAATCAATGAAAGTTCCCATGTTCCTTTCTAGGTGATCCTAGTTCTTGAAATACTCTTTCCCCAAAAGTATTCAAAACCCAAGACATGAAGTTGGTAACCTAGACCACCAAATGCTCCAGAAAAATTAGTGTAAAAAAGGGTAATTGAAGGATAGCTAGCCCAGACAATTATTCATCCATTTTGCCTGGTCAGGTATGAGGCATTTTGGAGAAATAGATACAAGGTTTTTGTTAGATTTTGTGAAATTGGAAGCCCAACACTTCACCATATGTTTAAATGTCTTCCTGAAAATGTCAGACATAGTTAACCAGGGTCTATCCAAATGTCTTCAGCAGTAAGGGGATGAGACCATGCTCTTTAATAGAGAGTGTTTCTTATTATCTACCTCCTTACAATCAACCTCCTTACAATAATATGTATGGCTGGGCTAATGCTCCATATCAATGGAGCATATTTAGTGTTTTCTGCATTTCAACACTAAGAAACGGGTGTTGAATCTCTAGTAATAAGAGAAATGCAAATCAAAACCACCCTAAGATTCCATCTCACCCCAATTAGAATGGCGATTATCAAGAATACGAGCAACAACAGGTGTTGGCAAGGATGTGGGGAAAAAGGTACACTCATACATTGCTGGTGGGGCTGCAAATTAGTGCAGCCACTCTGGAAAGCAGTGTGGAGATTCCTTAGAAAACTTGGAATGGACCCTCCATTTGACCCAGCTATCCCACTCCTTGGCCTATACCCAAAGGACTTAAAATCAGCATACTACAGAGATACAGCCACATCAATGTTCATAGCTGCTTAATTCACAATAGCCAGACTGTGGAACCAACCTAGATGCCCTTCAATTGATGAGTGGATAAAGAAACTGTGGTATATATATACAATGGAATATTACTCAGCCATAAAGAATGATAAAATTATGACATTTGCAGGCAAATGGATGAAATTGGAGAATATCATGCTAAGTGAGATAAGCCAATCTCAAAAAACCAAAGGACGAATGATATCGCTAATAAGTGGAGGATGACACATAATGGGGGGGAGGGAAGGGTTAGTGTTAGGGTTAGAGTTAGAGTTAGGGAGGGGGGCAAGTATGGAGGAAGGAAGTACTGTATAGAGGGAAAAGAGGGGTGGGAGGGGTGGGGGGAAGGGAAAAAATAACAGAATGAATCAAACAACATTGTTCTATGTAAATTTATGATTACACAAATGGTATGCCTTACACCATGTACAGAGAAACAACATGTATCCCATTTGTTTACAATAAAAAAAAAAAAAAGAAAGAAACGGGTGTTGAAAAACAAAACTAAGACATGGGCTGGGACATAGCTCAATGGTAGAGTGCTTGCCCAGCTTTCTCGAGGCCCTGAGTTCCATCCCCAGGACCACAAAAGAACAATCACAACAAAATCCACACTGGACATATTTCTTAAAGAAAATGACTGTACTCTCCAAGGCAATTTTGCCACACGGATGATTTGCCAAGTATAACTTTGGCTGTCAAAAAAAAGACTATTTTTCAGTCTGTACATATTAAAAGATTGGGAATGGAAATGAGTTTAGTAAAGTCCATATTGTCCAACTTTTGTTTTTCTCCAAACTACCTGTTTATTAAGGAAGGCTCTGGAAACATCCACTTGGCACTGCAGGGGCCAAGTTATACCCTTTTTAGAGGAAGATCCCATAGATATCTTTAATCATATGCAAATCCAACATCCTCCATTTTCCCACCATAAATATTGTACTTGTCCTTGGACTGGGCAAACTGTTAGTAAATAATTCATTTAATTCTTGAATATACTCTTGGTAAATATCCCTCTTGTGTCTTATCTGTTTGTACCAGTAAATGCCTCTGTTTGGGAGAAAACATGTTCTTGTAGAGAACCTTTATTCTCATGGGCAGAGAGCAAGTTTTCATTTGGCTTGCACATCATGCTTCTTGACTGCCTCTGACTATATAGATCCCAAGAATCTGTCAACTACACATGGGGAAATACTTTTATGTGAATGCTTAGATTCCCTAGTATGAATCACAGTTTGTACTATAATGTAGGCCCACTGAGGGTTGGAGTTTCGAATCTTGTCACAGTATTTTAAAAGTATATTGGAGTATTCTACTGTGAAATGAAATTTAAGGGAATCCGCTGATTTGGACTGAGCTCCTACACTAGGTTCCAACAGAAGGGACCAGGCCAAAACGGAGTCACTCATACCAAAGTTTTGTGTCACCAAACCAAAACTAAGTAGTTTATATAACCTTCTGGGAAATCAGGAGAGAGAAAGTGGCCAAATTTCCAAACAGGCCAGTTTTACCAGGTGTGATAAGGAAGCCCCCTGTGCTTCCACCCTTACAAGGAAAGTAACCTGAAATAATCTGATATTAACTAATCTGCTTTTTGTATTATCTATTTCCTTGTTCTTACTCAAGCTATCTTAGAAACAAAAGATTATTCTGCCATGACTAATGAAGCACCTCTCTAATTTTAGATGGGATGCTGCCCAATTCATGAATCACTAATAAAATTCAATTAGTTCTTTAACCTAAATTTGTGATTTTTTTTTTTTCTTACCACTACCCAAATAAATGACTTGGAAATTAAAACCCGGAGCTTGAGCTTTTGAACTAGTGCTGACATAGGTCTTGTTTTCTGGGTGTCTCTCACTTTTCTAATGCAAAACTAATCCCAAATCATTTATTCTACCACAGTCAGGGTATTTATATTAGACCTGGCAGGTCTGCTTGTGGGTGTGGCTCCTCCAGGGAAAAATTGTTTATTTGCTGATCTTTTTACAGAGTATAGAGTGAAGTTTTAGTTTTTAGCAAGCACTTTCTCCTCCCTTGGAAAGAATTAACAAGGGCATCACCAGAGAATGTATATGCACACCTTAAAAAGTAGGTCAAACAAAACACACCTTGTTTCTATTTATTAAGAACACACTGCCCTTCCTAACAAGAACAGGCTGGCACAAATATTATTTTATGATATGCTATATTATTGTTTTAAAAGTCTCCCACTGCAGAAGATGTCAAAGAATTGCAAGATCTCTGTCCCCAGATAAATTAGGATTGAGTGGCATGAAGACAAATGAATCACTAATGAATTGCACTGTGGTATATAATGGGAGCACTATTGGTCCCAACAAAGTGCTGAGGGAATTCAGAATGGAATTTTGTGAAATCTAGAATGTCTAGGCAAAAGCTCCTATGAAAATGAAATTTGGTCTGACCCTTGAAAATGGGATATATTTGGATAAATAGCAGGAGACAGGTGGTACAAATGAAGATAGTCAGTCCATAGTCACTTATGTGCTGAGGGTAGGGTGGGAAGATGTCAAAAAGATGGATGCTGACTTAGGATAGTTCAACTTAGGAGTTTTCAACTTTATGATGTTACAAAAGTGTACTTATACAACGAGTCTGTTTTTAATTTTCAGTACCATTGAATAATAAAAGATATTCAATACTTACAAAATAGAATCCTTGTCAGATGATTTTGCTTGACTATAGGCTAATATAAGTAGTCTGGGCTGAGTTATGATGTCTAATTGGTTAGGCATATTAAATGCATTTTCAACTTACATTCTTGACTTATTAAAGGTTTAGCCCCATCATCACTTGAGAAGACTCTGTACAAAAAAGAAGAAGAAGAGAAGAATCTACAACTATAGTTGCTGCTAAAATTTTCAGATAAATGAAAAAAGAAGTCTTCAGGTAAGAGATCTCTTTAGGGATGAGAAGAGATACTTTGCAGATGTTCTATATTCTATTTTCACCAGATTTCCAACCCATAAACTAAAAAACACAAGTTCAAAAATAAGTAACCAGGGCTAGGGTTGTGGCTCAGCAGTAGAGCACTTGCCAGGCATGCATGAGGCCCTGGGTTGGATCCCCAGCACCTTAAAAAAAGGTAACTACAGATGGTTCCCAACCCACAACATTCAACTTAGCACTGTTTGACTTTAGGATGGTACAAAAACCATATGCATTCAGTAGAATTCACACTTTGAATTTTCAATTTTGATCTTTTCCCAAGCTACCAATATGCAATATGAGGCAGTGAGATGAAGTTGTCAGTCACACAACCCATGAAGAAACAATAGGTACTCTATTGTGTACTGTATGACATTCAATTATATATGCTAGTTAATACTTCTATATAAAATGGGCTTTGTGTTAGATGAGTTTTCCCAACTGTAGGCTAAAGTAAGTGTTTTGAGCAGGTTTAAGGTAGGTGGGGCTGAGGTATGGTGTGTCATTAGTTAGGTGTATTAAATGCATTTTTTACATAATGATATTTAGAATGTGCAATGATTTTATCAGGATGTACTCACATCATAAGTAGAGGAGCATATGTATTTACATATTCTTTTCCATTAATATCAAAAGATAAAACAGAAGTACATGACTTAGATAAAATAATGATGAACAAGGGGAGTGTGGGATGTTGGAGAAGATGCTGCCCACCCAGCCATCACCAGCACAGGTCCCCACGTCAAGGGGCACAGCACTGCTGGGACAATGTGTGCTGGTGAACCCAGGACTTGGCCAAACAAAATTTGGCAACACAACATAAAGGGACAAATCCAGATAACTAGATCCTTTCAGGCACTTTCACTCTGACAAGAATAGAAGATTCAATTGGTGATGCTTAATCTACCATCTGCATTGACAAGAGAGGGAGAATTTGTTCCAGATATCTTAGGCACCTTAAGTGTTTGGCCAAACCTTTTGAGCTCTGCAGGCTCTGACTGTACCAGCTTCTCCTGTTGCAGGGAGCTACTCACTTGGCTCAGTGGGAGTCTGAGAGCCTGAAGTGTCTGTTGATCTAACCCTCAACTCCCACTTATCCATCTCTGCTCTGATCACTCCACAGAGCCAAGGAGAATATTTGCGCCTCTTAGAATGATTTTGAGTTTGGAAAGTACCTATCTCCCACAACCCTCTCATTTAAAAATGTGGAAAAACTGGGATCTGAAGACAAGAAAGGGCTGAGGTCATAAGGCTGGTTAATGGACAGGCAGGGATCAGAATTTGGGTCCACTGAATTCCAACCCAACGTGCTTCCTCCCATCCCACACAGCTCTTCAATAGTAAGGCAACAAATAAGCTATTTTAAAATGATATAGTGAAGCAGTGCATCTGATAGAAGATGCTCCAGTGGAAAGATCCACACTGTCTCTTCACCTTCCATACTAAGTCAAATATTGATATTTATAAAATGATGGAGGAACTGGTACCTGAAAATGTATGACAGTGACTATTTGAATGAGGGCCAGAAAGAGAATAAAAAGCTTCAAGTGACCCGCCGTACATCTACACTGCTTCCCCAATTAACTCCAAACAGACTTTGTCTGGGATGAAATGATTTAGTCTCAATGCAAGGTCAGTCCCACATACCCAGAATAAAGATTGCAGAATATGCTTATTTGAGCTGAATTACATTTGGTAGTTTAATAATATGAATTTACTGCCTTTTCAAGAGGGACTCTAACACTGGGGAGAACTTTAAAATGCATCACACTTAAAACATAAAATTAAATTCAATTAACTTTTATTGGGAGGCTAATACACTAGTACCCTAGAGGGAGAAACGAAGCTCTCAGCTTTCCCAGGATTTTCAAACCAGGTTGCTGGAATCCAGGCCAAAGATCCAAGACTGGATTGCTCCCTCAGAAAGAACTTCCCTGGCAGTTTAACATCTGTACTCCAGGGAGAGGGCAGTGCCTATAAGTCTCCAGCTAAAAGACTCTAGGGGCAAAAAATCTAGAAAAAGAAATAGGTAGAAAACACTACCCATCTAGTCAATGGAAGACAAAAAGTCAACACGGCTACAAGCAGATGAGGGCCTCAGAGATCATAAGCTCCTTATTAAGCCCTCCCACCTTTCTGCTGCCAGGATAATGGTCTTCTACAAAAAAGGGGGGGGTAAATTATTTGGCACAATTAACCACACACATTGACTTATTTGAGATTCTTAAGCCAACCTTCCCTTTCCTATGGCCTTACCGCTCTCCTTGCCACACTGAGATACTACAAGTTTTTGACAACAATAAGTGGTGTCACTAGTCCTTCTGTGATTTCATAAAGAGCAAGTTATGGCATGAGCATCTTAGACTATGGAAGAAACTGGACCCTGAATTGACTGACCAATTAAATCCTGGACATAGGATGAAGTACTCTCTTTTACTTAGCAGATATTTAATGAGCATCTACTACATGCTGTATAGTGAACTCGGCAGCATGTATTTATGAGTGAATGAGAAAGAAATAGCACTGAAGTGTTCCTTTTGGAGGTTGTGATAGAAGAACATGTGTCCTTGCCTTTTTCAGTTTCTAGTTGCCATCTGAGTTCCTTGTCCTGCCCATCTTCAAAAGTGTACTGGTCCAATCTTTTCTTCCTTCATCATATCACCTCCTCCTCCTCCTGACTGACTTCTCCTGAGTCCTTCAGAATAACTGTGCTCACATCACCTGAACAGTACAAAATATTCTCCTCATCTAAGATCCTTCATGACATCAATGTAATCCCCTTTGCCATGTAAGGTAACATTCACAGGTTCTAAGGATCAGGATGTGGACATATTTAGGAAACCATTATTCAGACTGCTACAAAGACCAAACTTTGGGTAGTCTGCAGGAAATAGAAATGATTTGAAATCTTGGAGATGTGGTCACTAGGCCCAGCAGTGGGAATGCCTCCCTATTAATGTTCATGTCTCCTGCCTAAAAGAAACATAGTGGTAAAGAACACAGGCTTTGTGATGACACCAATGTTTCAGATCTTGCTCAACGCAACACCGAGATGACCGCAGTCAAGTTATTGAACCTCTCTGATTCTCAGTTTCCTCATTGGCAAAAGAAAGATCACAACAGTGCTCGCTTTCTAGGTTTATAAGGATTAAAAGGTGACACATACACAGCACTTACTGTGGCATATAGTAAGCATTCAACATAAATTACATTGTGATCACAATTATTCAATCACTGGCCCACCAGCCTGGACTTAGACCCATGGGTGGATACATTGGAAGACTCCATTAGTGCAGATCACTGAAATTTCCAGAACTCCCTCTTCCCTACCTGATCTCTAATCCATTCTTCAATAAGCCCTTGCTTATTCCAGTGCCTTCCCAGCTGGGGTGTTCTCACTCTCTTTCCCTTCAACCTCCAACAAGCATACCACCCATCACAGGCTATCCCTCGCCTTGCCACTGCTAGTTGTATTTTAAATTTTTAGCACCATTATGCAGATTATAAACTATGTGAGGACAGAGATCACTGAACTAGTCCTTAGCACAGAGATGTGGCTATAGTACTGAATCAATAAAATGGTGAAATAAACTGAGTATAGACTTTATTCCTCACAGATCTGCAGTAGAAACACAATTCCAGTCTCACATCAAAGGGGAGCAGCTGCCTGTCCCCAGGTATGCCGCCATCTTGAAGCTGAGCTTCTGAGATGGCTCTCATCCACGTGGCTCCTTCAGGTGTTCAGCAGGATGATGAAGGCCCCTCTCCCTCCATCTGCACAACTAGAAGTACCAGGATCAGCTGCACTCGAGAGAAAACAGACTTCTCTTTGGACATGGAATTGAACAAAGAGCTCACACCAGTCAAAGCCAGTTTGAACCAGTCTCAGCTGCCCTGAAATCTTCCCCGCCTCCTTCCCAGCTGGCACAAAGACAAGAAGAACATCATTGACTTCAATCTTTGGCCTTCTAACCAGGAAAGGACTTGTGAAGGTGAATGGTTTGCAGACGAAGGGGATATAAAAGAGACAAAACCAGGATAAAAATTAAATAAAAAGTAGCTGTCTTAAACTGTAATTGCAGTCCTCTGCTGAGCACGCTTGCAGATATATAAATGTGATTTACCCTCAGCTTGCAACTACAAATCAGGTCTTGAGAAACACTTGTGCTATGAAATTGTTTAATCTCATCAAGCTCTGCTTTCACAGCAAGCCATAAATCACAAAGTCTTTGTTATCATAGACCTCCACCAGCGCCTCTCTGGCAGGCTATGGATCGTGGGTATATATAATCTTGACTGCACAAACACTGAGGTCGACGCAGGCTGAAATACTTTCATAATAGCCACTGTGCAGCTGGTGGAACACAAGCCTATGATGGATATCTCATTTCCTACAGTCGGCATCTATTTCGAGCAAATTATTACCACATAAATTTCTTGTCAACAGAAACGGCCAATTAATTAAGTTAAAAATTTACTTGTGATCACATCTACAAACCAAATAGAACTGCAAGGCAATTTTCCAGTTACTGAATATACTGCAGGTCAGTTTAATGAATAATTTTTAACTTTGTCATAAACTCAAAGACAGGCTAATATCTCCAGAAACCTGAATGGAGACCAGCTGCCGACAGATTTACACAAAATATATTTATGGGGAATTTGATGGCTGACATCTGGGGACAGAAATAAACTTTCTATAATTACAGAGGCATCTTTGCCATATATATGAATTTCTTTCACCAAAAAATGCAAATCTATCCCCAGGAAGGGTGTATTTACATTTTCAGGCAGGACTGCAAAGGAACTAGATGGTTCTTGGAAAATATCATTGCATTAAATTCCTAGGCGAGTGATGGGTTCATTATCATGGGGGAAGATGGTCATGGGCGAAGATGTGTTTATCTCTGACCCCCACCTTCTACACCCCCCAAATCAAGATGTTTTCTCTCTTTGAGGTTGTAAGCCACTTGGCACATGTCCAGGAGTAGGAGCAGTGTGAGGAGGATTTAAGGCTGTGGCAGGTAGGGAAGATTGACACAGCTTCCCCTTAGGGTTATTATGCATATAAAACAGATCTGCATGGAAATCAGGCCAGCAGAGGGCCCTTCCTAATTCCCACTCCAACCTCATCTCTTTGAACTGAAGAAAATTTATCGTGGTGGAGTGGCGGGTGCAGGGATAGCTGAGCAGGTGATTAAAAAGGATATGAATTTGGGGAACCCATCAGATCTGATTGTTAGTAGGGATCACTCAACCAGCCACCCATTGGATATAGGATTATGGTTTTCATTGGGGTCATTCTCTATTCTGAATGTAGAGGGCACTCAGAATCCTCCAAATCTAAGCCCCAGCCTGTAACCAATTTCAATATCCTCAACCCATGACTGCTACATGAGCAAGCTGGACCATCTGATGTTCCTACAACATATCCTTCACTTTTGTACCTTTGTGGCACTGGTCTTATAGTGGATCCTTGAGGTCCTTTCCCATTAATGTCCACTTACCAAGTTCCTCTCTCCAAAACAATCTCCCTGGCTTTTTCTCAGTCTAGAAAAGCCCTTCACTGGTTCTTCACTAAGACACTTCCTCCTACCCAGAACTTGAGAGGCTTCCCTGGGAGAGTGAGCAGTAGTGGGTTCAACTGAAGTGTTCAAGGCAACGCCAGACAACCATCTGGTGGGGATGGTGTCATGGGGTCTCACTGTGTGTACTCAACCAATGTGTTAGGGCCTTTCAGCCTTGGGAGTCTAAATTCTGTGATGGTTACTCAAGGTCTTCGAAGGCAGGGGTCATCTGACTCATTTATAGTTTTCTCAGCTCATAATCCAATTCCTTAAGAAAGAAGGCAGATCTCTATAGTTGAGGGCTGATTTTATGGAGTGGAATTCCAAGTGGCATTCAACATACTACTGCGCCATGATCAATATAAACAGCACTGACTGTGGGGACATGTTCTCTTTAGGACACTGTGGAATCCAGAGAACTCCAAGAGGCAGACTACATCCTCTCCTCAGAACAATTTTAATCAGGGCAGTAAGTAGCACAGTGAATCCATTCACAGTGTCACTCATGAAAATGAGCTAAATTCATGAATGACTGATGTGTAAAATAAAAAGATAAAAAATAAATGTTAAACAATATCAATCATTTCCAGTATCAGAATGGACAGTGCCAACAGTTTTGAGCTTCAGGACATGAAGCCACACAGAGGTAATCCCACATAACTATTCATTCTACCAAATTGTTTTAGTCAGCTCTCTTGCTGCTATGACTAAAGGACCCAGCCAGAGCAACTGTAAAGGAAGAAAGGCTCACAGTTTCAGAGGTCTCAAGCCACAGACAGCAGGCTCCATTCCTTGGGGCTCGAGGTGAGGCAGGCATCATGGTGGAAGAGTGTGGCAGAGGGAAGCAGCTCACATGATGTTCAGAAAGCAGAGGGAGGTCTCCGCTTGCCAGATACAAATATATACCCAGTCATGCCCTAATTCCTACCTCCTCCAGCCACACTCTACCACTTTAGTTAATCCATCTCAGGGGATTAAATCACTGATTGGGCTAAGGCTCTTATAACCCAATCATTTTCTCCTCTGAACCTTCTTGCATTGTCTCACACGTAAGCTTTGGGGGACACCTCACATCCAAACCATAACATAAGTCCTTCACCCCAAGGGAAACCAGCTTGCCCAAAGTCACTAAACTAGGAGGTTGCAAAAAGCTTCTTATCTGCCTTTCTTTCCATCACACTCTAGATCCATCCACCATTATACTCCACAATGATTTTTTGATTTTTCCTCGTTAATTATTTGGGTCTTAAATTTGATTATAAGAACCTCTTCCCTAGCTCAGGCTCTGGCTACTCTTTCTGAAAAGAGAACATATTTCAAAATTTTCCCTTTGAAAATGATCCTAAATGTAAAGACATTGCTCAAACATCTAATTTATTCTGAAACTTCCTCCTCCTCTCCAACACGCACAAATACCAAAACAACAGTTAGATTCACAGGTTGGTTGAATTCAAATCTTAACCATTTACGAGTTTGGACTGTTTACTTAACCTCTCAGGTTCCTTGTCTATGAAATGGGGTTAAACTGGCATCTACCTCATAGTGCTTTTATGAGTATTAAATTAGATAACACATGTGACATTTAAAAACAATGTCTCTAAGAGGTTCTTGATCCTTGGCCTATACCAACTTTTGGCATAGTGAATCTCATATTCTTACCTCATGGTATATAGTACTTCTATCTTTTCTTATGTATTGTACTTACTTTATGGAAGGTTCAAGAAAGAATTAAAGAAACAACAATGATGTTTTCTGACTATGCTACATTCCAGGCTCTGTTTTTACATTCTCTATCAACAGCCCTAGGAAGCAAATATTCTTATTATCTCTGAATTACAGATGTGGCCTGGAAAGGTTAAGTAACTTATCCAAGGTCATCCAACTATAATTGGTCAAACTCCAAGTTCATGAGCCATTGTAATTTAGTGTCACTGTATTTGGTTAGTGATTCCTTGCCACTGTATTTCTATTACTTATAATACCATGAGCATTGGTCACATTCTCCTTCATCTTAATTATCCCAAAACAGTCTTAATCATTATTCCTTTCCTCAAGGAACTTCTAGTTAAATGAAAGCAACAATATAAGTACATATGAAAAATACATTCAAGAAAACATCTGAACTTTTCCAAACACTGTACCTTCGCCAAATTTACGTGTCTCCACTTGGCAACAGTAGCTTTTAAGAGTGTTTATAATCATAGCACCAAATCACTACTGAAAGATGTTAAGCAAAATTTTAAAATGTATATATTCCAGGGAAAATCAGTTAGCTTGTGAGTTCAAATCCAAAATACACATTACTGGTTTTCAGGTGGAAGGAAGAAATCAGAGGAGAGCTTCTGTGAAATGTGATTCAGGATCTCTACAAAAGAAAACATTTTATCCCAGAGAGGACGGACAAGAGACAAAGGATTTACCTACACACTGTCTGAATGCTGCTAGCACAGGCAGGTGATAGTGTAGTGAGTCACTGCTGACTGTCAGGTTATCTTGTCAAGGGTCACTGTTGCCAGAGTGTCAAGGCAGAATAAGACAGTAGAACAGAGCAATAATGGTGAAGAAAGTCTACCTCTCCAGCCCCACCAGCTAACAACTAGTGGCACAGGTGACAGTGAAGATAACATCCTGGTCTTACATGCACTGAGCACTTAGTAATTTATAAAACACTTTCACACTCATTACTGTTTTTAGGGAATTCCTCATGAAAGATTCAGTAACAAATGAATCTTGAGATCTTCACTTTGGGGGAGCATATTTCCATGATTTGAGAAAAGATACCCAATTTGAGTTGGGTAACTCATAAGAGCGCAAATGAACACAGAAGTTTATCTATTAATTTAAAAAATACTCATCTCAGATGTGATCTGAGGAAGCAAATAAACACATGGATCTTTCCATTCAAGGAGCCTTCGGGCTAGATGAGGGTGAATGAATGTATGTTCATGGTAAAAGATCGCAATTACTACTGTACACAGTGTCAAAGGTATAGCAATTGCCATCGACTTTCAGATAAAAATGGGTGCTAGGTAGAACACTCAAGAAAGGTAACAGAAAATTGAGGATTTGAGTTGAGCCTTAAAGAATCCTTAGGATTTGGATAGTTGGGAGAAAAAATGGTGCTACATATGTAGCTAACATATATATAAACCCATGTGTGTTAATTTGCACATTTAAAAATATTTAAATCTAAATGAGATGATACCAAAGAATTTGTCCCATTTGTACATGATAAAATAAAAAGAATATGGTAAAAACCAGCTTCTTTTACCCCCTCCCCACCATGCAAAAAGCCCACAATATCAAACAAACTAGGCAAGGGACAGAAATAAATTCAATAAAATTTAGAAACTGGAATTCAATGAAAACGAAGATTATGGGTTGACCAGAGGAACAGCTCACATTTAAACATCACTATAAACCACCAGTACTTACACAGAAAATCCAAAAAATCCTAGAGATTCTCATGAATGCCACCAAGCCTAGAGATAGCAAACTCAATAGAAGTATTTTCATCTTCTTCTGACTAATGGATTAAATAACACCAGAAAAAAAAGTAGAAACCCAGAAAACTAACAAGGAGGCACAGGCGCTAGTGGGCATGAAGATTCCAGGCTGCACTGTAACTGAAGAAATGATCCAAAGTTAAAAGGTTTCATGGAATGTCAGAGAAGGAGAGTGAGTTTGGGTATTCCTATAAAGAGCACATCCCTCCTTGGCTGAGTTAATCTGCTCGTTGCCAATCTATACCATTTTAAAAACAAAACAAACAAACAGAAACCACACACACACACACACACACACACAAAATAAACCATGAACCCTTACTTCTCAAGTGTGAAATCTGATACTTAAAGAAGCTCATGTTATATAAGGTGGAAAGAGAGCTGAGAAGCCCATCACATGGTATGACACAGAGATTCAAGCATGATCAGAGACACAAAAAATGGAATAGTAAGCATGCTGACCTGCTATGAAACAAAACCAGGAAAGGAAAGAGAGTAGTACATTAGCCAAAAGACAAAGAAACCATCAATTTAAGCAATAGTGGACAAATTGTAATAGAACAAGACTTTAATAAAAGGGGCTCGCTGAATGCAATTTAATTGAACGTGAGGTCTGCCTCCTGCAGCATGGATGAACTGACTTTTTCCTATCTTTCCCACTGCTTAAATGACAAATTCTGCACAAAATGCATGGATACTGAGGATGTTGGAAAGCAAACAAAAGTAGGTGGAGTTTCTGGATTAATTTCTCTTTTTTTAAGGTTGCTTTGTTCTCACCTACAGGCCTCAATCACAGAACTGTGTGAAAGAGGAACAGAATGGGAAGTTAATACTATGCCTTTTATTTCTATCTCAAATTTCTGGGATGAAGATGTGAGAAAAGGGGCCCTTATGGACTAGGACTAGAGATATGAAGGAAATCCCAGAGTGCAGAGAGCTGAACAAGGAGTCCATATAATTCTATATACAAAACAAGTTTCCAGCTCGCCTATGAATTGTGCATGCGTGTGCAAAACATACCCAAAACAGCTTAGCAAGGGCTCACCCAGTTTTCATACTAACTCAGAGAGGCACATGCATATGACAGATCCAGAGGAGGATGGATGGCAAAGGCTTCAAAAGCTGAACCAAGATTGGAACTCAAAAAAGGCAAGACAGAAACCACTGTTTAAAAAAATGAGGCTAAGCTAGGCGTGGTGGCACATGCTCATAGTCCTGGCAGCTCCGGAGGCTGAGGCAGGAGGAAAGTGAATTCAAAGCCAGCCTCAGCAAAGGCGAGGTGCTAAGCATCTCATGAGAACCTATCTCTAAATAAAATACAAAATAGGGCTGGGGGTGTGGTTCAGTGGCTGAGTGCCCCTGAGTTCTATCCCTGGTAACCCCCAAATAAATAAATAAATAAATAAATGCAATGAGGCTGATTCCCTGTTAAAATGACAAATAAAAATCAATATTCTTCACAGGAGTCTATGTAATCCAGTAACAAAATAACCATTATATCAACCTACAAAACATGGATAAAACCTGGAATACTTAATTCCATGACACACCTTAGAACTTTTGAGAATGTTAAAAATGCCCAGAATAGAATAAAAAAAAAAAACTATTCAATATACAAAGCAATAGAAAAAGGTTACCAATGCTCTGGGAAAAAATATGAACTTCAACAAGACCCAGATGTTAGAATTATCAAATAGACTTTAAACAACTAATATGGCTGTGCTCCAAGAGCACTTAAAATTGCTGGAAATTACTGGAAAGGTAAAATTTCTCAAGAGATTAATAGAAACTAAAAAAAATTGGAAGTTTTAGACTGCATGGCCTCAATGGCAGAATGATAATACAGCAAAGAGCCAGTAAACCTGAAGATACATGAAAATGAATTACCCAAGATGAACAGTGGAGAGGAAAAAATGAAAAAAGATAATGAACAGAGCCTCAGAAACCTGTGGGATAATATCCATAGGCCTAATATATGTATAATGGGACAAATATAATGTGCAAAACTAACCAAGAATACAAGGAAAAACTGCACAGATTTCAAAAGTCTCAGTCAACTGCAAATAGGATAATTTTTAAAAAATTGATTGGATTGAAAATAAGACCTAACAAAGCAAAACAAAGACCAAAGAAATATGATTAAGAACCAAAAGGCAATTTGGAACCCTCATAGAACAAAGGTATGCTAAAAATGAAATTACTGATGAAGCAAAAGCTTGACATAACACAGTGAATGCGTATACAAAAGGAAATTAGATCAGCAAATGTTCATAGGTGATTTCTTGTATTTGTGTAGCTAGTAGGACAGAACATATATTCAAACATATAATTCAAAAAGAGCCCCAAATGAAGAAAAAAATCTGCAGATAAAAATTGTACCAAGTTTAAAAAAACAATATACAAGATGATCAATAATCAACTAAATCTAAGTTAAATTACTGAAATTCAAAGAAAAATATTTCCAGAATAATGGATAAAAGGGGAAAATAATGACCTACTAGAAAGAAAATTCAGGCTGACCTCCTACTTAATCCAAATTACTTTCAATACCAAGAAATAATGAAAACATGTTTACACATATATAAACACTCTACATCCTTAAAATATTATACCCAACTAAAATGTCATTCAAATATGACAAACATAAAAAAGAAATCCAAACTTCATGATTCTTTTTTGAAAAAAATGTTTTGAGAAAAAAACCTAGCCAATTAGTGTTTGAATAAGAATTTAGGAATGGAGAAGATATCCAAATAACTGCTAATGAGCTCTGAGTTCATGTACACAGGGAGTCAGTCATACTAAACAATTATGGAAAGCATTGTTATAGGAGAGGTGCGATTGCCATTGGCAAAATAAAGATAACACTGTAACTCACAAAAATTTAGAAGTTGGAGGAGTGGTATATGTTATGATATTCATCCTTTAGAACAGAGACTTAATAGTCCTATCTAAAATTGAAACATGTAGCTAAAACTTAAAACCATTCCAATCTCAAAACATGTGTTCTCTTTTCCTACCAAAGAGAATGATTGTTGATAAAATTAAAAAAAAAATAGAGATGGTCCATCATTCCTTTTTTTCCTTATGCAAAGAAAAATGGTCCCACAAGAACAAAATCTCTAACTCATTGATGACATGTTTTAACTAAATAAGATAACCAATTATATTCCTATAGACCTGATCACTTTTAAAACATCCCTTGTTTTCAAATGACTATATATGTGGATTGTGCCCCATGATCCACATCTAATCTGATCTTAGATATGCCATTTTCTTAACTAGTTTAATTTCTTGCAATTAATGTGCAATAGGTTTAGATAGGATTAAGGAATGTAGATATATTAAAATAATTTCTCTTCCTGATGTGTTTGAAAATCTTCATAAAAATTTGTATGATGACTTATTCTGACACCTAAAACTTGACATATTAAAACAGATTAGAATACACTATGAATGACTCAGATACTACTGAGATGTTAGAGCTGGAATACCAAATGATGGCTGACAAATATCTTCAAATATTCAGAAATGCATGTCCTTCTTTGTCTAGTGCAGGGAAGGTACTTTATAAAAATACATAAAAGTCAAGATACTTGAATATAATAAAAATCACAATACTACTTGTGGATGCTTCCTATAAGGTAGTTACTCTGATATGAACTCCACGTGGATTGTTTGATTTCATCCTGGAATATTCCTGTTACTTGGCACCTTTCTCATTCACCCAATCCAGGAGTGCAGAATGGGGAAAATACTGGAGGACATGGAAACCCATCTCCACTTCCCTACTTCTGGACAGCAAGTTGCATGCCCCCTCTACCCCATTTAAGAACATTTCTGGGAAGAACTTAGGCACCATCACTTTATGCCCAAATCAGCATTTCTTTAGAGTATCATGACTGACCTTTGTCATATATGTTGAGTGCATAATAGCCCTATTTGTACAGAGATGTGGCAAAGTTTTTTAAAATTATATACTACAAACTAGATATCATACTATTTAAAAATAAAGGCAACATACATTAACAAATTCTGAATGAAAGAGTTTGTGTTAAAAAAATGAATCCCTAATGTATATAATGTAACATTCATAACTATAAATGTCAGATAAGTATCTGTTTTATAAGTTTACGCACATTGGCTAGCCACAAGGGATAAATCTGCTAAATATTTTCATAAAATTTAACATAAGAAGCCCTGGAATGCAGAGTTCTTACATCTAATGGCACATTCTAGCCCCAAAGATTGTGTTTCCGTGAAGCCAGGTTAGAAAATTTCTGATTTAGAGGGGACACATGTGGATATGTTTAAATCTGGGAGGACAGATCTCTCTCACAACACGATCACATAGCATTACTGTGAAATCCCCCACTAAAAGCATACTGTAAGTGAAAAGACATGTACCCCACACATGACTATACATGAAAGTCCAAGGGAAAAAATAAGTAGTTACTCCTCTAGCCTAGACGTTTCCAATACATGTTCTGGGGAACAGGTCTCCTCTGACAGTGTTCCTTGACTAAGCACACTTATAAAATATTGAGAAATTACTCCAAACTCTCAAAGTCTTTTGCATGTTAATGTGTATGTATTCCTGTTGCCCAAGAGAGAAATGAACTTCAAGTCATTTCACAAACCATTCTGGTGACAGAACCCTTTCTTCATGGCACATATACAAATGTCTTCTGAAACAACCTGACATGATATTTCTCCTCAGTCCAGACTGTTCACGTTCCATTGAAGAACTATAGAATTATCTGGAAACAAGCAGTGTTTGGAGGAAAACTGTGAAGAGTTTTGTCCCTTACAAGTCCCATGTGGCACCAGGGGCTCATCCTTCATTGAGAAAGATCAAATGTTAGTGGATACATCATAACCCTCTTCCCCAGATAAAACATCTGGCCAAAAATCCAAGTGGGTGGGGAATCTCTGTGATTGACATTCAGAGTTCTTGAGACTTTTACTTTGAATAAGGTCAAGTGAGAGTTATATGCTTCCCTCTGGAGGGACTATGGTGGGACCCCCACAATTCCTCCCTCTTTCTTTATGGTTCCCTCATGCTGGATGATCAAGTGGAATAGAGTCTACACATTTTAGCATCTTATTGGATAATTGCATAAGAAAGTTAGGGCCCCTTTGTTCCCCTGAACCAAGGTTCAATTTTCTGTTCCTCCAAAGTTATTGCTATTATCAATAAAATACAAAGGACCAGGAAACTCAGAGTTGTGTGAATCACTTAAAAAAAAAAAAAAAATCTAACCTTTCTGTCTATTCATCTAATTTGAGTATACTTTGAGTCTGCTTCTCTGTGTTGGTCACAAGTATATGGAACTGATTAGGCAAAAAGTGAGGGGAGACAATGCAGACCTTTGAAAGGACAAATGCACAGGTGGGAAACTGTAAGTAAGATGGAGAATGATGATGATAGTCCTGGTGTAATGGTAGCTTCCAAAATTCTGATGACTTCGCTTAGCTCTTCCTTTAGACTTTCCACTGTCCATGCAGTTGTGTACATATCTACCAAGGAGCAATGCCCAATCTTATTTTGTGTCCACTGCACCTATAGTTCTGGCCAAAATGAGATCACACACTGACCTATAGGAAACAATACAGATAATCGATATGGCTGAAAAAGAAGATGCATATTTAATTACTGACCAGAAAGAACCCACCTTTGCCACCAAGCAAAGTACTAGAAAGTTGAACATTTCTGTTTGGGTTAAAAAGCATGGAATCTTCTTTTTTTCTTTTTGTTCTCAGCATGGAAATTTGATAAGGAAGTAATCCTTGATTACACATAAATTTGCATTAAGACCAGTCAAGTGCTCAGTCTAGATTCAGCCTGAATAGTGCAGGGTTTAGCATTTAGGCAAAGGACAAGGGGGGAAGAGATAGCTATTCTTTGTGATTATTTCCACTGCACTTATCAAATCAATAAAAATAATAATTGCTATTGATGGTGGCCTTGCCACTGATTAAACAGGCCAACTTAATTGCTTCTGTGAAGTCACACAACTCTCAAGTGTACATCATGGCGTCAGTAAGGAGCATGCAACCGCCCCTGGCTTTGTGGACAGGATGCACGTGGCATTGATTTAATTAGAGCTTTTAGACTGGAACCTGCTCTCCTTCCTGAGTCACTCTCAGCTGGAGCCTTCCTCTGTTCTTTTTTAATGCTACACTCACTGGAACAAAGCAAGGTGCCTAGCAAGCAGCACTGGGTTGCACTACAGAGAGGATTAAACACCCAGTAAGAGATAAGACTGGAGTCATGGCAGAAGGAAAAGGCAGGCAGGCCATAAAAGGGAATGGGCTTCATTGGAATGCTTGAAAGAAAATGAAAACACCACCGTATTCAAACTGCTGGCCCTGCTTGGCATGATCTGGGATCTACCAGACTTCCAATTGATTATCTACTTTCCCTCCATGGCTAATCACACTTCAGTGATTCTGGTCTTCTCTTGGCTCTTCAATGAGAGACTGCTTCCTGCCTTGGGTCTTTGCCTTTGCCTCTCTGTTATGGGAGCCCTACCCCATAAGCACCCACTGCTCACTTATCTTCACCATCTAGAACTCAGTGCTGACATCCTCCCCTGGGGGAAGTCCTTGTTGAGCACCCTAGATAAAAGAGCCCTCTCCCTACATGGACGACCCTGGTCATTTCACTTCAACACATCTTCTTTGAAGCACTAGTTGCTGTTAGAAAGTGTATGGTTTATTTGTTTCCATGTTTGTTGTCTGTCTGACATTCATCTCAAGGTCACTGCTCCCAGTCCAACCTGTACAGGGATATCGGCTATTGTTAAGAATGTGTATCAGAAAATGACAGTATCTAGCCCTAGTCCTGTCACTTACTGGCTGAGTGACCTTGAAGAATTTACTTAACCACTTTAGAACTTTCCACCCATATAGTCAGGTTTACAAAAAAGGAACAATCTCATGGCACTATTGTTAGAATTTTTTAAAATTCATGCAAAGGGCTTAGAATAAGAGAATGAACCAGTTTATAATAAATTCATTAAGAAATGTTTCCATGTTGTTTTGCTGCTATTATTAATTCTTACCATATTGTTTTAGTCAGCTTTTTTTGCAGCTGTGACTAAAGGACCAGACCGGAACAATTGTAGAGGAGGAAAAATTTATTTGAGGGCTCAGGGTTTCAGAGGTCTTTGTCCATAGAAGGCCAGCTCCATTCCTCAGGGCTCCAGGTGAGGCCGAACATCATGGCAAGAGAGGTGGTAGAGGGAAGCCGTTCACATCATGGTGATCAGGAAGCAGAGAGAGAGAGACTCCACTCACCACATACAAATATATCCCCAAAGCCACATCCAATTCCTCCCTCTTTCATCTACACCCTACCACTTCAGTTACCACTCAATTAATCCCTATCAGGGATTAGATCACTGATTGGTTTAAGACTCTTACAACCCCATCATTTCTCCTCTGAACCTTCTTGCACTATCTCACACATGAGCTTTTGGGGGACACCTCACATCCAAACCATAACACATATACCATGAAAAGTATCAAGAATTAGGGAATCAAGTGTGGGTATCACTTTATTAAAAAAACTCCTAATGTAGCCTGTTCATCCAAGATAACAGAGCATATCGAGAAACTCTCTCTTGTATCTCCATATATCATGCAGTTGACAACTTCAACAAACTAGCAAGTCCATCTTCCACACGGACCAGCAAATTTGCACTGTCCGTGTCTACATAGCCCTCCCTCCTTGCTGGCATACTCATGAGTGGCCTTTATGAATAATTTGGTTGGAGAAAGCAAAGTTTCCATTGTTGAAAGCTACGGAAGAGACTCTTAATTCAAACAGTATTAGGCTGGTGGATGAGGCAAATTGGAGCATGTAAAATTTATTGGACATCATAAAAGGGAAGTGGGGATAGGGCCAAGGAGATGGGGGGTTCGATTACCACTGAATTGCTGGCATAATAACCTGCAGCACATCACAGTGCGCCACGGGGGCTGGAAAGCACTCTCCCCAGATGATTGCTTTATGTCACCAATGATGCCACTGGCCCATCAACTATGACCCTGGGAGCAGCAAACTCCATCATAAGAAAGGGAGAAATGTAAATTTCAAAATAGATATATAAATATTCGGTGGCCTACTGTTTCATTAGTCATTTATATTCCTGCCTTTGGAATGCAAAAATGTAAATCCAGAGCCCCTTCTGCAGTCAGAAGTCACCTAGGGTTCATATAATAATCTCTCTGACAAGGGCTAAGCTGTGGTTGGCAATAAAACCTAGGGGGCCAATAAGATCATGAAACACACTGGGAGCAAGCAAGGAAGAGATACACTCTCAACCTCAAGTGAGAGAGAGAGAGAGAGAGAGAGAGAGAGAGAGAGAGAGAGAGAGAGAGAGAGAGATTGACTGACTGATCAAGCCCATCCCACAAAGTCAAAGATTTCCCTGATGCAGTGGGGGCGGAAGGGCAGAGCTGATTTACTCGCTGACAGGCCGATATCCCTGTAAGCAGAATGCTCCAAAGCTCATTCTCGAAGCTCTAAGGAGCATGGCATTTTTTTCCTGATTTACTGCCATTTTATCGCTGCTGGAAATGGACACACTGCAGATGCCCGTGGTTCTGAATGAAGGAGAGCGCCGTCCTTGATGCCGGCTCTGCTAATGTCCTCCTTAAACACGGAATCATTAAGAGCTCCAGCAGATTGAGTTTGATCTAACACAATGGGGCGAGGAAAGCAAAGGGGGAGAGAGTGTAAATACTACAAAGCCAAAGGCATGGAAATCCCTTTGGTACAGCCCCATGGAACAAAAACACAGGGGAGCGCATAGCCCTGTCACTTCTGGACCTGGTGGAAGAAAGAAGCAGAGTATCCAGGAATGAGAGACTGAAGATGAATGACTCTCATCTGCTCAAGATGGAGGAAGTGGAGGTGCAGAAGACTACATCAAGGTCCCATAGTGGATTAGAAGTAGTTTCAGCCCAGCACCTGACTCTACTCACTGCCTCCGAGTCCATCTCCTGGGTCTTCCTGCCAGGTTATATTCTTCCCTTCATCTCATACCCCAAGGGGCATTCAGCACTCATTCAAATACATAAAAGCCATCCCTCCAAGTCTGAGGATTAGAGAAATGATTTACAACCTCTATGAGGTTGAGGTAGGACTTTAGGAGATACACAGACAAATATCTGAAAACCATTTTAATAGCAATACTGTTTACATGAATGAATTTCATGACAATTGCTCAGGACAAAATAAGGTAGGTATTTAAGATTTTTGAAATATCAACTGATTTTAAGAAAAATATTAACAAAATAACAGTACAGGTGTCTATAGATTGAGGAGAATCACTTTACAAATTTTCTCAACAGATTTTTTAAGTTGGTTTTGTCAAATAAAACATGGAACACAAAACTGATTGTTCTACTCACAATATTTATAGCCAGAGAAGAAATTTGTATCTCCATTCAAGAATATTATGTTCACAATGGAATATTACTTAGCCATAAAAACCAAAGGATTCTGACACACAAATAAACAATACAAGGATGAAACCTGAAAACATTATGCTAACTGAAGAAAGCCAAACACAAAAGAATAAATGCTATGATTCCATTCAAAAGACATCTAGAATAGGCAAATTCACAGAGATAGACAATAGACTAGAGGTTATCATGGAATGGGAATGAAGGGTTTGGGAGTTATTAATAACAGTTTCTACTGGGATGATGAAAACATTTTAGAAATGGATGGAGGTGATGACTTTACCTCATCATGAATGTTATTAATGCCACTAAATGGTACACTTAAAAGTGGATAAAATGGCAAATTTTATGTTGTATATAGTGTCATGATTTTAAAAATTAATAATGTACTATGCAAAACCAACTGGATTGTGTACTTTAAATGGGTGAATTTCTTAAGAAAACTATTTAAAAACTGAGGATGTTATGTACATGAAATTAAGAATATTCTTGCTGAGAGACTGCACATGTTGACATATGGAAATTCTTATTAACCATGATGATGCAATTCTCTCTCACATCATTTGGCTATTAGGCCCCCCAAGCAGTCCCTGAGAGGAGGCATGATTCTTGGGTTCCATGTCAGGGAGGTAAGTTAAAACTTGACCTTATTAGGACTCTCCGAAATGCATCCCTCCTGTTTCATTGTCCCATAAGAGTTCTCTGGCAAGTTTCAGACCATGTTAATGTGGACCATCACCCAGAGATGGAATGTTCTCTGGAATCAAAACCAACATCATTTACAGTTCCAGTTTCCAAATTTAAGTGTATAGAATGCAAAATCAAATTTCAGATCATCATCCACTCAACTTATATGAAATACTACAGACTTTCTCAAAATTTCTCCACTCAATTTATGTGAAAATACTAGTGTCACACTGAAACAAACAGTTAGCAATGAGCTAACTAATTCAAGGTCTAGTGCACAGAATTATAAATGAAGAGACAGTGCAGCAGAGTACAGAGGTGGAATTTAATACCCAGACTTAGCTGAAGCCCAGACTGTACTACTTGCTTTTATTACTACCCTGTACCTTAGTTTCCTAATCTGGAAAATGGAGGTAATGACTCCCCCAACAGGCAGTATGAGAACTAAATTAGGTAACAAGATGAAGAGTACCATATAACTTAAAGCAAATGTCCTATGAATGCTACTGGAATACATACTTACAACATAAACAAGGCAACACAGACTCTAGAGGAAGAATAGTTGGAGAATAAAAAAAAAATTGTCAGTATGTCTTTACTAGCCAATGGGTAATCTCCTTCTTGAAAAGGAGTATCCGTGAAGAAGCAGGTGTAAGTCACAGATTCTATTAGTACAGGATGAAACAGCCTGCACAAACGTTGAGTTACCTTTGTTATACAACAAAATTATTGCTACTATACTACCAATGCTGGCATGAATATTTATTGTGCACTTACTTTGATACATACTTTTATAAATATTCCTGTTGAATGCTCCTAATGCCTCATAGATAAGTATTCATCATTTCGTTTTCTAAATCAGTTCATCAAGGCTTAAAGAGGGGATGTAAGTGGTGGGAGATGACACAGGGATTAAGGGTTAGTGGTGGAATTTGAAGCCCGGCAATCTTTACCTGTAACCTTATCAACTATGCCCTCATCTCTACCCACTTAGAAACCCTGCAGATGATTTACTCTGCTTGTCACCCTAATACCAGCAAAAGGGACTCCCCCCCTCCAAAAGCAGATGTGGACAGTCTATTAGATCCCCGACTACCATCCCTTACCCAAAAGCAAACAACACATCAAGCATCTGGTTCATAAATCAAGTTATATCTTGATAATTTGATGAACTAATAAGATTTCTAATTTGTACATGAAATTATATAAAGACATCAAACAAAGACACATGACTCCTTAACCAATGTGCTGCCACCTTGAGAAGAGCCCAGTGGATCTGCTGTGGCCACTCTCCCACTCCTAGGCCCCACGCCAACACTTCCACATGCTGTTGAGAGACATCTAAAACTTCCTGCCCTTGTAGAAAGTGGGGTTCTCCAGAATGGGTCCACAGTGGCAGAAGAGCACACGTTCCAGAATGCTTCCAAGGCAGAGAAGCTGCCTACCTGGCAATGCAAGCAGGTGAGGAGAAGCGACTTTATTAAGCAGTGGTCATGGGGCTTGACAAGAACCACAGAGCCCCGTACTGATTGTGAGGTTCCCAGCTGCTGACACCTGACAGAGGGTACTCAACTTTCAGCCTGGGTGGTGGAGCAGTAACAGAAATAATGCCCTCAAACAAAGAACTCCAAACCATTCAACCTTTCTTTTGGAAACTAAGTCAAGTCCCCAGAGACAAAACTAAACAGCTAAGGGACTGGGAAAGACACAAATAGGACCCGATCAACAATGTCCCTATCCCTCTCTTCTGCTCCGCACGCACTCACACACACAGTGCCCCTGTGCAGGCCCCAGAGGTCAGAAGGATCAAATATAAATTTTGAAAGTTGAAAAGGGGGAATCCATTCCAAATGACTTAAAGGATAACTGTCACTAGAATTAATATGGTTGGAATGTGTAAAATTGCCACAGGTCCCTTCCCTTGTGAAAGGTGTCAGGCTCCCATCTTGAGAGCTGAATGTCTGTCTACCATGAACGATGAAGGGCTGCGCTGTCACAGACAGTTCCCCGCTAAGGGAAGCTTATTTAATTTACTGATCCTCACATAGAAATTGGCAAGGATGAGTCCAAGAGGTTAAGCATGGGGCACGATTCTTATCTCTCTCCATTTCCCATATTACTACACTGTCCCATTCAATTCTCCCCTCCGGAGGCATCTGAAACTATGCATTGTGTTTTTCAGTGTGTACCTTTCCCTTCAGTATTCAGGAGTCCTCTCCCAAGCAATAAAAACAGACCAGATATAAGAGACAGGAACCTATCCCTTTCCAATGGGACAAAGCCTCTGGAATTTAGGGGAGCAACATCTGATGTGCTGAACTGCTGCTATCTGGGCAGACATCATCAGGAAGACCAAGCAGACTCAAACCCCTGCAGCTGACCCTCCTCCAACTAAAATGAGCACATGAATGGAAACACATGTCAATACACTTTCTTTTAGCATTAAAGGTAAATGCACTCATTACTACTAACAGAGGGCACAAAGGTAAAGAACCCACAAAGGTAAAGATTCACAGATTTCCTCTAGAGTGAACTGGAGCCTTCCAAATAGCAAAAAATGCTCAGACCTTGCAAGGTGACCTATGAGTGTGCTAAGATGAAAACAAATCCATCATTATGAGGAGGTATTTTAGTTAGCTATTGCAACACTGTGACCAAAAAGACCAGATGAGAACAATTTTAGAGGAGGAAAAGTTTATTTGGGGGCTCACTGTTTCAGAGGTCTCAGTCCACAGATGGCTGACTCTACTCCTTGGAACCTGAGGTGAGGCAGAATATCATGGCAGAGGATGCCACAGAGGAAAAAAAGCTGGGAACATGGCACCATGAAGCACAGAGAGAGGTAGGCTCAAGTTCACAAAATACATCCCCCAAAGGCATATCCCAACAACCCACCCCCTCCAGCCACACAGTACTTGCCTACAGTAATCCAAAGGAAGGGATTAATTCACTGATTAAATTAAGATGCTCATGACCTAATCAATTCACCTCTGAACTATCTTTCAGTGTTTCACACATGAGCTTTTGGGGGACACCTCATATCTAAACCATAATGTGAGGAAAGAGTTCAAGATGGCTGAACAGAGGTTTCCATCCTTACACCTACAGGGGGCATCAGAGTTCATAAAAGTTCTGCCACTATAATAAAGGAGGTCTCTAGTTACATCTTAGCCCTACCAACATTCATTCAATTGAACACACAAGGACTATTTACCACCCAGCCAGTACTGTGCCAGAAGTAGGGGATCCAAGAATGATCAAAGCTTCAAGAATGGACAAGTCCTGCCTGGACTCCACAGTCCAGTAGAGAAGAAAACAATCATAAGTATGTGAGATGAGCTACGTGGAAGCTCTACCAGTGTGCTATGGGAAAGCGTGTATTAACCTCTAAGAATCCAAAAGATAAAGTGGCCATCAAGCAACCCGGGGGGAGCCATGCCTCAACAGAATCAGAGCTGAATTCAAACAGCAGATCAACTCCATGTCTCAAAATGAGAGTTTTTATTTGGTTTGATTTTATTTTATTTTTTTTTTTTTTGCATTTTACAAATTTGTTTAAATTAGTTAAACATAAGAGTAGAATGCACTTTGACACATCATATAAAAAGGAGTATAATTTCTTGTTCTTCTGGTTATACATGTACATGAGGCAATAATGTCTGATTCACTCTGTCATCTTCCTTCCTCTCCCACCCCTCCCCAACCTTCACGCCTCTCTATCTAAAGTAACCCAGAAAACCAAAAGGCGAATATTTTCTCTGATACGTGGATGCTAATTCACAATGCCGGCTAGCTAGAGAAGAATTGAGTTACTTTAGATTGGTTTGATTATTCTTTGTTCTGCACTGCTTTAAATTGACTTTTTTTTTTTTTTTTTTGGTCAAACCATAAATACAGAGAGAATGAGATGAATTAATGACAATGAAAAATAATATCATTTGCAAGTTCCTTTTGTGGACCTGGATTATAATAAAATAAATCAAAACATGTCTTTAGAAATAAGTTTGCCTTGGAATCAACTTCCTAGAGAGAAACAGATGACCTCAGAGGTACATTCCAAGATTGACATCATCATTTGAAGTTTGGCAAGTATCCTTCAAAAGGATGACACTTTTTTTTTTCCTTTGAATTCTGAAAATGTGTTTAGACACAACTATAAAGAAGACTATTTCCAAAATACAAATGTTAATATCTTCATAAAATTCCATGAAAATGATTGTTTCATCATGAGGAAAGTTTTGTTAGGGCACATTAATGCAGTCAACCATTCCTATCTGTGGGTTTAGCTTTCACAGATTAAACCAACTGCAGATCAAAAATATTTGGGGAAATACTTTATCTCTACTGTATATGTACAGACTTCTTTGTTATTCTCTAAATAATGTAACAACTGTTCACAAAGCACTTACATTGACTTAGTGATTATAATTAATTTAGAAATAATTTAAAATACACAGGAGTATATGCAGGGGTTGCATACAAATGCTCACATTCTTTATTAGGTTCTTGAGTAGCCCAGGACTTGGGTAACCATGGGGGATCCTGGACTCAATCCCCTACAGATACTGAGGGCAACTGCATATTCTCTAGAGAAAATGGGTAGGGTGCATATGGTTGGTGGCAAGACTGTGCCAGCAACAATAAGGCACAGGCCAGTGCCCATAGTGCCAATTGAGGATCACAAGTGACAGTAACCAACTCAAATTCTGGTGAACTTAATGGAAAACATGAATTTGTCAAAAGGATTCTCCTTGGGGAGGAAACTGGAGGATAGCAGAATCTAAGAAAGAGAAGCCATGGATTTGGAAGCTCAAGAGAGAATCCACAGAGAAAAGGTCAATACCCTTTCCGCAAGCCAAGGGCTAAATGAGTTACACTGAGAAGAGATGGCAAATACCAATCAGGGAAGAAGTAAGGCACACACACATACCAGGAGAGGTCTTTGAGATAAGTCATCCTAAACTTTCCCTTGACAGATAACGAAACTGGGGCCTAGAAAGGGAAGGGGAATTATAACTTCATTCAGTGGCAAAGCCAGAAGTTAAATCCAACCATGAAGTTTGTGTGCTGCTCATCACTCCTTTCTTGGCCAAGAATGCAGTATGGTGATGAGAAGCTGGAGCCCGAGGCTGGCCTGCGTGAACGCTGCGGGTGGATATCAGTCACAGGGAACCCGAGGGATTCCTCTCTGTCACATGCATTTGAATGCCCTTTTCTAATTCCATCACCAACATTTTTGTTCTCCAAGTAACATTTTTCCTTCTCCAGCAACTCTCTAATCTACTTGCTCTACTCACCTGTCATCCCGAGTTTCTGGTTTTGGGTCATATTTCACATATTGTACACGCTTAGGATAGCAGTGAGTTTACACAATGAATTCATCAAGCACACACATGAAAAAACCCTGCTCTCTACCTTTACAAATACATTGTAAAAATGTTTGTACCCATGACTTCAGAAAAATATGTAGAACAATTATTTAAAGTCCAAGTTGCAGAGCCATTATTGAAGTTACTTGTGCTGCTTTTCTAGGCTTATGAGAGGATTGGCGAGTTTACACATAAGATGTCTAAGTAGCTGAATCCAAGTCTAATACTCTCCATGATGCTTTAACTTAAGTACATGAATGTAGTCAAAGGCTCTTGTTTTTGCTTGCTCAGTAATAATTGGCCCTTCTTCCAGAAACAACTAGTAAACCCATTTTCATGAGAGAACTTTCCTCCTTTCACTCCCTAAGATCCAGATGGGGCTGACCTTATCTGCGGGGTTCATGGTTTTGTTCACAGAGTGGAATGCAACCCACATCCAGCCAATGGAAGTAAGTCTTGCAATTGGAATACAGTGTTCAATCTGGTGAGGCTGCTAAGTTGGCAAGGAGGAATCCTTTAGCTTCTGTTGCCCATTTTACCAAAACCTACCAGCACTACATAGGAAAGCAGAACAGAGATAGGAAGAGAGAAATTGCTGACAATGTTATTTGAACCTCTGAAACTAGCACAATTCTTGGGGGTAGGTAGTAGATTATTCATAAAAATAGCCACAACAATTACTTTTAGCCCTGTATTTTCCTTTCCTATACAATGTGTCCTAGCTGCTCCTTATTGATAGGTAGGTAGACTGTGTTTCTCTACATCTTGACTGGACTGGGCTACATAACTCATTCTGGTCCATGAGTCATTAAAACATGTAAGGAAGTGTTTAAAAGACATTTGGATTTTTTTTTTTTTTTTTTTTCTGGCTCTCCTATTCAGGGAACCTTCTGCCCACCAGTGAATTACCCCAAGGTACCTTCCAGGAAAAAGAGTGACCACATGGAGAACTCTACCTGCCATCTCAGCTAAGGCCACCTTGATCATCAGCCCAGGTAGGAATAATATCACCAACCCAAGGGTTTGTGACCTAATAAATAATTTTTATTGCAAGCCATTAAATTTTGTGGTGGTTTGTTGCAAAGCAAAAGCTAAGTGACAAAGTATTAAATTACATATTTTTTCCTTCAGCAATTTGAATTGAATTTGCTTCACTTATAACCCAAAGAATACAAATACCCAGCTCTATATCCAAAACCTTTAATACCCCAAGTAGATCACTAGTAACACCCCCTTACTCCATAAAACAAAATTATTTTTAGCTTAATCTTATAATAACTAGTAATTTTTTTCTTAATTTGCTTTGCAATAAACAATAAAAAATTAAAACTTTGCTTTTAAGATATTCAAACACAATAGAATATTTCATGTATAAACTAAAAATTGCACTTCCCCAAGAAAAATAGTAGACTTTATGGTTTGTATTTTATTGTGTGTGTTTGTGGTGGGGTTTTCTGGTTGTCTGTTTTGGTTGTGTTTGTTGTTGTTTTGTTTCCCAGGGCTTCATTTATACAAGGTAAGTGCTCTATTACTGATCTAGACCCTTAATCCCTATTTTTTTGTGTGTTAAATGTTAAATATAAGTAAACGCTCCAAATAGTCTCATAGAATGACAGGTGAAATAGCTCAAGACCTGTTCCTTCATCTTTCTATCACTGTGCTAAGTCTGCCTCCTTGGAATCTGTCTGCTAAATGAGGAATATGTCCTACACAGACCCTATCCATGCTTCACGATTTCCAGGACTGACAGTGCCTGACAAGCCACCACTCGATGGAACCCACACTCTGAATTTTGATCTTTCCAATAAATTACATAAACTACTATTCAATTCTCTTTTATAAAACAGACTTTTTGTTAGATGATCTAACCCAACCGTTGGTTTATGGAAGTGTTGTGAATGTGTTTAAGGTAGGTGAGGCTAAGCTATGATGTACGGTAGTTTAGGGGTATCAAACACATTTTTGACTTCCAATATTTTCAGTTTATGATGGTTTTATCAGGCGGTAACTCCATCACAAGTAGAGGAACATCCGTATTTCCAAATCACTCTGAACTTACTCTCAACCAGGTGTTGCTAAGTACACATGTTGGGGAGATGTCCCAAAGAGCTGGGAGTTCTCCCAAAGTAACTTCCATGTAGAATACAATGGGTATTAATGGATATGTTTTTAAAGTGTCAGAGAATAATAAATATTAGCAATTAATAAGCATCATTAACATTATCAAAATACAACAGAACTCATAGCACTTATTTAGAACTTAGACTGAAAATAATTCCCTTGGGAGTAGTATTCCATCACTTTCAGTGTTTGGGTGGCCAGTGCGTGGTGATAATAACATACACACTGAACTTCAGCTGATTTTTATTATTGTTTTAAACTTTCTTTATCAATGATCCCCTTTCTTTATCAATGATCCCCTTTCTTTATCAATGATCCCCTTTATCAATGAGTGGTCTGCCCTATGCGCAGGCCACTCCCTCCCCCACCACCCTTGGTATACCACTGCAAGTAAAACTGAAATTAACTGTATTAAGGTTGAGAATTCCATACAAAATTTCTGCAAGGGATCCTAACTGAAGTATATCGAAAGTGTTGAATGAATATTTTGGCACATAGAAGAAAATTACTATTTCACCATTGACCTAAAGCTTTCAAATCTTCTAGAAAAAGAAATTCAGATAGTTGATGGCACTGAATCTTTCAGTTCAATGATAGGATAGAAATAACTTTTCACTGAAAGAAATGTAACTAACTAGCTCTGCAACCTGATGCCAAAACCTCTTCCAATTCCAGAACATTATTATAGTTCTCAGACAAGTTGCCAAACAATATCATATTTGCAGTTAATTTCCAGTTAACCAAATATCCTCTTTTCAATGAGTTCCCTAGTCTGGAATAAGGTAAAACCCCAGATTTTCCTCGGTGATCTAAAGAAATTACACAATGAGTCACAGAACTCTGAGGATAGAACTGATCACATGATGTGATAGATTTATATTAACCTATTCCCATTGATTGTCCATGTGACTTGGCTCCATATTTTCTTCATTTGCTTTATAGCTGGTCAATTGTATCTTAGTCAATTCGATACCCTTCAAACTGAAACATACTTTCTTCTTTCCAATATGTGCTTTTCTGCTACATTTTATTCCATTTGGTATACTTCCTAATCAATTCTTTTGTGAGCTTCATTTCATTCAGCACAATGTATCCATTGTTAGGATTTATTTCAGAATGATTTAAATCTATTTTGCTCAATGCTGCTATAAAGCTACCATGTGCACTATCCATTCCCATCCACTGGCCACGTGGCCTGGTCCCTACTCCATCTTCTTGGCTGAGGAAAGACGTACTTCCCTGGTTTGGTCTGATGTGAAACGACACTTGCTTTTTATCTATCCTGGCAACAGTTGTGGACTGAATAACAATGATAAGTAGTCATGTGTAGGAAGCTGGTGTATTTCAGGTATTCAATGCTGAGATGGGTAGCAGCAGCTTACTGATATCCTCAGGATGAGGTCATCTCTCTGAATCAATGCTTTTGACACCACGGCTATTATTGCCAACAGAGGAAAAGTGCTACACAACATCCAAGTGCTTGTTCATAAATTGTTGTTGATTTAAAGACCAGCTGTAGATTGCCCTCTTTGGTAGTATTAATTGTGAGTCACTTTTGATTTGGGTTGGCCCTAGACTTTATGATCTTTCTAAGCTTTTAAAAGATCATTTTGCACAATAAAATTATTTTTATTCTTCTTAGAGAAAAAAGAAAAAAAGCAGTGTAGTGCATGCCATTTTAGTGAACCTTCTGGTGACTCTCCTTCTAACTAAGATAACTTGAAAAGGTCTGAGTGAGAAGCCAAAAGGGCAAACCATATCTAGTGGCTGTAAGCAGACCAGCTTGTTTGAAAATATGAACTTAAATGGGGGAAGGCTAGTACGTTAGTTTGAAAAGTACACTGGGGTTAAGGTTGAGAGGACCTTTGAAACCTGTCTAAGGATTCGTGGCTGCATCCCAAATGCAAGCAGGAGCCTCTGAAGGTTTTTGAAAAGGGAGTTGACATGATAAAAGTACATTGTTCCTATAAAACAAGTTGTAACTTCCTAAAATAAAATGAACTTGAAATAAACTCATGGTGGTTGATAATTATGCTCAGAAGGTGACATTGGTAGAGAACACCTTGCCCCAAAGAGAGATTTTCAACAGAAAGAAAGGAGACTAGAGGATAGACAGAGGAAAAAAAAATTTCTTTTGGGAAACTAGGAAAATTCAGTAAGAATGCATTTAATGGCCATATTTCTAAAAGTGACCACATTACTGAATATAGATTGGAGACATAATGAATGTCAGCATAACCAAATACACAAAAATAAAAGATCAATGTATAGAAGACAGGTGATCCCTAGGAGGAAATGGCATGCCTATTTAGAGAAAATTTTGAATAGAAATATATAGATACCCTTGATTTAACTAGCTTAAAAAACAGATGATAATAATAGTATTTCCATCCCTAAAAGGGCATGAAACTCAAGAAGGAAGGATGTCACTAAAAGTAAAATTCTGGACATATAATTATTAAAATTAACAATGTAGAATATTGGAGAAGCTTGAGAATAGGAAACTAGTGAAAGAAATCACACCAGTATGTATGGGGAACATTCTGATAAACTTAAAATTTTAAAGTCACTTGTAAAAACAATGCCCAGAAAAAGAAGACACATTTATTCTTGGAAAGTGTGAGGAAAAAAGTCTCAAATGACAGAAGGCCAAATGACTTAAGTTCTTCTTTTGTGATTATTTTCTCCATCATGAAATTGTATCTTTAAGCTTGAAATCATGAGTGAAAAATAACAAAGAAAAAGAAGTAAAATGATAAAGCCCCAGAGAGCCTCTGAGACATGCAGAAAGCTCAATCTAGAGACCCAGAGGCCTGGAGCATTCCATTTCACAACAGCAACAGCAACAAAAAATTCTGATAGAACTGGTCATGGAGATGATGTTACTACTACTTGAAAAATCCCAGGGAAAATGTAGATTCAAGCAAATGGCATCTCAGTTTTGTGACTTTAAAGGAAAAACTGAAGATTCTCAAAGCCAGAAGACACAGATTCCCACCAAGATTGGAAGATTATACGAAATGTATAATGTCTGATCACTTTGAAAAAACACCACCAACATCTAAGAGCCAGATTCTTTTCACTCAGATGAGCTGGGTCAAATCCATCTACTCTCTCTAGCTCATTCTCTGTCTTTTGGAAACAGTTATTAAGCTGGTAGATCAGTTAGACCATAAACATAATAGACTGATTTCAGCAAGACATCTGACAAAAATTTCCATGATGTTGCTGAGAGAGAGACGTCGAGTAAATTCCAGATCAATCCACAGCAGATCAATCAACTGTAGCAAAAAAGAAATACTGATCCATGAATCAACATCATTGAGATGTTGTCAGCCTTCCTCCAGATGCATCTTCACCTCCAGACTGTTGAATAAAACCAGAAAAGCTATGTTCTGACAATAACCTAAACTCAAGGCCAGATAAAACATGAAACCAAGCAAAAGTAGCCGCTTAGGTCTAAAAACTCAATTTCCCAAGTCAGGGATGGGAGAGTTGTTCTGGGGAGCAGATTATACACGATAAAAGCCCAGCAGGCCTTCTCCTTCACTCTGAGCTCTATTATAATAACTTGAAGCAGATGTTCAGAGGCCCTGGAAGGCCTCCAACCGTCTGCATATCCTGGGTGGGATGAAGGACAAACTATTTCTTCCAGCCCTAAGGTCCTATGACTCTTACATGAATATGAATCCCTGCCTGGTAACTGGTGTGATTCCTCGGAAATAACTGCAGAGGAGGAAGTCACAGGAAATGAAGACAACTAGAACTTTTCCTAAAACCACTGATTTGATCAGGATCCACATCTGAGATCCTTTGTTATAGGCTGTCATTAACAGAAGACACGGATCCCCCCAGTATCTAGCTGTGGAGACAAATAGCCCAGCTGACCAAACCATGAGTATCAGGCAGGCAGAGAAACCTCACATCTCCCCACCATGACAAAAGCAACTAGAATGGCCAAATCCGATACACAAAACATTTAATTTATAACAGTTAAAACCTGGCCTCTGACCAAGTCCAAAAGAACTATGTCTTATTTCACTTGCTCTTGAATATGTCTCTTTCAGAGATAAATGACTCCGCGCTCTGCCAGTTCTCCCCTGTTTGGTGTTTTGTTTAGCTGGGCTCTGACAAGCCAAGAGTTGAGGCATCTGCTTGAATGTGTAATTTACCTCTCTGGTCAAGTTAGCTTTTTTTTCCTTGACAATATTATGTCAAACAATCACATCACAACTGGCTCTGATCTCTTTGTTGTTAGCTAATAAATTAGAGAGTATTTATTATCTGCAATCCTTTTTTCCTCTTTTAATGGTGACACATTTGTGGTGAATTACAGGGCAGCTTTATAAACTAGGCTCCGGGCCAGTCTCAGGCCCTGCGTCCATGTGAACATTCCCTCTCCCGGTTGGCCTCCCGGACTGGTGGTAAATCAAGGCAGCTGTCACAGTACACTAAGTTAGTGTGCGTCATTGGGGAGAGCAGGAAGCGTTGGGGGTATAATTCTGTCCATCAAACTAATATGTTATATCAGTAGCTTTGTAATCTTCTGCCATAACTTATGGGAAGTGACACCTAAGAATTCACTTTGAAGGCAATGTGTTCTTCAGACTTTAAGCCAAAACAGACCCGATTCACAGCAACAGTCCTGTGTTTACATGAGTGGTTTTCTAGTGCTAGGGAATCAGGTCCCTATCAATGTGGCAGTATTTTACACATCCCGCCACTGGCTGAACTTTGTTTACAGCCCTCACGGCAAGATTTGTAAACTTTTCCAACAGGATTTCTTCTCTTCTCTTTGTTACCCCTGCCTTCACCTCCAGTAGCAGGATGGATAGATATGCTCCTTGAATGTTATCGTGACAAAACAGACCTCTGACAGACAGGAATGAATGGGTGACCCGTTTCCCCAGTCCATTCCCCTTCAACCTCTGCCTTGACAGATGTGGGAAATGGCTGTGTGGGGCAGAAGAAGGATGCCCGCATCGCTAGGACAGTAGTGTCGGCTCGGTGGTGTTGTTGCTAAACCTCTGCGTGACACTTAACGAGTGAAGGAAGAGAACCTGAAGTAGACAGTTCATGACTAAGTCATGCCAACAGAGCGGCCAGCCTCACATGTGTGTGCCGGGAAGGGATATCTTATTTTCCTGGACTTGCCACTAGATCGTTCCTGTCTTCTCCCCCACCCTTCTCCCCCACTCTTCTCCCAGGCCATTTTTCTCAGCAGACCAATGAGAGACGCCCTTTGGGAAAGATTAAGTAGTTCTCTGTGCTGCCATGGGATGCAAAAGAACTCTCCAAGAACCGTTCAAAGGAGCTCTTCCTCCCCCAGGCACCAAACTAAATATGCACAGTAAAGAAATTTGAAAAATGCCTGCTCTTGCCATCCCCAATACCCCTTTGATTGATAGCAGAGAGGGTTTGCTATGATAATTTTACTTTGACAGGTCCCAGGCATAAATCCCACAAAGTTGCTGCTCTCGGTTGACAACCTTCCGAGGGTTCCAGTTAGGAACAGGAAACAGGCCTCTATTTTTCACCCACAATGCTCCTTCAGGTGCAAAGAAAAGACTGCATGGAAAAAAAAAAAAATAAATCCTTATCTGAGGGGGGAAACCAAATTCAAAGCAGTTTTAATACTTATTCATCAAAAAGAATGTCCAACAGAGAAGGATGTGGCCTCAAGCCTACTCCTTCAAACATAAATTTAAATCCTCCAAATAAGAGAGTTGAAACCCACTCAAGATGGGAAATCAATCCTCTTCCATTCATATTTTGGTTCTCCAAAGTTAAGTTAGTGTTTTGCTTCAAGGTCAATGTTGAAATGTACCATAACGTTCTATAAATACTATTGCTTAAAAATAGAAGCACATAGATATTATGATAACTATAATTTACAGCCTCCATATGAGACAGCCCCCATAACTCATTAAGTCCACCTATTACAAGGACCTTACATGAATAAAGTCTCCATTAGTCTGGATGCATTTAATAAGAGAATCCAAGTAATGAATTTTTTTGTCCTTATTCATCTTTTGGCCTTTCTGCTTGGACTGTGAGGGGATACTTGGGACTGAGTTGCATCTTCACCCCGTTTCTCCATCTGATGAAGGATGGCAGCAGTGAGAACCCCAGTCATAGAAAGCATGCTCAACTGGGCTAAAGGAAGACCAATTTATGGTTCGCCCTAAACTAACTAGTAATATAAATTAGCCAGAACCCACCCATTCACATAGCATTTTAACACCTGAAATGCAGGATTGTGACTTATTAAAAATTATTAAGTGGTCAAACCCAGGTGAAAATCTAAAGAGAAGGAACATTTTCCATCCCCTTAAAATTTTTTAGAAGTTGAATAGTTGTCACCTAACTGTCTACCCCCTACAAATGTGAGGAACAGTTTTCTCTGGGCTGGAGGGTTACCATTTAGTATTGAGAGGGGCCATTGAACCCCAATGCTGCAAGAGTGAATTCTGTTATCGATCCCCTCACCCTTCCAGGCCTTGGTATGTGAGCACCATGGAAGTCTGTGTCCATTTTGCCCTGCTGAAAGTTGCCAATTACTAGGAAATAAGAACTCAGTCTTGGCACTCTCAGTAAATGTTGGGTCTTTAATTTAATAGGACCAGAGCTCAAGGACTTCACCCTGGGCTGTAGAATGGAGCCTTATTTTCTGGGGTCAATGTTTTTATGGCTATACCCATCTCCTGGAGGATCTAACCATGCCCAAGAGTTCTAATAATTGGTCCACGGGTCAGCCAAGAAAGTCAGTGGGGAAAATAAGAATAAAAAAGAACAAGTTGCTCATAAAATTGGGGAGTAATACATGAGTTCTTTAAAAGTCATAAAGCAGCTTGACCATCTCAAGAAAACAAAGCTTGCTAAATAATTCTCTCTCACTCCACTGCCCCTCTAAATACCAAACAGGATGTGTTTCCCTTATAAATGCCTATAAATTTTAGAGGAGAAAAACAGATCTGATCTTGTGTACAGAGCTCTAGGCTGCAAGGAACATGGTTGGGATTCTGTTTCCTTGGAGGAAGATGCCAGAACAGCATTTTCCCATCAAATGTTGATAAGAAAGGCATTCGGCCTTTCATTTGATGGGGCTGTTGTGAGTGGGTGGTACGACATGATAAATTATGGCCAATGTCATACTAAAAAGAGCAGGCCTGTTCGCACTTTGGGAGTGATTGGTTTTCTCTGTTCTCAAGCTAGTGATAACACTGTCCTGTGCAAAGTCTTCAGTTAAGGCTTCAGCTGCAGCAGAAGGGGCAGAGATGTCCCTTTCCCAGGATCACTTTAAAAAATAGAATTCTCAAAGCTTTGGAGAGGTAAAGGCCATTGTTACAGGCCATGAGCAAGAACTGACTGAATGCTGACTTTCTGCACATTCAGCACCATTTAAGTCTGACTTCTCACCTTGGTCTATGTCCTTAGCCCAGGGGTTTAAGCTACTTCTCTGCAATATAAGCATAAGAAATGGGGTGAGAAATGCATTTAAAAGTTAGTCTCTGTCTGAAGATAGGTCTGTGAAGAGGGCACTTGCTCTCAAGGAAGATGAGGACTTGCTTGGCAATACTTTGTATTGTCAAATATGTCAACAAAACTCTCAAAACACTGACCTGAGCTAGCAGCTTCTTAGACCAGGGTCTTATCAACCCTCACACTACTAATATCTTGTGCTAGATACTTCTTTTTTGTGGGAGCTGTCTTGTGTGGTAGGATGCTCAGCAGCAACTCTAAACTATACCTACTATGTGCCAGCAGTTCACAACTGCTCTAGGGGTATAAAACTAAAAATTAAAATAAAAGTCATCCTCAGACTTTTATTTGCCCCTAGTTGAGAACCACTATCCTGGACTTTTGCGTAAGGTCATTCTGATGAATCTTTGCAGGCCATGTTAGTCAACAAAGATTCCTGAACACATACTGATTACCACATGTGTTCTTTTCCCATTATCTAAGGAAACATTGTAGTTCGGCATATAGCAATACCATTCTCCTTGGATTTCTTAGCAACAGTTAAGATGCCTTTACCATAAGGTTAAAGTTTGATCCATCACCTTAAAAGTACAATAGTGTCCTCATTAAATATTTCTTCATGAGTTGTTTAATTATACTCTTTGCTCTTTCTATTCTAAAGTCTTTTAATCCTACTGTATCAAAGATTCAGTTAAAGAGAGAGAGAGAGAGAGAGAGAGAGAGAGAGAGAGAGAGAGAGAGAGATGAAACTCCAGGACAATTAACTCAAAAGAGGACATGAAATTCAAGATATTAATTCAAAGGTATTAGAAGAGCTGACACAGTCAACAGTAGAAGGAAAAGCTATGTTTCAGTTTTCCAAAGAAGAATAACTTCAGGCACCCAGTCCTCTACACCAAAGGACCAACCAAAGAGGAAGTGTTCCTGGAATCACCATGAAGGGGGAGTCACAGGGGGGCAGCACAATGGAGCTGGGACCAGAGATGGAAGGGACTTCCCATGTGAGATTTGATCACAGGACAGATACAGCCACTGCCAGAGAAAGCCATCCGTGGTGGACAGATGAAGAAAAACAGACCCTGGCTTCTTTCTCTCTTCTGCCCACCTATAATTTCTCACTAGTGCCTCCCACCAAAGGAACCTCACAGGACTCCAGTTGGCAAAAGTCTGAGAAACTTTACAGTCATGGCACATGCAGAGTCAAACAGGAGAAGCATTTGAGAATGGATCCGAAAGCAAAAGGACAAATGACCAACACAACTACCAAGTTCAACTGTCAGGAAAACTGAATGTAGTTCAGATGTATCAACCAGGAGAGTTAAGAAATTAGGATGTGTCTGAGAGAAAAAAAAATTCTGTTGAGGGGAAAATGTTCTGTACTCCTCCTCTCCTAGACCAAATTAATCTTGGGGTGGGAGGGGGATCTAGACTGAGTGTTATTGAATAACTCTTGTGAAACTGAGCTAATATCTAAGAAGACAATTGCTAGAAGAAAAGCAAGGTATACCAGTTATCTGGTATAACAAAGGACCACAAGCTCAGTGGCATAGATTAACCACCACCATATTTTCTCAAGATTCTTTTGGTCAGCAGTTTGGGCTGGGCTCAGCCCAGTGGGCCAGTTCTCACTATCATACATCATACATCTATAGATAGGTGGCAAATGTGCTGCAGGCTGTTTGTCAGGGGTCTCCTTTCTACTCCAAGTGTTCCCCATTTCCTGTAGTCACCCGACTTGTTTGCATGGAAATCTCAGGGTGTTACCAGAGACCCAATGTGCAAGGCTCAATGGGGAAATGTTTTCTAAGTCTCTGCTACATCATGTTTGTTAGCGCCTTGCTTGTGATCAAAACAAGTCTCAAAGTCAAGCCCAAAATCAAGGGGTGGATAGAGAAACTCAACTGTCCAGGACAGGAACATTATAGTCAAGTTGTGGAGAGGAATGCATATCACAAGAGGGAAAATATGTGGCCATCTTTAATGATGATGAATGGAGTTCCTAACAAATATTTTTGGATTTTAACCAGAGTATTCCAGTTTTACACACACCTAAATATTCCAAAAGGACAGAGAATTATTTTCCAAACAACAAGGGCTTTTGGTTGTCACAGAGGCCCTGGGCTCTTAAAGGGCGCCTCAGTCCTTTTAGCCAAGCCCACTCCAGAGGGGTTTCAGGATTAATAGTCATCTTCCTCCCCAATGGTAAGAATGTGCCTTGAATTTACACTCCAATTCAGGGAAGTTGCAAGAATGCTTTCTTCTTCTGCCCTTTTTTAGTCAGCTTTCTCACTGCTGTGACTTAAAGGTCTGGCCAGAACAATTTTAGGAAAGAAAAGTTTATCTGGGGGCTCACGGTTTCAGAGGTCTTAGTCCATGGATAGCTGGCTCCATTCCCTGGGGCCTGAAGTGAGGTAGACATCATGGCGGAAGAGTATGGCAAGAGGGAAGTGGCTCACTTTATGATCAGCAATCAGAGAGAGTGAGACTTCATTCACCAGATACAAAATATAAACCCGAAAGGCACACCCCCAAGGCCCACCTCCTCTAGCCATACCCTACTCAACTTCAGTTACTACTCAGTTAATCCCATTGGGGGATTAATTCACTGATTGGGTTAAGACTCTCATAACCCAATCATTTCTCCTCTGACCCTTCTTGCATTGTCTCACACGTGAGCTTTTGGGGGACATTTCACATCCAAAGTATAACACCTTCCTTCCCTTAAGAAAGGGAAAACCAGCATTCAGTAGAGAGCTACAGATGGACATCACATTGGAAATCAGAAAATGTAGTTTTTTTTACTGTAACCCTGGAACCCATCACCTTCATAAGTCTCTAGGGTAAGTCTGTTCTCTTCAATTCACAATTTCATTACTTGCCAAATTATACAAAACTACTCCAGGATAGTTGAGGCAACAAGGAACAAGTAGAAGATAGAGGAAATTAGATGGTAAATTGAATAAGAGAGGCTGGCTAGCATAAAACAGTTGACCTGGAGAAAACACACTCTGCTAATGACATTGCAACCCATTGTTTTTGCCTGAAATATATTGGCACCTGATCTAATCGCAATCTGTGACTAGATATTCTCTAAGACCTCACCTGACTCTGCTTTGGGAGCTTCTCCCTTTTTTCTGCCCCCCATGTCCTTAGTTGTACCCCTCTTTGTCATGCAGTTATCAAGTCCACCTAATCTTCAGGACAATAGGCATCTGTATACATTGCAAAGAGCAGTGCACAGTACTGGCCTTTGTTTCAAGCCATCTTGTTTCAATCCCACACACTCCTTAAGGCAGGATTGCAACTGACAAGGCTCTTGCTTTCATATAAGCAATGCCAAATGGACTGATCCAAAGCCATAATTCAGCTTTACTCACTCCTATCTGTGCTATGGGAAAGGCTGCAGGACCTAACAACACCCTCAGATCCTATCTGTCCCACGGTGAGCGATGGATTAGCAAGACTTTCCCTGTGCCCCTGGTACCAAGCCCTGCTTCCCCTAGAGAAGATGTGCTCTAAAAATATATTTCTAATGACCCCATCATTTCAGAAAGAATTCTTAGGCCTTGAGAATGCAGAAAACAAGCAGTTGTAAGCTACAGGACATGAGATTAGAGAAACCCTGTAGGGACTGCCAGGTCCTTCCCTTGGCTGGCATCATTAGGAACTTGTCTTATGATGTGACACAGGCTGTTTCCATATAGACCTTTTGAGTTTCATTTCATCCATGCAACGCACCAGGACCACTTTAGACCAATCTTGCTTCTCTTCCCAGGGAACTGAAAACAGTTCTTAAGTTCCCTTATTTGGTGAGTTATAACATTAGCAGAAGGGCACAGGAGCCCTCTGAAATCCTGGCTGTACCACTTGATGCCCAAATACTGTGGACTTTGGTTAGGTTTCCAAATCTATCTATGCCTCAGTTTCCTCATCTGTAAAATATGAACACAAGGTCATGGTGATAACTAAACAAAAAAAAACTGCAGAGTGTTTAGTACATGGCCTATGCTACCTGTGCAGTAAAAGTTACTTGCTATTATCAAGTCTCTTATTGTTGGTAAAATTATTCATTTGTCTTAGGCATTGCCTACATGCTAGCTTTATCTGTCTGACTGGATAACAAGTTCAAGAGCAAGGATGATATATATTTATCTTTATTCACTCTTACCTCCACTGCCCACCCCGTTAGCTCAGATCCTGTACATAAAATACACCTGAGGTGCTAGATTGCAGTGGCAGAACACCAAGGCAAAGAAAGCACAGGCTCTCGGCAGACGCGGGTTTGTTTCATTCCTGGCTCTACTGTTTAATAACTAGTGATGCTGACCAACTTAATAAGCATCTTCAAGCCTTATGATACATAAAATGGGAAACGAGATTGCCCTACAAGGTGACTGTGAAGACAGCCTTCACAGTGGGGGCAAGGGCATCGTGGGAACTTGATAAATGCTTATTTCTTTCCCTTTCCAACCCTCTCACTATCAATGATTTAATCACATTGATGCCAGAAGAGCTGGTGAGGGATATGGAAACTGGCCTGAACAGAAAAGGCAAAGGGAGTCTAATGTCCCACAGGCAAATACCGCTGACCTCATGCTGTAGTTTGGATGTTGGATATCCCCCAGAGGTCCAGGCGTTAAGGACTTGTTCCATCAGGGTGCTATTGAGAAGTAGTAAAACCTTTAGGAGGTTGAGACTGGTGCATGGTCTCAGGTCTTTGGGGACATGCCCTCAAAGGGGATTGTGAGACCCCAGTCTCTTCCTCTTCACTTCCTGGCTCATGAGGTAAACAGTTTTTCCCCTCCATGTTCTCTCTGTCATGTGCTACCTTACCACAGGCCCAAAGCAAAGGGGCCAATGGATCATGGACTAGACCCTTCAGAACTATGAGCCAAAGTAAATCTTTTCTCTTTAAATGTTAATTATCAGCAGGTGCAGTGGTGCATGTCTGCAATCCAGCAGTTTGGGAGGCTAAGGCAGGAGGATCACGAGTTCAAAGCCAGCATCAGCAACTTAGTGAGGCCAAGCAACTTAGCAAGATTCTGTTTTGAAATAAAAAAAATATAAAGGGTTTAGGATGTGGCTCAGTGGTTAAGCACCCCTGGGTTCAATCGACAGTATCAAAAAAATAAGTGCATAATTTTTAAAAGTTTATCATCTCAAGTATCTCATTATAGTGTTAGAAAGCTAACATCCCTCATAACAAGGTTATGTGCCCACCTGCTTACACCTGACTGTGAATTCTCAATGCCAAGCAGACATGGCAATACTGTCACACAGGCACTTCAACAGAACCAAGCAGGGGAGGTTTCAGAATCTTTGGGAAGTCTCTGGTCCTCCCTTGATGACTACTGAGGCTCTGAATGGTGTAAATAAGAGGAGCCCCTCTCTCTTTTTTTTTTTTTTCAAAATTTCCTTCTCTTTTTTCCGGTTATACTCTTCCTATCCTTAGGAAGCATGTCAGACAAAAGACGGGGGCTAGATGGACCTCTAGCCTGACCTCCTGGGATCATTTTGAGTTTTTCTGGGACCACAGAATGTTAGTACTGAGTTGAGTTGTTCCATCCACTTCACCAGATAGATGAAGCCTCAGAGAAGTTGAATGACTGACCCAAGTCTACGCAGTTAATCAAGAAATTAAATCAACTCTAATCCTAATGCCTAGACCAGCACTCTTTTACATTTCAATGCCTTAGAAGAATATATACTTCTGAAAACACTCATGAAGTCAGTCATACTCTCAATTCCAACACTGCCATCTCAGACTGTATTTGGTAGCATGTAAATAATCATGACCTTCAAGGCCTAAAAATCAATGAATTGAAGACATCTATAAAAAGCCTTCATTCTGCAGTCCAGAGTGTTATATGTGCTCCTTCCCCACATGCTGTCTCATCTCCAAGGCTGGGAATGTACCCTGAGACCTCTTCATGTGAGGGAAACAGACCCCAGCTGGCCAGCCATACTGTGCTCCAATGTGGACTTGAGCTGCTTCACTATAGGGCTGCATTCTATGAGCTACGTCTAAAAAAAAATTTAACATCCACGTGGCTTCTCACCCAACTGCCTTAAAAACACCAGCTGTACCATGCTTTCTCCTCCGACTTGACGGTCATAAGAACAGCTCCTGAAGAACAGAACATTCTTCGGGGGAGGGCTGTTGGTTGCAGAGACATTTTAGGAGGCGTAGAAGATGAAAGAGCTTTCAAGTTCAAACATCACATAGGGAAAAGGGTGGGAGGTGACGATGAAAGAATCTGATGGGTACTGAATGCCTATCATGTACTAGGAGCTGAGTGGATAAGTTTTCCTGACTTCATACATTTGGTCCTCAAAATGCTGAGAAATGAGTATAATAACCAAAGTTTTACAGATGAGAAAACAGGCTTTGAAAGTTTAAGAGCCTTTGCCCAAGGTTGTGTAAGTGATTTGTTGTGTAACTGGTAGAAGTGTTGTTGTTGTTGGCTTGTTTTGTTTTCTGTAGTGCTGAGATGGAACCCAGGGTTTCATGCATGCTAAACATGTGCCCTACCACTGAGCAACATCCTCAGCCCTATAACAGGTATATTTGTTTAGTAGGGCTGTTGTACAAACTGCAGTAAACTTAGTAGCTTAACAACAGAAATGTATCTCCCACAGCTCTGAAGGAAATAAGTCTGATATCAAGGTGTGGGCTATGCTCCCACTGGAGGCTCTAGAGGAGACTCATCCTTATATCTTCCACTTCTGATGACTGAAAGCATCCTTGGTTTATAGCTGCATAACTCGAATCTCTGACTGCCTTCACTTCCTCTTCCTCTCCAACTCTCTCCTCTGGGTATCTCTTATAAGGACACCTGGACAATGAATATAGAGATCACCTGGATAATCCAGGATGATCTCATCCTGAGAGGCTTAATCACATCTACATAGACCCATTTTCTGAATAAGGTTACATTTGCAGGTTCCAGGGTAAGATTACGGGGACATATCTTTTGGGGGGACACCCTTCAGCCCACTACAGCTGGGTTTTAAACTCAGCCCCAGTTTCTCACCACATTGTCATATTATTTCCTGCCTTTTTCTTTTTCTGCTTTTTCAAGAATGGCATTGGCCCACATAACGTTTCCCAGGTAGCCACATTACAAAGTCTCTGAATCTCCAAGTGTATCTAGAAAGTCAGTGGCAGAGTTGAAATTTGAGCTCCCTGATCATACTATTGCTTTAAGAACCCAGGGGGAGAACCACCCCACAGATACCTTGCAGTTGCCTCCAAACATTAAAATAGTTGATTCCTCTGCACAGCTCAGTCCTCCTTTTGCTGGAGTACAAGAGCTAGCAGGTGTCAACTTAACCTATAGCCACCCACTAATAAGTTTAAGATAAAAGGCCAATACATTTAAATAAGATTCAGACATAATCTAATAGTATTTGTTACCAAGCCCCATCTAATTATATCAGTCAATCTTTTATTACCAGACCCATGAGTGCAGAGAACTCTATTATAATTTCTCTCTATAATGATCTCCTCCCTATCTGACTCTGCAAACTCTGCAATAAATTAATCATCTGCTCACAATCATGAGTAAACATCAACTCAATTAAGAATTGATAAATAAACAGTTGCTCCAAGGCTCATCCTGATACGGATGGGAGTACCCCTGGGTGCTTGCCAGAGCAAGCTTGGCTGGGTCGTTCTGAGATGCGGATGGGCTCTCCAAGACTGTGAGTCTGCTGTTGTGTGGAGGGGATGCTCTGGCTGTGGCCTCCTGCTCCCACTCTTTCTGCGGAGGTGGAAGACTTCTCGTCAGCTTGTCCTCTCTGGGTCTAACTGAGGGAGAACTGCTCATCTTAACCTCCCTCCACAGTGCATAGCATTGCATGTAGCTCTGCATATAGTAAATGCCAGAAATGGCTCTCCTTTATCAAATAGCAAAGGAGAGAGAACCATTGCACACATTAATATGCATGACTTGGCGTTGCATGATGACACGATTGTTATGGGTTAAAATGTGTCCCCCCAAATGACAGCTGAAGTCCTAAAGCCCGGTGCTCCAGAATGTGAGCTTATTTGGAAATAGGGTCATTGCATAAGTAATAATATAAGATAGGGTCATAGGATGGACCCTTAACCCTGTATGACTGTGTCCTCATAAGATGACAACATGAAGACAGAGAGGAAAGTCCACATGGAGGGACACACAGGAGAAGTTGGCCACACGATGACAGAAGCGGACGGTGGAAGGACACACCTGTAAGCTATGGGACACAAAGGTTTCAGCACCACTCCAAGCCATGAAGAGAAAGGAAGGTTTCACCTGGAGTTTCAGCCACCGTGTGGCTCTGCTGATACCTTCATTTTGAAATTCTGGGCTCCAGAACTAAGAGAAAACACCTTTCTGAGGCTTTAGGCCCCTCGTGTTGTGGTTTGTCACGGTAGTCCCCGGAAACCAGCACCACCATTTACTAGCATCATGCTAACACTGGTGAGCATGGTCACACAGCAGGCGCCTTGCCAAGCATTCAGCACGCAGAGCCTTCCCAGCTATCTATGTGCTGGTTCTCTTACTTCTACTTTATATTTAAGGAAACAAGTTGATGAGGCCATTAGCCCCAGTCACAGAGCCTGTGGGTGGCAAGCCTCTCGGGTACCAGAGACTCTCTCTTCAATCTCCATGGCCCACCACTCAGAACTGATAGGGCAGGGCTCACATGCTGCTGGGATTCCCCCGGAACGCCCAGCGGCTCCTCTGCCTCTGGAAGATGTAGCAATGCTCGTGACTCCAGGACCCTCTGCCTTCAGCTGGCACCAGTTCTTACCCATGCTTCCTCTCTCAATTTCGCATAAGATATGCCTGTGCCAAGTGTCCCTCCCTCACTCTCCCCTCCCCCCCTCCCTTTGCTATATAGAGAAAATTCTTTTCCACAGAGGGCTTTCAGATACTATACATTCAAAAAAGATGATGAAACTAGAAAACAATCACTCTGCAAACTATGAAATAATTGACTTCGATGACCATCATCCAAAGATATGCAAATATTAGGTGAAAGTTTGGTTGGGAACTTTATAATGGAAAAATCAGGCTGATGAAATCCGAACATTACTGATTCAATCATTTTTAAAATTTTCATCTGTCGAATTTTTTTCCAGTTATATTGAGGTATAAATAATAAAGTTGTATGTATTTGAGGTACACAATGTGAAGGTTTGATATGTGCATATATTATGAAATGATTATCATATTCAAGTTAGTTAACACATCCTTCACCAGGCAGTTACTATGATCAGATATTAATTAGGTATCTCATGATGTGGTGTAATAAGAAGTGTATGTTACCACATGCAAAAAATACAACTGAATTGGAATCTCTTGACCTAACCACAGGTGATAGGAAGTGTAGAGCACATAAGATAGAGTAGTAATCTCCAGAATATACAAATAACTCAAAAAACATTAAAAAAAAAAAGTAACCCAATCAATAAATGGGCAAAGAAACTGAAAAGGCACTTCACAGAAGAAATACAAATGGCTAACAAAGAAATGAAAAAGTGTTCAACATCTCTAGCAATTAGAGAAATGCAAATTAAAACTACTCTAAGATTTCATCCCACTCCAGTCAGAATGGCAATTACGAAAAATATAAGTAACAATAAATGTTGGTGAGGATGTGGGGAAAAAGGATCACTCATACATTGCTGGTAAGACCCCAAATTGTTGCAACCACTATGGAAAGCAGTATGAAGATTCCTTAGAAAACTTGGAATGGAACCACAATTTGACCCAGTTATTCCACTCCTTGGTTTATCCCAAAGTCCTTAAAATCAGTGTACTACAGTAAGGTACCCACGTCACTGTTTATAGCAGCTCAATTCACAATAGACAAGCTATGGAACCAGCCTAGGTACCCTTCAACAGCTGAATGGATAAAGAAAATGTGGTATATATACACAATGGAATATTATTGAGCCATAAAGAAGAATGAAATTATGGCATCTGCCAGTAAATGTATGGAACTGGAGAATATCTCGTTAAGTGAAATAAGTCAAACACAAAAAACTAAAGGCCAAATGTTCTCTTTGATAGATGGATGCTAACCCACTACAAGGGAAAGTAGGGAGGGGAAGACTACAAGTTCATTAGTGTTATGATTTAGATGTGGTGTCTGCAAAAGCTCATGTGTGAGACGATGCAAGAAGGTTTAGAAGAGAAATGATTGGGTTATAGCCTCAACCTAATCAGTGAACTGATCCCTGGAGGCAGGTGGGGTGTGGCTGGAGGAAGTGGTTCATTGGAGGCATGATTATGGAGGAATATATTTTGTATGTGGAAAGTAGTCTCTCTCTGCTTCCTGACCATCATGTGAGCTGCTTCCCTAGGTCACACTTTTCTACCATGATTTTCTATCTCACCTTGAGCCCTGAGGAGTAGAGCTGACCTTCTCTGGACTAAGATCTCTGAAATCATGAGCCCTCAAACTTTGCTCCCCTAAAATTCTTTTGGTCAGGTCTTTTAGTCACAGCAGTGAAATGACTGACTAAAATAATTGGATTAGATAAAGCGGAATGACAGGAAAGGAGGGGGGAACAGAAATAGGAAAGACAGTGGAATGGAATGGACATAACTTTCCTTTGCTCACATATGAATACATAACCAGTGTAACTCCACATCATGTACAACCACAAGAATGGGATTCTAATTGGAATGGATTGTACTCCATGTACGTGCAATTTGTCAACCTATACCCTACTATCATATAAAATAATGCATGCTAAGTGATATATGTTAAGGTAAGGAAGCTACCAGCTTCAATGTGGGTCATTATCCAGGACCAATTGTTCTGATCCTAAAAGAAAAAAAAAAAATAAGAAAGAGGAAAAGAGGATGAATCGAAGAAGAAAAGGGAGATTCTGAGAGATCCAAGAGACAGTGATCAAATAAAATGTGTGGGCCTTGCTTGGGTCCTGAATCTAACAAGTTCAGACAAAAAGATATTTTGAGAAAAGTGGAAAAATTAGACCATGGACTGGGTATTAGAAAATATGAGGAATTTATTGATAATTTATTTATTTTTTAGTTGTGATAACAGCACACCAACAACTACTTTAAGGCGAAAATGGTCCTTACTGGTTAGAGAAGCTTAGCCCGGTTTGCAGGAAACAAAGGTCACAATGGAAGAGGGGGACGTAGGAAGAACCAATCTCCCTGAAACCCCAGTAAGCAGCTGCTTTTGCTGAAGCCTGGTTGCCCCCTATTATGGAGTGACTAGGGAATGAAGTGCTCCCTCTGCACAGGGCTTATAATTTCGAGAACTGCTTACAAATGCTGGACATTTTATGTGGGAAAATTGGAACGTGGAGAAGAACTTGACCCCGTGGCCCCTGAGGAGTTGACCTAGCTGCTCCTCCTCCCTCCTCTTCCCAAATCCCTGCTCACTCAATTCATGGCTAAGATGACCACAAACATCATAAGGAGTATAAAACCAATCGGGACCATCTCTCTCTGGTTTTCTGTGTTTGTACTTTGTGGGGGCTTCAGCCAGGTGGTTCCTGCGGAGTGTAAAGGTGGTATCACCACCATGCTGACTTTCTGTTGGTCCAGGCAATCAAAGGAAAACCCTTGTGGAAAATGGTTAAAATAACATGCATTCCATAGCTGTGAGCCATCATGGAAATCCTGTTATTGTATTCCTGGCGTTGTATGTGCTTGTCATTGAACACGTTCTGTGTGTTCCCATTGTGCAAGGTCAACTGTCCAATGAGGGAAGGTAGAAATGCCAGCCCAGGGTAAGGATATCCTTATATGGTTCTCTCTATCCTCTACCCTTCTCTCCCACAGGCCTACCAGGGATGGTGCGCCATACATCACAGTTTTTCAATAAACATCTGCTGGAAAGACAGGAGGGAGCAGGGCTAGAGGTGCTCATTTCCTCAGAGTAAGCGCTTAGGGTTCTGGGGTACAAACACGGGCAGAGACAATAGACTTGAGTTAAATTCCTGACTTTGTCAATGAAAAGTGGACTTTGCCATCTTACTATATGTCTTTTAGCCTCAGTTCTCAAATAAATCAGAGACCAAAGTGCCTGCCTCATAAGGCGGTGGAGGTGCAGTTGAAGTTCAACTCAGCCCCTGCTCACCCTGGGCCCTTCTCCCTTCTCTAGAATGTGGATGGAGATTGTACATCAAGCCTTACCAAGCATCAAGGGCAAGAGGATATACCAATGAACTACACAGAGCAGATGTCCAAACATATTCGTCTTTCCTTCTGTGACCAGACTGTCTCCAAATTTAGGTTGCCATCATAGGACAGCTTCCCTGCAGTCCCTGGGGGTCCCTCTGGGCCCTACCCAGCCCTGCCCCTGCCAGCAGAAGCAGGAGCTCAAAGTCAAAGGAAAGACAGGAACTGCATATCCCCACTTGAGAAACGACAATAATGCTGCCAAGACAAAGAAACGTTCAACACGGAGAGCATCTCAGCAAAAACCACCAGCGACCAGAGAAAGGGAAAAAGCAACACACAGTCTTTTAAATGTCCCTTAGGTTCTTCCAGTGCGATCAGTTCCAATCCACACCTCGTCACTCATTGCTGATAACCCTGGAGCATGTCCTTCTTTGGGCCTCGATTTCCTCACCTGTAAACAGAAGTATTCTCAACCTAAGACTTGTACGCCTAAAGAATTCAGGGTAAACTTTGATGAGAAAATTATATACACACATATTTATATGTCCATGTATTTCTAGATATGTATATATTATGCATAATATATATTATAAAAGGAGATCTACAAATATCTCTATTTTCACTAACTTCTAAATGAAATTTAACATTCTTTTATTATAAATGAAGGCCATATTATGAACAGAATTAATAACTGACTTATTCCATGATAAAAATCAGATTATTTTCATGTTCTGTTATTGCAGAAGTCTGAAATACTGTTTATGCTCATCAATTCTTTGAAATTATAGTACCTGTTAGGCTTGTTTTTAGATCTTATTATTTGTGTTAATAAAGAACACATGAATTATTAAGTCATAAATTTGATTTTTAAATATCTTGATAATAGCATTTCAATATACTGTACTTATATTGCTTTGTAATCCTATATATTTTGTGTTGTGCATTTAGAAAACATCAGTGGGAAAAAGCATCTATGAGTTTCACCAGACTCTTAGAGGATCAAGCTAGACTGCCTGGGTTCTCACCCACCTCTACCTCTTTTTGGTTTTCTGAGCCTCATTTTTTTACAACAGAATTCACTCCATCAACTTCTTTGGAATTATTATTAGAGGTGAGTAATAAATGACTATTGATGCATTTATTGTTGGTTCTGTAACACCTTGGTGTCTGGCTATTTTAAACCACACCCCTTAAAGAGACAAAATTTCCCCCAAATGAAGTCTACCATTATTCACACTCTTTGAAACATGCCATTCAACATTTCTAGGAACAAAGGAGAGATAAATCAATAGAATCATAAAAGTCATTAGAAATCATTGGGTTTTTCCTTCATTTTACTCTGAACTATAAGAAAAGAAATACCCAAGACTGTGACACTTCTAAAATTCCACACTGAGTTCATTTTCCCTGGAATTCCCTTTGCTCTGGGATTGTATATGGTTTTCTCCTCACTTAATTTCCTGCCTGCAGTTTGTATATAGAAACTGATAAGAAAGCTCTAATCTCAAACTAACTGTGTGCAAGATTTTGTGGATATGCCCTTAATGTAAATACCCCAGTCTCTCCCCAACCAACTGTGTCTGTCAGAGGCTCCTTGTGATGACAACTCCTAGCAGCCACTTAGAGACTTTTTTCCTCATTACAGGGCGATACCTCCACTAGCAAGGATGGTTCGATTACTTTGCGTAAACTTCTGTCGCTTAAAAGGAGCAGTAGTGAAGTTAGTGCAACGCCCTTTATAACTTCTTTTGTTCTGAGAAGTTAAGGAGGAAAAACATCAGTGAGGTATGAAAAGGCTGTTTGTTTACAATCTGTACCCAGATCCTTGCCTTTTTCATGAAAGGAAAGGGAGCCAGCAGGAGAATTATAATACCCAGCACCTCCCTGGGTCTCTCGCATTCTCCCTACTTGTGTATTAAGCAGCCAGGCAGCTGTTGAACAAGTACTATCAACAAAGCAATCTTCTAGCCCTTTGATTCAGGCTATTCATATCTTCTGCCCTGAAATAAAATGACTTTCACAATTAAAACACTGAAATCAATGCGGTATCTATTGTCATGTCTGCGGGAGAAAAGCTTTAATTACAGCCATAGTTAGATAACACAATCATTACACCTCCTTAATCTCAAATATAAAACCTGCACCCTCTGAGTACTTTGCCACCCTTTCTTTGATTTTTTTTTTTCCTTTTCCTTTTTTCTTTCTTTCTTTTTCCCCCCAATGTGAATGGCTTTTTATCTAAGCACTTCAATTTGCATGCCTTTGCTCCAAGGCAGCTCCCCATGATATGTTAATTGCAGATTGCTTTAAGTACTAAAAGATTAACATAAAACCCTTTGCAAACAAGCTAATAGTTTATGATAATTTTTGCATGGCCTTTGTCTGTCTATCACTGGATTGCCTCTAGCTGTAATTTTATAAAGAAGCTGTAAAATATCATTTAAACAAGTTCATTTACACATAATTATTACCAGAATCACATTATTCAATTTAGATACTCCAGCCTATTAACAATCCATGAACTAAAATGTAATTAAACTATTTTCCTTTTATGAACCTATTCATTACAATGTGTGGGAGATGGATCTCTCAGTTTCACTGCAAATTTCAGCACTTTGTTGTTGAAATTGACAAGTCTGGCACTCATTATGTGCTTTTAATTATATTAAAAGTATTGCAAGACAGCTCAGATAAAGAATATATTTAGAAAAGAATGCCTGGAAATGCCAAGATGGTGTCATCCCTAAATATATATTTATTTTACTCATTTTTTTTTCCTCTCCTCTTAACAGTGAAAAATAAAATCAGGCTGGTTGTTTTTAATTGAGATTTTCTGTTTCTCTAAGTAATTTTTCTAATTTAAGCCAAGGATAAATAGCTCATCTAATTAATTGCATTTACTCATTTTTTTTTCTGCAGATTTTATCCACTTTAAAGAAAAGACAAAAAAACTATAGTTGGAATTTTACCCAAAGAAGTATGCCCTCCCAGAATTTACAAGCAGAACTACAAAGACCTCAGATATGAAGGATGCTGTTTTTAAAACTGGATTCAAAATTGCTGAATGGCTTAATTTCTGATACAAACTTCAATCTGTGTGCGAGCAACTGAATTAACAGGAAACGTTTAATCTGTTTTGAAAGAGAAAAGCTTTGCTCTCTCTGCTTGCTGTTGCCTGATTTCAGAGGTAACTCTACTCTTTCAATTAATGGCAGACAGAACAAACAGGTTACAACTGGGAGTTGTAGGACTGGTTCTTAATAGACATCCAAGTCAATGCCAATGACACAGGGCATCCCAGGTCAGGTGCTCCCAGCACAGCTATCTAGGTCCACAAAATCCAGCATCGGACACTTGTAATCTGCTCACACATGAGAAAGGTTTAGGTCATTACTGTCCAAGGTTTGATTTCCACTGTTAGATCTCCACCATGCTTAGAATATGGAACACCTCCCTCCTACCATGCTCTAGATTGTATTTATCTATAATGCATTAAATTGTGACTGACAATTTTCATTAAATACCTTCCCTGCCCTCCACCCTCCACACTGACTAAAGCCCAGGAGCACTAGTAGTCTGTGGCTTCCATGACTTTCTGCACATGTTTTTTCATATAGGTAGCTGTGGACTCTATAGGAATTAGATTCCTCAACCACAGTTGGCTTCTCTTCTCATACCTCTACAGTCCTCTCACAGCCTAAGAGTGTCTTATAACTGGCCAATATCTAATGTTTAGATGAAATATTAAAAGCAACTCCTTTTCCTGGGAGCTAATACTAGGACATACTATGGAAGACTGGAAGATGCACCCCCATGGTCTGATGACATGAAGCTGAATTTAGCCACTCTTCCACAGGGAGAATCTTAAGGAAGAAATTCAGCTAATCATACAAATGGCTTCATACCTTGGCCAAGAGTTTCTTAAAAAACAAAAATCACTCTTATACTGTCCAAGTATTGGGACTTTCGAGACTACTACCCACCTTCCCTGCGTTCTTCTCTTCCTTGCAAAGACCTGCTGGACTCCCACTTGGGAAAAGTAACAGCTGGTAGGTACAGTAAGCCTATGTTCATGGAGCCAGTGATCATCATATTGCAGGAATTGAGGAAGGCAGGAGAAAAGAGAAATTGTGTCTGAGAATAGGTACAGTGATTATCGAAATCTTCAAAAAAATCCATGGCCAGTGTTTTGGTATATCTTTCTGATACATGTACTGTTATCACTCATCAGGCAGACTTGGAGTCCCAGAAGGCACCAGAAAACAAGACACCAAGATGAGTGACCACCCTACATCCCTTTTGGGTATTCAAGCCTCACAGAATCCAAAATAGCCCAACAAGTTCTTGCTTATCTGAACTAAGCCACACAAGGATGAATACAGAATCTATACCATCCTGTGATTCAGATGACCACAGTTAGTAGTAATGGGAAAAGCTTTCCATAATTTTTTCTTCATCTGTATTCCTCTTATCTTAGACCCATATCTTGTGTGTTATATTTCTTAAGATCTGGCACAGGAGCTTAGCACAGAGATAACTCAATAAATGCATTAAAAGGAAATTAGTGGAAAGGTAACTAACTAGTTGGGACCTTACTCCAAGGTGGAGTCTCATCAGAACCAGATATACAAAATCTGATTTATTGTGAAGAAATATAGAGTCAAATGCCTGAGATTATGTTGCTAAGAACAACTATCTAAAACCTGGATGCAAGCTGGAAGGCAGGAAGGTAGAGGACCCATTCAAGGGCACACAGGGGTGCTGAATCTTCTTCCCAAAGGTTATTCAGTTCTTTGTAAAATCTCCCTAGTTGACTTCAGAGCTCACTATGTGATTAAAGCCCAGACACAGTTAAATAGCATGTAAGATTGCAGATTTGTGTCTAGCTTAAAAAAAGAAAAAAAAAAAAAAAAAAGCCCCAGAGGTTATGATTTCATTGCTCTATAGAATGTTAACCAGTTTGTATGAAAGCTGGAAATCCTAGCCTAATATCCTTTTTTCAAATGCTCAAATGCTCTTGGAACTAGATTAATCAATATATACTGGTTTCTTCCTTAATGACTAAAATAAATTCAGAATGATACATGTGCTTCTATAGCATTTTCTGAGTCGTAAATTAAATTTTTTGAAAATTATACTTGTCAATATCCCAGGACTGGGCCCAGCAATCTCTGTAATGCCAAGGCCCTTCTAACACACAGGCCATTTCCTTCCACCATATTCCTTGTACAAAAGGAATAGCAAGAGGACAACACAAAGGAATAGGATGTTTGACAGGCAGTTGATTCCAGTCTTCAGTGTCTGGCGTGCAAAAGCTTGAGGTTAAGGGCAAAGCATGGGACAAAAAGAAACTTCCTCAGGAGAGGAAAGAAGAGGGCTGAAAGAATGGACAAGTGAACAGACAGAAGATGTGGAGAAGACACTGTTAGCCAAATCAGGCCACTATAACAAAATACCACATACTGGGTGGCTTACACAACAGAAACGTTTCCTCCCAGTTCTGGAAGATAGAAGACAATATCAGGGTGCCAGCATGGTTGGGTTCAGGTGAGGGCACTCTTCTAGGATGCTAACTTCTCATTGTTCCCTCAGAGTGTTTCAGTCAACTTTTTCCTTGCTGTGACCAAAAGACCTGACAAGAACAATTAGAGGAGGAAAAGTTTATCTAGGGGCTCATAGTTTCGAAGGTCTCATTCCATAAATAAATGGCTGACTCCATTCCTCAGGGATCAAGGTGAGGCTGAACATCACGGGGGAGAGTGGTAGAGGGAAGCAACAGCTCAAGACATCACACCAGGAAGAAGAGAGAGTTCTACTAGCCACAGACAAAATATCTACCCCAAAGGCATGTTCCCAGGGAAATCTTCCTGAGAACCCTTACATAAAAACCACTGCCCGGGGGTCTAACCTCCTCAAATCATCACAATGAAGGGTTGGGACTTTGACATATGAATCTTATGGGGACAAAAGCCCTCAGTCCCTAACAGATACTGTAAAGAGCCCTGCCTTACCTGAGATAAGGCTCTGCCTCCCATCTCACTGCATGTTAGAGTGACTCCAAAATAAGCCGGACTTCAGCTTATTTAAAGTTATAGTCAAAAGATTGGTTCTTGTTGTAAAAGTACTGTGATCTCAAATAGGGGATAGAATGTAGTTCTCAATCGAATTTCAAGATAGCTATTATACAAGCTGAATATATTTTTACTCTTGCTAATTTCATTTTGTAAAACTGTTACCTGTTAATGTTTTGCAGAAGTAGCTGCTCCAAGAACAAACAACCTAGGTAACTTGTGATAATAAGCCATCACCTATAGAATAGATAGTGGTAACTTCCAGTACTAATGCAGACTCCAGTTAGATAAAAGGGTAAATAACTGTAAAGTTATGGACATTAAAGTTAAAGCCCATTACTCTTAATTTATGACTGGTGAGACTGGCTTGCTGGATAATTAAGATCAAACTTAGAAATTGGAGTTAAATACAGAGGTCAAGAAAAGTCCATATTTGGGTCTTGCCCTCAACGTTAGCCTGAACCCAGGGAGTAAGAGAACTTCTCTAAGGAGCGTTGCAACTCTGGGTCACACAACCTCCTGATCAAGGAGATTGTTGAGACTAGAGGATGAAAAATTATCCAGTGCTAACAGATACATAAAGTAAAGGTGGTATAAAAGATTTCAGGGAGTTTTGCTTTGATAATTAATCTCAGTTAAAAGAAATTCCTTATGTTTATGAGAAATATCTGGACTAGATAATTCTGAAGGTCTGTGCAACTCAAATTGGAATAGTCTAAGGATTCCTCTGTTCGTTTTTTTTTTTTTTTTTTTTCATTTATTGTACACAAATGGGTTACGACTGTTGTTTCTCTGGTTGTACACAAAGTAGAGTCACACCATTTGTGCAATCATACATGTACATAGGGAAATGTTTGTCTGTTATTCCTTCCCCCCACCCCCTCTGCACCCATTTTTTTCTCTATACAATCCATTGTTCCTCCATTCTTGCCTCCCTCCCACCCCACCCTGTCCCCATTATGTGTCATCATTCGTTTATCAGAGAGATCATTTTGGCCTTTGGTTTTTTGTAATTAACTTATCTCAATTAGCATGATACTCTCCAACTGTATTCATTTACCTGCAAATACCATAATTTTATTCTTCTTTATGGTTAAGTAATATTCCATTTTTTATGGAGCTTCTTTCTCAGTCTATTACCCTAGTGCCCTTAGGCAACCACAAAACATTTGTGCATTCACAGTACCAATGAACACCAATGGGCACCAGTGGGCACCTCCTGGGCCCAGGGACCATACAGGTTCTGTTTTCTCTTTGGCCTGAGAGTGCCCCATAGCAGACTGTGTACCTCCTCAACTATCACATTGCCCCCTCCCCAGGAACTGAGTCCAGCATTGTTTCTCAAAGAAGGAAGGTCCCAAACCTTCTCTCTACCAGATTTGCAGCAATAGTTAATCCAGAGCTGAGGGGCTTTCCCTGTTCTGTCTGTGTTGCTTTGCACTGTACAGCATAGCTGTTCTCAACCTGCAATTCTCAGAACCCAAGTCAAGTAAAAATGGGGATTTGATCCACTAACTGCCCATCTGAGTGCCCACAGCCAGCTAGTGGGGCTGGAACTCACCCAAATAACAAAAGAAGAGACTTTAATCATATATTTTTCAAGTTTCCTGCAAACCTACAGGACTCAAAAAACACAGTGCCTCTTGGAGATCTATAAGTTGTAGGCACCTAACTACATTCCCCTTCATGCCTAGGGGAGAGTTTCAACCTGAAACAACTTTATTTAAACAATTTCTAACTTAACATGTTTTTCTCGGTGCTTCAAATCCAATCACTCCCTGCATTACAGGCAAGAACTGCTACAGGACAAAAAGAACAACACAACCTGCTTTTATTTTAATATCTTCCGGGTCTCTCGGCACTGCCATTATTTGGGTTGTCAGCCCTTCACTGCCTGAGGTGGCTTCCCGCTCTCTGCAGACCGTCTGCCTCCCCGCTAATGGCACTGTTCGGGCGAGGGGGAAATGCAATTTTCCACTCCATTACAAGCACTGTGTAAAAGGACCTCTTTTCCTCACTGCACACAGATAAGGACCTAATGAAATTCCACTCACTAAGTATTACAATAGCCAACTCCACTCCAAATACAGGCATTCTACGCGCCTGCCAGGCCCTCCACTCCAGAAGTGATTGCCACTGATGTCCCCGGATTGGATCATGTCAGGATGAAAAACTATGGGTTGGACAGGGAGAAGGGAAGGTCACAAAGATGGCAGCAGACCCATGTTTTTGGATCTGCATCTGTTGTCCAGGCATCTGTTATGCCTGGACAGTACTTCTTACAGACTCTGGTAGGAGCTTGGATTTCTTGTATTTAGAAATAGCAATATTGGGAGCACCAAGGTACCCCTTAAGACTCTCGTCGTCGTCACATATCCTATGGAAACAGGTAACAAAAGCAAGAGAACTGGGGTCACGCAGTGTGCCTTTTATACAGGAAGCAAAACAGGAGGCTTCCAGGGAGGGGGAGGTAGAAACTGCTGTAATGGTAAAATCACTCTCCATAGTCTCCAGCCTTTCTTTCCTTATCTCTTTCCTAGTAACATCACTTTTCCAGTGTATTTTTCCATGATGCACCATCAAGGAATGCAAAAGTATTGGAAAATAGACTTATTTTCTTCTTCCCCATCCAGTGTCAACGTCCTCATGGTACCCAGAGATTCCCAGGCTGTGCTGTATCCTCCCTGTTACCAAGGCTGTCTCCAAGTAGCTCTGAATTTTCCTTACACCCTGACTCATTACTCCCATCCCTGTGCCCAGCAGGTTCTCTATTTTTTTACCAAATAATCCAAGACCCCAGAGAAGGCTTGGTTGTGGCCTTGGTTAGCAGTACATCAACAAGTTGCTTCTGGACATTGAATGCCTTGGTTTTAAATAATTGTTAATGTTGAGTTTTACAATTACAGGTAAATTTATGGAATGCAATTTTGGAACATGGAAGGAATCTGTGAAATCTCCAATCATGTCAAAAAGATGATTCTCTATCTCAATTCATGAAAAAAACAAACAAAAAATCCTGTAAAATTTTAAAGTATATACATATATATATGCCTACATTAGGATATATAAACTATATATAATAAAATCATGTTTTAAACATTTTTTATCTTCCTTTCCCATTTTTATTTGTCCTCTCAAATGTGTAATTACTTAATGTTTTTGGTATGGCTATTTTCATTATGAATTCACTCTATACCATATTGTGAAATATACAGTGTTGATACATACCACTTCCTATTCTGAGAATTGTACAATATTCTATTGAAAGTATATACAACAATTCATTCATTAACTCACTAATAGACATTGGATTATTTTTGACTTTTTGATGTGAAAAATAATGATTCTAATAACTTTGTTTACCTGTCTCCTGTTATATGTTTACATACTTCAACTGTACCAATGGAATTGCAGGGATCATGAGATACTTTAATGTTCAACTTTAGGAGAATAACTTTACAAAGGGTTTTACCAATTTGTATCACCATCAGCAACCTAGAAGGCTTCCTGTTGACTTGTTTTCTCTCCAACACAATTTAAACAAACAAACAAACAAAAAAACTTTTGCCAGTCTTATGCGTCTAAAGCACCTTATGGTATTTTCTTTGCAATTCCCTCATCATTCATAATATCAAGCATGTCTCTTTATAAGTTAGCCATAAATATTTCTTTCTCAGTAAAATATCTCCACCTTTTGTTCACTTCTCTATTGAGTTGTTTTGAGATTTTGTTTATTTGTAGGAGTTCTTTATATATTCTTAATACTGATCCATTATCAATTTCCATAATATCTCCTAGTTTATCTTGTCTTCTCAGTTTTTTGAGGTATCTTTGATGAATGAATTTTAATAAACAAAAATTAACAATCTTTTCTTTTATGGTCAACACTTTCTATGTCTTTTTTTTTTTTAAAGAAATTGTGTTTCTTTGTGCTCATGCATTTTTAATTTATGTAGGTCATATATGGATCATCCTCTTTTTTCACTCCAGTCTTATGTTTCTAAGATTCACTGTATTGTGACATACAGGTCTACTCTGTTGCCTTTAATTGCTTTGCATGCACCATATTTTATCAATCTAATTCCACTTGTGCCCATCTTACAAATCAGGAAACTGAGAACCAATTCCCCAAACCTTCCCTTTTCTCAAGAACAAAGTGGTTAAGTAGAACTGAGATGTGGCTCACTTTCCAGGAGGAAGATAAATGATTACCACTGTGTTCTTTTTGAAAGTCAAGTCCTGCCATGCACTTTAAAAAAGGCTTTGAATTACCCACCAATGTGACAGATGCACACAGTTTTTGAAGAAAGAGTCTTGACAAATAGATTTCATCTTCTGTGCAAACATCTGTCACTTGCTAATGGCTATCTAGAGAGCTCTGTAGAAAGGATTCTGATGCTATTTCAGCTCAGAAAAAGAGCTGTGATCAATTAGCAATGTCTGCTGGGGGCTTGGGAATGCAAGCATGCAGGCCTTGCGTCTGCCTTCTCAAGCAGAGCAAGGTGTACCTTCCTCCATCCTGGCACACAAACCTTGCTGCTTCCTAGGAGCATGAGAAGGGCTGAGACCCACAAAGGCTCAGTCCACTGCCTGAAAAAGACATCTGCTCCTGTATATTCTGTTTCAGGTTCAAGCAACTGTGTAAGGCACCATATTCATGACAGGAACAGCCCAGGTCTGTGTCTTCGAGTACTGCAGACATTCCCCAACCATCATTTTCTCTATGTCATTCTTACCCAAGTGCTTCTAATTTACCACTTTAACTGGCTGTGTGATGCTATTTTAGAATTAAGTTTCTGAAGAACAGGCAGGTTGTAAAAACAGGTGCAAAGAAACTGATTTTCTTTCTAAGCTCTGACCCCCCATTAGTTATGCAGCAGGTGGTTCCATGTAATCTGGATGGAATTTACTGAGAGCTCTGCTCTTCCCAGCACTGTACTCCATTCCAGAAGAAAACAAAAAATACCAAGTCACCAAGTACAGCTCCTGGCATATTGTGAGTGCCTAAGCGAAGATGCAGTTGGTTTCCTTGGCCATCTTGTTTTCTTGCTTTGCTCAAAGAGATTTCATTTGAGGTGGAGAAATGAAGCTTGCCTCATGCCATAACCATCCTACCAACAGTCCTTCAGAAATTCAGGTATTACTTATCAGGTGAAACATCAAGTGAGCCATTAAGAAATGATATCCTGAGTGGACTGCAGTGTCCTCAGTTGGTAGGAGTTATACAAAGTCGATGGCTTGCATTAAACAAGTGCTCCATAAATACTTGGTTCAAGTGACACCTTACAGCAACAGCACACGATTCTATGTTAGGAGGATTGTGGGGGATTATTTAAACCAACCCCTTCATTGTATGGATGAGGAAATAATGTTTTTTAAAAAATGTTACGTGACTTCTGGGACTAGAACTGTTTTCCTAAACCCTCCTACAGTAGCTTTTCTGCTATATTATGCTGTATTTTATAGCCAGGCTGAAAGTCTAGGAGAACTGTACCTGGGAGCATTTAGGTGAAATTCAGCCGCAGACCTGTCTGTCTCCCTCACCTCCAGAGGGCCACGATGCAACATGTAACCGGGCAGCTGGAATCTCGGCCCTGATCCAGGTAAATGTGTAGTGCCCCTAACTTTGCATGACCTCCAAAGGCAATTCCCCCTAGTATGGTTTTAATTTTAAAAAATTGCTCCACTTAGAGTATCTCTAAATTTCAAAAGCATTACCATTAACAGGTTACTTCAAATTGTCCCTGTCAGCTGGAGCTGGGGGAAGCTCCAATGATGTTCCCCCAGTGAATAATAATTTGTTTCAAATTTTAAAGGACAAAACTTATTCTTGGCAACCTCCTGTAGGGAGAAGAACTATTTCCAATGCTCTTTAATACATCTTGAAATAATTTATGAAACTTTACGAATATATTATTTCAGGAATGTGCATTTGCAGTCAAACAAAGAATAATTATTCACTGTTAGAAAAGTCCTTTGAAGGGACATTATCTTTCCTTTGATAGGTGATGACTGAAAGAAACAATGTTTCAGAGCCACTTCCAGGTTAAAAACTTCCACTTAAGAAATGAAAGCTAATTTGATTAGAAAAGATGTCTAATTAACCACCAAGTCCATAACTTTGCCACTGAGTAGAAATCTCGATGTCATGTGTTTGAATTTGAGGAGATTACAATTAACAGATAATTACTTTCCCTTCTTGTTATGGTTTGCATAGAAGATGTCCCCCAAAGCTCATGTGTGAGTCAAAGCAAGGATGTTCGGAGGTAACATGATTAGATTATGAGAGATGTGACCTACTCCGTGGATTAATCCACTGATATGCATTAACTGGGTGGTAACTGTAGACAGACAGAATGTGACTGGAGAAAGTAGGTCATTAGGGGTATGCCTATGGGATTTACATTTTGTCCCTGGTGAGCAGAGCTCTCTATGCTTCCTGTTTGCCATATCCTGAGCTGCTGTCCTCCACAGAAGCCTTCCACCATGATGTTCTGCTTCACCTTTGGCAGAGAGCTCTGGAATCAGCCAACCACAGACCAAACCTCTGAAAGTGTGAGCCGAAACAAACTTTTCGTCCTCTACATTGTTCTTGTCAGGTTATATGGTCACAGCAATGCAAAACTAACTAAAACACTTCTCAAGTGATACAGGTTCTAATTTTGCTAAATGGGCAAAACACCAAAGGCAACATCTTCCATTCACAGCTCAGTATCATTAAGGTGACCTTGCTGACCTCATGTACAATTTGAATACCCACCAACAGAGGGATGGTCCTCCCAAATGGTTGGCGGTACAGATGTAATATTGGTCTGCAAATTAGCCAGTGAAATCTTCAAATCCACCTGTTTTGTTTTAATAAGTTGTATCTATAACTAAGGGATGGGTAATCTTGAAAGCTCTTGATGATCACATGTGTAAGTTTAGGGTACAATTTGGGACTGGGATACAAAACAAAACAACTCAGAAAATGATGGTCTATCATAAAGTGGAGTGTGAGCCTGCAAAATTAGGGAAAGAAGTTTGATGGCTGGCCTTGGAACCCTGGGTGATGATGCACAGATGAGATGAACTGATGGACATCTTCCTGCTATCCCTGTACCCCCACCTCATTGTCTGGCCAAATCCTAGTTCTTTCAAGGTTTACATTGGTTTGACCCTCTACTGTGATTTTGCGCACACTCATTGATATAAGATCCTTAATGTGGGTTGAATATTCCTAATGATCAAAAAAAAAAAAAAATGCAGTAAACAGCTTTGCTCAAAGCTAATTTCAAGACTAAAAATGACCAACGAATCATGCCTTCACTTGCAATAAGATATACAGGCTAATGAAAAAGTGAGGCTTGTTTTTTGGCTGAAATTTTCATTAGTTCAGTGTGGACACCCTGGTAGCTCTTTTTTGTTGTCAGGAGGGCTGATTGGCAATATTAGCCAATTTTATTGGGCTATGATTGAATTATCATTTAGTAAATGTCCTTTGCAGATTCTTTTAAAAAAAAAAGCCCATGAATAAGAGCAATAATAAAAAAAGCTGTTTGTGTTATGAAATACAGAAATTTAGCCATTTCTACATTTCCATAGTGAATTCCCCTCTTCCCAAATTCCCCTCGTTGGTCTTTTTTTATATTGTTCTATAGTTTTTCTTGCGTGTGTGTTTATAACCTGTGTCATAAAAAAAAGAAAAATCTGTAGGGCAGAAACTGCACCATATGTTACTTCTGAATTTTCTTTTCTAACCAAGATTAGCTTGAAAAAATAGCCAATATTTGTTGACTAATGGACTTGGGCCACATTTCCTTTTGATAGTCTCTGAGGCCCTGTGACAAGAGCTTTCCTTCCCAGCCACTAGACCAAGAAACTAGTGAGGTGGTTCCTCTCTGAACATTGGCCCCCATGCTGGTTATATGTGGGATTCAGAATCAAGAAGGGATCAAAGATAGTAGGTTGGCTTCCAGGACCTGCCTGGAAAGCTCCAATGCCAATCTACATATCAGGAAGAATCACAATAGTGATGGTCAGAGAATATAAGAACTAGTTAAGAGGCCCTGAAGACACGGAGCTTAGCTAAGGATACCTAGGCAAAAAACCAGTCCCTGAGCCAGTGCTCATGAATAACACAACGAAGTAAATTGCTCTCTGAAGTAAACACTCCATTTCTATTGCAGATTAATGGATCTCTGAGGTTTCCTCTGGTGATTTTCACAAGACACTCCCAACAAATGATGATTCTCTGCATGACAGCCCAGCAAAGTCTGAACATCTATCCTATATAAGTCACTCAAATAACATTTTTGTTTCTGCTCAGCAAACTGTAAGGTCAAAACTCTGCAGTAAAGTTATTGATTGTTGTTTGGGCAAGTGAATTCTGTCTGGCTGGAGGATCAGTTAATTTTCTGTGGTTAACCCCCTGTCAAAACACCTTTAGATGTGTTGAGGTTCATGGGGGTCCTGGAATACTGGCCTGTGTGTCCAGTTGGGAGTAGAGTAGAAGGAACACCACAAGAGGAAGCTGAATGGTTCCTCATTCAAGAAATTTGCTCGGGGAGTCAGGAAGATTGGATTCACGCTTATGGAAAAGGGGAGAAAGGTGAGTCAGACACCAAGAACCACAGGAATTCAGAAAGAAGACAGCACCATTGACAAGTGCAGTCCAGAAGGCTGCCCAGAGGAGACAGCCACGACTCAAGGCTCAATGAACTGGGGTGTCAGACAGGTTAGAGAAGGACAAAGAACATGATAGCACAGGCTAAGCAAAGGCATGGGAGATGAGATGTCTATTCACAGGGAAGACAGGCATTCTTAGGACAGAGGGCAGGACTGGCGGAGTGCTGGACCATGGTGGACGATTCCATGGCAGAGCAGAAGAGACTGAAGGGGTAGGTTGAAGATGGAAAAGGCCATCACACAGGAGCCTTTCAAAATGCTTTTTAGCAACTTTTAGAGAGAAAATTTTAGATATCTAAAATGTAAAATGCATAACTTAAAACAGAACTGTTCTCAGGTATGCCCCAACCCGCTGCAGATACACAGGGTAGTACTTGACGTGTCTTTGAGGAATTCGGAAGAACAGGGTTTGAAAACCATTAAGATCTAAGAGAGAGGGAGGGGAAAGCCTAGAGATCCCAAGCAACCAAACAAACATGGCGAACCTCCACCACCCCATCACCTCTGTTCTTCTACCTCTTCCTCCAGGACCCATGCCACCTCTTGTCACCCATGCCCCTCAACCCTCAAGCAACAGTCAGCAATAATCTTGGTCACTGCCACCTTAAAACAGATCCCGATTACCTGCACACCTCCTTTTCTCTTTAGGGATACAATGTCATTATCCTTGTTTAAAAATGAATTCAATAGATATTTACTGAGCACTTACTATATACACTATGTGCTGAGAATGAGTCAGACTTGGGCCCAGTTCTAGGAACACTGCCAGTCAAGGAGCAAAGGAGTATATAAAGAGTGAGTCAACTGCTGAATTATGTATTTGCGATTCCTTGCTACTTTGCATTCCATTCATACTTTTAATCCGAATGCAATCATTACTTAGCTGTATTGCTGAGGGGATTGCCTCTTCCCCCACCTCCACCCCCTGCTTGTTGTAGTAGCAAGGCTTGAAACCATGGTATAATTAACATAATTAAAGTATTAATAAAGATTGAAGGGGTTGGACACTGTGTGAAATGCTTAATTTTGTGTATCTTTAACTGATTGAATGTTTAGGTTTGCATTTCAGCTGTCACCCAAATTATGTGTAATTAAGCCAAAGCTTGAATCTGCCTGTCTCGTACCCAGTGCGGATGGCAGACAGATTTGATTCTGGGGAGAAGGTGGTAAATCTGCCCACTCATTTGTAGCTGTGCGCTTTCACACTTTTTATGCATCTCTTGCCTTTTTCCAGTGCATTCATCGATCAAATTATCCCATTAGCATGGAATGAAGAATAGAGAGCTACAGTGGAAACAAGTCAAATGCTTTCACTGTATTCCCTGCCTACTAGTCCTCCACCCCAACATCTCAGTGGTGTCCTCGTGCGCTGATGCTACAGGGGCGCTCCCTCTCCGGGTGGACACAGCATTGACACTCAGTGTTGCAGATGGCATGTCAACATTGGAAGCAGCCATAAACACAGGGATGAGTTCCACGTTCAGGAAGGGACCCACCTTTGGAACCAAAACTGCCAGGGCAGCAAAATCATGTAAAGAATTTACTTAGGAGACACTCCAAGAAGAGATTAAATCATTTTCTTGATATTGAAGGAGCCACCACTCAGACACGAGGGCCCCAGAAATTAACCACTACCCACAAAAGAGCTTTGCAGGTGTTCACGGAGATCACATACCTCTCTCAGGTAAAATCCAATCACTCAAGGAAGCTTACAGATCATGTACAATGTGTTCATTCTTGTGCAAGACTCAAAGAGGAAAAAAAAATCCATGTGGGAACACACAATCCCTGCCTCAAAGAAGCATGCTGTCATTTTGGAGGAAGAAGAATAGAGAGAGGAGCTAGCATGACCAGTCAGAAGATGAAGGCCCAAAGGTAGAAGCTTAAGGTGTCCTCCAAAGGGTACAGTGGCCTGGAAGGAGATGACCTGCACAGAGAAGATGGCATTGGAAGATGAGTCAAGCTCACACAGGCCCATCTCCAAGGCTAAGAACATGTCTGAGGAAATGGTCAGAGGCCCAATGCGCAATCTGTGTTTAGGAGAGAGCAACTCTGCTTAGCTTACTGGGGCAGAGGTTTGTGCGCAGTGTACGTTTTAAAAGGAAAGCCGAGGCAACACCAGTGCAGAGGGCCTCAAATGCCAGACCAAACGTGTGGTTAAGACACTCTTGGATAAAAGGGACTTGTGATCCTGAGCTACACAACTGGAGGTGGAGGACATGGCTGATGTCCGAGTTTTCCACTGCTGCCCTAACAACCATGGGCTTAGCATTTTAAAACAAATTTATGATGTAATATTTCTGAAAGTCAAAAGTCCAGTGCCAGTGGGCTCAGCTGCTTTCCCTGCTTCAAGGATCTCAAGGTCAAAATCAAGTTGCTGGCTGGTCTGAGGGCCCTCCCGGAAGCTATAGGGGAGAATCCATACTCAAATTCATCTAGGTGGTTGGCAAAATTCAGTTCCATGGGCTCCAGAACTAAAGACCCTGTCTCCCTGCTGGATGCCTCTTACTAGAACCCTACTTCATCTTTATTGCCCAAAATTATGCATAAAATAGTATCTCCCACTTCCAGTTTGGGTTTCCTTAAAATGGAGCTGAAAGAACCTTAAATGCTTAACTGAGGATAGACTCCTTCAGATGTCTCTTCTTCCTTCCTTCTTCTTCTTCCTTACTAAGTAACATTTTCTTTATGAAAATTTTCAACAACACTTAACTTGGTGTTTGTAAAAATGACAATTCCAGTTCACTGGTGTATGTATTTAATTAAAACTATGTTTGCAAATCTTGTATAAGAAAAACAAGCATAAACAAGTTTGAGAATAAGCCTAATTACATCCTTATAGTTAAGCTAAATTTGATCTGAGGCGGCCTCCATACTGAACACTTACTCAAGGAACTACAACCTAACTTTTTTGCCAACTGAAAGCCTAACTTAGGAGTATACTCTTGTAATAATAGTTAAGTCTCAACCAATCACAGGCAGTCAAATGTTTAAACTGGGTTCAAATAAGGCAACTACCAAGCTGTAATCAATTGGGCTTTTTCTGTGCCTGGCTTCTATTTTCTGTCTAAAAATGGTCTCTGATCATAGAGCAGGCAGGAGTCTTTCGAACCTTTCTAGTTCTGAGAGTTGCAGGACTCATAAATCATTCTTTGTTCAACTAAGCACTACTAAATTTGATTTGTCTAGTTTTTTCCTTAACAGTAGGTAGAGCAACAGTGTAAGGGACAGATTAGGGGGACAACCTCCTGCCGGATGTACTGACACCAGTCAGTATCCCTTAGGGAAGGAATAGAGAAGATATAGAAGGTGAAGTGATCCAGGAAGGTGACCAGCTAAGGGTGGGTACAGAAGGCCTCCACTAAACATGAAATGACTTCCATGCCCACGTGAGGGGTATCAAACTCTTGGCATTGTTTTTAAATGTCCACTGCTACCCCATTCCTCCATCATCAATGGAAACGTGGCATGGTTCTCAATTAACAGAACAAAGTTAAAGGTAAAATGAAAGTCCCCATCTTCCCAGGGCTGCAAAGATACAAGATTGCTAAGCTAGCCGAGTCTGCTGGCAGAGGCCCTCAATCTTAGAAACAGAGTGCCTTAAAGGCTGGTCTGGGCTTGAGAAACTTAAAATCGACCAGATAGAGGAATCTACTGTGGTCACTTGTAATTATTCTCTTCCCCCTGGTAAAGTGTATCTAAAACAGCATACCATTCAGAGCAAGTGTTTTGATCAATTATGTACAATGGTAGGTTAGCACCTTCATGGGTTTCCCTGGCTGATTCATTACCCCTGTTGTGGCACAGAGCAGCATTTCAAAGCACCAATTAGTAAGTCAGACAGGCTTGAGTTTGAATCCCAGCTCTGCCTGACCACCTTGCTGCGAGTAAATTACTTAACCACCGTGAGATATAGTTTCCTCTCTATAAATGGAAATGATAAAAATTCTGTTTACAGAACTGGCATGGCAACTAAATATGAGGAAGTATGGTAGAGTAGTTTGTTTAGAGCATTTGTTATTCAGTAAGCCCTCAAGGAATGGTCGTTGGCCCCGTAAGGAAATAGGTAAGTTTTGATTTGACTTGGGAGGGGTGGAGATTGGTGACATGGGATGTTGTACAAACATCAGTACAGAGGCTAGTTGAGAGTCTGACGCAGTCAGGAGGCATCATAAGGATGCTAAGTCTAAGAGGAGAAGACAGGTACTGCAAGGCCCTAGGTTGACCTTGACCCACTGAAGGTTTTGCTTGCTCAGTGCTGACCAGCCTGCACTGAGGAGCCTCATGGATCCAGAAATGTTTTACACAAATAGCCCAAGTGGCTGCCTGGAAGAATAACTTCAGAAGACCTCGAAGGATATCTCAGTCAGTTCACTTGTACTTTCATTTAGACATGCAACAAATATGGATTGAATGCCTGTTCTGAGTCAGATGCTAAAAATAGAAAGTGATAAAAAGGAATCCAGTATCCTTAGGAATTCATGGTCATCTATACTTTCCTCTGCTATTGCATTTTCACAGTGGAAAAATGAGCAGAAGATAGAGTCTCTAATCCTACCTGGAGAAAATGAGAAGTGTTTCCCAGAAAAGATGACACGTGAGCAAGGTTCTAAACAGTGACATGAGTTTGGTGAGCAAGGAAAGAGAAATGCATTCTGGGCAAGTGGGGCTGTGAAAGGTTCTCGTCTTACATGACCTAGGAACAGTGAGAGTCGGGTGGCTAGAATGGTGGGTGTCTGAAGACTAGACTGAAGGGGTATTTATACAGTCCCCTTTGCTGGGTTCAGTTCCTGGAAGTTAAAGTCACTTTCTCCTAGGCCACCATCAACACAATAAAGAGGTCAATCAAGATGTTTCATTCATAGCTAAAGGTTGATTTAATGATTTAAAGTTCAATGTGCATATGAGACACCTGGAGGTCTTGTTAACTATGGATTTAGATTCAGCAGGTTTGCCTTTTATTTTTTTTTTTGGTATGGGGACCAGGGTCCCTTAACCACTGAGTCACATACCCAGCCCATTTTTTTCTATTTTAAGACAGGCTAAGTTGTTTAGGGCCTTGCTAAATTGTTGAGACTGGCTTTGAATGTGCAGTCCTCCTACCTCATCCTTCTGAGTCCCTGGAATTACAGATGTGTGCCATGATACCCAGTGCAGGTCTGCATTTCCAACCCAAGCCCAGATAATGCCCAGGCCCCCTGTGTAGGCTCCAATTTTGAGTAGCAAAGATCTGCGTATTTTACTATCAATGTCCTCCAAGAAGGACTTGGTGATATTGAGGTTTTGTGTAATCCACCTACCAAAAGGGTTAAAATATAGCACCTGTACTAAGTCATCTTGGCATACTGACAATTTCTGCCCCATCTACTTCTCTATCATCCTGAGAAAAAGTAATTCAGGGAAATGTCCTTTTATGTTTACTAACGTTTTTCAATAGCATTATGACTCAGACAATTCTTCAGATTTTCCCACCCTCTCTCAATTTGGACTGTGAATGACACATCTGACCCAAATTTCCCCATTTCCTGTAGCTGAGCCACAAGGTAAAAGTCTGAACATTCTCACTGAGCAACTCTTTGGATTTCCACTTTCAGACAGAAAAACATGATTCTCTTTCATTTTAAGCCATTAAAGTCTGGGAAACTTTGCTTCACATTACTGAACTTGGGATCAAACAAAACTGCCTGGGGTGGATGATGGGGTTTGTTTAAAGAATCGAATCTACCTCAAAACCCAGGATATATCCTTCATCTGAAGAGAGACAAGAGAAAGCTCTGATCTGCCTTCTCACCCCAATATTTGTGTGAGATGTGCTCTTCCAGGTCCCACAGTCTCTTCCCTAAGCCCCTGCAGAGGCTCACCACAGCCATCCTGAGGAAATTCTCCATGAGAAGGTATTTTTTCTTCCCCTATGTAAGCTTTCTCTTGGGATACAGTGTCATCCAGTGATTAGAGGATTCTGATTGTTACAGTGTCTCTCCCTTTTCTTAAGTCCTATGGAAATGATGACTTATTGAGAGGGATCCTCGTTTGTCAATACATCTCTGTCATGAGCAACTAAAGCACATTGAATTCTACCAGTGAATTCTAGAAGAAATGGACTTGCCTGGTTTTTCTGGATCCCCATAATGTTCACCACTCTGCAAGGAACAGAGTGCTCAATGATCTACTTTGGAAGATGGCAGCTCAAATGTGATTTTTCTAGAACGGAAAAGACACTTTTTTTGTTTTCATTGAACTATTAACCTCTAGTTTGGGACCTTGGCCTACCCCAATCTTAGGAAACCAGGTTCTGAGTTTTTAGAAGAGGCCCAAAATAGGGGCATATGACCAGAAAAGAGCCCTGAACCTGGAGTTGTGGATAGTTCTACTTTTGACGCTGGGCATGTGATGTAAGCTTCATGTCCTCACGTTCCTCATCTGTTATTTAAAAACTGTGTCTTGCTTCCTCACAAAGGGATAGAAAATTGAAGATGGTAAGCACAATGAACTTTAACACTAATGTCTGGAACAAATGAAGAAAATGAGAGTGGTAGATAGATGGGTGGACAGATACATGGCTAGATGAGTGGACAGATGCATGGGTAAGTGGGTGGACAGGTATACAGATGGCTGAGTGGACAGGTCCATGGATAGAGAGTGAGTGGATGCATGGACAGACAGGTAGCAAATTTCCATCAGAGCAGGGGTTTGCTTTGTTTTACAAAGTGTCTTCTGTCATAAATCCAGTAAGGATTTCACATACTTTCTCTGAATCACTGAATTCCAAGCTTACAACCAACAAGTAAACATCTATCTTTCCAAATTAGAGGCTTTTCTGACAGAGATGAAAACTTGGGAATCATTTGCTCCATTCTTATCATTTTACAAATGAGGACACTGAGGCCAGAGAGGGGAAAGGATTTGTTTTAAAGTTGAAAAGCTTGTAAGGTGCACAGCTGGTAAGTTTCTAGCAAGTTGGGATTCCATACTTATCAGTCACATTCTGATGTATTCCACTGTCTCTACAAAACATACCTGTGCTCACTGGCATTGGAAAGGATTTTCATTTGCTTCTGACCAAAAGCCCAGCACAGAGCTGAGTTTTCAGAAAAGTAAACCACTGAATACTATTCACCAAAGAGTAGCTCTTGCTCAATGACAGGAAAATACAGAGATGTTTTTCCAATTAGTCGGGGAAAGAAGTCAGCCCCAAATGCCTCGCCATTTAGTGTTGCTAAGCTGGTGATTTCTCCCCAAAGCAGGGAACTGGTATAACTGTCATCATCTTTTCTGTTATTTGCATCCAAAGAAGTCATATGTGTCTCAGCGATGTGAAATATTCTCTTTCATCTGCTTGGGAATTATCATCTAGTGTCCGCTCCTTCCTCCAGATTGCACATCATTAAGTTCCTCTTCCATAAGCTAAACTTCTTGACACAAACTTTCATGCAAAGTAGTATGTTTTAAAAAGAGAAAAATCATTAAAGAAGGGTTTAAGTCTTCCTTCATTCTGCAATCCTTTTTCTGACTTCTCTTCATTTTGGTGAACCCACCTGGTAAAGCTTCATTAAAACTCTTTTCCAAACAGTAAACTCCAGTATTGGGATTCCAAATAAATGCATACATTTCTAAAAGAAAAGTTGACAGGGAGAACTTACATGCACACCATTAAAAAAGTCAGAAAAGCCCTGACTAAGGACAATTTATTAATGCCACACAGTCCCAAGGGAGGGAGGCAGGACAGCAACATGAGACAAGCCAGAGCTTTGTCAAGGGCCAAGTTTACTGAGTCGACAGTTTTGAGGGCATAACAACAAGGATACCTCAATGAAGAGGAAGTACCTTCTGGATTTCAGGACATTATAATTTCACTGAAAAAGTTCTGAAGGAAAGGAAAGAAAAACTTAATGTGTCATTGTGGTAGATTGTATTGGTAAGGACTCCCAGTCTGCTCAGACCTCCCTGGATCCACACCCAGGGATAGTCCCTTCTTCTGTTAAAACTAGGCTTAGCAACATGACTTGCTTTGACTGAAGACAGGGACAGGAAAGCACAAGCAAAGACTTGAAAACTGCTCGTGCACGGGGTTTGCTCTTTGCTGCTCTTAGATTGCATATCTGCCGAGTGAACAAGATTGAGACTAGCCTGTTGAAAGATCAAAGACCACATGAAGACAGGACCCAGTCATCCCAGGAGTCCCAGCTGAGAACAAAGACCTGTGAGGGAGACCTGCCAAGAAGAACTGACTCCACTCTGGATCCAAAGAACTGAAGGACTGAATCTAAGCCAAACTGCTAATCGGCACAACTGGGAACTAAGTACATATTTGTTGTTTAAAGTTTCCGGTTCTGGAGGGTGGTTTGTTACCCAGCAAAAGCTAATTGATACAATAATTCTGATGCTCTCAAAGAGATCAACTCCTCCAGTTCTATGTGGGTCATCAGCTGATTCTCAAAGGCTAAGAGGCTTCTGACCTGAAAAGATATTTGACACACAATCCACAGCATCCTCAGCACATTATGAAAAATACATCCACAAGGAATAGACAGGAGTAGAGGGGGAAGCAATATAGCAGGTGCTTAGTCTGACACCAAGAACGATTCTGGCAATTACGGCACCATGGCTGGCACAGATTCAAGCCCAAATAATGAGTCAGCCAGCGGGTTTGGAGCACGCAGAACCTGGTTTGAGGCTAGCTCTGGCACTTGAGTCATGACCTTCCACAAGTCATTTTACCTCTGTCTCTATTTCTGCAATAATGATGCAGGGCCACTAGAGTTATCACACACAAGTCTTGTGAAGAATAAATGAAAAACACACATGTGAAAGTGGTTTATAATAAGTAGAGTGCTACGCAATATCAAGTATAATTTGTATGACAAAGTTGATTAGTAGTAAGACTGCTGCTACTGACTCGAACTCAGGAAATAAGATTTAACAATATGCTATTTCCATATGCCTGTACTCACATAATCAACCCAGCCAGTCATCTCTTCTGTGAGTAGCAGAAACTCATCCAACTAGATGGATGAAAGTCACTGGAATTTCAAGACATTGTGTGTTCATGGGTCATATTACAAGCCAGCAAAAAAAAATTTTTTTAAAGTAGAAATGGAAGGCATTTGCTATTATAAGAAACCCTACTGTGAATTGTTTAGTAATTAGAATAATCACTCCCCAATGTATCTATCATTAGTTCCATTAAACACACACTTACATGCATCCATGCCAGGTTTCAAAAGGCAGGGTCTTACTCCAATATATTTATAAAGTATTTTTTAAATTGATCAGCATTGACCATATGCATCTTATAAAAATGGAAGTTTCAATGTGTGCCATTCTTTGCGGCCCCAAGCTATTTCAAAGCACGTGAACACTTTAAGCAGGGTAAAACTGATGTACAAATTCTGTCCCAGAAGAACCCTGTGTTTCCCAGGATCCTGGAATAAAACTCAGAAATGGAGATAGTTTCCTGATTTGTATGAAGAAAAGAGTCACATAAAAAGGTAGCATTTCTTCAATTTTATAATTGTCCTCTGAACATTTTTCCCATATCCTTGGTGCCTGTTGCTGTTGTCTGAGAGAATGCTCAAAAGAGAGCATTTCTGATTTGGCAGCCAAAACCAGTGCTCTGGTTTGAATGTCCCTTCCAAAACTCATGTTGGAATTTAATTACCACATGATGGTATTAAGAAGTGAAAGCTTAAAGAAGTGATAAGGTTATCAGGAGTCACTGGAGTCCGTTAGTTTCTGGGGGAGTGGCTTCCTCATAAAAGGATGAGGTGCAGCCCCATCCTCTGCCTCAGGTACCTGCTTGCCCTTCCACCATAAGATGGCGCAGCAGGAAGGCTCTTCCCAGATGCCAGCGCCATGTTCTTAGACTCCCCGTCTAGAGAACCATGAGCTAAATAAATCTATTCCTTATAAATCACCAGTCTCCGTTATTCTGTTAAGAAGCAAAATGGAAAGACATAGTCATATTTGTGTTTTAAGTTTAGGGTGGGATTTATAACAGTCTCCATTTAGTGCACTCTTACAATGTACGCATGATGAGTCCAATCGCCTGTGGTTCTAATCCAGACAACAATTTCCTGTGGCAGATACTAATACTATCCCTATTCCAAGTATAAACTAAAGGAGATACAGAAAGGTTAATTAACATGTACAAAGTCACACAGATAGTCCAGGGAGGAACTAGAATTTTTTCTGGGCAACCTGACTCTAGAGACTGTGCTCTTAGTCAGAGGACTTACGAAATCCATGGTATTCCTCAAGGAACACCATTGTGTCCAAATGTTCCCTGAACATGTTTAAGAGTCCTTCGGGTCAATATGGTAAAAATAGGCTCATTATCATAAAACTTGATAGAAAGACTGCTTCCTGAATCTAAATCCTAATATGAAATTTAATATTAAAAATACTTTGATGGTATCTGTATTATATGCATACATTCACACATGTACCACATACCTTATACCCTAAGTCAATTTACTAGATAACCTGCCTGGATTTATTTTATTTTGGCTGTGAATGAAGATATTCCTCTTCCAATTCAATAAAAAAGCACAACAGAGCTGTAAATATAGAGATGAATGTAAGAATTCAACCGTTTGATTGCATTAATTCAAAGAACTGATTAAAGAGTCTTGATACAATGGTGGAAATCAGTTTGATTTATTAAGCTACATCATCCATGAAATCTGCACAGAGTGGGGAAAAAAATTAAACCTGTCACTTTAAAGAAATACACTCCACAATAAAGGGAATGAGGAAAAGGAACACCTAGGATAATTTATAAACATATGCATAATCTGGAGAAACCAACTCACAACCAGATATTTCATTTCTCCAAGTCTGTGATTGGAAGCAGCTCCCCACTTACTCCCACCTCCAGCTCTTAATTGGGAGAGTGATATTGCTTTGTTGTTATTTCTCCTTGATCTGGAACAGGGTGAAGCGAGAACCTGGATGTTAGAAGCATTGCTCAGTAATTAAGCAGACCAATAGTCTTTTGCATTCCAGCATCTTGGTGCTCAATTGGATCTGTCCTCCACATGGCCAGGGCTGAACATAAAGGCCAACAGCTCCCAGCCTTTGATATTTATGTTCTGCTTTAAGAGAATGGAAGAAACCCTTGTTCAATGAGAATCATGCCAAGACTCTAGCTCCTCAAAGGGTAGTCCACTGGCCTTATATCCGTGCCACCTGGGAACTTGTTAGAAATTCAAGGTCTTGCCCCCACCCCAGATCTACTGAATCAGAATCTGATTTTAACAAAATCTCCAGATGATTTCTATGCATATGCACTGTCCTGGGTTTCAGAGGTCAATCAAAGCATTGTTCAATTCTGGAAGCATTACTCCAACTTCAAGGCAGCTGGTGATTAGCAAGTTAAGAAACTGGAAGTCTCAGAAGAAATGGCTGATGGGGCCTAGAAAAGCTTCAACTGGAGAAAGGGGTCTTAATCACTTTCAAAGATTTGCAAGACCTCACATAGCAGTGTTGAGAGAGAGAGAGAGAGAGAGAGAGAGAGAGAGAGAGAGAGAGAGAGAGAGAGAGAGAGAGAGAGAGAGAGGATGGTGAGAACAGAAGGTTAAGAGAAAAATTCTATAAAACGGGCCCACTGTGCTGACCCCCCACATGCTTTCTTTTCCAAGAAGCAATTTATCTATGGCCCTTCCTGGCCTAAGTGGACAGGTTATGTCACATTCCTCAGCACCTGTTCACTGCAGGAAAAATGCAGGCCTAAAATAATGTTGATAAGAGGAATCTAAGTTACCCTGAAGGGACTGATCTTTTGTGACCAGATCCTGAAACTCTCGGAGATAAGGATAGTTCCTCCTAACCATAAAATCTCTAAGAATGTATGGTTAGCATAGGCCAAAGTGACCTAGAGTTACCTTGGCAGTGGGTACTTAAAAGTCTGATGTCATCTTGCTGTCAGTCAAAAGTTAAGAAGTGGACCTGTGTAGGACTCTCTAGAAACTTCTCTGGGATCCTCAATAAAACTGAAGTCAGGAGAGGCACATTGGTCCTTCTCTCTGAAAGGACCCATTCCCTTGAGAATGGCCCCTTTTCCTTTTCCTATCTCTTGAATAAAGCTCATGCTTGTTACTCTGACAAGTCTGAAATCTTTCTGACTTGATTGCGAGAATTGGGATTTGAAGGGAGGGTCTTAGTTTCTCAGAAGGCCTCAGCTCCGTTTAACAGCAGAGGATAAAGGTCTGCTTCATGAGGCATAAGGAGAAAGACTGGATTGTTTAGACCAAAGTTACTCAAGAGTAGCACTACTGACATTGTCAACCTGATAATTCTTGAGTGGAGGGCCACCCTATGCGTGGTAGAATGTTTAGAAGCAACTTAGGCTTCTACCCACAAGATGTTAGTACTGTCACTCACATCTCTATATCAATGTCTGTAGACATTGGCAACCCAGGGAAACAAAATAACCCCCACTTGGGAATATCTGGTTTAGATAACCCATAGTTCAGATGAATCAATACAGTGGCATGATTGCTAAAAATAAAACAAAATAAATAGCACAGTCCTTAATTGTATAAACATTGTAAGTAAAAGTTTAGATGAAGGAAGGCAATGTTCTGACTCTATTCTGTTCCAGACATTTCTTCCTACACAACAGTGTCCAGTTCTGGTCCCACACTTATAAAATAACAAAACCAGTGGCTAGATTAATTATGTTGATAAAAAGCATTAAAAATGGATTTGTGTCATGTGAGTAATAACTGAGGGAACTTTCATGTTAAGTCTGGAGATGAGACGCTACACTAGGAATCTTCCAGTATCTGAAAGGTCATGTGAAAGTGGAATCATATCGAATTCCATATGGGTTCAGGAAGTAGATCCAGTGATGGTGTGAATGATTAAGCATTAAGAGGAGGAAATACCATTTTATGGTCAGAGATTATCATTAAAAAATGGGTTGGGCTACAAGGTAGTCATGGCCCCATCACCAGGGGACAATGTAAGATGTAGATGGATGTCACAGAGTAACAAAACTGACCCTGCACTGAATTGAAATATGATGAGTTCATTCATTTTATCATTCGTATATTCAATAGATGTTCAATGTAGTGGAATTAAATGCATGTAATGCAATACAGAATTTTTTGTTCTAAGATGAAATAAAATTGTTCTCTGCCTTAAGGAATTACAGAGAAAAGGCCAACTGGAGAACTCACGATGACTAAGGTGCAATTAAGTGATATAGGAGAGACATGTGGCCAAGCAGTCTAGCCTGCTCTAACTATTCTTGATAAATCTTGCTGAATGGTTGGCACAAAGAAATCAAATTAAGGAAGGAGCACATGAAGAGAGCACTGGAGGATAAGATCTGGACCCCTGTCCTGCCACTTAGCAGCTCTGAAACCATGAGCAAGCCTTAGGTAAGTTAGACCATTTCTTGTTCAGAGTTTAAAGCTAACAGGTATTTCATTTATGCGACTGTGGGATCCTTGAACTCTAAGAGCATCTAATAATGTGTGCACAGCCCAGGTCCTAGCAGTGAGCAGGCACTCAATGTTTGCTGAAGATAAGAGAATGCCCATCCAACATGCAAAGGGGGACAACCTGGAGCTTACTCCCTGAAGTAAATAACTATGTCCTATCTCGTGGAGACACTAAATCTTTTACTCCCAGTTAATTCATTTTTCTAGTTAGCAAAACAGACAGAACTGTGCAGTTACTTAACAGTTACTACTAGCATATTTTTTTTGGAGGGGGGGTAGCTCATGCCTCACCTTGGGCAACAATGGCAAGACCCTCTTAGCTACACATTTAATTATCATCACATGGACATGATTACCTAACATTTTCATGCACATAATGGAGCTAAACCAAATTCAAATGGTGTTTTTTAAAAAATGTGGCACAATGCTGACAAGGAGACCAAAGTAAATGTCTCCATGTGTCTTTAATAATAACCTTAAAGGAAGACATATTTTATCCTAAAAGAAGTAGGTCAGTCATATGACCCTACCAAGCAAGTATTAAAACAGCTGTTCTATGCATAGAATAACATTCCTTTAATTTACTGTGTTTGCTTTTTAGACCCTATTTTGTTTTTCCATTTTGAAGAATTAAATGCCCCAGATGAATCAGTCAACAATATGTTGGCTGCTCTCACATTCAGCCTTCTGCTGTTTTATAATAGTGCCCTGATCTTATTTCAAGAAAAGAATGACAAACTTATGGCTGCAAATGCTAAATTTATGGGGTTCTTTGTGGCAGGCATTACTGAGAACAGGGCTGAGGAAATAGGTAAGACGTACTGGAAAGAAGAAACCTTCATAAATACAAGGCCAGGCCTTGATTTTCATCTCAGCTCTGCAATCTAAGCACTGAAACCCTACAAGCTTGACTTAAAAAAAATGTATAGGGCCATCAAAGGTGCCAAGTACTAATTAGATGGACAAATGAATGTTCACCTTCAATAGGCACATTATGCCTAGTCACAGCCCTTCTGGATGCCATGGTCCCTGCTTTAATAGTTCTGTGACTTTAAAAAAGGTACAAGGTCAAGAAGAGTTGCATGTTGCTGGAAGCTTCTCTGCAGTCCACTTGCTGCCCACCAGAAATCGAAGATGGGTCTCCACAATGGTGAATAGACTGGTTGTCCACCCTTCCTCACAGGCACTTAAGTTCCTTAAGGAACTGAGCAGGCTCAACAGTTGATGAAGAAAATTCTCAATGTCCAACTAGGAGGCCTGTGAAAGTGAATCTTAAGAGTGACTTCACCCAAACGGCATTCTAGGGAACACTAATTTCACAATATACTTTGTGAAAAAGAAATTTTCACAAATACCTTTTGATTATCTGATGTTCCATCATCATCTTGGAGATTCATATTGTACTTTGGTACACTCGAGGCTTGGGAAGTCAATAGAAAGCAAGCCTGCTTGACCTTAGTTAATGCAGTAGTTTGTGATCTTGCCAAGGCATTTCTTTTCATATAACACCCACCAGGGTCCTAGAACTTTCTGGATCATCCATGTGTTGGTTCCATTGCTGATCTGCAGATGCAGGCTGATACAGAAGCTAGCTCCTCTGCAATGAATAACCTAAGCATTGAAGAGAACAAGGCCTAATGTTTTCCAAGGGCCTCAAAAGCTAAGTCATATCTTATAGAACTACTATGAGACCTTGCACCTTTCATGATCTCCATGCATGTCACAGCGTAATCGAGTTTGAAGAAGCATGGTAATGCCTGGGGGTGAGAGCCAAGTGAAAGTCAAATTCATAATCCCATGCACTACCCAATTTTTCTATTCTTCATTTATTTATTTCTCTATCTTACCATGGAGATATCCAAATAGTATCAGAGACCAGGCATCCCTGATGGTACCTTGATAACAAGTTAACAGAACCTGATGGCAAGAAAGAAATGTCAGGGAGCAACAAATTGCCCCTTCCATTCTTCCAATGGCTCAGGATGAATCAGAGACAATACTGACTCAATGACTTCTCTAAAACACAAATTTGATCCTGTCCTTGACCTATCCAAAATTATTCAGTGGTTCCCCATTGCAAACAAGCCAAAATGTAAACTCTTGCAGTAGACACAGAATCTCTCAGGCCTCTTAGTTCAGTGGCAACACCAATCTCTTTGTAAATGGTGCTCCAGCACTTGCCTACCTCTAGTTTTCTGAAGGCCCTTGTCCCTTTAAATCTCTGTACTGAACAGGTTCTACCCTCCACCTTAATGTATGTCCCTATTTGTCCACCACCAAATATCAAAAACAGATTGATCCAAGTTAGCTCTCTCAAATTAATGGATATATAGATTCATCCTCCTTACTTAAGAGTGATAGTCCCAGTGAGGACTGAGCTCCTTCTGTTTCGGGGCTCCTTTCATATATGTATTGTATCATGTTTCATTGAATTGTCTGTTCAGAGCTCTGACTCCCTGGGGCCACACATTTAACTCATTTTTGAAGTTCAGTGTCTACCACAGTGCCAAGAATACTGTGGATCTCAGTACATTTTGTTGTTGTTGTTGTTCGGTGATTACTCAGTCCCCTCTTCCTGTTGGTTTCATGGTTACTTCATTCACTGCCACCAAGGTCTGCACAGATCCTAGAAGTGTGTAAAAAATAAGGGTGCATTCATGCTACCTCCCCTAGATCTCAGAGAAGATATGCAATGAAATAACATGTTAGCAGTTAAAACCACAACAAAATGAACCTCACTGTTCTGAAAGGGCTGAAGGTTCCCTGTTGAATGTCTGGGACAATTTCTCCTGACCACACAAAATGAACCAGGGGTCTACCCAGCAAGTACCTCTTCTCTTAAACTCAGCCATCTTTCTAGTCATGGAGTTTGAAAGCCACCTTGAAAAAAAAAAAATGATTTTCTTTCTTAAGAGGGAACCTAATTATTCTTTAAAATGACATCCAAAAACAATCTCCAAAGACTTGTGTGCTTCTGTTAAGAACTGAAACAAAACAGGGATAATTCGGTGCAACACCATCCGCTGCACGGGCACATCTGCGCTTCTATCTTGACTTTCTGCTCCCTTTATCTCCTGCTGCACTGCTAATAGGCCTGACTTTGTAGGAACAGCAAAGGAAACTCTGACATGTGTACAACTTCAAGAAACACGCTCGTATCTGTAACTAAATATTTATGCAACCTAGCCTTAGTTGGGAGTTTGGTGATGACCAGTCTTCAAAACATTTTATAGGGCAAGTGTAGAAGCCATAAATGTTTTAAAAGAGGGGGGGAGTACTTAAAAAAATTTTTATAAACTCTCTAATTTGCTTTCAAACACACTGTAAGGCACTAAAAGTCACAGAGGTCACAAAGTGATGGGATAGAGACATACATTTTCGGGCATTTAAGTTTAATCTGACAAAAATCATGCTTGGTGTGATACAAGTTTGAGCTGTACCTAGCCTAGGTTCACTGGCTAGAGAGAAGTCACCATGTCTTACAGTGATACACAGAAAGAGTTCCAGGCTAGCTCTACTCCTCCTTTTGGGAACTGTTGGGAAAAAGTATTTTAAATTTCCCTCCATAATAGGATGTCTCAATATAATTTATGAGTGTTTAAATTAATATCATATTGCTGCTTTAATTATAGTCAGCCAGTGAAAATTTACCACCATCAACAAATAACAATTTTCAAGGCATCCCTTATTGCAACCATTTTCCATGATATGCAGGGGGCCATGGATTCATAGACAGGAAACCTCAAGAAGTATTGAAATAAGCAGGGCTTCTTTTAAGATGAAAAAAATTACTCAAACCCAGGGAAGCTGCATCTTTAGTCTGTGCTTGTAGTCACAGGCCTTTGAGAAGGATATTTTGTTAAATACAACAGTTTCATTTTCTTCCCTTAGCCCTTGGTCTGATCATTTGTTATATAAGAGAACTGAACAGTTGGCATAACCTGTAAAAGAATCGCCTTGGAACTTGAAGAAAATGAGATTCCCAAGCTCTGTGGCATAAGGAGTCAGGCTCTCTGGGGGCGCTTCCCAGAATTCTTCCTATCTGACCAGCACCCTTGATTATTCTACTAGAACACACAATGAACCAAGTGGCGGCTGGATATTTCTAACTTGATTGGTATTGGTGATGGACTCGACCAGCTCACCTACCTTCTCAATTCTTGTGGGATTTTCTGACTTACGCAAAGAATTAAATAGCACTAATCCACAAATACTTTCACCCAAAGGCATACAACATCAAAGATGCACTTTCAGGGCATGAGTTTGCAATTCCAATACCTTAGACGATATGTGAGTTCCTTTCTGCCCTTCCCGTGCATTCTTACTCATTTTGAACTTGGCCCTACCATAGGAAGGTGGCCTGCCTATGCTCAGAGTCATGCTCAGAGTCCAGGTGGGAAGTGGCTCTTAGAGCATTTGTTTCCAGTGTCTTGGAAGTAAGCTGGAGAAATCACTTATGAACAATCTCATGCCCTTTGAAAGGGAATCAAGAGTCACTTTGGCATTGCCTTAACTGGCCAATGGATTCCCTTCATGGGATTTAAGTATCCCTACTTCAGTCTGTCACTAAACAGCTGCTTTTCACTGCCTTCCTAAAAAGGCCTTCCAGGGTGGTTTCCACACCTCAGAAATCTGACATTTAGAAGCAAACATCTGCCTTGCACACTCTCCCCAGCTCGCCAGCCACATTCCCCAAGTTGCCCAGCCATTAGCTCAAACACAGACTCTGAATTCAGTTGATTTAATCTAAGGCCGTCACTGGAATCAGCCTCTTATCAGGGGTTGAGGTGTTTGGGAAAAGGTTAGAAGGAATGAAGGGACAAAGGACTCAAATATCCTGCAGTTGAAGTTGAATAAATAGCCGCTCATTTCAAAGCTTCAGATTTTGAAAGAAAACAGCTTAGGGCTATAGAGGAAAATGGGGAGGGGACACCCAACACCATCCAGGATATATGTGTCTGTCTGATTTATTTAAACAGAAAGAGACATAAGTGCATTGAGAAGAATCCTTTAGCTTTTGTATTTATCAGCATCCTCCATCTTGCCTCCATTACAACTCTGACAGAATAATTAATTTCAGTCAATCAATCATTTAACAAAAACTCGCAGGTGACCCCGACATACCATATAAGCCACAGAGAACTAGTCACAACAGCAGTCTTCAGATTCCCTCGGAAAGGAAAATTAAGCCTGCTATGTGTGGCTTGGGGCAACCTAAGCCGTAAATCTCTCTTTTCTGATCTCTTCATATAGATGAAAGAGCAAAGCCGCTCTGGGTTACATACAACAATTATGTGTTCACCAAACTCAGGGAATCAGCTCGCAGACAGCCCTAATCATTACCAATTAACCACGTCTGCTGACATCCTGTATGAGCTGCCCCGGTGCTGCTGAACACTCGGCTCTCCCTCCAGGCAGCCAATCCCCTACCTTACAGCGTATGTGTTTTGGAAGGCCTATTAATGTTTGTTGACAATTCCAAATAGAGGTCACCTGTTGTCATGGTGCAAAATACCCTCTTTCCCCCCACTGAATGCCAGGCAGGGAGGGCAGCTTTGTTAGACACGCCTCAATGCGTTTCTGTATTGCCACCAACATTCAGATCTGATGAAAGGAGATTTAGGGTCTCCCAAGTCTTCAATGGCGATCCCCACCTGCTACCACACACCCATTGGGGGCTGAAAGGAGTCTCTTCCTTTAAACTTTACAGAGTGTGCTTGGGCCCTGGACCGTCAGCCAATGATGTCCGATCCTTAGTAGCCTAATGCAATCATGAAGAGTGACCCAAACTGCCAGAAACGTAAATCTTGAGAGAGGACTTCAGTCCACTGGATGCAAAGTGGCCTTTTTCCATTTAAATCATTCCCATTGAATCCCCCAACATCCCAGGACAGAAAACTGGCATCTAGAGATTCTCTTGCTAATTTACACAGGTCTTTTCTGCACTTCTATGCACTTGGCTTGAAAATGTACCGCCTCAGGGAAAAAAAAAAAAAAAAAAATCCCAGTGGAGATTAAAAAAAAAAAAAAGCTAATTAATCATGATTCAATTATTTTGGTTAAATTTCTCTAATCTGTGCCAAGGAAAGAGAAACATACTCCTCCAAAGTGTCAAATTTGAATTCTGAGAATTTGGACCTTGAATCTAAGTCTATCTTTAGTTCATGACGGTCTCAACAAGGGTGCATTCTCCTTGAAGATGAAGCTATATTATCAGAAGGAAAAAGACATAAAGTCCCTGCTGGATGCTGAGGAGAAACACAGAACCAGGCTAAAAGAGGAGCCAGAGTTCACTTTACCCTCTGGTGTCCCAAAATCTAATGCACTGTGTGCAAGTTGGAATGCTGTACTGGCTGTGGGCAGAGGTGGTGTGGGAAGTACCTGCACAGACAGCCGACTGGACCCTTGCCCCCTCCCTCCTGATAACAGGTACCAGAAAGAATCTTACATCTAGCCCTCAGGTTCCCAAATTATGTGAAGTGCCCTAGGTCACCACAGCAAACTCAGAAAGGCAGGGTGGGATATTGAAGTTAAAGTGATTTTAAATTTAAGTTAAGCTTAATTCTTTAAATATTCTAAAATTTAACAGTACACAACATTTGTCAGACACCTGGCAAACTACAGATTGAGCATCTCTAATTCAAGTTTTGGATTTCTATATTTTGGATTAGGGTTGGGCTCCCCTGGTAAAGTTCATGCAAATAATCTGAAATCCAAAAAATTCTAAAATGTGAAATACTTCTGGTTCTAAGCATGTGGGATAAGGGTTACTCAACCTGCCTTAGCTCAAGATAGTTCTCAGTTTGCATATTAGCTCATGCTATCCTCCTTTGGGGTGTGATGAATCTTTTTGAAACTTAGTTTTCAGTGGTTGTGTGATAAAAGGTAAGTATTACATGAAAATCAGTCTGGAACATGAAACGAGGGTGGTGACGGCCAATCTGGTTCCAAGGTTTGAGAAGTGGTAATTGTGGTTAAGAATAAATACACTTTATTTTATTTTTCCAAAGGGATACTCAGTTGTTAGGATAAGTTAACTTATTTGGATCTAACTACTTAATAAATAGAACACTGTGGGCATGTGTGTGTGTGTGTGTGTGTGTGTGTGTGTGTGTGTGTGTGTGTGTGTGTGTGTGTGTTTATGGGTACGCATACTCTCATGCGCCTAAAAGCACAGTGAAAAACCTGCAAGAAATGGAGAGAGTTTGGGAACCATCATGTCTTCTTGGGTTTGAATACCTCCCTGCGTTTTTTCATTCTTAATCTTTTTGCAACTTAATAATCTTACATGGTAGGATTCTGGCCTTTGGAGCTCCAGAAGCTCCCTTTAAATATAGATAAACATTCTCTTCTGTCCACTCATCCTCCCTAGAGAAGGTTGAAGACAACTTGAAAATGAAAACACAAATCTACACATGGCCTAAATCTGAGTGCTAAATGCCCTGCACCTTCTCCTTTGTGTGCTCTGTTTGGAAGTGCTATTGCATCAGGTGAACATGAGTTGCCAAACTCAGACACATTCCACCATGTGGGATGCAGAGGCCCTGCTAGAGAGGACCGGCTCACCCTAGCCAAGCCAAAAGGAAATAGAGTCCATCACCATGTGTGCTGCAATATTGCCACCACCACCACCACAGGAAGGGTCTAATAAAGATCCATTTCTTTGGGTGGTGTTTTTCTCACCAACACCTCATTACTGCTGGATTCTGACCAATCCTCAACTGAGTTTCTTTGAGTAAAGAAACAAATGACCAGAGGTTTCAAGAAACAAAAAGCACAGCAAATAAATTTCCTTCAGCTCCCAAGTGCTATCATAACCAAAGCCAGGAGAGGAAGCAATCTAATTTCAATCTGTGATCAGAACTGAATACACGAATCAATGGATGCATCAGCCCCTCCAAGGCAGTGTGGAGGGGTTTCCGGCTGACCTTTGAATCTCTGCCCAGGAAATGAAAGTAGGAGACTGGCAGATAACTTGATGGAAAAACCAGTGAGCTCATAGAAAGCCAGACAGGTTGCAATAACACCTGGGAGTTACTCAGGGTCCCTGGCGGGGTCTTGCTTGCCGCCCCAAACTGCTGCTACTTCAATTGCCATTAACCATTCCTAATGCTGCAATGAATCAGCCTGGGTGCCTGGAAACTAGGAAAATGACACCCTCATTTTCTTGCAAATATAGATTGTAATTCCCAGGATGGAAATAAGGAAAATTGAATGCCCTTCTCTGGGTTGCTAAAAATGAAGATAGTTTTCAAGTTTTGGGTGATGTTCGTTGCCAGGACAAAATGGTACTCTGACCTCACCCCACAGTCACTCAGGGGACACAGAACTGCCTCCCTTCAGGCCTCTTGGTAGGTCATACCCTGCCTGCACACTTGCAGCCAGACTGCAATAACACTGACTGAGCCAAGCACACGGAACAGGCATATTCCCAGAATCACTTTATTTGATCTTCTTAACAACTCCATGAGGTATGGGGATAATCCCCATTTTACTGATGAGGAAATTGAAGCTCAATAATGTTATGGGAAGTGCTTGAAGCTACACAGCTGGTTGACGTGCACAGTTAGAATTGGAATCCAGTCTGACTTCCAGTACTTTCCTGTCTACTGCCCTAATGAACTAGTGGAGTTGTCTTAGTCCCTGCATGACAAGGAATGGAATGTCTTTATGAGAATTTAAAACAAAAAAAAGGGTCTCTGATTTGAAGCTTACTAGATACTTGGAGAAAGTTTCTAAGGTATTTAATGTATAATAGTATTGTTAAAACACTGTCATGTGCCAAACAAACGTGGTGATAAATAGACAAATCTATAGACTCTGTCATGTGGACAGTGTGTGTTAGGATTTGGATATGGTTTGGGTGTGTCCCCAAGTGCACATATGTTGAAATCTAATCCCCATTGTAATTAAGAGGGTGGGAAATTAATCTGACCATGGTGTTTAGAGGTGGGGCCTTGGAGAAGGTATTAGGATCAAATAAGGTCATGAGGGGTTCCACCCTGAATGACCAAATACTGATGACTTTATAAGAAGAGAGACCAGAAAACACACACACTTACAAACACACTTGCATGCTCTCTGCCTCTTGTTGTGATGCCTTTGCCATGTTGGGACTCAGCAGGAACAAGGCCATCACCAGATACAAGACTTTGAACCACCATAACTGAACTAAATAAACTTCTTTTCTTTTTAAGGTCACCAAGCCTCAGGTATTTCCTTATAGTAACATGAAAAGCACTAAAAGTATCCTTTTAGCTGGGGCACTGTTGTATAATGCATAACCAGCACCACATTTCCTGACTGTCTTCACGGATAGGCTAAGCAAGAGAGAAGAGAGTGCTTTATACCTCAATCAGCAACAAGAGAAGCTAGAGGAACAGCAAAAAATGAAAAGAAGTGCAGAGTTTTGCTCATATAGGCCATTACTAAATAAGTGCTAAGTCAAATTGAGCCTAAATCCCTATCTCAAAGGAATTAAAACTAATATATAATCATTAAGCATGCCATTACAAGAATGACTGTAGAGGCCAAATGGTGGTGAACAGGGCATAAGCCCAATTCAATGAGCTGAAACTCAATTAATAGAGTGGAAATAGAAACATATAAACCAATAGACTGACAGACATACAGCATCCTTAACTTGCAGCTAGACATTGACTAGAATAAAAGCCCCGTGAGAGTGGGGGCCAAGTCTCTCCTGCCCACTGCCCTCCCGTAGGGCTTAGCATCCTGCCTAGCACACAGCAACAGCCAACAAGTATGCACACAGGGAAAAAATGTGGCCTGAGAATCTGATACCTGCTCTGTGCCAGGCAGTGGGTGGTCCACAAGAACCGTGGGGTCTCTCAGCAGAGGACAACCAATGCCTCCATGACAGGTTGGACTCACAGGGACTGGGAGGACCAGAGCATCACCCAGGTCCTCCTTTCCTACAGAAACAAGGGGTACACAAAATTTCACTAGTCATGCTATTCACACAGCCCTCAACAACACATTACCAGAATATTCTTTGGACCAAAGAACACTGCAGTTCTGGCTTAATCCTACTCCCCTGACTTTTATCTACTAGGCTGGTGCTGCCCTTGGGGTGGGAATGAATCTGCCAGTTCCTTGAGGCTCCGAGGCTAAACAGAAAACTTCTGCCTTCCAGGACCCCCATCTGGTACATTTCTGTGAGTGGCATATTCAGGAAATAAATAAAAAATAAACAAACTGTCCAAAATCCCACTATTAACATTCCACACCTCAGGCTAAATGTTAGTGCCATCTTATCAGGCTCAGTGGGGAATGTGTAAATGGAAAAAAAAAAAATCCCACCATCTAAGGGCTATATGGAGAAGTTCCATTCGATCAAATGTTATATTATCTTGAGTTATTTTTAACAGATGCACATCGGATTAATAAAAACCACAGAAAAACTTGAGATTAAACAAGAGGTTTTTACTAAATTGACAGTAAGGCCTACTTTAATGCAAAGTCATATTAAACAGAAGCCTTTGATATAAGTAAAATCCAAGGAGATCCCAAATTTCTGGCAGTTGAACAGCAGCAAGCCATACTTTATTGTTGAATTCCTTTTTTTTTTTTTTTTTTTTTTAAGATGTACTTTGAGCAAATTGTGTACTTAGAACACTAATTGGAAACACAGTTTTGTTCTTACCAAACCCATTTCAAAACATCTGAAGGTTGCCTGGATAAAAATGTGCCCAGTGTCCTGTCTAGAATCGAACAGGTGAAAAGGATGCTGAGATTCTTGCACTGCTCTAGTATCAATATGCTAGGACTTGGCAGGGATTTGCTATGGCTGACAAAAAGCTGGGGAAGACTAGGACGTTTTCTTAGAGACCAGGAAGAGCACTCCCAGTCATAACAATAATATCTGTCCGTGGCTTTGTAGTATATGAAATATTTTCAAACTGCCTCAGAATCTCTGAGAGAAACACAGAGTATTCAGATCCACCTGTTTAGAGACCAAGTTCAGTGGTTTTCCCAGCGTCTCCCAACGGGTTAATGGGAAAGCTGACAGAACCTCAGCTCCTCTGGTTCCAAATCCCTGAGTGGTCTCCAGAGAAAAGTTCTGTCCTAGCCCCACTGGGAAGTTCATCTGTGTGGTCACATGAACTCCAGGAGGCAACCCCTGAGTACAGAATAGATAGTGAAATTCCCTTCACACTAACACGATGATTCATCTCTGACCATTGTCCATTTTGTGTGTGCTTAAAGAGTCATACTAAAATCAAAAGACTATTTTTTAATTCAAAGACATACAAAGCCAATATCTTAAAGAAGGCCATTTGCTCCATTATCTCGCCATGATTGCATTACACTTCTACAAAGGTTCCTCTCCAGTCTCCTAAGAGAGCATTTAACGCATTGCCACTGTACTGCTGCCAAGTCCTGAAAATTTTTGATTCAGCGTTTGCAACCCGTCTCTAATGATAAGTTGCCAATATGTAGATTAGTCCCAAGAATTAACGGGATTCAGAAAGTGCACATCATTCAATTTCAGCCAATTAAATGAGGACCATCTATCATTAGGTCTTTCTCACTTGAGTCATTAGCACGCATACTAGGAGGCTGAAAAGAGACACTTAGTGGCAATGCTGAGGGAGGGAATAAATTAATATTTTGAGGATTTTGATGCACTTCACACACTTGAGGACTGGCCATTGGGGGAGATATGGGGACGGAACATGGAAAATTCCACTTTATGCAGTGTGAGCTTTATACCCAGATCCACAATTCCAGCATCCTGTTCTTACATGACTTTCCCCAGAATCTTAGTTTTTTTCTTGTCCATTTTTCCCCAGACTTTCAAGATAATGCTCTTTGATGATATTTGCAGAATAAGCCCTAAGATGAGACTTTATTTTTATAGAATAACTCCCACTTCTTACACATGTTTTCTCTTCTTTTGTTGAGTGGACATGATCATATCTTGCTCAATGTGACTCAACACATTAGGAAAACAAGACCCAGTGTTTCATTCCTAAGGATAATTGACACAATCTTAGATGTAACTTTATTCCTTATTCAAGTGAAACTTCCACAAGTATAGCTTGTTTAGATCTCCTTCCACACCCATGTGAATCTTTGTTCATTTATTCTCACACTTTGGCCTTCTATAAATCTGGCCTATCTCATTGTCTCCTCACTGGTGACCTGGGTCCTATGTGTGTGGCTGATTTTGTTTTTTTTCTGAATTAAAATGTACCATCTGGCTGCAAATAACTGATGCCTTTTTCTTTGAAATTTAGAAAGGTCTTTTTCTCTTGAAAGGTGGGTCAAAGTGCACCAAGTTAATCTTGCCAGTCAACTAGTTTAAATGTCTAGGCTTCTCCATTTCTGATAATCTGCATTGCAAATATCTCATTAATCACACTGAAATCCATTTGAAATATTATCATTATTTCTGATGAAAGGGCAATAGAAAAAAATAAAGATAATACCAGCCTGCTGTGGCCTTTGTTCCTTGGGAACAAACTACTACAACAATAACAATTTCTGCATTTTTAAATAATTTATGCTATTTGAGCTGATGTAAGCGTGGGGCGTACAATTGAGATGGAGCCAGTTTGCTCTGTGGAGGAAGCTGAGGACTGTCGACTTCCAAGAAGACTGTCCACGAGGAAAATGAGATGGGACTGCTGCTCAGAGATAAGCAGGCCATTCTCGTTGGGATCCACCTTGTCTGCTGGTCCCTTTACAACATGCAGAATAGCTAAGCTGCAGCATTAGCTATCATTCACTGTGCCTACTGGGTGCCTAGCGGTTTTGTGCTAAGTGCTTGGCAAGTAGTGTTTCCTTTACTTCTTGAAACAACAGCCTGAAGTAGGTATTGCTAGAACCACTTACAGATGGAAAACTGGGCTCAGAGAGGTTGTCTTCCACATTGTATGAAGGGCACGGAAGTGTCTGCAGAGAAGGTTAAGGTTTCATTTCTGCCATCCTAAGATGTAGTCCCATCTAATACAGGTGACAAAGGACTTCCCAGTTCCCAAGCAGGAGCCCAAGTATGTGATTCTCAATTTCTAGACAATAAGTGCCATTGCATGCGCTAGTCACAAAGAACCCCAACACACGAGAAGAAGCTGATAGGTTAAAGTTAAGATTGGGATGGCTTTATCTATTCCTACAACTTTCTACACTCCTGTTTTCTGACATGGTATGCACTCAACAAATAGTTCTGATTTATTGACTATTTCAATCTATAGCAAAGATTAGAAAGAGTTCTCTATCTCTGTCCTCTAGCTTGGTCTCAGGTCCTGGATGCTGGTACCGATGGGCACACAGACTCTCTGCCAGCATAAACATTTTCAAGGGTAGGCATTTCATAGCTTCTCCAAATAAGTTCTCTCTTCCTGTTCAGATTTATAAGGTGACAAATAACACCTGAGGGGGAAAATGTGTCAGTGTTTTCCAATTCTCATGAGCACTCAGAGGGAGGCTTGAAAGTTAAGTTAGCAAACATGGTTGGTGCCTTCAGGAGGAAACTGGGGAGTATTGAGGATGAGTCAACCCCCTCAAAGCCAACGAAGATCCTGGAACAAACACAAAGGAGAGCAACTGACAAAGTAAGTCTCCTCGAGGAGCACTGAATGACTCAGTGAGAATGACAGAGCACAATGGCTTTTGATTGCACATCATCACCCGCCTGGAGGAGGTCTGTGGGTCCTTGAGAAACACACACAAAGAAATGCATACAAAGAAGAAGGCTTTGGAGACTGTGTTCACCTCAACTAGGAAGGAGCTTCCTCCTCCTGTGGTCTGGGGACCTGGTTTCATCCTTAAAGGGAACGTAACAGGAACAGAGAAGGGCAGAAGGGGATGATACTTGATGGGAACTCCTAATGATACTCCTATGACAATTCAAGAGGGGAGCAGCTCTGCTAGGACTCAGACCAACGTGACAGGGTTATCCCTGAGACCTCCTGGTGTCCTAATACACTGCCCATCACCTGCGCTCCACCCCTGAACTCGGAGGCAGGAGACTCCAAGGAGGGCTGATGAGGCCAGCAGAAGCTTTCTGAAAATAGTAGATTCAAGTTTGCGATATTCCAAATAAGATACACAGACATGACAAGTTAGAGTAAAGAGTCCAGACCTTCAAGGATGGCAGGGTTAGTGAGGTCAGGAGACAGGCAAAGGGCATCTACAATGCTACAGCTGGGTCGGGGTGCGTGGGGGATGTCTTATTTCATCAGGATTTTCAATGCCCTGGATCCTGTTCTTAGTGGCCCTTAAACTTCAGCGTGACCTATAAAGATCTCTTGAACAGTTTTCTTGCAAAGCATTGGCCTTGTCTTCCTCTAAGTTCTGGTCTCTGCTGAGCTCACAGGAGTCTTGATGCTGGCCCTGATGTACCACCCTCAGACCAACATGAATAGGGAATCCCAAGCATAGGTGCCACCAAATCTTTCTTTCTTTCTCTTTGACCCTCCCCCCTTCTGTCACCAGGTTTACTCTGGAGCAAAACAAACACATATCTACTTTCACCCTAAAAAGCATCCAGTGAGCAGCAGCCCCTTTGTTCAAAGCTGTCCCCTCCCTGGGCTCTAGAGTAGCTAAGGCTGAGGACACCAAGGCCCACAGTAGACCTATAGTAACGGATTGCTCAAGAGTTGATTTGCTTTGCAGAAACTGATACCTTAAGGATTTACATTTATTCTACTCATTTTTATATTTGATGGGTACTTGGAGGGATTCTGATGGGAATGGTCCCAATTTACCTTAGCTTTGAAAGGGAGGTTCTCTGTCCAGAAACCTCTTGGAGCACATTTCTCAATGGAGAGTGGCCTCCTGCAAGGCCACAGACTCAAAACTCATTCATGTATCCCTGGCCCTCACCAAAACTCACTGAGTCAAATTCAGTTTCCATGTAACTATGTCTACGGCTCCTTCGCTGTGTTCTTAGAAATTATAAAGTAAGTCTCCACACACTTTAGCATGGCTGCCCTTCAGATATTTGAAGATGCTTTTTATGATTCCTTTAAGTGTTTTCTTCCTAGCTGACAAAGCAATCCTGGGTTTTTAAAAACATTCACATGTGACTGCTAATCATCCTGGTCAAGTCTCTGCCTTTTAGAGCTATCTCCTGTCTCCCATAGACCCAAAGTACTCCAGCTATGGAAGTACTCAATGGCACTCTATGAGACTTGAGGACAACACCTCTACTCTCTGGGTCTCAGTTTCCTCATCTCTTCAGTCAGAGAATTAGGCCAGCTCTCTGCTTGAATAAAACTCCTCTCAGGTCTAAGATTCTATGAGGTGTCCAGAACAGAAAGAACAGGGACTCTTCCTTTCTTCCCTGCCCTTCTTCCCTGACTGCAACCTATTCCCTCCGTGAAACCTGACGTTGAAGAAATGTCTTTAAAATCAGTGTACAAGAGTAAACAGCAGTCTTTGGGTTAAATGGGAAAAGAAACAGAGTGGGTGGGAACATAAAGGCTAGTTTCCGTGAAGCCCTCAATCAACAACTCTTGAAAATCTAAAGAAACAACCAGAAATTCTTTGGTGCCTCCTCTTGCTGCACTCACAAAGTTCTGTTTGGTCTCCAACAAAACACGAGCCAGGACCTCCTGTGAAGGGACACAAGTGAACACCATCCGAGGGTTCATTATGCCCAGGGACAGATTCCTAAAGCACTCGCCACCTGCAAAAAACACCACACAGAGTTGGAATGAGGGATTTCCTCTGAGAAGTGTCACTGGGCATTTCTTGAAGAAGAGACCAGCCTCAAGGAACAAGCTGCCACTTGAATAAGCTGCTTTTCTGGAAACAATTGCGATGACAGCTGCAATGCCAAGTTGCCACAGAGGGAAAGACTGTTTTGTTCTTCTGGTGGGCCAGATCCTTTGAAGTGAGCAAGCTGATCCCATGAGGTTTACTAAGTAGAGCTGGCCTTAGGCAAAATTGTCAAGTAAGGGAAGTTTTTCTACTGTACTACTCCCCAGGCCAACTGAGTTCACAGGACCTCCTTTCCCCAGAACTCTCCAGCACCCTCTGGAATCCCCCTTGGCTGCTGACAGCTCTCTTTCCCTTCTCCTTTTGGAATGTGTCTTCCCCGAGCTTGTTTTTCCCCAAGGACACCATTTTATTCTAATGACTTATCTCATGCCCCGGGCCAATGAATGAAAATGCCCCAGGATTCATTTATCTAATTATAGCCCTGCAATGTGCTAGCAAAGATACAACAGGGACATTGCTGGGAATTTAAAGTCCACAGCAACCAGTGGGAGTGATAATCTGCACCAGGAAGCCTTTGTGACTCCCTTCCATCCCAGCCCACTTAGAGCTGGTCAGGCAGTCCTCAGCCTGGTTTGTCTGTCCCACCATAAATTTGTCCCCAAGATGCATTGTTTGCTCAGACCCACTTAGTATTCTTTAGCCAATGCCTACCTGTGTTTCTAACACATAACCCTGAGGACCCTGAAAACAGGGCCACAAGGGTCACTTGCTTTGGGATAACATTTTTCTGGGGAGTAGACTGACATTTCATTCAAAGAAACTCAATTACAGTTACTAACAGAAGACATGAGCACCTGAATCCCGGGCACAAGATCAGCAGCTTCTGGTTAGGGACAGACAACCTAAGACAAACAGCCAAAGTGAGTAAGACAGTGTAGGAGAAGGAACGTAGCAGGATGTCATTTTTGGTACCAAAGCAAGAATTCAACACCACCTCTAACAAACCCATCAGATAAACCCCATCAACTTACTTCATTTCTGTTTCCTCATCTGGAAAATGCTTGTAAACATTTCCAATGAACAGCTTTTGTGAGGATTAAGATCAACAGCAGACATTCAACAAGTGCTGGTTACCTTTCTCTATTCTCTCAACCTCAGTGATGGAGGTCTTATTATAAAACTCCATTATCTTTCCAAAAGGAGCATAAGAGTTCCCAATCTATTCAATATTAAAAATAATAGAATTGCAGCTTAGAGAAATGAGTCCTTTTCAAGTAATTGAGCAACTATTTACTACAATTGATAAATTATACTTAGTTTTTCATTAAAGCAAGAACTCTGGAACACATTTCACAAAACTTAGTTTCCTTTGAAATACTGCAGTCACCATTTCTGAACTAATACAATCATATTTCAATTATTCTATTGCTAGTTGTTTCTTTTCAAACAAATTCAAATTGATTTGCCCACAATTAGTTGAAAATGGTCAACTCTTCCCAAGGTGGGATCGGATATAAAATCTAAAAGCTCTGCTAAATTGACCTAGACAAGCCATCTTCTGGGATTTGAAATGTGACCATGTGATGTATATTTTTAAGATGATAGCTGTTGCTAGGAAATGTACTTGGCAGGGAGAGAAATTCTTCTCCAATTAAAAAGTGTGATGCCAAGATGGGTACACTACATTGCTATGAAGGTCCTGATGACAAGTAGCCTCATCATCCACAAACTTGAACAGGCTCTGCTTTTTCCCTTGACCACTAAGAGTTCAATAAGAAAAATAAATAAATAAATCAGGTCCTTGGGTGCCCAGGCTCTTTGCTATGGCAGAGGTCATTGGGCTCATTCAGTGAGAACGGGACTCTTGGTGCTCTGAAATGGATGCTGCTGGAAGATGATGCACTGGGAAAGAGGAGCCTAACATCACTTTGATGCAGCCCCAGCTATTCATTATTGTAAGAAATCAGGGCTGCTGATTCATCTGCAGCCACTCCTTCTGCTTGTACACTGGAGATGCCTGCGTGTCTGCCTCCGAGCAGCGTCAGGCCCTAAACAGTCCCACACAACTTCGGGAGTTGAAGCTGCCCTTCTAGTGTAATCAGTTTTCATTACCGCCCTTTGATCTCATCCCTTCTTGGTACACAACACTTCATCACCTTTATTTTCTGCCATAATTGCATGTGAAAGATTTCCCTTTTGATAGACACTGGATGCCAAGCTGGTATAGAAGAGAGTGTTGAAAAGTGTCATGTGACCTGTCTGCTTTAGAAGGAAGCCCATACACCTGTGGAAGACAAACAATTTTTCAGAGATATGACATATCTATCATCTGTCCACAGGATATGAGCTGTTCTGTCTGCTTAATAGCAAGAGGCTATGAATGGCAAAATACTGAAAGAAACTGGTAGCATGCAGCCCAGCGTCTGGCAGGCCTCCCCGGGCCCAGCTCATTCCTGGTTGGGTAGAGATCTGCACAGTGCATATCACCGTGGCAGACAGAGAGGCTAGCTGTGGCCCTGTTTCTGCTCCCTGTCACACTGTCATTCAGGTGCCATCACCTGCTGACAGGGCCACATGGTTCTCAATTATAGCCCAGGTCTCCATTCGCACTGTATGGCATTACCATTCAGGAAGTACTGACACCATGCTCATCTAGTCTAACAAAATATTCTTATCTCCAAGATAGATTATTGTCAGGGCCTGCCCTGATCCTGTCCCTCTAAGGCTTCACTTCCCCAGGTGTGCCTATTTGCCTCTCCTGTTCAGTCTGGGCTGGGGGCAGGTCTTTGTTCAAAGGCACTAAATAAAAGCCTGGAGGCTGAGCAGATCCCAGGTCTTGATCACTATTACCTAGTGTCCTTGCCCAGGTTTGAAAATATTCCTTGCTAGAACTACTTCTTGCTAGGATATCAGAGCCTTAGATGGCCTGTCAAGAACAACAGCAACACTAGTGGCTAAAGAAACATTAATAGGCAATGCAAAGTGAGCACTTATGTGCAAGGGGGTCAGGCATTATTCCAAGAGCTATGTAGGCGACTACTAACCCAAAGGAATCTCGTCCAACTCTTTAGGGGTTGGTAGTACTGTTAATCCTATTCCACAGACTAGGAAACTAGGCAAGGTCTCATGACTAGAAGAGCAGCAGAGTTGGTGGTGAAATCCAAGTTGCCTTCCTCAAGAGCCATAAAACTCAATCATCATTCTGTAGTGTTGTAGAATAGTGAACTACCTTACCAGCTCCAGGTACCAAGTATTTGCCAAATGCTTTCTGTATTTTACCTCTAGGTCTCAAAACAATCTGAATCCTCATGATATCTCTAAGGCTCAGACATATTAAATAATTTGTCTAATAAATGATGAAGGCAGATTTGAACCCAGGTCTCCCAAACCTAAGCTCTTTCCACTAGTTCTAAGTCTCAGATACTTGCTGAGGGTTGAAGGGTCCCAGACTATTGCTCCCCTACAGATGCCAAGTGTGATACCATAGGAACATGGTTGTTTTGATCATTAGCAGATCTCAAAGGACCTGAACTTCTACTCTTCATCATCAGAAAGAAAGCCTAGTGTTTTGTAAGAATGAGAGAAGGTAGAGAACAATGTTTTCCTTTCACCCAAGGATCTCTGGCCACATTTAGAACATTCCCATAACTGCACTACCAGAACTAACTCCATGTGGTCATCATATAGTATTATTTCTATATATTGTTGGATTTGGTTTGCAAAATATTCTTTAAAGAATTTTTGCATCTTTGTTCTCGAGAGAGATTGATCCAGAGTGCTGACACATAGCATAAACAGGAAAATGCTTACCCTTCTTCAATTTTCTGGAAATGTGTGAAGAATTAGAATTCATTCTTCATTAAATATTTGGTAGAAGTTGCCAGTGAAGTCATCTACAATTTGTAATTTTCTTTGTGAGATTCTTAACTATAAATTCCACTTTGAAAAATGTGGCCCTTGAATTCATCTATTTCTTCTTGATAGCTCTTTGATAGTTTGTGTCTTTGAAGGATTTTTTCCATTTCATCAAAAGCAGTCAAATTTATTGGCATAAAGTCATGCTTAATGTCCCCTACTCACGTTTTTAACACCAGGGACATTTCTTCTCTGGTTCCGAAGAGTAGCAACCTGCACTTCCTCCTTATTTTCCTCATCAGTCTGGTGAGAATTTACTGGTTTTTTTTATTACTAAATAAATTATGTTTTCATTGACTTCTCTTTTGCTTTCCTCTTTTCTATTTCATTGATTTCACTGTGCTTTTACTGTCTCCTTTCCTCTGATGACTTTGGAATTCTAAAACAAGCATGTTGTCTGCTTCAAGTTGCCCTATAGCTCAGTTTCTCTGCTCATTTTCTTCTGTGATATTTTTTTTCCCTCTGATTCATTTGGCATGGTCTCTATTGTTCCGTCTTCACATTCACTAATCTTTTCTTCTGCTCCTGTCTAGTCTGCTGTTAATTCAATGCAGTGTTCTTTTCATCTTGATACTGCAGTTTGCAACTTCAGAAGTTTGCTCTGGGTCTGACTCCTTGTATCTTTTTTTATATCTTCTTAACCTTTTTTTCTTCTCCTGTTTTCCTCCGTCTGCTGAAGCATAAGGAATATAGTTATGGTAACTATTTTAATATGTTAGTCTACTAATTCTATCATCTGTGTCAGCATCTACTGATCATAAATTTTGTTTTTCTTCCTATACTGGGCAGATTTTTCTGTTTTTCTTTGGATGCCAGAGATTGTAAATTTGATCTTGCAAGGGACTGGGTTTTGTGCAAGAGGGGTTTTGCATTTCAATATTCTTGAGGGGACACAGTTAAGGTCCTTGTGAATAATTTGGTCCCTTCAGGGCTTGTGATTAAGTGTTGTAAGCTCTGGATCAGAGTGGCCTGTGACTTTGCCCTCCTACTAGGGCAACCCTCCTCTGAGTATCCCACCAGAGGGGTGGGAGCTGATAGAACAGCACTTCTGGGTATGAGTGCCAAGGGTTGCTCCACCTGCTCCTCTGAGTGCTCCTTTCCTGGGCTTCTGGTAGGTTCTCACAACATGCTCTGATCAGTAAGTATGCATCCGTGGACACAAAGTAACCCTTAATGGAGAACGCTGGAGCCTTTGCCCAATGCAGCTCTCCTCTTTGTTAATCTCCTCCCACTACTATAGTCAGTCTGGTCTCCCCCAGTTCTCAACTCAAGGAGACCAGCGATTCTATTCGAATTGGCTATCCCTGCACTGCTGCCTGGGTACGCTCTCTACCCCACAGGCTGGGCGGTCGTAGGACTCACCCTCGCTGCTCTCCTCTGAGGAATCCAGTTCTGTGCTGCTCCCATGATTGGAAGCCATTGTTTCACACTGTTTGGTTTCATTTGTGTAAGGCAGGAGGGTAAATCTAGCTGCTTCTATGCTGTGGCCTGGAGTAGAAGACCCCTACCCTCTTTTAATGATGTACTGACTACAGAGACTGGTTCTACCCCTGCGAGAGTGTCTCCTTCAAGGATCACCAGTGTCTCCAGAACTCCCTGCTGCTGGTTATGTTTCAAATCTTTCCACTTTTTAGAAAATCTATTTTAATTAGTTAGACATGACAGTAGAATGCATTTTGACACATTATACACAAATGGAGCACAACTTCTCCTTCCTCTAACTGAACATGACGCAGAGTCACACCGGCAGTGTAACCATGCATGTATATAGAGTAATAATGTCCATCTTATTCCACTATCCTTCCCATCTCCATACCACCTCCTCTCCCTTCCCTCTCTTCTGCACAATTCAAAGTTCCTTCATTCTTCCCTGCCTGCCCCCATCCCCAACATTATAGATCAACATCTGCTTGCCAGAGAAAACATTCAGCCTCTGTTTTATTTGGGTTTGGCTTATTTCACTTAGCATAGTATTCTCCAGTTCCATCCATTTACCTGTGAATGCCATAATTTCATTCTTCTTTTAGGTTGAGTAATATTCCATGGCATATATAAACCACATTTTTTTTTATCCATTCAACGGTTGAAGGACTTCTAAGTTGGTTCCATAGTTCAGTTATTTTGAATTGAGCTGCTATAAACTTTGATGTGCTTATGTCACTATAGTATGATCATTTTGAGTCCTTTGGGTATAAACTGAGGAGTGGGATAGCTGGGTAAATGGTGGTTCCATTCTAAGGTTTCTGAGAAATCCTATACTGTTTTCCCTAGTGGTTGCATCAATTTGCAGTCCCACCAGCAATGTATGAGTGTACCTTTTCCTCGCATCCTTGCCAACAGTTATTGTTGCTTGTATTCTTGATAATTGCCATTCTGACTGGAGTGAGATGACATCTCAGAGTAGTTTTGATTTGCATTTCTCTAATTGCTAGCAATGATGAACATTATTTCATGTTTGTTGATTGATTGCATTTCTTCTGTGAAGTATCTGTTGAGTTCCTTAGCCCATTTATTGATTGGGTTATTGGTTTTTTGGTGTTAAGTTTTTTATGTTGTTTATATATCCTGGAAATTAATGCTCTTGGGTGTGGGTAGTAATGATTTTTCTCCCATTCTGTAGGCTTTCTCTTCACATTATTGTTTCCATTGCTGAGAAGAAGTTTTTTAGTTTTAATCCATCCCATTTATTGATTCTTGATTTTACTTCTTGTGCTTTATGAGTCTTGTTGAGGAAGTCAGGTCCTAAGCTGACATGGTGGAGATTTGGTCCTACATATTCTTCTATTTGCATAGTCTCTGTTCTAGTGCCTAGGTCTTTGATTTACTTTAAATTGGTTTTTGTGAAGGACGAGAGATAAAGGTTTAATTTCATTTTGCTACACATGGATTTCCAGTTGTCCCAGCACCATTTGTTGAATGGGCTATCTTTTCTCTTTGTCTGAGATAACCATATTTATGTGGGTTTGTCTCTGTGTCTTCTATTCTGTACCATTGGTCTACGTGTCTACTTTGGCACCAATACCATGCCGTTTTTGTTACTATTGCTCTGTAGTATAGTTTTATGTCTGGTATTGTGATGCCTCCTGCTTCATTGAACTTGCTAAGGACTGCTTTGGCTATTCTGGGTCTTTTATTTTTCTAAATGAATTTCCTGATGTTTTAACTCTATTAAGAAGGTCATTGGGATTTTAATAGGAATTGCATGGCCATTTTGATAATATTAATTTTGCCTATCCAAGGGCATGGGAGATCTTTCCATCTTCTAAGGTCTTCTTCAATTTCTTTCTTTACTGTTCTGGAGTTTTCATTGTAGAGCTTTTCCAACTCTTTTGTTAGGTTGATTCCAAGTATTTTATTATTTTTTTTAGACTAACGAATGGGGTAGTTGTCCTAATTTCTCTTGCAGTGGATTCACTGCTGATGTACAGAAATGCATTTGTTTTATGAGAATTGATTTTATATCCTGCTACTTTGCTGAATTCATTTATCAACTCTAGAAGTTTTCTGGTAGAATTTTTTGGAACTTCTAAATGTAAAATCATGTCATCAGCAAATAGTGATAGTTGGAGCTCTTCGTTTCCTATTCTTATACCTTTAATTTCTTTCATCTGTCTGATTGCTGTGGCTAGAGTTTCAAGGACTGTGTTGAATATAAGTGGTGAAACAGAGTATCCCTGTCTTATTCCAGTTTTTAGTGGGAATGTTTTCAGTTTTTCTCCATTTAGAATGATGTTGGCCTTGGGTTTAGCATAGATAGCTTTTACAATGTTGAGGTTATGTTTCCACTATCCCTGGTTTTTCTAGTGTTTTGAACATGAAAAGATGCTGTATTTTGTCAAATGCTTTTTCTGCATCTATTGAAATGATCATATGATTCTTGTCTTTAAGACTATTGATTTAAGTATATTTATTGATTTCCATATGTTCATCCTTGGGATGAACCCCACTTGATTGTTTTTAATATGTTTTATGCATGTGATTTGCCAGAACTTTATTAAGAATTTTTGTGTCTATGTTTATCAGGGATAGACATCTAAAGTTTTCTTTCCTTGATGTATCTCTGTCCAGTTTTGGTATCAGAGTGGGTGATACTAGCTTCATAGAATGATTTTGGTAGGGTTCCCTCCTTTTCTATTCCATGGAATAATTTGAGGAGTATTGGTGTTAATGCTTCTTTGTCCCCTTCTATTTTCATATGTGTTCCAAAATAGAAATGACGACAAGAGCAGTGGGCAATAGAGGGACTGGCTGTGTCAGTTAGTGTGGCAAACTTCTCTTAGACCCCGCCTATTTTCAGAAAGCAGGAGGAAGGAGGCCTCTTCCCTTCACCTTTTTGAAAGACCCAAAGGCAAGCATCCTCTAAAACTCAAGAATAACAGGAGAGCCAGGATACTTTTCTAATTCTACCAGAAATGTAGGGACAAGGGATTTTAAAACCAGTTTTAAAACCTCCACGTGTCCAAAGACACAGAGGTAGCTACTCAGATCAGGGAAGATACAAAGTGTTTGTGTTCCATCTCCTACACAACAAATTCACTGTGATCTAGAGCAAATATACTATGAGACAAAACAATTCAGTCCTAGATGGTACATATACTAAAAATGTCTAATATTTATTATACATTTATCAGATGCTAAGTAGCTGTTTACACACAACCTATGTATTATCTCATTAATGTCACTATTATTTTGTGACACTCATAGAAATATCATCTCTGCTTTAGAGATAGTAAACTGAGGTGTGCCCAGAACACAACTAGTTATTGGTAGGAGCTTGAACTAAACTCCAATAATGTGCCTCATAACCAGTTAACCAAAGTTTGCTGCAAACAAATATACCACATCTACTAGAGACCAGCCCCAGAGGTCTAACACAAGAATCTGGAGGCACTTACCCTAAGTCCCTTGCCCAGACACAAAGACAGATCTATGGCTATATCTAGATGTACTTGTCTACAAAGGCATCCCTCTTCTGTGGGGAAGGTTAGACAAATTAGTTTTAGTTTGCTTCAAATTCTGAGTTCTCTAAGTTCTCTAAAACACTTTGACCAGGCTAATCTATACACTCCCGGACTTGTTGCAAGGGGGCTGTTCTTATTGTTTAGCCCCAATCTCTGTTGACCTCTGCATAGTAAAACAATGAACTGTTATTTGCATAGAGAATCTTTCAAAGATATGGTTTAAGGTCTATAGTCCAACATTCAGATGACTTTCCCTCTCAGTTTCCTCTCCGGGCATCTTAGGGTATAGACTACAAAAACTTCATTAGCAAAGGTGGTTCTTGTGCAGGGGTAAGGCCAGTAGCTTTCAACCAGTGGCTAGCTGGCTGGCTGGCCAGCCTTCTTTATTTTAACTAGGAAGTCACTGAAAAATTGTAAGGATTAATATTCAGGAATGAGAAACTAAACCTCTTACCATGCTCAGGGTGACTTTACACAATAAATGGTCCTACCCCAAGGGAGAAAGAAGAGTCCTCCTAATACCACTGGTTGGAGTTTACCATTTCTACTAAACAAACTAGGCTATATTTTTCACTAACTTCTAAACTCCCAAGAACCCTGAACTTGATGGCAACTTGAGCTTGCTGTCTTTGAAGACCCAAGATCAAGAGCAACGTTTGGCTAAGATCAGACCTCCACCATGGGTCTACCACAGAGATGAAGTCAGCCTTGCTTCTGAGTCTTCTCAGATGAGCACTGAGGAAAATTCTTAACACAGACTCAGGAGGGGATCCAAGATGGTGGACTAGAGGGAGGCTGCGTATTTTTTTTATTGTAAACAAATGGGATACATGTTGTTTCTCTGTTTGCACATGGTATAAAGGCATACCATTTGTGTAATCATAAATTTACATAGAGTAATGTTGTTTGATTCATTCTGTTATTGTTTCCCTTCCCCCCACCCCTCCCACCCCTCTTTACCCTCTATACAGTCCTTCCTTCCTCCATACTTGCCCCCCTCCCTAACCCTAACTCTAACCCTAACACTAACCCCTCCCATCCCCCATTATGAGTCATCATCCACTTATTAGCGATATCATTCGTCCTTTGGTTTTTTGAGATTGGCTTATCTCACTTAGCATGATATTCTCCAATTTTATCCACTTGCTTGCAAATGCCATAATTTTATCATTCTTTATGGTGGAGTAATATTCCATTATATATATATATATATATATATATATATATATAGATAGATAGATAGATAGATATATCACAGTTTCTTTATCCATTCATCAATTGAAGGATATCTAGGTTGGTTCCACAGTCTGGCTATCGTTAATTGAGCAGCTATGAACATTGATGTGGCTGTATCTCTGTAGTATGCTGATTTTAAGTCCTTTGGGTATAGGCCAAGGATTGGGATGGCTGGGTCAAATGGTGGTTCCATTCCATGTTTTCTAAGGAATCTCCACACTGCTTTCCAGAGTGGCTGCACTAATTTGCAGCCCCACCAGCAATGTATAAATGTACCTTTCTCCCCACATCCTTGCCAACATCTGTTGTTGCCTGTATTCTTGATAATCGCCATTCTAATTGGGGTGAGATGAAATCTTAGGGTGGTTTTTGATTTGCATTTCTCTTATTACTAGAGATGTTGAACATTTTTCCATATGTTTGTTGATTGCTTGTAGATCTTCTTCTGTGAAGTGTCTATTCATTTCCTTAGCCCATTTGTTGATTGGATTATTTGCATTCTTGGTGTAGAGTTTTTTGAGTTTTTCATGATTCTGGAGATTAGTGCTCTATCTGAAGTATGATTAGCAAAGATTTTCTCCCACTCTGTAGGCTCTTTCATCACATTGCTGATAGCTTCCTTTGCTGAGAGAAAGCTTTTTAGTTTGAATCTATCCCAGTTATTGATTCTTGCTTTTATTTCTTGTGCTATGGGAGTCCTGTTAAGGAAGTCTGATCCTAAGCCAACATGTTGAAGATCTGGACCTAATTTTTCTTCTATAATCTGCAGGGTCTCTGATCTGATTCCAAGGTCCTTAATCCATTTTGAGTTTAGTTTCGTGCATGGTGAAAGATATGGGTTTAGTTTCATTCTGTTGCATATGGATTTCCAATTCTTCCAGCACCATTTGTTGAAGAGGCTATCTTTTCTCCATTGCATATTTTTGGCACCTTTGTCTAGTACGAGAAAATTGTATTTATTTGGGTTTGTGTCCGTGTCCTCTATTCTGTACCTTTGATCTACCTTTCTATTTTGGTACCAATACCATGCCGTTTTTGTTACTATTGCTTTGTAGTATAGTTGAAGATCTGGTATTGCGATACCCCCTGCTTCACTCTTTCTGCTAAGGATTGCTTTAGCTATTCTGGGTTTCTTATTCTTCCAGATGAATTTCATACTTGCTTGCTCTAATTCTGTAAGGTACATCATTGGGATTTTAATTAGAATTGCATTGAATCTATATAGCACTTTTGGTAGTATGGCCATTTTGACAATATTAATTCTGCCTATCCAAGAACATGGGAGATCTTTCCATCTTCTAAGTTTTTCTTTAATTTCTATCTTTAGTGTTCTGTAGTTCTCATTGTAGAGGTCTTTCACCTCTTTTGTGAGATTGATTCCCAAGTATTTTATTTTTTTCGAGGCTATTGTGAATGGGGTAGTTTTCCTAATTATTCTTTCCAAAGATTCATCACTTATGTATAAAAATGCATTAGATTTATGTGCATTGATCTTATATCCCGCTACTTTACTGAATTCACTTATGAGTTCTAAAAGTTTTCTGGTGGAATTTCCTGGCTTCTCTAAGTATATAATCATATCATCAGCAAATAGGGATAGTTTGAGTTCTTCTTTTCCTATTCAGATCCCTTTAATTTCTTTGGTCTGTCTAATTGCTCTGGCTAGAGTTTCAAGGACAATATTGAATAGAAGTGGTGAAAGAGGACATCCCTGCCTTGTTCCAGTTTTTAGGGGGAATGCTTTCAGTTTTTCACCATTTAGAATGATATTAGCCATGGGCTTAGCATAGATGGCCTTTACAATGTTAAGGAATGTTCCCACTATCTCAATTTTTTCTACTGTTTTGAGCATGAAGGGGTGCTGTATTTTATCAAATGCTTTTTCTGCATCTATTGAAATAATCATGTGATTCTTGACTTTAAGTCCATTGATATGGTGAATTACATTTATTGATTTCCTAATGTTGAACCAACCTTGCATCCCTGGGATGAAACCCACTTGATCATGGTGCACTATCTTTTTAATATGTTTTTGTATGCGATTTGCTAAAATTTTGTTAAGAATTGTTGCGTCAATGTTCATTAAGGATATTGGTCTGAAATTTTCTTTCCTCAATGTGTCTCTGTCTACTTTAGGTATCAGGATAATATTGGCTTCATAGAATGAGTTTGGGAGGGTTCCCTCCTCTTTTATTTTATGGAATACTTTGAGAAGTATTGGAATGAGCTCTTCTTTAAAGGTTTTGTAGAACTGGGCTGAGAACCCATCTGGTCCCGGACTTTTCTTTGTTGGTAGGTTTTTGATGACTTCTTCTATTTCATTACTTGAAATTGGTCTATTTAAATTGTGTATGTCCTCCTCGTTCAGTTTAGGCAATTCATATGTCTCTCTAGAAACCTGTTGATATCTTCGAAATTTTCTATTTTGTTGGAGTATAGATTTTCAAAATAGCTTCTAATTATGTTTTGTATTTCAGTCCTGTCTGTTGTGATATTTCCTTGTTCATTCTGAATTTTAGTGATTTGGGTTTTCTCTCGTCTTCTCTTTATTAGTATGGCTAAAGGTTTATCAATTTTGTTTATTTTTTCACAGAACCAACTATTTATTTTGTCAATTTTTTTTGTATTGTTTCTTTTGTTTCAATTTCGTTGATTTCAGCTCTGAGTTTAACTATTTCCTGTCTTCTACTACTTTTGGTGCTGGTCTGTTCTTCTTTTTCTAGGGCTTTGAGCTGTAGTGTTAGTTCGTTTATTTGTTGAGTTTTACTTCTTCTATTGAATGCACTCCATGAAATAAATTTTCCTCTAAGTACTGTTTTCATAGTGTCCCAGAGATTTTGATATGATGTTTGTTGTTCTCATTTACCTCTAAGAATTTTTTAATTTCCTTCCTAATATCTTCTGTTATCCATTCATCATATAATAGCATATTGTTTAATCTCTAGGTGTTGGAGTAGTTTCTGTTTTTTACTCTTTCATTTATTTCTAACTTCAATCCATTATGATCTGATAGAATACAAGGTAGTGTCTCTATCTTCTTTTATTTGCTAACATTAGCTTTGTGGCATAATATATGGTCTATTTTAGAGAAGGATCCATGTGCTGCTGAGAAGAAAGTGTATTCACTCTTGGTTGGATGGTATATTCTATAAATGTCTGTTAAGTCTAAATTATTGATTGTGTTATTGAGATCTATGATTTCTTTGTTCAATTTTTGTTTGGAAGATCTGTCCAGTGGTGAGAGAGGCGTGTTAAAATCACCTTACTAGGTGATTTTATTATTATTGTGTTATGGTCTATTTGGTTTCGGAAATTGAGAAGGATTTGTTTGACATACATGGATGAGCCACTGTTTGGGGCACAGATGTTTATGATTGTTATGTCTTGCTGATTTATGCATCCCTTAAGTAGTATGAAATGTCCTTCTTTATCCCTTCTGACTAACTTAGGTTTGAAGTCCACATTATATGAAATGAGGATGGATACTCCAGCTTTTTTGCTGAGTCCATGTGCATGGTATGTTTTTCCCCATCCTTTCACCTTTAGTCTATGGGTATCTTTTTCTATGAGGTGAGTCTCTTGCAGGCAACATATTGTTGGACATTTCTTTTTAATCCAATCTGCCAGTCTATGTCTTTTGATTGATGAAGTCAGGCCATTAACATTCAGGGTTATTATTGAGATATAATTTGTATTCCCAGTCATTTGGTTCAGTTTTTGTCTTTTATTTATTTATTTTTTTGACACAACTTGGTTCCTACTTTATTTGACAATTTCTTTAGGATAATTCCTCCCTTTGCTGATTTGTTTCTTTGTTTTTCATCTCTTCCTCATGGAATATTTTGCTGAGAATGTTCTGTAATGCTGGCTTTCTTTTTGTAAATTCTTTTAGCTTTTGTTTATCGTGGAAGGATTTTATTTCATCGTCAAATTTGAAGGTAAGTTTTGCTGTGTATAAGATTCTTGGTTGGCATCCACTTTCTTTCAGGGCTTGAAAAATGTTGTTCTAGGCCCTTCTAGCTTTTAGGGTCTGGATTGAAAAATCTGCTGATATCTGTATTGGTCTCCCCCTGAATGTAATTTGGTTATTTTCTCTCACAGCCTTTAAAATTCTGTCTTTATTTTGTATGTTAGGTATTTTCATTATAATGTGCCTTGGTGTGGGTCTGTTGTAATTTTGTGTATTTGAAGTCCTATAAGCCTCTTGAACTTGATTTTCCATTTCATTCTTCAGATTTGGGAAATTTTCTGATATTATTTCCTTGAATAGATTGTTCATTCCTTTGGTTTATTTTTCTAAGCCTTCCTCAATCCCAATAATTCTTAAATTTGGTCTTTTCATGATATCCCATAGTTCTTGGAGATTTGTTCATGATTTCTTACCATCTTCTCTGTTTGGTCAACTTTGGTTTCAAGGTTAAATATTTTGTCTTCAATATCTGAGGTTCTGTCTTCCAGGTGTTCTATCCCATTGCTTATGCTTTCTATGGAGTTCTTAATTTGGTTTATTGTTTCCTTCATTTCAAGGATTTCTGTTTGTTTTATTTCAATATCTCTAACTCTTTATTGAAATGATCTTTTGCTTCCTGTATTTGCTCTTTTAACTGTCGATTTGTGCGATCATTCAATGCTTGCATTTGCTCTTTCATCTCATCATTCAATGCCTGCATTTGCTCTTTCATCTCCTCATTTGCTTCCCTGATCATTTTAATTATGTACATTCTGAACTCCTTTTCTGTCATTCCTTCTGCCATGCTGTCATTGGTTTTTATTGATGTAACATCTAGATTTGTTTGGGGCATATTCTTCCCTTGTTTTCTCATATTGTTCAGGTATCAGTGGACCGCTGAGATATTGCAGATTTCCTCTATTGACTTATAATGTCCCTGAAGATTTCTAGTATATCCCCTCTTAGCCTTCAGTAGCCTGAAGTCTTGGAGGAAGTTGATAATGCGGTGCTCCACAAGGAAGCTGCCTCTCTAGGGGTGGTGGCCTTCAGGTGGGGTATACTCACTGCTAGTGGGCAGAGGTGCCTCCACTTGTTGACCAATGGTCATCCAAAGGGAAACTAGGCTGCGGGCTGAGGCAAGGCTTGTTTGGGCCTGTGTCTCTGGTTTTACCATCCTTGTGGGAAAACCTCACCGGGCAGGGAAGACTCACCCAGTGGGCAGGTCTTGCTGGTCAGTTCCCCTCCTAGAAGTTCCCCTCAATCCACAACTACTGCCTGGGCAGGGCTGCCTTCCTCTGCAATGTTCCCAGGGGCCCAAACCTACCTCCTGGGCCTGGGTGCCTCACCCTTCACAGACGAGTCTCCTTAAGCTGCCTCTCCTCAGAGAATATGCCCGCAGTCCTGGAACCTTCGCTTCGCCCCTAAGTGTGTCTCTGTGCAGCTTTTCCACCAAGAAGCCTCCTAGGTCCCGGGACCCTGCTCTGTACCTAATAGCCTGGCTATGCGGCCCCTCTTCTGAGCAGCCACCTGGAGCCCCGTACAGTTGCTCCGAGTCCCAGCAACCCGCCGCACACCTCTTCCTCCGGGCAGCTGCCCAGTGTTCTGGTGCAGTCACTAGGAATCCAAGCAACTCACTGCGCGCCTCCTCTTCCCACCAACCACCCGTAGCCCTGGGCAGTCACTCCAAGTCCAAGTGACCCACCGCGCTCCTCCTCCTCTTCCGGGCAGCCCCCCGGTGTTCAGGATCAGTCACTTTGAGTCCAAACAACTCACCACTCGCATCCTCCTCTGAGCAGCCACCAGGAGCTCTGGTGTAGTCCTTCTGAGTCCAAGTGACCCGTCATGCTCCTCCTCCTCCTCCGGGCAGCACCCCCCACTGGTGTTCAGGAGCAGTTGCTCTGAGTCCAAACAGCTCACAATGCAGCTCCTCCTTTGGGCAGCCGCCCGGAGCCCCAGTGGTTGCTCCGAGTCTAAGCGCTGTGATGAGCGGCCTCCTCTCCATTGCTCCCAGTTGTCCAAGTTCACTGCTCCAGCGGGGGGAGGGTGTCTCGTTGGGCAACTCTACTTCACAAAGTTCCCTGCATTCCAGGATTACCGCCCCATCCAGGACACCTCCCCAATGGGCGGGACTCACCCGGCAGCTTTGAGTTGGTCCCAACTCTCTCAATGTCTCCTCTTTTGAATCCTGAGTCCTGGAGCAACATGAAATGCAGCCACCCTCTAGTCCGCCATCTTGAGTCAGAATTGGATAACTGTTTCTTGGTGAGGCAGTTTTGCTGCTTATCGATTCCCTGCTGTTTAACCTGTTTGTCTGCTGTGATCACCTGCAGTCTGCCAGCATATAGACGTCTTTTTTGAGTGCAGATTGCTCACTGTCAGGTGCCTATCATCTGCCCTTTGCCTGCCTCTCACCTGTCCATCGCCTGCCTTACACCTATCCATCACCCAACGCACTAGGTTCACCTCCCGATCCTCCGACAACAGTCAGCAAACTGATTGCCAACCACCAGTGGAGCACCAGCTGCCTGCTGTTACCTGGAAGTTCACTGTTACAGTACCTGCAGGTTTGATTACACGTGGCTGCCGCCATTTTGAGACAACAGCCAGGCCCTGTAGGACCCCTGGCCGCACTTACTGAGCCCCATCTCCAGGATCTCTCAGCCCGACGGATCACTCCCTGCCTCTGGGGCCCTCACATCGACTGATTGTTCCCTGCCACCAGGACCCCCAGATCAACTGACTGTGCCCTATCACCAGGACCCCAGATGAACTGATTGCAACCAGCCTCCAGGATCCCACAACCACACCAAACACACCCGACCTCCAGGACCCCTGCCTGACCAACCACATCCTGCCTCCATGACCTCCTGCTGACCACGGCCACACCCTGAGCTGCAGCTCCCCATTTGACAACCAATTGGGAAGCCAGAGAGGCCATCTTGGCTAATCCTGGAAGCCTTAGCTCTGATCTTTAGGTGGGCGAAACCCATCCTGAGACACCTACTGGAGGCTTGAAGCTCATTGTCAGGTACCTCTCATGCATTAGGCTACTGAACTCTGGGAGGTTTCATTACTAAATGACTGTTATACTATAGATTTTCTTTTTTCTCCTTATTGAAAAAATTTAAGTTTTTATTTCTTTACTTTTCTTGCTCTCTTTTCCTTTTGTTTACCTGTTCCCTCAGAGTCTCTTTCTCCCTTTTTTGTATGCTAACATCCAATTTCTTTTGATTACACTCTCACCCTTTCTATTATCTAGAACTTCTGTATATTCTTTTCTTATCCCATTAACAGCCACATTCTGCATCCCTCTGCATCCTCTTTGTCCTCCATTTGAAACTGCAGACCTTATTGCAAATCTGTTTTACTGAAGAAAATATTTGAACTCATTCTGTTTATTATGACAATTTTGTTATTGTCCTCATAGGGGCTATTTGGTCTAGGATTGCATAGTGTCTGAATTGGATGCTGTTAATATTGATCTCCCCTTAAAGAAAAAGTTTTGGAAACCTATAGGGCCACTATAAGCCTATAGGGGGAAATCTGCAATATGCCAGATCTGCAATGCTAGAGCGGAAGATACATGAACAACACAAAAAAACAAGAGAAGAAAATGATCCAAACAAATCTAGATTCTATATTAATAGAATCCAATGACAGTATGTTAGAAGAAATGTCAGAAAAGGACTTCAGATTATACATGATTAAGATGATTTGCGAAACAAAGGATGAGATAAGAGAGCAAATACAGGCAATGAATGATAATACCAATTAGCTGAAAGAGCAACTGCAGGAAGCAAAACATCATTTCAACAAACAGATAGAGATTCTCAAAAAAAAAAAAAAAAACCAAATGGAAATCCATGAAATGAAGGAAACAATAAACCAAATAAAAAACTCAATGGAAAGCATCACCAAAAGACTAGACCACTTGGAAGACAGAACGTCAGACAATGAAGACAAAATATTTAATCATGAAAATAAAGTTGCCCAAACAGAGAAGATGGTAAGAAATCATGAACAGAATCTCCAAGAACTATGGGACATCATGAAAAGACCAAATTTAAGAATTATTGGGATTGAGGAAGGCACAGAGATACAAACCAAAGGAATGAACAACCTATTCAATGAAATAATATCAGAAAATTTCCCAAACCTGAAGAATGAAATTGAAAATCAAATACAAGAGGCTTACAGAACACAAATGCACACAATTACAACAGATTCACACCAAGGCACATTATAATGAAAATGCCTAACATTCAAAATAAAGATAGGACTTTGAAGGCCATGAGAGAAAAGCATCAGATTACATTTAGGGGGAGACCAATAGGGATAGCAGCAGACTTCTCAACCCAGACTCTAAAAGCTAGAAGGGCCTGGAACAACGTATTTCAAGCCCTGAAAGAAAATGGTTGCCAACCACGAATCTATACCCAGCAAAACTAACTTTCAGATTTGAAGATGAAATAAAATGCTTCCATGATAAACAAAAGTTAAAAGAATTTACAAATAGAAAGCCTGCACTACAGAATGTTCTCAACAAAATATTCCATGAGGAGGAAATGAAAAACAACAATGGAGGTCAGCAAAGGGAGGAACTAACTTAGAGAAAAACCACTCAAAGGAGAAACCAAACCAACTTAAAAACCAAAAATAAATCAAATGACTGGGAATACAAATCGTATCTCAATAATAACCCTGAACGATAACGGCCTAAACTCATCAATCAAAAGACAAAGACTGGCAGAATGGATTCAAAAGAAAGACCCCAAAATATGCTGTCTGCAAGAGACTCATCTCATAGAAAAAGACCTCCACAGACTAAAGGTGAAAGGATGGGAAAAAACCTACCACACACATGGACTCAGTAAAAAAGCAGGGATTTCCATCCTTATATCAGATAAAGTGGACTTCAAGCCACAGTTAGTCAAAAGGGGTAAAGAAAGACATTTCATACTGCTTAAGGGAACTATAAATCAGGAAGACATGATGATAGTAAATATTTATGCCCTGAACAATGGTGCATCCCTGTACATCAAACAAATCCTTCTCAATTTCAGGAATCACATAGACCACAACACAATAATTCTGGGTGACTTTAGTGCACCACTAGATAGATCTTCCAAACAAAAACCAACCAAAGAAACCATAGAACTCAGTAACACAATCAATAACCTAGCAATAATAGACATATATAGAATACTCCATTCATCAACAAGCAGATTCATTTTCTTCTCAGCAGCACATGGAATCTTCTCGAAAATAGACCATATGTTATGCCACAAAGCAGCCCTTAGGAAATCCAAAAAAATAGAGATACTGTCTTGTGTTCTATCAGATTATAATGGACTGAGAATAGAAATCAATGACAAAATAAAAAACAGAAATTACTCCAAAACCTAGAGACTAAATAATATGCTATTGAATGAAACATGGATAACAGAAAACATCAGGGAGGTGATAAAAAAATTCTTAGAGGTCAATGAGAATGACGGTACAACATATCAAAATCTCTGGGACACTATGAAAGTGGTACTAAGAGAAAAATTCATTGCATGGAGCACATTCCAGAAAAGAATGAAAAGTCAACAACTAAATGACCTAACATTACAGCTCAAAGCCCTAGAAAAAGAAGAACAGAATAACAACAAAAGTAGAAGAAGACAGGAAATAATTAAAATCAGAGCTAAAATCAATGAAATTGAAATAAAAGAAACAATTCAAAAAATTGACAAAGCAAAATGTTGGTTCTTTGAGAAAGTAAACAAAATAGACAAACCCTTAGCCACACTAACAAAGAAGAGAGAGAAGACTCAAATTACTAAAATTCTTGATGAAAAAGGAAATATCATGACAGACACCACTGAGATACAGAACATAATGAGAAGCTACTTTGAAAATCTGTATTCCAACAAAATAGAAACTACCGAAGACATTGACAAATTTCTACAGATATATGCTCCTCTCAAACTGAACCAGGAGGACATACACAATTTAAACAGATCAATATCAAGCAATGAAATAGAAGAAGCCATTAAAAACCTACCATCCAAGAAAAGCCCAGGACCAGACAGATTCTCAGCCAAGTTCTACAAGACCTTCAAAGAAGAACTCATTCCAATACTTCTCAAAGTATTCCAGGAAATAGAAAAGGAGTGTACCCTACTGAACTTATTCTATAAAGCTAATATCACCCTCATACCCAAACCAGGCAAAGACACATCAAGGAAAGAAAATTTTAGACCAATATCCTTGATGAATATAGATGCAAAGATCCTTAACAAAATATTGGCAAACTGTATCCAAAAACATATTAAGAAAATTGTGCACCACTATCAAGTGGGGTTCATCCCTGGAATGCAAGGATGGTTTAACATTCATAAATCAATAAACATAATCCATTATGTCAATAGACTTAAGGATAAGAATCATATGGTTATTTCAATTGACACAGAAAAAGTGTTCGACAAAATACAACACCCCTTCACGCTCAAAACACTAGAAAAAAATAGGGATAGTAGGAACATACCTGAACATTGTAAAAGCTATTTATGCTAAGCCCATGGCCAACATCATTGTTAATGGAGAAAAACTGAAACCATTCCCTTTAAAAATGGGAACAAGACAGGGATGTCCTCTTTCAACACTTCTATTCAACATTGTCCTCGAAACTCTAGCCAGAGCAATTAGGCAGACCAAAGAAATTAAAGGGATACGAACAGAAAAAGAGGAACTTAAGCTGTCACTATTTGCGGATGACATGATTCTATATTTAGAGGATCCAAAAACCTCCTCCAGCAAACTTCTAGACCTCATCAATGAATTCAGCAAAATAGCAGACTATAAAATCAACACGCATAAATCTAAAGCATTTTTATACGCAAGCGACGAAACAGCTGAAAGGGAAATGAGGAAAACAACTCCATTTGCAATAGCCTCAAAAAAAAAAAATAAAATAAAATACTTGGGAATCAATCTAACCAAAGAGGTAAAAGATCTCTACAATGAAAAGTACAAAATATTGACGAAAGAAATTGAGGAAGACCTTAGAAGATGGAAAGATCTCCCATGTTCTTGGATAGGCAGAATCAATATTGTCAAAATGGCCATACTACCAAAAGTGCTATACAGATTCAATGCAATTCCAATTAAAATCCCAATGACGTACCTTACAGAAATAGAGCAAGCAATCGTGAAGTTCATCTGGAAGAATAAGAAATGCAGAATAGCTAAAGCAATCCTTAGCAGGAAGAATGAAACAGGAGGTATCGCAATGCCAGAACTTCAACTATACTACAAAGCAATAGTAACAAAAACGGCATGGTATTGGTACCAAAATAGACAGGTAGATCAATGGTACAGGATAGAGGACATGGACACAAACCCAAATAAATACAATTTTCTCATACTAGACAAAGGGTCCAAAAATATGCAATGGAGAAAAGATAGCCTCTTCAACAAATGGTGCTGGGAAAACTGGGAATCCATATGCAACAGAATGAAATTAAACCCCTATCTCTCACCCTGCACAAAAATCAACTCAAAATGGATCAAGGACCTTGAATCAGACCAGAGATCCTGCATCTTATGGAAGAAAAAGTAGGTCCAAATCTTCAACATGTTGGCTTAGGATCAGACTTCCTTAACAGGACTCCCATAGCACAAGAAATAAAAACAAGAATCAATAACTGGGATAGAGTCAAACTAAATAGCTTTCTCTCAGCAAAGGAAACTATCAGTAATGCAAAGAGAGAGCCTACAGAGTGGGAGAATATCTTTGCCACTCACACTTCAGATAGAGAACTAATCTCCAGAATATATAAAGAACTCAAAAAACTCTACACCAAGAATACAAATAACCCAATCGACAAATGGGCTAAGGATATGAACTGATGCTTCACAGAAGAAGATCTATAAGCAATCAACAAATGTTCAACATCTTTAATAATAAGAGAAATGCAAATCAAAACTACACTAAGATTCCATCTCACCCCAATTAGAATGGCGATTATCAAGAATACAAGCAACAATAGGTGTTGGAGAGGATGTGGGGGAAAAGGTACACTCAGACATTGCTGGTAGGGCTGCAAATTAGTGCAGCCACTCTGGAAAGCAGTGTGGAGATTCCTTAGAAAACTTGGAATGGACCCACCATTTGACCCAGCTATCCCACTCCTCGGCCTATACCCAAAGGACTTAAAATCAGCATACTACAAAGATACAGCCACATCAATGTTATAGCTGCTCAATTAACAATAGCCAGACTGTGGAAGCAACCTAGATGTCCTTCAATTGATGAATGGATAAATAAACTGTTGTATATATATACAATAGAGTATTACTCAGCTATAAAGAATAATAAAATTATGGCATTTGCAGGCAAATGGATGAAATTGGAGGATATCATGCTAAGTGAGATAAGCCAATCTCAAAAATCCAAAAGATGAATGATCTCACTGATAAGTGGATGATGACCCATAATGGGGGTTGGGAGAGAGGCAAGAATGGAGGAAGGATGGACCGTATAGAGGGAAAAGAGGGGTGGGAGGGGTGGGGGGGAAGGAAAAAATAACAGAATGATTCCAACATCATTACCCTATGTAAATGTATGATTACGCAAATGGTATGGTGTTACTCCATGTACAAACAGAAACAACATGTATCCCATTTGTTTACAGTAAAAATAAATTAAAAAAAAAAAAAACAGACTCAGTTTCTTTTTCCCAGAAATACTAACGTGGGGTCTCAGTTACTTAGCCATCTGCCCTGCCACCACCTGCTCTAACAGAAGGGCTATTCCTACAGTGGGAGAGAGAAGACCTGACAGGAGAGGCAGCAGGAAAAGTCACTGTCATCTATGAGAAACAGAGTACTTCAGAGGCTCCAAATGACTTTGGAAGTTTTCCTTACAGAATGAAGATCAGGATGGCTTCAGACAGAAATGTCACTATTCCCTTCAGATGAATGATTCTGGGAACTGAAAACAGTGAGGAATGGTTAGTTGTAGCAACAAGATCCAATTTTATGTTAAAGAATCCTATCAGTGACAGATTCGATCCATTATAGTGCCCGTGCCAAATTTTCCTACCAATAATTTTAGAATGAGTAGGCTGGAAGGAGCAGTCCTATGGGATCAGAGACTGATTACCAATAGTTCTTACCGCTCTGTAATATGGCTTCCATATTAGGTCATCTTTTGCCTCCTTGGATTTCTTTCTTTCTTTCCTACCTTGTTATCTGCAATTCATAAAGTATCATGTAATGACTACCTTTCTAATTTCAGTTTGCTTCTGTTTTGTCTTATTTATTACATCTAAAAAGAAAGAGTAGGTTTCATGGAATGCATGTGTGTTTTAGAATTCCAAAGCCAAGGATAAAATGAGGTTTAATTTTAAGAATATAAAGCAAAAGAGAATGTGGAAGAGAGCTCTGAAAACAGATGATTAAATTGAAGATTTTTAGTAATGTATGATCAACGTAAGGTATGCATAAGCACTCCTTAAAAATTGCTTACCATTCTTTAAGAAATTTTTAATTCTGTACTTCAACATCTGTCCAAATAAAACCTTTAAAAAAAGACCCCATTGAGAAATACTGTTAGGAACAGAATATGTTTCCATATCCTCACCCATGATCTTTTTTGTTCCTTGCTGTCTTTGCCATCAAACTGTCTAAACTTTAAACTCAGCACCAGCTTTAAATAAACTGCCAAATAACCTCTCCAATGTCATCAAGTTCCACAACAATCCTTATAACTGAGCAAATTTGTTCAAAACAGTCACAACAAAGAAGTTGAAGGTGGCCACCTCTCCCCTTTAGAAACAGAATACACCATGAGAGGACTAAGGTCATAATTCTATTCCCAAGGTTCATCTTCTGTACCGATACTAGGCTCCGCTTCCCAGGCGACATGGAAAATGCAGTGGAACTCAGATGGGTTCCCACTAATGCTATGTATGAACTCCTTAACCAGACTTTCCTGGAGCTCAGAGCTATTTTGAGGCAGTTCAGGAAATAGATGTGGTTTTGGTGAGAAATTATATAATTCAAAGCCCTGTGGCTAAAAAGTCAGCAAAAGTTCTGAGGAAAAAAGAAAGAAGACAGATTTGCCCACATTTCAGCCCAGGACTTAACTTATAATTCATAAAGCAGGTGGCTCCCCACTGAGAATGAAAAGCTATTCGTAAAGTTGGCCCCAAACAGGCACCTTTTAAAACTGAATTCCCTGAAATATATGATACTCATTTAAAAAACATTAAAAAAAAAAAGTCTTGTGGAATATACAAAGAAGGTCATAGAGCCTCTGAACATTCTAGAACACAGACCAGCAAGAGCCAGATACTAAATACTTCAGGTTTGCAAGCCACGTGTAGTCTTCAGTACATGTTCCACATATTCATTGTTTTTTCTTTTCAGTAACCTTTTAAAAATGTAAAAATCCTTCTTAGCTCCAATGTACATAAACAGGTCAAAATTCACCTTCAGCCCATGGGCTATATTTTGCTGACCCTTATTCTGCAACACCAGGTGGAGAGATGATCTCTCTAGACACTACTTGCTGGAGTAAAGGATCCACCCTGCCCTCCCTGCCAGCTCTATGATGATGGGATTGAGAAAGAAAAAAAAAAAAAAGATGTACAAAATTTTCAAACAGGTTTCTAATAAAAAAAAAAAAGAGTGGATTTTTAATAACTGATAAACCAGTAATAGACAAAAATCTTTGTGTTCAGTCTCCTACACTGCAAATTCACTTTGTGACCCAGAGCAAATTTCTTACCGCTGAGTTCCCATTGAGAAAAACCAAACAAAGAAAAAACCCCTCAGACATTTGCATTAAATGACCTCCAAAGATAGGCCAAGATTCCATGAAAGGCCCTAGAAAACTAAGGAAATGTTCACAAATGATCTTCATTATAGTAGGAAAAACTCAGATTAATAATTTTCACCCTACCTATAGGTGTTCAGGAAATCAAATTGTTCTCCTTTTGTTTTGATATTCTTGTGGTTTTAACTAACAATGGTCTTGGGGAAAAAAAAATAACAACTTTGTCAGATTTATCCTCAAAAATAAAAATACAGGCTTGTCAGTGGTCATATTAAAAAAGAATTAGAAATGGTAGCCCAGAAATAAAAAATTCTATATTTCTGGAAGCTTTTTGACTCTCTACCATATTTCTTATCTATGTGATCCTCAAAGCTACTGACAGTAAAGTCTTTTTAAAACACATCTTTCTAATCTCTAATTTTAAGCCATTTTGATTCCTGAAAGCAATGAGAGATTGGATTAAACCAAAGATGTGCATATAGAAAGATGCCGTCTGTGCACTACTTGTGCAGTAATGTTTTATGAAGAGCACTGCTTTCTTCAAAGTTGAAAAGATGTTTACCTTGTTTCTCTTCAATCAGTAGAAGACAGTCCAAAGTAAATGCATGTGCTTTCATTCATTTACCAGAAGTACATTTAGAATTGAACTCAGCTGCCTGGGACTCACATTAAGTCCGATTAATAAAATATTTCCCATCCTGCACAGTCGGAAACACTTGGTACTGCTCAGATTTCTCCACTTGCTCAAGCTTCCTAAAGATAAATGAGCTTTATACCACAGAAAGGAAACAGGTCATTTATCTGACATCACATTATTTACTGACATTAAAAATGATAATATCCATCAACAAGCAGCCAAACCCCAAGCAGGTCACACTGAGAACAAAGCTACAACTGTCTTTCTTTGATATAGTTACAAGGACAGGCTGACTGAGATGTCATTTATGCTCCAATAATGTCACTATTGTCACAAGTTCACATTTTAATGATATTCACATAATTTCTCATGTATTTGTTCGGGACTAGGGATCTACATTTTGTTCTTTTATGAACTTTTTTTAGAACTAAACCCTAGAATTTTAATAGCAGAACTACAAACACAATTTGCTTGGGGTGGGGGAGGTTTCTTATTTAAATATATATCTTTCCCTTTCATTATCTTTTTGAAAACAATGTCATTATCTATAATTCTTACAACTGTCCAATGAATCAGGTATTATTATCTGTATTTCTACATAAATAACGTGATAGTCAAAGAGGCCTGGTAAATAAATTGCCAAAAATCTACAGGGCTAGTAAATGGTAGATTTAGGATTGGAAAGCACTGGTTCTTCTGACTGTGTGGATCTTTCCCCTTCTCTCTCTCTCTTTTCTATGTATCTACATACCTACTGACCTTCCTAAACAAAAATTTTCTTCTTATAAAAAGTAGTTTTTTGAAAGCAGCTTCTTACATGACTTAATTCTATCCCAGAGTAAACTCCTTAACACAACCTAAGAACACACAAATAATGTGAAGAACTGACTTGTATTGGGGGTTATTACCTTGAACTCAAGGAAAACCAGATGTAATTGGCAGGAGTGACCTGTCAACTGGGGTGATTCGAAGTCAATCACCCCAGTAATGGTGAACACAGACGGTAAACTTAGTTGAAGAATATTGTTTTACATTCTAAAAATGTTTGCTATATGGAAATCAAGCTAAACCTCAGCCACCATTTAAACAGAGAATGCACTGGAATCCGATTTTCTCCCTGTTGTATTGGCTGAACAGAATCAGCAACAACAGCGGCTCTTCCTTTGGTTACATTTTCTTAGGCGCCACCATTCATGCTAGCTCATTCCCCTTCATCCTCCTCTATCCTGTTACAAGACAGGGCAGGAAGGCCAGCTGGACACTTATACACCCTTGGCCTAATCAGTGACCCCCTTCCGTCCTTTGTTATTTGTTTCATGCATTTTAGTTTGACTGTCTTGGACTATAATACAGAACAGCCGGGTAGGAAAAGAAAATATGTCATATGGTGATTTCTTTGCCATGATGTTGCCAAACAATTGATTTCACAAGTTTGTTTGTTCTCAGAACTATCTAAATGGAGGACAGTGAGGACATGTCTGACGTGGAGCAGGAAGCCTGGCTTCAGCACACGACCATCAGCTCATCTGCCACCAGCAAATGGATCTTGGCTCCTCAGCTACATTCTGACCAGGATGAATTACACGTATAATTCAAACTCAAGAAAACTGCTCAAGTACAACGCGTGAGGCTTCTGCCAAAGTTGAAAATTATGAGGAAGCGTGATTTTGGCTGAGCGTACAGCTCTGTTTTGAACTCTTTTATTTCTGTGTTATTGCTCATTCACTTAAAGAGAAATACATGAGTCAGAGACAAGATCTCTTTCCCTTTTCATGTTTCTCCAATTTATCTTCCTTGGCATAATAAATTTCTCAAGCCAGAGTGGAGAGTGTTGTCTTGTTCCCCTCTGTTTTTTCCATTATCTCAGTTATCTCTCGTTTATTTTTTAGTCTTTGCTCTTATCGTAACAGTTTCTCAGGACATCATAAAGTTGGAATGAGTGGCCTCCCACCCCTGGTCCTTGCCTACAGACGCTTCAAGCCCCTGCTCTCAATCACACAGCTCTGGTGCTTTGGCATGTTTGGAAAGAAAAAGAAATCTAGATACACCTCAACTAGAACTGATGGCTCAACTGCAGACTGCTTTCTACATATAAAAATCACTCTGAAGTTTTCTCTAGTAGGAAAATAACTTCAAGCCAAATCTGTTTATGTACCTTGCTTACTCTGAGTGATCGAGAGAGTCCAACCTATCATCGTGTCAGTATAATGTGCTATAAGGAACATTGGATAAGGAGTATTAGTTCAATACCTTTATGTTTTTTTAAAAAATTATTTATATGTATGTTTTTAGTTGTTGATGGACCTTTATTTTTATTCATTTATTCGTATATGGTACTGAGAATTGAACCCAGTGCCTTACACATACTAGGCAAGCACTCCACCATTGAGCCACAACCCCAGCCCCAAATGACTTTATATTTTTAAGGTCAACTTTAGAAATCTATTTTGTAAAGAACATTTTTTTAAAAATTTATATTCATAATCGTACACTATGGTACAATGAGCCCTCAGGTGTTCATATGCCAATACGCAGCTAATCTTATTTCTACTATACTCACCCATATCCATTCCCTTTTGCCCTCAAGCAAATTCTTTTTAGCTAATGCCAGATGACATAGAATTTCTTCCATGTATACTCCTAGGTATTCCTAAGAAGTAAGGAATTCTGCATTTTTAAAAATATAATCACAACACCATAATATCTTTTAAAACCTTAAAATTCCTGATATCAAATATTCAGTGTTCAGATTTCCCTGATCATCTCAAAAAGTATTTTTAATTTTATTGAGAATTTTATTCTCAATTATGAAATATTTAAAGCCTAAAAAGTATTCAAGATAAAACATGAGTTTACCACCCTATTTTTTCTAATATTTGCTCTTTTAAAAGAATTTTTTGAGCAGTTTTAGGTTTACAGCAAAATTGAGAGAACCAGAGACTTCCCCACATATGCTCCTCCCTATTAAAGATGTATTCCACCAAAATGGTGCATTTGTAAAAACTGATAAAACTATACTGATAATCACTTGAATTTCTTAGTTTACATATCATATTTGATGTTGTGCATTATATGACTTTGGACAAATGCATGGCATGTATCAATCATTATATTATCTTAGAGTATTTTTCCTGTCCTAAAATTCCTGAGCTGAGCTTTGCCTTCTCATTCTTTCCCTCTTTCTTAACCTCTAGAAGCCATTGATTGTTTTACTATCTAGTTTTGCCTTTTTCAGTCTGATGTATAGTTGAAATCATATATCATGTACCTTTTCAGATAAGGATCTTCAACTCCATACATTTAAGTTTCTTCCATATCTTTTCATGATTTTATGCTCACTTCTTTATAGCTCTGAATAATATTGTCTAGATGTACCACAATATATTTATCCATTCACCTACTGAAGGTTATCTTGGTTGCTTCCAAGTTTGGGCAGTTATGAATAAAACTGCTATAAACATCCCTGCACAGGTTTCTGTGTGGACATTAGTCTTCAATTCATTTGGGTCAATACCAAGAATGCTAATGTTGCATCATGTGATAAAAGTTAGGGTTAGTTAGAAACCATTCAACTATCTTCCCAAAGGGCTATGTCTTTTTGTTTCTTCACCAGTATTGAATGAGAGTTCCACATTCACACCACCATTTGGTATTGTTAGTGTTGATTTTAGTGATTCTAATAGGTGTACAATAGTATCCCACTGTTTTAATCGGCATTTTTGTAATGATAGATGTGCTTATAAAGTTTTTTAATATCTTTTTTCAAAATAAGATCCAAACCTAGTCACTGTACCAAGCTTCTCTTGATGTAAGTTGAAAATTTGAAAATATGAATGATAGATGGTAGTTTTATTTTGGTTTATTATTGCTTTAAAGTATATTTTTCAAATTTAAAAATTAATTTATAAATTAATTTGATTAATCTATTTCAAAATAATGTTTAAAGTTAATGACATGTATGTTTATTCATAAATAAGATTACTATTTTTATAATAAATGATGTGTATATTGTACATTTTCTTCTATTTATCATGTGATTGTCTTTCAGTTCTATTCCTTTTGACACACTCTAACCTCAACCTACAATTCCATGTCATGAAAACTGAGTTTAATATAATTTCCTATTATTGGACATTTCACTTTCATTTTTCACTCTTACAAAATAATGTTACAGTGACTATCTATATAAATGCTCCATCATGTATATATGTAAGCTTCTTTATGTATGAAAGTTGCTGGGTTATTGGGAGGAATATAATTGTTGCTAAATTGATTGTCTCAGTGTTACACCTCTACCAGCAGTGGATAAGAATTCAATGCAATTGTCTTCTGACAACAGCTCTGATATTCAGTGAGTCAATCCACTGAGTCAACTTTTAAAAACAGTTACATCTGTAGTAGTCTTAATGGTGGTGACATAAGATTTTGCAAGGCCCTCAGCTTCTTAGACAAATTAAATTGCATGGGAACATGTATTCCTTACCCTTAAATATAGATAAGTAGACTACATGCCTAAAATATATATAATCATTCAAGGTAACTGACAGCAAAGCATCAGTAGAGTCTAAAACTTCCATTAGAATATAGGAAAGGGAGGGTCACTAAAGCCTGGTAAGAAGGTGTTACATAGGAAAACAAAATTGGAGATTAGCAGGTGGAAGTAGGAAGTGGGGGCAGGAGAAGAAAAAGACAAGAAAGATAGGTTAAATGGTTTGTCCAAAGTTCAATGAGTAAATCCACGTCCCTAGGACATAAGATCACATGGATGAATGGTAAGAAATGAAGCTGTAGAGTCCCCACTGACATTCCATGTCATGTCAACGCTAGCATGGAAAATCTGAATTAATTGCCCACAACTCTCATTTAATGCCGTAAGTAAAAAACACAGCTCAGGGTACTCCAGGTCTAGAGTTGGTCTCTGAATATGTTTTTCAACAACCCTAGCTCTCTTCCATGGCCATCAAAAGGACAGTATATAGAGCATACAGGGCTGTTCAGAAAGAAAAGGCCAGAATTCAGAGGCCCCCAGGCTACCCTCTTGTTTCTACCTGTCTTGGATGATGCCATTTGGAAAGGATAAAGAGGGAGATAATGGAATCTCCCTCAAGATCTTCAGCTGGGTCTAATTCATGAAGGAAATGATCTGTTTGATCCACGGAAGGAAATAAAGTGCTTAACTATATGTTTCCATCACCCATGAGCTTGTTGCAAACTCTCAGAACCCAACAAGGAGAAGCAGCTCAGAAGCCAATGGGCCTCACTAGCCTAAGCACAATACCACTGACGTTTCCAATAGGCAGAGGCTGTCAGTTACAGCCATCCACCTTGCATAATCCTCTTCCTGAGTTGCTTTCTTTCAGCCCAGGTGGAGAGGCATTTTATTTTCTCTCAAAGAAGTCTTCCCAGATGAACTACACACAACACTAATCACTCTTTATTATTAAAAAAACAGTTCTAGTTGGGTGTGGTGACCCATACCTATAATCCCAGCTCTTTGGGAGGCTAAGGTATGAGAGTCTAGTCTGACAGGTAGTTTAACAACATAACAGAATACCTGGCAACAGGATCTCAAGGATATGTGCATACCTTAGCAAAGCTTGCATGTTTTTCCCCCGGATACATAAGTATTAACAGAATGTATACAACAAAAGTTAGGATCCAGCACGAGGCAGTGCAATAGAAAGACGGCCAAATACAATGACTAAGAAAGGCAAGGGGTTATATCCTGGGAGTCATTTAATGAAAAAAGGAATCAGGTACAACAAATCAGAGAAAGGTTATATATGTGCCACCTTTTTATGCAGGTGTCAGACATCATTAATCACAGTGACATAAGAGAAATCCATAGTTTCTAAACACAACAGTCCATAGAGCCATCCCCAACATTTGAGGCTGGCACACAAGTTAGAGCCTCTGAGCTAGCTGAGTCTCAGGAACAGTGTGACTCTAGTGAATAGGAGAGATGACAGGCATTTACTCTGCACCTAGTTTGGTGACTACTGGAGGTCCAGGCAGCACTAAGTCTGTTGGCAGGATTTCATCCCAGGTCTATATTCTTGATGAAGAGAATGGTACTGGTCCTAACATTCTAAGGAAGACTGTTATATCATTTCAACTTAACAAATCATGATTATATAGAGTTAACTTTACCTGACAAATATTAGGTTTAAAAAAATACAGCGTCATACAATCCTTTCCAAATCAAGAACTTGACATGAATGCCCCCTTAACAAGTGCTGCTTCTGTAATAGTTCCTCAAGAAGGTAAGCATAGAATTACCTTATGGCCTAGAAATTCCACTCCTAGAATGGACCCCAGAGAATCAAAAACACATTCACACAAAAACTTTAATTCATGGAAGCATTATTCTTCATAGCCCCAAAGTGAAAATTAATAAAATGTCTATCAACTGGTGACTGAATAAACAAAATGTTATATTCATATAATGAAATATTATTTTTAGCCATGAAAGGAATAAAGTTCTGATACATGATACAATAAAAGTCAACTTTTAAAACATTTGTTAGATAAAAGAAGCCCTGCACAAATATTATATATAACTATTTATATGGAAATCTAGAATAGTCAAAACCATAGCCACAGAAAGTACATTAAGGGTTATCAGGGACCAAAGGAAGGGGAAAATGGAGAGTGAATGGAAATAGTTACAGGAATTTCTTTGGAGGGGACAATGGAAAAATATGGATTGGATAGTGATGATGGTTGCACAATCCGTAAATACACTAAAAACCAATACATTGGCTATTTTTAAAATGGGGAATTTTATGTTGTAAAAAATTTTATGTGGATTATATCTCAAAATATTTTTTTAAATAAAGAAATTTCCACTCTCACCACTTCTGTTATATATTACACTAGAGGTCCTATACCATACCACATGATAAAAAATTAAAACTTCAAGGATTTAAAGGGAAGAAGTGAGCCTCTGGTTCATAGGTAATATGACTCAAGAAACCCACATTACTGAATAAATAAAAAGTCATGATGTTATATATAATACCAAAGTACAAAAGTAAAATTGCTGTTTTGTATACCAGCAAGAAACAAACAAAAAAAAGCAATTCAAAATATAGATGATCTTTGCTACAGTTTACATTTAGAATGTCCCCGAAAGGCCCATATGTTAAAGGCTTGGTCCCCAGGCTGGTGCTGAAGGAGGGGATGGAAACTTGAAGAGGTGGGACCAAGCGGGAGGCCTTTGGATGAATGAGGCTGTGCCTTCGAAGGAAAGTGTTAGACTCTGGTCTCTTCTTCTGCTTCCTAGTCAGTGAGTAGCTCTGCTTCACCATATGCTGCTGCCATGAGGCACTGTCTCACTACAGGCCCAAAAGCATCAGGTCCAATTGATCATGAACAGAAGCCTCCAACACTCTGAGCTGAAATAAACCTTTTTTTTATAAATTGATTATCTCAGACATTTGTTAGAGTAACAGAAAGCTGACTAACACCTTCTGATGGTTCAAGTGACAATTTCTGACTTTATGATGGTGAGAAAGTCCTGTTCATGCAGTAGAAACTGTACATCAAATTTTGGATTTTTATTTTTCCAGAATTGGCAATACAATGTAAAGCATTTTCTTCAGGTGCTGGGCCCTGGAGGCAAGCTGCAGCTCTCCATCAGCCATGTAATCACAAGGGTAAATAACTGTACTCTAGGTACAATGTTGCTAAGCTATGATGTTCAGCAGGTGTATTAATTGCATTTTCAACTTAACAATATTTTCAGCTTACAATAGTTTTATCAGAATGTAACCCAACTATAGATGAAGGACTATCTGTACATGACTTACAGGATTCACAAAAATACCTGATGTCAAATACTTGGTGATAAAGTTAACACAAGAAATGTAAGATTCTTAAGTAGAAAATAATTAAAGAAGAACAAAATCCATGATAAATTATGCTACAGCATATCTATACAATGGAGAATTATTTAGCCATAAAAAGGAATGATGTACTGATATATTTTACTACATGGATGAACCTTGGAAACATTATGCTAAGTGAAAGAAACCAGACACAAAAGACCACATATTATATGATCCTGATTATATGCAATGTCTAGAACAGACAAATCCATAAAGACTGAAAATAAATTAGTGGTTATCAGGTGCTGGGAGGAGGAAGGAATGGGGAGTGACTGCTAATGGATACAGGGTCTCCTTCTGGGGTGATAAAACTGTTCTAAAATTAGGCAGTGGTAATGGTTGCACAATGCTATGAATATATGAAAAACATCAAATAGAATACTTGAAAAAAACTAAATGAGGTTAAATACCATATTTATGAATGGGAAGAGATTTGATCTTCCCAGTTTGATCTGCAGATAAAATGTAATTCCAATGGAAACCTCAATAGTACTTTACATGAAAGGTCAAAGAGCCAGGAAAAGTCAAGTCACTTGAAAATAAAGTGGAAGCATTAATTCTAACACAAATAAAGACTTATTATACATAGTTAATAATAATCATGATTGTAATTAAACATATTTTGTAATAAAATGTATATGGTTTTGGTTCAACAATAGGAAAGAGACAAGGAAAATAGAATAAGAGTCAGAAATAGACCCACTTACAGATGGAAACCACAGATACCACAGAGAAAGCATCACAGCTCAGCAATGAAGGGAAGAACCATCTAAAACATGTCACAGAGATAACAGTGATAATCGTTGTCCATATGGAAAACTAATGTAGAGTTAAGGAGCAGGTCACCAAAACAAAGCTACAGGTTTTGAATCATTTTATCCAAGTCATGTAAATATTCATGGATCCTCTAGAACAAAAACAAAGGGTCAAACAGAGTATTAGTCCCAGGATGATGGAAGATGCTCATGTGATACAGACAGCTAATTAGAAGGTGAATGGCAGAGTCTTATATCTGATTAAGGAAAGTTGGCTGATTTCCTCTCTGGAAAAGCATTTCCCATATTCACTCACTCGCTGACCCACTTGAAGAGTAGTAAGTAGAATATGCACCACAAAATATGCTACTCTGGCATATTGATTATTTGAACCTGAAGGAGATGATTGGCAAAGGAAAGGTCCCTGCTCTCCTTTCATTTGCCTAACAGCAGGACCACCATTTGTAAAGGTGGTCCCTCTCCTCTCTACAAGGAAGGACGTGAGTTAATCCATTAAGGACAACACTTATCAGCCTAGAGGTGGTCCCAAAGGGATCCATATAACAAATCCCTAGCCTCCATTAGTTCTTCATGTATTTACTTTTTCATAACGTGCTACCCTAGAAAATTCAAAGTTCTTTTTCTTCGAGTTGTCATTTCTCTAAAAATTTAGTGTTCTTTTTAAAGATATTCCATAGACCCAAGCTGTAGTCACCTTTTTTTAATTACTCATGACTGAATGCTCCCAGGTACAGCATCATATGCATGTTAATGAACTTCTCTTTGTTTTTCTGTCTTTTGTCAATCTGATTTATAGGGTTCCAGCAATAAACCATGCATGAGTAGAGGGAAATAGAACTTTTTCCTCCCTACACACTTAAGAAATATCTATTGGACTTCTGGTTCATGCTAGGCAATGATCTACAGGCTAAATGTTAGGGACTTACATTTTAGTAGTTAAACAGACAAGAAAATACATGAATAAATACAATTATCTCCAACAGGGCAAATCAAGCTGGGTGACACAAGGGCAGTGACTTGGCATGGTGTAGGAGCAGTTGTGGGTTTAGGTGATTGCTTTAGCAACTGTGGTCAGGGACGACCTTTCTGGGCAGGTAATGATCACAAGCACTGCATCTTTTTCAAAGCTGAAAGAGGTATAACTAAAAAGTTAGCACCACGAAATATTTAAAAGCAAAATAAATAAGAGTTCAGTACAAATGAGTATACAAATGCCAAGTGCTTACAACAAAGATCTTCAAACTACTGAATATAAAAATACAAAGGTGGGAGATGCTCACTGGGACCCCATCTCTGAAGCCACCATTCCTGCTTGTGCTGGTAAGGTCTGGAAGCCCTGGCTGGCTGTCCAGAGGTGTACACAGGGTGGCTGAACCAGCTGCTCGGATGGGATTTAAAGGAGAGCCTCTATTAATTATCTGAGTGTTGGCATTACTCCCCTAAAATCACAGCAAAATAAAGCCACCCCAGTTTCTTGGCCACAAGCTCTTGAAGGTTAAAACAAAACTGTGTCTCGGATCCAGCATTTGGCGTTGATCTAAGAGCTTTAACGTCATTTCCCAGTTAATAATTAGCTCTGCCTTGGTCCTCACAAAGGGTGCCACCAAAACAAAAGCAGACGCTAAGTGTGTTCGCTCTACTTGCCACCGGAATAAATAGGCAAAGGGATGATTAATGAACAAGGGGGGGAATTAAACACAACAGTGAGCAAAGACAAAGCCCAGGGCTCGGCTACCCTTGAACCGAGACAAGCTGTATCCAGACAGAGGTGGCAGAACGCAATGCACAAAAAAAAAAAAAAAAAAAAAAAAAATCGGTTTAATGGACAGGTTGTGAAGACTTCATTTAACCTTGTGTTATGACAGCCTTAGTTCTTATTAACATTCCGACGTGTTAAGAGGTCAGGTCAGCTGAGGCAGAAACACAGGTTCTTGGGGGAGTTGCCCGACAGGGGAGGATAAGGGTACATTTTTGTGGGGGTGACAGAGATGGCCCAAACACATGGGACAACACTGTCAAGGCCCCCTTGGTGAGGCGGGGCTACAAGCCAACACTTTCTAAAGAGTTGTTTGGATGTCAAACAAAGCAGATGATACACCAACACAAATGCCCCAGTTGAGACCATTTGACAGGGCCTGTCTGTGCCTCCAAATGGCCACATTGTAGACTAAACCAGGATGCATCATAACAAATTCCACCCAAAGGTACCTGCCATGGAGTGTGGAGAGCGTGGAGAGCCTTAGTAACCAGCCGGCTTGGGATCCTGGGTTCCTTGTTGGTTGGCAGCCTTTGTACACTTTCTCTTTCAGTTAGTTATTAGAGCAAACTTCACCCCAAGAATACACCAGTAGCTCTGGGTGTCTGGCTAGCTGGGCTTCAAGGAGCTGCATAGATAAGAGCCAGCAGGAAGCAGCAACCAGCCAAACTCTAGGAGTCCTTCTGGCTTTGTGGGCACATCCCCCACCTTGCTCGTTACAGCTGTCCTCTCCCTCCTAGGGCTTTCCCCATCTACCAGGTGCCCATTCCCACAGGCCCAGTTTTCCAGACCCAGTGGAAAAGATCTGATAAATTAATCCCCATGGAAGATAAAGTTGGTGATGAGCTTAAAGGTTCTCTCCACCCCTCCAGGGACATTCACATTTTAATAGAGGATTCTGACAGACTAGAGGATCTCCAGGAACCAGCAATGATACATAACTCTAGTTTTAGGTTCTCAGGCAGGCCAGGAAAAGATAATCATGGACTTGATGATGCTTCTATTCTCCCCACAGTCATACCATGTAGATTCCTGCCAAAATCCAAAGACTTTTATTTCATCTATTCTTTATTTTATTTATTTATTTTTTTACAGACTGCATTTTGATTCATTGTACACAAATGGGGTACATCTTTTTGTTTCTATGCTTGTGCAGGATGTGGATTCATCCCATTCATGTGATCATACATGTACATAGGGTAACACTGAATTGAAGGTACAAGCTTCAGTGTAGGTGAAGTCTAGTAACATAACAAAAAAACCAAAAACTCCTAAAAGAAAACATCCAGCATAGCACCCTTTTTATAAAAATTTAAAACAGACAAAACTAAGAAACATATTATCCAGACACATAAACATGTTCTAAAATATTTTTAAATATGGAATGGCATATTAAACACAAATTCAGAGTAATGATTATACAGAAGAGGAACACATTGAAAAACATAAGCAATTATCCATATACTAGTTCTTGGGATGGCTCATTTGTTGTATTATTAAAAATATGTAAATGCACATATTGAATAAAAAATCCTGTCCAATAACTGATGACAGTGTGACATAAACCAAGAATTATGATTAATTCAATTCCGTGCACCTGAAACCCACTGAAAGATAAATTGTCTACATTAGGGGACCGCCAAGTCCTAAAGTAGAAAAAGGTGTCTCCTAGTAGTGACCTGCCAGCCCTAGGACTGTGGAGAACCAAGGGTCAGAGACAAGGTGAAATGAAGTGATCTGAGTCAAGAGTAGAATCCAGGCAAAGGGGCCACATGCAGGTGCATTCGTGGTTCACACAGGAGAACCAGCAGAAGTTAGAACAGAGGCACAAATGCTCTGGGTAAAGTGATAGGTTAAAACAAGACAGAAAAGAAAGGGGACAGATGCATAAAGTCAGGTTGATGGTCAAAAGAAAAAAAGAAAAAAGGCAGGTTAAACTTGGGTACTGAGGCTGAAGGACAAAGGGGCTCATAAGCTGAATGTAGGTCCAGTGTCAGAGATTTGTGACAAGACTATAATCTCCAATCCAGGTCACCCTTCTAATTTAATAAAGTCTCATTAATTTGAACAAATCTAATTTGGAATGGCTGGAATAATCAGGCTGAAATGAAACTGATCTTTCAACTATAAAAAGAGTGTTTACTCAGCAAATTAATAGCCAGAGACACATCAGGTGGGGAATACTTAACCTATTTAGGAATACAGACTCCACATACATATCTACATTCATTTGTTCTACAACAATCTGTATGTTAATTACAGATGAAATTTAGTCATTAAAAGTAAGGTCCTCAACCTAGACGGTACAATGAGTGCTATACCAGGCATATTTCAAAGGCCTTTAAAATGATATTTTTAGTAATCTGTTGCTGCCAAAAGGATGTCGGGAAGAAAATAATAATTTTGAATCTACCCTTTATAGTTTTCAGTTGGTATGGATCCCTGTTACAAAAGATTAAAAAGAAAAAATAAAGAGAATGCATTAATAGGTATGCCTCATATATACATGAGAGATAGCCAGGGAAAGAGCTTTGAGTTCAGCTTTAAATACCTTCTTCAAATGAAGCAGAAAGGGGTGTTTGTGGGGCATAAGCAATGAAGAGGTATCCAGGCAAAATTGGGTTTAACTACAACAAGGTTTATTCTGAGGACTTAAATTGGGGAGTTAGAGTCCTGTTTCTCTTTCTGGTACCCAAAGGAAACACCTTAAGCAAATGGAGATTTCCTTTATAGATGTAAATTTCCTTTGCAAACAGTAACTTCTACTGTTTCCATAGCTTCTCCTATGGCTACAGTCTCTCAAAATAATCAGTTTAAAATAACCCTTAAGCTAAGGAGGCATATATTGGGGTGGAATAGTCTGGCCTCCTACAGGGTAGATTGGTTCATATTAAAACAGATCTCACACCCAAACCATGAGTTCCTTATTTTCTGAAAGATAACACAAATAGAAAATTCACTGCAATCATCCCTCTTTCCAAACAATACTTGAAATGGAAGGAACCTCCATCCCCTGAGAGGTGCTGTCCCTCCTCAACACTCTTTGTTGAGAGATTTAAAAACCTCAGTCTCTTCTCCAGGACCCAACATGGTCTAAGAACAGTGGCAACCTGTTTTTTTTAATCCTAATAGCTGTGTGAATGATGACACTTGCACTCTTAGATTGACATAACAATCAGGTCTCCTTGGGTTCCCTAGGTGCGTCTACTTCTCTGTGCTAGGAAAAACAGTCATTATTTGAAATCGAATTCAAAAGAAACCGAAGAATGAAGTTGCCCATCACTATCAAGTTTTGGAAGTATAGAAAAGGAAAATGAACCAGATAAGAAGGCGACTGTTTTTGTTTTTGTTTTTGTTTTAATTTTTAAACAAAACAGAAGAGAAAAGGTCAAAGGGGATACAGAGTTCTTCATAAGAACTAGACAAACCACAGCTTCACGTGCACTGACAGACTGGAACATGTGCTACAAATGACTGACAAGTTTCTGTCAACAGACTTAAAAATATGGCTACCAGATTAAAGTCAGTTTATGCGGAATATTTAAAGCCACAGTGTGTGAGCATGAGTGTGAATGTGAAGAGGAAGATGGCATGTAATACGCATTTTGAAAAAGAAATCATAGGGAAGGGGTGTGGGGGAAGAAAGGCTAGTAGAGTGAAACAGACATTATACCTCAGGTACACATATGACTGCATGACCTATGTGATCCTACAACATGTACAATCAGAAAAATGAAATTATACTCCATTTATGTATGATTTATCAAAATTCATAAATGTATTCTACTGTCCTGTACAACAAATTAGAACAAATTAAAAAATTTTTAAAAAAAAGAAATAATGAAATAGGCTAAAGAGTAGAATGATGTGCAAAAAACATTTTTAAACTAAACATGATTTGGTAGAAACAGGAATATGATAAATAAGATGGGTCTTACAAGACCATTTGAGTCAACTTCTGAGAATATCACTCAGGATTTTTCTTTTTAAATTTCAAACAGCTCTGTTACTGTGGGGCTGGCCAAAAAAAGAAGAAAAAAAATGGTTTTCCAGTCCTTTTAGCAAATGTACACTAGAGTGAGTTTAATTGCTCTGAAGCCTAATGTTCTCTGTCTTTGAAATGGTTCAGGAAGGAAGGCACAGAGCTTTTTCTAATTTGGCAGCAAAGGAATACTGCATGTTTATCTCTGCTTGCTTTTTGGAGGTGTGGATGAATACACCAAACTAAAGGGCACTAGAAAGATAAGTTTCCATGACATCCGCAATAACTCTTTTATATTGCCGACTGGCTATTCTGTATGTAGCATTCAGAGGCAAATATAAAAAAAAAAATGATGTAAAGCTAAAATTATTTCCTTGATAACACTTGTTTTAAACACCTCACCACTAAATAGCTAAAAGTCTCCAAAGTGAATGCATATACCATATAAAAGCCACAAGCATACTTACATAAATTCTTAAGATTAAAGTAATAACTTCTAGAAAAAGGTGGGAGAAAACACACTACAATAAATCTATTTGTAATGGTATTTGGGCTCTACCAACTGCTTTCATTGGTCTCCAGTGGCTTACATATAAAACAATACATTTGATGTATGATTTCAATTCCTTATGGAAAACTGTTCTACCTAGAAGCAGCCTGTCAAAGAGAATGCCAAAAAAACTCTCTCTGCGTCCCAATATGAGGCAAGACTTTAAGATATAACTTAAGGTCACAATTTGTTCTTGCTTGGTCAGGTTTAAGACTATAATTGAGGAATGCCTGACCTGGGGGAGGCAAGCGAAGTGGGGAGACGGTTTATTTATAGTGAAATAGAACCAGGCGAGGTGTCAGAGCTTGAAGTTAAATGGCATTGTTTTGCAGGAGAGTGGCTCTACAGAACAGGCAGAATCCGGGGACAGGCTCTCTGGAAGTGGTGGGAACTTGTCTCCCACCTCCCAAGCCCAGGGCCTATGGCAGAAGTCAGGCCCAGAAAACCAACCTCGGATCCAGGAATCTATTTTCCTCTTGTTGAGGGGGTACGCTGGGGGAGAGAAGTAGCTGCAGAATGAAAACAAATGCCATTCTAATTGGCCTGTAAATTGCAGCCCTTCATCATTAGAACATGGCTCAGTGTTTCAGCCATCATTTTTTAATCCCAAATTCAAGTTGTCCAGGTTTAAACAAGGAATTATAAAGTGAAAAATGTTGATGGTTGCAAGAGGGCAATATACAACTCCCATGAGCTCTTCTTCTTGAAATTATCATCTTCCCCAAACATTCTCCTAATTTAGTTCTCACCACTCCCCCAGTCCTTCCTCCTGCTCCTAACTTTAGAACCACAGTCCCCAGGGATGTCAGCCAACCTCTCCCTGATCAAATCTCTTAAAGGGACACTCACTCTTTACAGAAGCCCAAGGAATACGGTCTCAAGTTAAAGCTCAGGTCTGTTGGCCATCGAGACTGACTTTGTTTTTTCAAAATAGTAGTTTTTAAATAAATGCATTTTGCTGGTTTTGTCATTGCTGTCTTGGCCTTCTGACATTTTTTGAGCATCTCATTGTGCATTTTTTTACACAATGGACTCCATCTCACAGAGGAAGGGTCTAGCTAGAGCACAACTCATCACTTTTGACATCACTTTTGATCTTTCTTGTTTTCAATCCTCTTCAGGGTAAGTATGTATCAACACCCACAGATTTGACCAAGCAAATAACATTCTGTCAGCAAATTCCATGTACCTTAAATTCCTCCCTGAGGCCCTTTCCTGAGTCTAACCTGCATAGACAATGGAAAATCCTTGTTTCCCCTCATCTTGGTGAATAATTGGAGGCTATCATTAAGTAAAACCTCAAGTGAGATCAATTATTCAACATTATTTACAGTCAAGAAATGAAGACATTGTCTAATGTGAAGCTTTCTTCCTTGGCTGAGCTCAGTACAGCGGAGACAATGGCTACTATGAAATAATTAAGTATCTGAGTGTATTACATTAACTCTCAGGGTTTAGCTCAAGGAACAGCCAGTGTAGGATGAAAATGTCCAAGAAGACTCTAGTGAAGACTTGGGCATTGCACAGGAACTCCAAGAAGGATCAGTGGGATTTGAGTCAGCAGAGCTGTGGAAGACAGGCCTCCCAACAGGAGGCAACTGCAGGAACAAAGGTGTGTAGACAGCAAGGGTTTGGACCCAGTTGGTCTAAGGAAGCAGATGAAAAGACGTCTAGCTGTGCAGGCTGTCTAGACAAGCACTGCTGAGTGTCGCTTTTTGGTTTTGTCTCTGGGTCTTCTCCAAATTCCACAAAAGTCCTTCAAGTGACAGGTCACAAATGCTGTCTCTGCTTGGGGCCTACACATAGGTGTGTGTGGCACTAACCACATGGGAGTGCTGCCCTGGGCTCTTGATATGCCTGTTTCTCTGCAGCCTGATCTGCTACAGCCATTATATGGGTTCTACCAGAAAAAAAATGGACTAGATTTGATTTTTAAAACTTGTCCAAAATAGAGATACATATACAGATATTAAAAAGTTTCAGGACAAGGGGTTGGGGTTGTAGGTCAATGGTAGAGCACTTGCCTAGCATGTGTGAGGCTCTGGGTTTGATCCTGAGCACCACATAAAGATAAATAAATAAAAATAAAGGTATTGTGTCCATCCATGACTAAAATAATATATTTAAAAATATTTTTTTAAATGTTTCAGGACAAAAATATTTATCACATCCTCTATTTTATGCAAATAAACACCTTTATACTTTCTATATGTAATTTTTTGACAAGTTTTTGATCAATATAGTCACCTTTCTTAACTTTTTAAATATGTAAAAAAATTTACCTGTTTGTAAATAAAAAATGTTCCTGGAAGATAAAACAAAAGTTTCCTCCATGCAAACTCAAGACTCAATCATTTGCACACACTACATAATAGTTTATTTAGTTGCTCAATACCCCTTCTATATCAGCATTTGAACCAGATAAGTCAAATGATATTGATGATATTGAGTCAGGCTGGTTTTTTTTCCAAACACAAATTTGCAATACAAGGTTTCCACAGGGAATTTTGTTTCCCCCTCAAGTGACAATGTATTGGCAAGAAAATCAACTTCCAGGCCAATGCACTGACTTCTGCAAAAACAGAAATAGCAAGGGGATTCTTATCCCTGAGATGTCATTCATAAAAAAAAATTCCTGACAAATGGCCAAACTTAGAACTTCACATGACACAGTTTTGAAATCATTTTTCTAAGTTTCTTATGTCTCTGAAGTTAATTCATTGACTTCACCAACTGCACATACATTTTCCTGGTACAAATGTAAATTTTACATTTAAAACACTCCCTTTCCTCCCCACGAAGGTTGAGAGTTAAAGTCTCATTCAACTCATTAACAATTATTCATCAATTAACAATTATTCATTCCATGCCCACTCTTGGGTGAGATAGTATATGGTTCCCCCTTCAAGATAGAAATCGAAGACTTAAACTATGAAATGAAGCACTGAAGGTGAATTCTTGCATTAAAGTTCCCAGGTAATATGATTATGGTTGAACTGTGTTGTTTATAAAAGGTCACAGTATCTATGAATGAGACCTGATGTGAAAACAGGATCTTTGCAGATGCTGAAGATAAGGTTGTCAGGAGGGTCCAAATACAGTAGGATTAGTGTCCTCATAAAAAGGAAAACTTGGACACAGAAACAGACACACAGAGAGAAGATAAGGTGAAGACACAGGGGAAATGCTGTCTCCCAGCCGAGGAACACCTGGCTACCAGGAGACAGGCATGAATCCGGTCTTCCTCACAACCCTTAGAAAGAACCAACCCCGAAGACACCTTGATTTTAGACTTCTGGCCTCCGCAACCAGGAGACAATAAATTTATGTTGTTTAAGCCATCCAGTTGGTGGTATTTTGCTATAGCAGTTCTAGGAAACTAATTCAAGTACCTTTCAAAGATTTCAAGATTAATGCCAGGGAAGTGACCATCTACCAAGAGGAAGCCTTGAAGGGTTCTCAAAAGCACAAATATAAAATCCCTTTCACAGTGGTGCATGAGGTTATCATCTAAATCTGAAATGCAGTCCATCTCAAAGGGATCGCATGTCCCCATTTGTTTTAGTCACTTTAAAGTTCATTCATCTGTGTAAAACTGAATATGCCTATCCTTTATGATAACTTCTCTTTAATTTCAGGATTAGAGGAAATCTACAAGTGCCTTCTCTTGCTCAAGACCAAGGCTTCTCTTGACTGGTCCCCTGTCTGTGATGATCCAGTAACACTGGAACACTTACAGGGGTCAAGGATTCTTCACTGGCCACCTTTCTCCCCTAGTCCAAAATAGTTCCCATGATGATTTTTGTGAAAACACTTGTGTTATGATTATTATTTGTCATTTATTTCATTTTTCAACACTTGAGCATAGCTAGAGACAACCCCTCGTCCAATGAAATCAACAAAATCCACAGAAGGGTTTGCAATACTTTTGAGTTCAAAATTCTTAGTCCATTGAATTACTTTCCTATGAGTGTTGGACCTACTTGTGTTCTGCTGTGTTTTTTCCCCATTTCATACTTCTTTTGCCTAGAGTGACTTCTTTTTGGCATGATTTTACCTCATAATTCTATTACTTGCATTCAGGATTCCCTTAATATGTTCATTTTCATTCTTATTTATTATTTAACAATTTTTAAGTAGTGTTTCAAATTTTATTGGCAGAAACCTTATTATATTATAAAGTTGAAGTTGTCTACCTTAATTCTTCTCTATCCCCTGACCAATTATTACCAAGGAGGCTATTGGACCTATCACTCAAATTATATAACTAGGTCACTTGACTTTATATTTGTCAGTACCCTCTCTTTCAAAGAAAGAAAAAAAATCAATAAATGGGATGCCTTTAATAGAGAGCAAATTAATAGAGATCAGTTCATAATAGAATTGCTATTTTCAGCAGTTATTGCCTAGAAATGGTTGTTAGGTCGTCACCTGGGTTTGTGGCTATGAAAGTATCACCAGGGGAGAGAAGATAGACATGGGCTGAAAGCCTTTCTGAGATGATATTGTGTGTTCACATCTTAGGACTCAAAGGCCACAAGTAGCTTAACAAATTAGGAGCCAGTGACATCACCAACTTTTCTTCTCAATCTGAGTGAGAATATTTGGGATCATTCCAGTCTTGGGAACAAGACTCTTAAAAAATTTTTTTCCACTACTGAGACAAGAGATAAAATATCCCCAAGGCTTGCCTTGGACAGTCCCCCTGATGTTTCCCCAGAAGCTGAATCCACCAGGCCAAGCTTCTTTGTCAGGGAAGATTCCAAACTGCCCTAAGTGGGGTCTATTCAAACAAAGGATCAGCTGCACTGGTGGCTGCAGAACTTCTGAGGCCCTCTGCGGATGATGCTGTAATTAAAATTGCATGCAGTTGCCCGAGTCCTTCTAGAGGTAACCGCCAAAGAGTTCTGACAAAACCAGGGCGTGTTGCAGGGACCAAGTGGGCTAGCCGCACAGTTCAGAGCCAGCAGCTATGGACCTCCTCACCCACCTGATCTCTGTGGGCCCCCACGAGCCCTGCCTTGCCTCCTTCACCCCCTATTCTCTCATCTCCCCACTTCCTGTCCCTGACTTCAGTGCCGGGCTGTCCTATCTTTTGTTCTGGCGGAGATAAGATGTATAAATGATGAGTGGTTGACAAAGTGTACTCCAGTGCCGTAGGCAGCTCATCAATCATTTTCCACATGTCGACGGATAATTGATGCAAACCCTGCAGGCGAAGCTCCATCAGGTGAGAGGAGGGAAGAATTAAACCTGCTGTCAGGAGCCAGGCAGCTGATCTGTATTTAACATTCTTTTTAATTTAGCACTTGTTTGTTTAAAGCTGCATTTGCTGGTGCGGTCCTCCCTACACTCCACATTTAGGGGAGTGGCCTGACGTTTGCTGACCCCGCCCCCCACGGGGGTCCCTGAACCCACGGGTTTCCTGAGCAAGGCTCTAGGGAAGGAGAGCAGACAAGACCACCCAGGACTGCCAGGAAGGTGCAGGGAAACTTACTTGCTGCCTAAGTGGAGCTTAACATCAAAGGCTCGTCTGTCAAGCAATTATCTGTCAACAGGTCAGGTTGGCAGGTGCCACCTGCATGCTAGGAAGAAACCACTTATTGCCTTCTTAAGGGAAACACACACACACACACACACACACAATCAAAATAATCCAACTTCATATTTCTTTTGTGAAACCAGACTGGATAACACGTTCAGCATGGTGGTGAGGAGGTTTGGTTTTCTCACTTCCTGTGCATCCAGCAAACAATTCCAAAATGAAGTCAACCTTAGAAGGTGCTAGTTAGTGAAATCTGAGAATCTTAATAAATGGTCAAGATGAATAAGTTTGACTCTCTGACTTATCTCTCTCTCTCTCTCTCTCTCTCTCTCTCTCACACACACACACACACACTCACGCACAGGCTCCCAAGTCTGCAAAAATCTTTGCTTTTGGTAGCTAGTGACTCAGGCATCCTGGCGAATGGAAAATTACCACATCTGCCACAATCACCAATCTTCAAAAGAATGATAATATAAATCCATAAGACCCTTAACTCCAAAGTGACCCTGAACATCATCTTGCAGTGCCTTAGGGTCATTCGTATGAATATGATGTAATAAAAAAATGTTCTGCTTGATAGAATACCTGATAAACCAGCTTTTATTGGATTTCATTTTCTACAAGGAAATGAGCTGACATCTAAGAAGTCTCACTCCTAATAGCCAAGCATCAGTTCCCCAAAGTTGTCACTATGCCATCTCCACTCAAAAACAGACATCTTTTAAAGCAGAGGTCTGCTCTGCCCTGCCTTCCTCCTTCTCTGGCTCAGAAACAAATATCTCTATTTTGACAAAGTCTGGAAATATGAACAAGAGCATGTGATATTCCAGCATCAGCTGCCCCTAAAGGATCTCCCAACTCCAATTCTACGTTTTCAAATTTAACCTTGAGCCCCGTTCCACCGCCTCACAAATGGAGGGTTTATGATGTGACAGGCTTGGCCAGGGTAATGTTGAATGTTGCATTCAAGATTTGTATCTCGAAATGAATGAGAGATTAATTAGAGTCTAGATATTTTTATCTTATTTAGTTTTGCAGAGCTGGAAATCAAACCCGGGGTCCAACGCATGCTAGGCAACTGCTGCACCCCTGAGGTGCACCTTCAGTCCTAGATATTTTTAAATGTTTAAGGAACATGAACGATCATCAGTCATATATGTTCACTTAATCTTTCAAAAATGTTTACTATGTACCCATCATGTGCTAGGTTGAAAGTAGATGTTTATCAACGTGGATCCTTGGTAACTGACAAGTTCACAAATATGCTATGATATAAAATATCAAGTGCCCTGTCAACAGACAATTCAGAGAGAAAGGAATAGCAAATAAACACAATTTTGAAATTTTCAACCTCACTGGAAATTAAAGCAATATAACATGAATTATAATGAAGTGTTCTTCAAGTCTATCAAAATAGCCAGGTGGGAGGAAAAGAATGCTCAGGGTTCCAGGGAGTGTGGATAAATGGGTGCTGACACACAGGCCACTGAGAATAAATGGATTAATATTGCCTAAAAGGCAATTTGGCGATATGCATCAAATACCTTCAATATTTCTAAGAATTTTCCTAAAGCGATCATTAGAGATACGTATAAGATTTAAATATAAAATTATTCACTGAAAGTATCTTTATACCTACCACTGCAAATGGTATGTGACATGCACAGGAAGGGAGACCAAGGGTATGGTGTTCTGGAAGTGATTCATCTGGCTCAGAAGAATTAGGGACAGATTTGGGGGGAAGTGGCTTTACATAGTCCTAAAAAATGAAAAGGATTATGACATGCTGATCAGACGAATACACCACAAAAGTGAGTGGGTGGGAACAAAAAGGGCACTCAGACAGGAAGGCAGAGAGCATTTGCGACAAGCGGGTGTCCACTTGGTGCAGCACTGCACTGGCGGGGGGCAGTTGACATTGCAGCTCTCTGACCCACTAAGCTGCCCCTGGTCATGCTGGAACATCAATGGGCATTTTTGGTAGGCAAGGGGGTCACCCTAACTGCTTTTCTGCATTGAAAAAAAGGCATGATCAAAACTGTGCTTAAACGACTACCCCATTTGTATTGGATGAGACAGGTGAGACCGGGTGGAGAGAGAAGACAGGGCCACAATATCACAATCATCAAGCTAACTGTGGACCAAGAAACTGTATGCTCCCCATTCACACACAAGGGCTCTGTGTCATAGAAAAGCAGACTTGGGCCAAAGAATCATTTGAGTCTACTTATCAAAACACAGGTCAACAAATGATCAGTCTCTACTGACAAGTTATCAGAACCTGCTATCAATCTCCAATTAAAATTTTAAGATGCAAGGGACTCAAAGACATTTTAAATACATGGAGGAAAAGAAGAACAGAGGTGAGGTACTGCATAACAGCCCAAATGGAGTCAGTTGTAGTAATGTGATGGGTTAGAAATATGCAGTAATTTATGAATATCTATGGCTAAAGACATTTTTTTAAAGTATTCTGGATACATGTAAGTGGAGACTGGTTATGAGGTGATAACTCTCGCTAAACCCAGAATCTTTTACATCTACTGACTTATATCAGTTCTAAGAAATGTTCTAAAAAAAGAATTTTAGCAATGTCAGTGACTGGTATTCAGAAATAATAACAGGACCAGGTGTGGTGGCACATGTCTGTAATCCCAGCCACTTGGGAGGCTGAGGCAAGAGGATCACAAATTCAAGGCTGACTTTAGCAACTTGGCAAGGACCTAAGAAACTTAGAGAGACCCTGACACAAAATTAAAAAAAAAAAAAAAAAAATGCTGGGGATATAGCTCAGTGGTAAAGCACCCCTAGGTTCAATCCCCAGGACCAAAAAGAAAAGAAATAATAATGCTGTCTACTATTTATCAAGTGTTTTCTACTTGCCAAGCACTATTCAGAGTAAAGATACAAACTCCCTTATAACCTGATGAGGCAAATATTATTAGTATCCCATTTTACATATGAAGAAACTGAAAACAGTTTACTCAGGGTTGCAAAGCTAGTAAACAGAAGAGCCAGGATCAAATCCAGGTAGTCTGGTTTGAGAAACCTTACTCTTAACTTCTAGACTATTTACCATTAAAACACTTCTTAAATCTTTTGAAATCACAGCAATGGAAGTGTGTGTCCACAGGTGTGGACCCTGGGGTAAGGTGAGAAACAGTCCAAAGGTGAGGAGCAGAGCAAACCACAGGCCCTGCACTGGAAAGAGGCCCACCTCCAGGGAAGGAAGATGCTGTTGGTTTGGCAGCAACACCTGCAAGTAGGATAGTGGTTCTGGAGAGTTCTCAGGTCCCACTATCACCCAGTTGTGTGCACATAATCCAGGGAGAGGGGGACAGAGCTGAGGGCCTTATGCTCAACGCAGGCCACTGTGGGGTCCCTCCAACCTATCTTAGGAGACCAGCACCAAGTCTCTGAACTAATTGCACAAGAGCTGTAAATTATATTGTACCCACCAGAAATGATGACTTGGCCAGTATCCTGGGAAGGAGGAGAGTAATCGCTGGTGATGGACCTGCAAAGGCAAAGGCCCTGGTGTACTAAGGAGTGGAACTTCCAAGATGAAGAAGTACCAATGGCAAAGTTAGGGGCCTGAGCAAAGAGAAGAGCTGTGAGCCCACAGATGAATGACAGAAATGGGCATTAACAGGCCAGCCCATGGGTCATTTGTAAATCGGGTGTCACTGGCTCTGATGTTGGATAGTGCTGTCATTTGGATGTGGGATGATTCCCAAAGGTTCATGTGTTAGACATTTGGTTCCCAGTGTTGTGGCTTTGAGGTGGTAGAATCTTTAAGAGATAGGGCCTAGAGGGAGGTCTTTTGAAGTGTCCTTGGAAGAGAACAAGGTAGTTCCGGTGGGATTCCAGTTAGTTGTCATGAAAGTAAGTTATTATAAAAACAAGTATGATCCTGATCCCTGAATCTCTCTCTGGTTTCCTGACTCACCATGTGATTGCTGTTACAGGTGCTCTTGTCAATGGGATGCCATCTACCACGAGACCCTCACCAGAAGTCAAATCAATGATATCATTCAATCTTAGACTTCTAGTCTCAAGAATTGGTAGCTTTATTTTCTTTATAAAGTATCCAGTCTTAGGTATTTTGTTGTATCAACAGAAGACAGACTTATACAGTTAGGAAGCACATTGGAATAATTTCTTAGAGTGACGACCCCCACACCAGGGGATACATGAAAGAAGAGTGGAATGAAAGGGGGTGGGGAGATGCAGAGAAGCACATATTTAAAAACTATTTATTGACCAGATTCGTATTTGTAACAGTTTATTTACTTAGGACAAGAATCTCCAACTGGATTCCACAACCCTCACAGATGTTAGAATATCACAGAGGTTCCTTGGAACATAGGAGGTCCCCTGGTAAACAAATTTTCATCATATGAAATTTGTCCTGCTTAATGCTTACAAGACTTTCATGAGTGCCTCCCTAATGGGCTAGACAAAGGAGAATCATGTCGACAACATAAAGCCTGTGGTCTTGTACTCAGGGTGTGCTACCAGCAGGGACAACCCCAAAGCCACCCTACAGTCTTTACAGATTGGAAGGATGGACTTCACGGCAAGGCTTTTTCACACTGGGGGCTGCAAACATCAGCCATCTCCATCACGAAAGCCAATTGAAGGGCTTTACTTAGAGTTTGTTGGACAGCTGGACTCTCACTGAGCTCCCATTCTCTAAGTCAAAGCTTTTCAAGTTTGCTTTTAATTTCTGCAAGTGGGAGCTTTCTGTTGACAAGAGAGCAGCGCGGACTGACGTCAGAGGCCAGCTTCCCCAGCCGCCTCACGGTCCCTCCAACTCTCTTGACTTGGAAAGTGCTGACAGAACTTCAGCCTCCCCTCTTTATTGTCCCCGTCCACACCAACCAGGCGGTGTTTTCCATCCGTGCTGCTGGAGGGGGCAGGAATGCAGCCCTGGGAGTCTGGAAACCCCCACTTTGCTCTGCACACACCTCCATGAAAATGTCTGCTTTTCCTGTTACCCTCCAGAACCAGAGCACCACGGCAAAGGAAAAAGGCATGCTGACAAGTTGCTGGAGAATTACTTTCTTTGCCAATTTTCTTCTCTTTCCTCCCAACACAACTACCAGACTTAGGTTTTATGGGCAAGTATTAGAGCAGAAGCGTTTTACACACTGTGATCTGTGCCTTTTTTTTTTTTTTTTTTTTAAGTTGGGCAAAATGCTACAATTGCACTTGAGCATTTTAATTTAAATCATGTGAATCAAATTAATTTGATGATCTTTTGAGGAAAACTAGGCCTTTTCTTTTGTGGGTGGTTCTGTGGAATGGAGCTTGGTATGGACGATTTCGTGCAAACTATTCTCATTACATACCTTCTAAAATGTGCTGTTTTACTTTCTTTAAAGGGGGAATAGAACTTAAAAACTCTTGCAAGGCAATCTGGTGCAGATGCCTAGAATTTTATGATTATTTTTTTCCTCCCAAGCTTTTATGGCTGCCTCGTCCACACTTAATCGATTGTGTGCGCGTGTGGTTTTAAACTAAAGCTCTTTGAGTCTTTCCAAAACATTCACCTTAGTTTTCATGGGAAAGAAAGTTTTCTGCTGTCTCACATTTCAATGGTGTACAGCATTTAATTAAACTACATTATTACAATATAAACACAACCAACCAACTCAGTAAACATGCAGCTCACCTGGTGGGAGAAGCACCCAGCTGTGCACATGCAGGGAAATGCTCCTGTCTCTGTTTCACAGAAAGATGGCAGATGTTGGTGAATGCACTAAGTTGGAAAAGAGGGCCTCTACTGTGTGTGTGTGTGTACACACGTGTGTATATATATCATGTGAGTACACACACACACACAAGTTAAACTTTCTTAATCTAAAAATCCAAAATCTGAAATGCTCCAAAAAATTTGTGACAACATAATACCTCAAGTGGGAAATTCCACATAAGAAACTTTGTATCATTAATACAATTATTAGAAATATTATGTAAAATCACCTTCATACTATAAGGTATATAAGAAACAAATGATTTTCAGGTTTAGACTCAAGTCTACACCCCAAGATATCTCATTATATATATGCAAATATTCCAAAATCTGAAATACTTTGGTCCCAAGCCTTTTGGGTAAAGGATACTCAACCTGACTATGTTTTGAAATGGTATTTGCATTTTATAAAACAAGGTGAAGTATTTATTAAGATCATCTGAGGGCTGGGATTGTGGCTCAGTGGTAGAGTATTTGCCTAGCATGTGTGAGGCACTGGGTTCAATTCCCAGCACTGCATACAACAACTAATAAAAATGTTTTTTTTTTTTTTTAAACAAAGATCATCTGGTAGCACCAACATGAAAACAAAACCAAAAACACCTTGTTTTTATTTGTACAAGCCACAGTGGTTGGGCAAGTATATAGCATCCGAATGTTCACAACATCTGCATAGCAAGCACCTACTCGACACGTCCTAAGTGAGCAAATTGAGTTTGTATTCACATAGTTGGCTTTATGAATGGGCAGCCTGAAAAGTCACAATCTGTTTTTTAGGCTCAATTTCATGGAAACATTCAACCAGGAGTCCAGTCCAAGGAGGATCAACCTTCAGCACACTGCTACAGGTTTTTGGTTGACTTAGTTTCATGGGATTAGGAAGAATGCTGGGAACTTTTTGCTCAAGATCATGCTTTTCTCATTCCATGCAGAGAGCTCTGTGTAGTTAGCATGCAACTCCATCATTCTCACAGCTAAATGGCTCAGAAGAAAGCCTCAGCTAAAAGCAACCTTTGCAATAAGCAGGGTAGCAGTATAAGGGGTCTCCTGCATGAGAGAAGCCAAAAGAACATAATGCATCATAAGAGAAAGACAATAGGCAGGGATCAGAGGCAGAGATAAGAAAGAGAAGCCAGATGCAGAGGGGAGGAAGGAAATGAACAGAGGCGAGACAACAGGCGGGTGCAGAGTCCACAGCATCATTGGACTCTGCTTCTCCATATTGCCTTGCAAGGGGCCCCTTGCTATCTAAAAAAGTCCTAGTAGCAGTTTTATAATTTCACCAACATAGGTTATGCCTCAGTTTTATAATTTCACCAACATAGAGCACTGAATAATGTTTTCATGAACAACAACAAACAACAACCCAGGTTGATTCATACAGAATGCCCATGGATTATCTGTGAGTAAAAACAAAATGCCAAAATCATTACATGGGAATGGTTTTCAATCTAAGGTGTGTGAAGGAGTGAGAAAGCAGAGCCTACTGGTCAAGGAGAAGGAAAGGCCAGATCCATCCAAACATCCTCAATGACCCTGAGGCCGGACACATCATCATGCCAGCTTTTCTCAGGAAGCTCAGTTTCAGGGACATCTGTGAATCTAGATATCCCCACTCTCAGTCGACCTGCGTGTGTGGGATTTGATTGTCAAAGCCCAGGGGAAAGGTCTTAACACCCCTCTGTCACACTTCATGCCAGCCCACAGCTCTGAAAAAGGGAGGTGGCTTCTCAAAGTACAGGATTATTCCCTTCTCCTTCCTTCAACTCACTAGGAAATTTGGAATTTTGTATTGGTTCCTGCAACCAATGGAAAGGGAAAGAATTTGACAGGAACGGGATAAGAAAATCATTCTGGGTTTATTCCCTGAGTGTAAAGAGATGCCCTCAGAAGCTAGGAGGTCACCATGGTCTTTGGAGCTGCTCTGCCTTGGAGTGACTTGAAGCTCTGACCATCTAGCTTGATGTGGTCATGAGGTGGGGCGTGACCACCAGAAACCAAGATCATTGACAGCCATCATGGCCTCCTCCCTTGGGGAAAGACGCACACCCATTGGGACCGCCACCCCCATTTTGACTTCGCTTTGGTTTCCTGTCTGGACAGATGGTTGGCATTTTTACTCAGGGCACCCATGCAGCCAACAATGGCTTCATATTTTTTGTTAAAGAATCTTTCATCACTTCAGGTGTGACACAATGAGAAAGAAAATAGATATTAAAATCTAATTAGTACATATAACTTCCAAATATATAGTCCTTAAACAAGGCAAGCTGTCCTCATAAACACTATTTTATCAGCACTTAGCTGAACGAGAGGCAGCCTCATTACAGAGTGCTGTGATTAAGAGGGGCTTCCAAAGACTGAAAATTGTCCCGGTCCTCTCCACACACAGTACAGCCAGACAGAGACACACCTGCCTAAGCTTCCCCTCAGACCCCCACACTCTAGTAAGAGAAGTCTTAACACGAACAACTGCTATTTCTATCAGTCAACTGAAGTGAATAAAATCAATTAAGTGTTTGCAGAAGAAGTGAGAAATAAATTCTTATTTGCCTCTTCGAAGTCAAAAGGGAAAAAAAAGTAATGTAAATCAGAAAAAGAACTGATTTTGAATTCTTCTTGAATTCAAAGCTTCTTAAAGTTCCTGAGTGAACAGATACTTCCTGGAAATTCTTAGCTAAGTAGCAATGTCATTAGAAACAATGACACTGCTCATTCTTCTACTGAAGATGTGGACCCAAATCTCTGCTTTTGTAATAAAAACTAAGGGACTGGGCAGCCCCCAGCAGCCGTTCAAAAGCTACCCACAAGTGATTATCCACAGATGGTTGGTGAGATTATTTAAGGAGCAGGCTGACAATGCATGCAAGTTCACTTTCCAGAAGGTGAAACTGAGGACCCAGAAGTGCGCCGTCTCAGAGTCCTAGGGGGCAATCCACAGCTGGCAAGAATCTACACTGCTCAGCCCTGCTGGTGCCCAGCCTGCCAACCCAGCCTGCATTTCTTCTGAGCCAAAGGGGCTGAGTTCAGGATTCCCACAGGGGTCAGAGTCCCCAAGGTCTGGCTGGTTGAGATACTACTGAGTTGTGCCAGCAAGACCAGGATTCCTTTTATCAAGGGCAAATAGCTTGCCAGAGACATTTTGATAAGAACTTCCAAAATATATGTGTCTCCCCGACACATTGCTGTACTGTTTGTTCAATAGTGGTGACATTTAAATGGCAGTAAGCGTGGAGTAAGGAGGCAGCCTGAGAAAAGGTGTGAGTTTCACGTGGGCTGGCAGCATCCGTTTCAGCCATCATACACTTGGCGAACACTTGTTCTACACCCCAGAACATTGCTGGGGAGAGTGTGGGAGGGGAGGGAGGGAGGGAGACCTCATCATCTGGTTACCTGGCAGATGCTTCTGGGTCATCCTGAGGAAGACACCAAGGAAAGAGAGCAAAGCCCCAGCCCCATCCACCTGGGCCACTAGTAGTGCTCTAGATTGAGACCTTTAAGGGGCACTGAGTACCGATCCTGAGATCGTAGTAGACACAGCAGGGCATGGAAGGGTCCAGAGATGATGGAAGAGGCAGCTGAGGAAAAGAAACAAGGAGGAAATGGAGAGAGGCCAGAAGAAAACAAGGATTATGGCTTAAAAAGAGGCTGGGGGTGGGTGGCAAGTTAAAGAACTCTCGCCTCTTGGGTAGTTTTAATATTAAGAAAAAGAGAGCTAACTCATCTCTCATTTATTCCATCCATCAATCCTTCCATCTGTCTGACCAACCAGAAATTAATTCTGCAAATACTGGATTCTTGAAGTGTGCAGGAAGATGGCAGGACACTTATTATCTGATGAAGGTGACAAAATTGAAACAACCGATTAGATTATTAGGCAAGACTAGAGGCACTGCCCCCTGCCTAGGCCAGAATCCTGCACCTGAATAACACCAGTTTCTTAGACACCATAGAACGCTGCTGCCTCTCATTCACCTTTTAGTGCAAGAATTCATTCCAGAAATTCAGAAAAGCCAGGACTGCCCTAACCTGCCTGCCTGCCTGTTCTAGGCATGGAACACACTGAAGGAATATCAATAACAATAATATCAATGGCTAACACCTGCAGACCATCATCAGGCACTTTTCTAAGTGCTGCACATTAACCCTTCCTAGGCAGGGATCACTGTTATCTCCAAAGTCACAGGGCCAGTGGAATGCAAGTCCACACACCAGGGACCCTGAGGCTGAGGTGTGTTACCACCTCACTCCACTGCCTCCCCAGAGAACAGGACAGAGGACACAGCATTGTACTGGGGAGTACTAACCAACACAGAGGACAGCCTGACAGTATGAGCAGGCAGTCATTTTCTGAAAAACCCAATAGGCACAGAGTAAAACCTCCAGATGTGGGCATCCTCTGGATGGTCCTGCATAATTCAGGAGACAAAAAGAGGGAAAGCTTTCATCTCTGCCTTGAAGGAAATTGGAGTTAAGGAGAAAAAACTTGTCTCCATGAACCACGAGGATGAAAATGATCTTGAAGTTTGGAATCAGCTTTGCAACCTTGAGGTTGAGGTGTGCTTAATGTGGCTCAGAGCAGAATCCAAAAAGACAGGCCTGATAAAAAATGAAAAAGAAAAAAACAACATAGCATTCACACGTTCCAGTTCAACTGCATCCCTCATTTTATGAGTGAACAAAAAGATGACCAGCTCCCAGGAAGAGGCTGACCTTACAGTATAGAAAAAGTTTTGTATTTACCAAAGCAAGTTAATGACAGCAACAGTAACAGCAGTCACCATTTGTACAGCACTATGTGCAAGTTTATTCTAAGCAGTTTCATGTATGAACTCATTTAATCTCTGAGCTAGGGACAATATTTTTATTTTGCAGAAAAAGGATATACAGAAACACAAAGCAACTGAATAAACTGCCTAATGACATACAACTGCCCACTGTCAGGGACAGGAGATCTGAACCCAGACTGCCTGGTTCTAGAGTCTGAGAGGACCCTGCGGGCAAGCAGGAAGAGGGAGACACTGGAGGGGTGCTGATGGAGTAAAAAGGACTGCAGGCACCAAGTGAGCTGGGATGCAGCCCAAGCAGGAGACAATCTGCCACAGCAGATGCTGGAGCATCTGAGTGTGAGATGTAAGATGATCAGGTGTCCCTGGGCCCCCTGGGATGCTGCGAGTCAACGCTCACACTTCCTTCAAGATATCAGAGATTAGAAACGATGCTCTTGGCTATTCCCTCTGCTTGGAATTCTCATCCCTCTACTCAAATAAGTTTATGTTCAAGTACCTGGCATCAGATGTCACCTTCTCAAAAAGGTCACCTTTGATCACACTGCACGAACCAGCATAACCTCCTGTACACCAAGTTCATAGTACCCTTTTTGACACACCTTTATTTTTATGATTATTATCTGTCTCTCTTACCTCCTCCAACCCAGAAGGTAAGCTCCCTGGGCAGAAGCTCAGTCTCTGCTCATGGCTGAATCTCTACTGCCTGGAACATGAAGTCTCTATAAGTATTTGTGGAATGAATGGATGTAGGATACTCCATGGAAACCACAATGGGATTCAGAGGACAAAAGAGAAATAATTGCTCCCATTGAGAAACTTCTAAATAATATAAAAAACACTGATTTCCATTATTAAGGAATTTCTAGTCTGAAAAATTCCATGTAGAGAAGAGCTGAATCTAATAATGACAGAGGCCTGGTCCCATCATTGATGAGTTCACCATAATGGGGAGAGAGCAGGAATCAGTATTCCTCCCAAGGACAAAGGCAAAAAGCATTTCAGTGTGGGAGAATGAAACCAGGAGAGAAGGTTCCTTTTCTTTCATGACAACCCACTGGGGAGTCAGGAGAGTTGAAACATGAGACCAAGACAGAGACCCAATAGATAAACCAAGGCAAGGCTCTGTCCCCATCTGACCTGCATCAAACAGATTCCAGGATCTACTGTTTTCTGGCCTCAGCCTTTTGGAAGCCCAATTCACTTTCCTCAGATTTCTTATTCAGTTTCCTATGGTGGCACCTCAAGCTCACAGAGGTGGGCTGGAAATACTGAACGCTACCTCTGCCAGATAATTGCCTCGTTAGCTAGGCCACCTCATTAATCTTACCATTATCCAGGCTAATTAGAGGGCTCCTTTCTCTCTTCCTCTTCACCCCCCCACCATGTCTGCTTCCTCCTGTTGCCTTCTCCGTCATATCTTCTATTTCTAGTCTCTCCCAACCATATCCATTCGCGTGAGCTGGCAAGTGGAGGTCTCATGTATAGGTGAAGTGAGGGGACAGGACATGAAAATCTCAATACCACCTGATGTCTAAAATGAAGGAAGAACACTCTGAAAGCAATACATTATGTTTTTATTTACCTACCCAGCTCCACAACCAATCCCCTGCCCTGTACTTCATGTAAAGGCATCGGTCTCCATTTAAGTCCTTCATATGTACGGGCTCAAAATAATCCTGACCTACTGCCTTCTATAGGAACAGCATTTTCTGTTTTGATCTCTACTGTTAAAAAAAAAGTCATTTTCTGTTACCATTCTTTTAAAATGTTTTCCCTTCTACTGGATAGGTCCTATTTTTGTAGTGGTTTTATATCTTTTTTTCTTATAAGCTATCTCAAATCATCCATGGAACGAGGTAGGGTACAAAAATTAAAAATCAACAGTACAGACAGACATGTCACCAATGTGCACCCAGAAAATAATGAATGTGTAGTAGAGTTAAACCCAGGCCAGGGGAGACAGATGTAATCAAGTTGATATGGAGGAGGCTATAGGAGAACAGCTTTTGAAAGGTTAGGAATCCAGTATCTGGGGACATAGAAGTTGAAAGGATACAAGTGATGAAAGGATACAAGTGATAAAGAGACCCAAACCAATGGAGGTCTTATCCAATCCCCGCACCCCAGAACTGGCAGACTCCCCTTCACACTTGTACTTGGTCACATAAGATGTATCATTTCACAATGGTGAGAGTCAATCCAAAAACCTCTGTCTTCATAGGTGGTTCATGATTAAACTATAAATGGGCTTAAATTGAGATGAATATACATATACCAAAGCCATGATGAATCATTATAACCCACTGGGATGTGCATTTGGGAGAAAGCCCAGAACCTCGGAAATGAAAAGAATTACAAGGTTCTAGAGTGCTGCTTTCCTGGAGATCCTCTGGGAAGATATGGTTCCTCTGGGGTAGGAAAACAGTCTCTGGACCAGCGAAGTGGCTATCCTCTTATGGAAGCAGGAGTATGAACATCCTTCACCCAGACAGCAAGAACAATAGCTCCCTCCGAGATCTGCATGGGCAATTCAGGGGAGAGAAATATATGGCCACAGGACAGGCAGAAAATCCAGTTTGTGCCTTCCCTTCCTGACCCTGTATAACTTGGGAACTTGACACACTGTATGAACCAAAAATAATAATAATAAAAGCCCTCGTAGTTTCAGGGAGAGATTGTTAGTCATTTTCCAGGAGGCCTCTTCATTGGTAACTTATTCCATATGCCTTCCTGCCCACAGACCCCAGCCTCGGCAGCAGAAGCAATCTATGCTGCCCTGCCATTTAAGCGTGAGGAGCCCCGGCTCTATTGAAGCTTGTCATCTTGCCTATTAGCTTGATGTCTTTATTCACAGACCATCTGTACCACGGAGAGATACAGAGGCAGCTAATGTCAATATGAACAAATGCCTCCTCTTTTACAAGAAATGTCAAACACAGGACAGGCTAAGAATGACCCCAGGAATACCAACAGATGTTCACTACAAGCCTCTCAAAAATCAATCCTTTCTACAGGGACTAATTAAGATGAAATAAGGAGCAAAAGTAAAGAAATTTGTGTCATATTATCAGGAACTTCATCCTCACTTTCCAAGCTCATTATGGGCAGATTGGCCTGTGCCCTTTGAAAAAATGCTAAAAGAGGGGATGCAGCCACCAGGGCACCAGGGGGACCTTCATTCGCCTCCAGTTCCAAACTGCAAAAAGAAAAATCACTGCTCGGGGAGAAAAAAAAAAAAAGCGTACTTACACAGGCTGCTTTTTCTGGACTACTTTCTTTAAACCACCACACACAGAACAAATCCATTTTCAGAAAGTTTCAAAAAATATAGCAGGATAGAAAAGGTATGATGTTTTTCAATTTAAAGAAAATAAGAGGGTTTGGCATCCTGGGCTCAGGAGTCCAGGCTGAAGGGGCCGCTGAATGGTCACCTCCTGCAGGGTAAGTGAATGCCTCCCACTTTCTAAATTTTTCTTATGTTTTCATTCTGTGGAAAAGGGCAGAATCTGATATAGGTGCTAGCCTCAAATGAATATAGGATTGCACTTCCCAAAGTTTAAATATAGTTTGTCTTTGCCTTTAAAATAAATATCTGCCACCCCGAACATTTGCTGTTCTTCATTAAACTGTTTGTCACACACTCTTGATGGATAAAAACTTTAGTACGCTGTATTCTAATATGGTAGTTCTCAAAACATTTCTCCATCTAAGTATGGATGATTGAATGGAGTCCAGTCCATTCCCAAGGGTCCCCTTAAGGTGAGATTGATTCTCCCCAAGGTGACTGACTTCACCTTTCCTCCCTGCTGTAAAATACAGAGGAGGGCAGGCCATGGGACTCTGCTCTAATTTACATAAATAGGCATCACACAAACTTCAGCATTTTATTGTTAATCACCATTTGCTCATGGCCCCTCTCATAAAATAAGTCCCAAAATTTAACAGTGGGTCATGTTGAGACCCCAAAAACCTTTATGATTTACTAACAGCAAAGCCTAGAGTCACTTCCACAGCATGATGAAGTCTCCACCATGAGACTTCCATGATGAAGTCTCCACCATGAAACAGTCCACATAGAGGGATGGATCAACGTCTTGGAAAAGATGGATTGGTAGTAGGTTATGAAAAGCTGAATTTTGGATATGCCAACCTACACAGCAACTTGAGATAGGCACACAGACTTCATAGTCCACCAAGGCCATTAATGAAACACATCATTACCCTACCGCTAACACTGTGCCACAACAGAACTTCTGACAATGTGCTGCATGGGTTTGCTCAAATTTTTCTACCAGACCATAGAAAGGTTTGGCCCAGGGTGATTCTTTTTGACTGTGGAAGAGGCTCAATCTTTTCTGGGTTGTATTTTTGTGCAATTCCCTCAAAGACCACAGAACCAGTTTTTAAGTAACAGTTCTTAGATATCTGGGTCCCACTCTGTCTGACCTGGTAAGGTTGCACATGCTCAGGTGAAAACATGGCAGAAATCAAACAATGAAACTCTGAAGCTAATAAACATTTAGGCAACTGTAACCGATTCTCCAAAAGCTAGAAGCACAGTCTGGGGAGAAGCCATCTCCAGGAGGCCCTATTAGTGCTCTATAATGTTGTCCTGAGAATTCTGATAACTCTGGGGGAGTTTTAGTGTCCTTTGTACCCTCATGTGGGGCAGAGCTCCTGTGGCAGTTGTCCCACAGTGGGAAGAGGGAAGTTGCTTGCGGGAAACCCACATCACAATCCTACCTGGTCAACCATTTTTGGGAGAAGTATTAACATGCCCTGGTTGGATCTCTTATCTCCCTTCTTCCTTCTCCCTCCTTTTTGATCACACTGAATGTGGATTTGCTGTTAAGTTCACAGTTAACTCACTGAAGCATGTCTGTTGTTTACATGGACAAAACTATGCTGCGAGATGGTCTTTTTCCAACCTAGTATAAATTTCCAATTTGTAAACTCCTGCTCCGGAGAGCAAGCAGATGGAAGGAGCAGGTTGATTCCCAGTCCCAGGGCTAACTCAGTTACTATTATTACCTTGCAAATACAAGAATAAGAATGATCTGATAGATGGGTCTAACAGAGGCAAGCTGGGAGCTCAACAGTCTCCAGGAAAGTAGTTGAAGATGGAAGTTCAGAGCCCATTACAACTCTGGAATGACTCTTGAATATGGACAATGGACACACAGGACAAACATAGAAGGAGAGAAGTTAGACTTGCCAGATGAAACTCAGCACAATCCGCTTTCCCTTTAATGTCAAAGTGGCCACTCCCGCGAACCTTGCCAATCAGAACGGCACCATAAGATCAGGGTCTTCTCACAAAGATGGCGTCTGTGAAGACTGCTTGTTCAGGGAACTCAGTGAGACGAGATTCTTCTCAAAGTGCTTCCAGGAAGGGAAAGAGGAACTATGATAAAGAGAGTAAAGACCAAAGTCTTGCTGGGAACTCTCCATCTAATAAAGAGGTAGGGACCTTCATATCAAAAGATTCAACAAGATTTTGTTAGATGAAAATGGGAAGCTTGGGGTTCTGGCCTTGACCTCCAGCAGGTAAGTCATTTACCTTCTCTGGGCCTCAGTTTTCTCACCTGTCGTCTGAGTTACCCAAGTAGAGATTTCTACATTTCGGCCCAGATCTGAAACATTAAATTCTGTGAATCCATGTTATTTGTTTTCTTTTGGTTTCCCCCTACAGAGCTAGGGATTGAACCTCGTGTGTGCTAAGCACGTGCTGGACCTCGAGTGCACCCCCAGCCCACATTATCATTTCTACATAGAGCACTGAAGAGGGTTTAGAGGTTTGGCCCCGGAAAGTTGCAGATTGCACCGTGGCTCTTCCTTTCTTCCGTGCACTTCATCCCCTAGCAGAGCAAGCGCTTGTTCTCGGGTATCTACAAGAACACCCACGCTTACACAGGCACAGGCATGGGTGTCCCACATTACCCCACAGGGCCCACAGGGGCCTCGTCCTGTCCCATCTCAGAACGTGGCCCTGCCAGTGATAACTCGCTATGTTGTACCGAGCGAGCTTTCCACAAGTCCAAACTGGCATCCTTGGTGCGTTGAGGACCTGGGAAACATCTGCAGTTTTGTGATTCTTCCTCGTTTCCATTCCCACGATGCTCCCTGTGACTGCTTGGATCAGAGAAAGGTCGCCAGCTCCATCTGGCCACCCTGCCCCCCTCCATTCTCTCCCTCACCACTCTCCTCCCCCCTAAGGAGTTTCTGCCCATTTTGTCACTTCCACCTGTTCTGACAGGTTCCCCTGCCTGACCCCAAGATAGCCCTTGGGGACATTAATCATATAACAGCCGGAGCCGTGAAAGAAACAAGGGTTTGGCTGGATACTGTTACCGTCTCTGTCACCTACTAATCATGTCCTATGACACAGAAGGGCTTAATCAGATGGTCTGCTCTCTCATTAATCATCCTGGGCTCACTCAAACTTCACAGAGAGATTAAAGTTTAGCTTTGCTGGCTTCCCGTGCCTCCTCCTGTCTCACCCTCCTCTACAGCAGCATCACAAGGGAAGGTCTCAGGTTCCTTCTGCTTTGCCAACTGGCAGGGCACTGAAGTGTCCATGCCTACCAACACCACGGTGCCCAGGAGGAGGACGATTCTGTTTCTTTTCCCCTCTCCCCTCTCCACCACACACAATTCAGAGACACAAAGATCAAAACCACAGTTGATGGGAAGGCTGGAAATCACAGATCTATCTCTGCACCAGGGAGTGGAACAAAGATTTAAATGCATGAACAAACTCTCCTATCACCTCCAAGAACCAATGAGTATTTTCCTGTGTTTAAACAATAGCAAGGAGAGTTAAATAAAATGATTTTTCAAAATGATTCATTAAAATAGGCATTTGTGGCCCAGTTGGCTGGGAGCAGCAGGGTGGCAGGGAGGGCTTCCCGACTCCAAGATTGCCAGCCCAGGATCATCCTCTCTTACCACTCCACTGAAATGATAGCCTCAAGCAAGTCAAAAATAGCCTGAATCCTTTACGAATTCTTTCCAGACCAAAATAAAAATGGCAGAAAGGACCCTCCAAAAATACCCAGTAACGGAGAACCAGAGTGTATTTCAGCTCATCTGATTTCATTTTTATCCTGCTTGCAATTCTCTGCCCTTCAAAGGAGAAGAGCAAGTCCCAGCAAAGGCCTTCAGCAAAGGGCCTCTCTCCCAGTATTGGTTTTGTACTTGCTCTGGCTGCTGTTGACTTTTGCAGCTCTGTACGATTATGGGAAACAAGGATAATATTTGCCCTCAGAGCCAGGAAAGAACAAATATTTTATCAACATCTAAATCATCTTTCATCTGGCAGGGGAGGAGGCGCTGAACGCCCAGCTGCACACACGTAAGCTGATGAGGGGCAGGAGAGGGGCTGCTTGGGGAATCTTCTACCTGTGTAAACTTGACCTATCAATACCGGGCCCGCATTCACTGCAAATGGCTTCCTCTGTGAAAATCCAAAATCTGTCTGCCCTTCCAGGTGCCTCCCATGTCCCCGCCGCTACCCCTCAGCCCAGAATAACTGCCAAAGTTCTACCATGGTGCCTTTCTCATTTCCAAAGGTAGAAGTCAGGCCTGGGACTTGGGAAGGTGGGGTGTTTCTGTGGATATTTTGGGGGGATGAGGGCTTGCCCTGTTGTTATATTTGTTTCCATTCACGGATCCTCCACCACTAGCCCAGAAATGACAGTAGGTGGAAACACTATCTTTCATTACACAAAGTATAAATAGTGTAATCTATCAGCGCCGTCAATCACAATGATTGATTACAGGCTGTCATAGAGAAGAGTGACATATTAGAAAAGTTTTGTTAACAATGCCTATTGCTAGTCAGCCTGCCACAGAGGTTGGTGATTAATGTGTTGTCAGCCTGTAATCCCACACCCTTGGCTAATGAGGCAGGAATTTATCATCTTTACAGAGTGGCAGATGTCAGGGAGAAAGGAATCCAAGTGCTGGAAACAATATACTTTTTCTTACTAGGCCTGACAAGTCTGACAGGCCGAAAAAAACCACAAAGCAGCTTTGTATAAGCACCAACTTAAAACGAGGAACTTTTCATTTGGCATCTTCGCTTTAAATAGTGCTGCGAACCAGCCTCTACCCTTTGGAGAAGAAAAAAAAAAAAAAAAAAGGACACAGAGAGGAGGGCACAATGCTGTGCTCTGTGAACCCTGCACCTCGTTTTGACAGCCGGAGACCCCCAAGAAAAGGTTACTGTGGCGAGCAGACAGCTTTCTTTGGAAGAGAAGACCACAGGAACTTTTCACTTTTACCTGTGAACTTGTGACTGGGAGAAAACCTGGCATTCAAGGGCGCTGGGGACAGGGACTTCCCCTACCACTGCCTTAGGCTGGCGTTTACCTGCAGACATGAATTGATTTCTAGAAACACTGCCCTTACTGTTGGAGATGAGAAATGGGGAGAAAGATAGGGAGAGGGCTTCTATGGGTCAAGAAAGAGCAACACAGAAGGAAGGGAGGGCCCGTGGAAAATGGCTTTCGCAAAAGCTCTGCTCCTATTTTAAGCCACGTTCAGGTAGATTTCTCATTATCTTTCTTCCCAACCCTCTCTTCTATTTTTCATAGGGGACAATGACCAAAAGTTCTCCAAACCTAAGAAAATTCAAGCCCAGACAAGAGAAGCCTCCAGAGGCCCTTTTAAGAACTGCTTGTCCCTCTGCATCCCCTCCCCTTAACTGCAGTTCCCATCCTTCTCATAATTCTAACAAAAGAGAAGACCCTTGGGGGTGAATCTGGGATCTTCTGAGACACTAGAAGATGCTTCTGAGTATTTCAACTTGACCTAGGCTGTCCATTCTGTTCCAAAGAACTCAAGCACTCCGCACCACAGGAGATACACAACTTTTCCCATGGAGTAGCAAAGAAACTGCCAATTAGAAGATTCAAACTCTTTTTTTCCATGATTGAGGCATTCTGCCTATATTCGAGTTAGCAAGAGAAAGTCAAAGGGGAAAGGCCTGAGTTAAGGAGGTTAAGGCCTCTGGTTTGGAAACTTTTCCATACCAGCACCCTGCCAAGACCATAATGTGTTGCTTATTCTCACGTCAGTTTCTAAGGAAGGGGGCAAATCTTAAGTGGCAACATTCTGACAGATGTAATCCTTTTTCAAACACATACCTCTGCTAATGTAGACAAATGCAAAAAAAAAAAAAATGGAAACAGCAACCAGAGGAGAAAAACTCTGCCTTCTGTCAACAGCACCCTCAGGCAAGAACACACAGCAAAGCATTAAGTAATTTAATCTCCAAAAGGGAGGTTCTGGCATTAAGACTACCCAAGGTCGAGGGGCCAGGCCACACCCTGTGCAGTGAGAAATGAGTTTAGTGGCCAGGAACCCACAAGCTGGGGCAATATCCAGGGCCTGGTGGGTCTTCCCTAGAGCCAAGGTGCTGGAGGCTGCTGACCTGAGGGACACTTTTGTTGGATGGGCCTCGGGTCAGAGGCTGGACTGTTGGAGGCTCAGGGTGGAAGTACCACCCCCCTTCTGTGTCTCTTTGGGAGATCGGCGCAAGAAGCGAGCTGAACCCTGATGCTAATCAGGCAGCTCTGAGTGAAGGGTGACGAGGGCCGGCGCCAGCTCCACTCTGCCCTCCCAGGCTGCGTCCTGGTCACAGATCTCACTTGGTGATAAGCAGGGGGCTGCTCAGGCTCCCCTCTACTCCTATCTTGCACGTGATGATGTACTCAGAAAGAGGGGACCAGGGATCCCTGCACCCAGAGCCTTCTGGTGGGAGCCAGGGCGCTCTGTGGGGTTCCTCACACTCCCTACTCACGCTGCAAGAGGGCAGAGCCCTCCTGCGCCCTCCCGCCGCCTGCTCCTCCAAGTCTGCCAGCCCCCCTCCCTCCGCGTGCTCACTCATGCAGCTTTCATTAACTCCCTGGGCCGGCAATTTCCATCCATTTGACGACAGATTAGAAGTGGAATTCAAAAAGAAAGTCACTTGACCTCCCATAATGTGCTTCTCTTAATTACATTAAAGATTTTCAAATGTAGCCGTACTGGGTTTGACAGGTAAGGTTTTAATCAACTTCAGGTGGCCACTTTTAAGTGCTCCCCGGACTGGAGCCGCAAAGTTGGCGTCATCCACGCTCTCAACGTGGTTCTAATTTAAATGGCTAATTTTGACACGAAGAAAAGATGAGAGGCCACGGGGCCCCACTGCTTCGGTGGGCGTGATTTCTAAATTAGGATTAATGCAGCAAGCTGAAGCACTGTCGCAGGTTTATTTTATGGAAGTTGGAGCAAGTAAATAACATTTATTCTTTGTATACATCTGCATATAATTACAGTAAAGTTTTCTTGTGTGTTAAATTATACAAACTCTTCAAAAGTGGGTGCCTAATGTCTTTTTCTAAAGCTGTGTTATTATTTTGGTCAAAAGTTGTTTACATTAAACAAATTCAATTTACTAAACTTTGACATGTTTGCACAACTGCATATAATTTATGCTAGAAGCCTGAAGCATGACTTTCAAGTGAACTTTCTTGGTTCAAACTTGATAGATCTGGGTTTCAATGTTGAGGGGTGGTGGCTTGCTTGATCCAGGTTTTGTGGCCAATTGAACTGACTTCATTTTTCTCTCTCAGAATATTTTGATCATTGGGTAAATGTGTATTGAGTATCTACTGTGCTCCAGACATTAATGCTTGGTCCTAAGGATATGATGATGTGCAAAAAAAAAAAAAAAAAAAAAAAAAAAAAGGTATGGTCCTGAGGAGCTCAAGGATTATTGAAGGAAACAGAGAATCAAAATAACACATGAAAACACTATTAAGTCACAAAGGCGATAATGAGGGTGGGTCCATGCTGCTTTGAGGATCCATAAACTAGCAGGATCTGTCTGGGCTTCAAGGAAGGCTGCCCCAGGGAAGTGACAGCACAAGCTGAGAATGGGAGAGAGCAGGACAAAGTTAACCAGGTTAACTTTGCTGGGATGGAGAATGTCACTTAGAAGGAACCAAAAAAGTCAGTGGGTGTCTACAGCATGTACCCACATCTATGAGGCAGCTGGAGAGTCAGTAGTAGGACCAGGTTCCCCCTGGAACAGAGTGCATCTTAGGAATACGGTGTTTATCCTAATAGTGGGACTAAGTTGGTGCAAGGTTTAAAGCAGGAGGCTCAATTTATTTGTTTGTATTTTGCCAAGATCTGTTGAAAGGCAGAATAGATGGCAAGTCTGATGGAGTTGGACTAGTTTGGAGGCTTTACAGTAACCTGGAATTTAAAAAATAAAAGCCACCCTCCTGGAGTGGTTTGAAGTTGGGCGATGGTCGTGCAGAATGACAGTGGATAGCTTTGAGAGACGGTGAGGGGTGATGTTCGTGGGATGTTGAGACAGACTGGTCAACTCAGCGTTCTGACCTGTAGAGCTTCAGGGACCCAGAACCATTCACTGAGCGCTCAGTCTCTGAAGGAGGATGGACTGCGTGCATGAGGAACGTGAGAGGCCTTTGAGGCATCTGAGACGTGTGAAGGAGGTAGAGGGAAACACCTTCTGGAGCTCGGAGGACCACTTCCTGAGTACACACGTGGATATGAATGAGTCCTTCAACAGGGAAAGCACAAACTGAGAAGAAGAGAGGTCCCTGGGCTAGTCTTCAAGACATTTCAACATTTATTGGCTGAATGAACAGATAAATCTGTAAAGAGAGGGTAGAGAGGTAGTCAAGGAGGTGGTTGGAAAACCACACGGGCCACAAAAGCCAAGACAGTGGTTCAAAAAAATGAAATGAACAGTTTCTAGTACTGCTAAAAGGCCAAAAAGGATATGCACTGAAAGTCCCAGTGGATTTGGCAACATGGAAGTCACAGGAGCTTTAAGCTGATGGTGCCATAAAGAAACCCAAATTCATCCTGACCCAGACTGGAGTAAGCTGTTAAACAAATTGAGGGTGTAGACATGGAGACCAGGGGAATGGAGAAATCTTTTGAAAAAGATAGATCCTCAACAAAGAAAAGGCTGATGAGGGCTTCAGGTGAGTGGTTGGTTGGTCGTTTAAAGAGAGAAGACACAGAGTTCTCAAAATCTGTGGGAAAGCGGTGGACCATGCAAAACAAAGAAGGAAAAAAGGATTCTGCTTCTCCCAGAGGGGAAAACATGGATGGCATCCATCACATGAGAGGAAGAGCTAGCCTCAGATAGGAGAAGGCTTGATTGATTTTGCTGTGTATTTCCGAAAGAGAAAGTTTCTCTTAGGAATAGAATGAACATTTCTTTTATCAGCAAACCAAAAGGTGGCCAGCAAGAATGGAAGTCTTGTCACCAATGTTGGTAAGGTGAGCTTGACACAGTGTGCTCAGCACCTCAGAAGGAGGGAAGAATTAGCTCACGCCCAGGCCCACTGTAGTCCAGGATATGTGCGCTGAGGATACTCAGTGCTGACCTTCAGCACCAGAGTTCATGACATCTGGTGAGGGAGGACAACTGGGAGGTGCTGGGGTGAAGAGAGGGCATTTGGTGGGTTCTTTACATTTTCATCTTTTTTGTCCTTTCAGGAATATGCTGCCCACTGACTAATAAGCATCTACAATGTGTTCAGCACTCTTGGCCTTGTGAGAGACACAGAGAATGTAAAAAATGTAACTGTCACCTTTGTAGAACTCACGGTGCGCTTGGCAAAATAAAACAAGCACACTTAACAAAGGACAATTACTCAGCAAGAATCCAGGCAAGGGGCTGATCAGGAAGGTTTCTTGGAGGAGGCAGAGCCTGAGCTATGTGGTAGGTGAGGTAGGCTTTGAATAGGTGCTAAGTAGAGGGAAGGCCATGGAGTTCTATTCCTGCCACACTTCATATTTTCCCCTAATAATGAAAATATTTAATTGAAGAAAAATAGAAAACAAAAATATGGTGAAAATAAAATCGTCTGCAATTATAGTACTCAGAGATATGATTATAACACGTGGCTGATTTTTCTTCCCTTTTCTCTATGTTTTAGGGGTAGGTCTACATGCACATACACACATACACACACACACACACACACACACACACACACACACACACACAAATGGAAGGAATATGGATCTGTTTATCCTAGTCTAGTACTTTCTAGAAATCTTTCCAGGTTTCTGATTTGAAGATTGCTAATTATTTTACATTACACACATGCATGATTAGACATCAAATCCCTCCACAATCCCAATACTAGAAACAACTACATCTAGTCAGGTCATGGGTTGGGCCCAGGGTAAATGCCCCAGTGACTGATGGCAGATGTGTTGACTGATCCATTGGATCAGAGGCCTATTACCAAAGAATATCTCCCCAGGCTGCAATCAGGCCCTCCTCCCTCCTGGCTCGAATGAGGAGGCAGTAGGTGGGCGGTACTTCCCCACATTTGAAATGAACCAGGATACAGTGGCCATCTTTCCATTTGGTATAAATTTCATACTTTTCCAATTCATTCAGAACCTGAAGTAAATTCTACCTTTTACTATAGGCAATAGTAGGCCAAGGTGGGGAAGAGTGTACATAGAGACGGTGAGAACTAGTGTCATCGAGGAAGATCGAATTCACAGTTCTCCCCAGAGACAGAGGTAACCAGCACAGATGGGCTGCCTAGAACCAAGAGGCAACTTCACGGCATCTTAGATAGAAACTGAGTAGCCCCAAACTGCCTTAAGTCAGATGACTGAGGTCATGAATAGGTGGAACAACACATAAAAGCATCATCTCTATCCATGTGAGTGGCTTTTAACCAGTGGTCTGCAGTTCAGCTTTGCCTACGACCTTGGGAGAAATGCAACTTCACAGACCACCATCCCAGCCTTACTGAGTCAGACGATTGGGAGTGGGGCTCAGAAACCTGTCAGAGCAAGTCCTGCAAGCTGCAGTTTGAGAACCACTGCTCTAAGTGAATGCATTTCCTTTGTAAAAAGATCTAACGAGCCACACCTGGAAGGGGTGAACTAGCCCAGTCTAAATAACTCATTAGCCAGGTCCTGGCCTCTACCCTACCCTTTCTCTGCTGGAGAAGGCCCAGAGTCTCGGAAGCAGGGAGGCCACTGTGAAAGATCAATGTCTGAAATAAGCTCTCTGAAGCTCTCGCTGCATCCGGGCAGAAACGGCTGCTCTGGGACTCCAGGGGGGATATTTTAGAATGATGGAGCCTCTGTTACCAGCAGCCCCTGCCTCTGAGGACTCTCCTCACTCTGGCAGAAGAATGGACATGATCAGGACTCCGCTATTGCTAAAACCACTGGGAGATGATGTATTTCTGCTAATGGCACCTTCTGTCGCTACGGAGGAGCGGCTCCAGCTTCCTCTTGTCCCGCAGAGAATCTGGCAGCCTCCCGAAGATGTAAGAGAGACCTGGGGACATTTGGAAGATGCACTGCGCAGGAAGGGTGTTTTCAATTTGATTTACCTTCCATCTCCTACGAGGAACCAATAGTTAGTAGCATACTGCATCACGAGCCCAGCATGCACCAAGAGTGGGCCTGGGGGAGACTAAATGACCCTTGTCAAGCATATGAAGGGTGATCACATGGGTGCTTGTGACTGTCTCCTCCAAAGACACAATAATTGAGAATTAGCTTAAATACAGCAGGAGGGACTCAGGAAGGGAATGGGTAAATGACACAGGGATATTTTATGGCTAGAGACCAATAGGGGTTCCCATTCACTGCCTGAAGAACAAACTGTTGGTGAATTTCCTCTCTGTTTGCTATTGACAGGACTGTAGTGAAAGAAACTATGTGGAGGTTAAGTAAGACTTGAAGCTCTTAAGTGCAGTGGGTGAAAATATTCAGGATGCTTAGGTTTTCTACAACACGGATATACCAATGACAAAATCGGAAGACCTCTTAACTCTCAGTCACGTTCACATTTACTCACGGGCGCTGATACTATTGAAAGCAAAAGAATTATGTCAAATGGAGGTCCTATTAGTGTCAACAGGCTTGTATTTACCCATTCAATGTGTGCTTATTGGATACTGTTTTAGTTTTGGGGGACTGCTGTCACAAATTACCACAAACCTAGTGGCTTCAAACAACAGAAACGTATCCTCTCACTGTCCTGGAAGCCGGAATCTGAAATCAAGGAGTTGGCAGGGTCAAAGACTCTGAGGAAAGAGTCTTCCTTCTTCCAGCTTCTGGTGGCTCCAGGAATTTCTGGACTTGGGGCTTTATATTCCAGTCTCAGTCTATCTTCTCATGGCCTTGTCCCTTGGGTGTCCAGGTCTAGTTCCTTTCTCCTCACTTGTAAGAACTTACCATTAAACCTTGACTCATTCTAATCCAGAAGGGTTTCATTTTGGGCTCCTTAACTTCCTTACATGTGCAAAGACCCTTTTCCCAAATAAGATCACGTTCACAGGTTCTAGATAGACATGTCTTGGGGGCACTATTTAACCTCTTATGATGCTTACCAATGAACTTCACATTGCTCTGGAAGTTGAGGACATATTGGTGGAAGAAATACAACAAAATCCTACCTTTGTGGATCTTTAATTCTATCAGGAGGAGACAGATGCTAAATATTAAGCATAATTAATAAGTTCAATGTAGTTTTTAAAAAGTGGTAGGTGTTCTGGAAAAAAATAATTAGAATGAGGTATAAAGGGGCCCCTGACTGCTGAGGTAATATTGGTAGGCACAGTTTGCAGTACCAAGTTGAGGCTTGGGCAAGCCTCACCAAGAAGGTGATATTTTAGTAAAGACCTAGAGAAAGTAAAGTAATTGACCAAATACATTCCTGAGAGAGGAGACTTCAGACAGAGAAAATGGCCAGAGTAAAGGCCCTGGGGCGGAGCTTGCTTGATATATTCCAGAAACATCAATGAAGCCAGTGCAGTTGGAACACCTTGAGAACAGTAAGTATGGGAAGCCAGAGACATGAGATAGACGAGGCCTCCAGTGGAATGGGAAGCCAGTGCGGGATTGATATAGAGGGTGACCAACAAATAATCCTTCATTTTCCATCCTCCTGCTCATCTATTGAAAACTATAGCCTATTTTTGTATCCTAAGCAGGGACCTAGAAGGAAAAGGATGGCACGTTCCCCGATACGTTTAAAAGAAACTAGTTACAGGGGTGTGTTCAATACAAAGAAAGCCTGAAGCACCAAGCTTACCACAGCAGAAATCAATTCCTAAGATGTATGTACGTGGCGGGATCTGGAGCTGTGGAGAAGGGGCAGCCTGCCGTGAACCTGACCAAACCCAACTAGAAACCAGAGGGCAATGGGGCCTGGTTGGTTCTGACCAACACCAACCTGCCAGGATGCAGGCAAGGTAAAGCAGAATAAACCCCAGACCTGGGTAACAAATGGGGAAGAAGTAACCCAGTCAAGCTATCCTGGCTGTTCTGGGAAAAGGGGAGGACAATGATCCCTGTCCACATGGCCCTTTGGGGTTTGCATTCTGGTAGTAGACAGACATTAAATGAATACGCACACACACAAAGGCAAATCCTGGAAGAAATTCTGTCTGTACTTGGAAGAAGCCAGTAGTGTAGAGCTTTTATGCTAAGGGCAGATACCAGTTTGTTGCAGTGGCTAAAATTCTGGCCAAAATCACACTGTCATTCTGACTTCAATAATCAGAAGACAGATACAACTATCCAGTACAATCTGGGGAAAGGGCCTGAGTTTATTAACACATAACTTCCATGGCCTAACCACAACCCAAAGGGTTATAAATATGGACATAACCTCAGATAATGTGTGGCAATGATACAGGTCTGTCCTGCTACCCTTGCTCAAAAGCTGAGCTCAGAGCCATACCACTGGAAATGCCACCCCTGATGGGACAAGTGACTCTCAGGGTGGGAAGAGCATTGAAGGCCACATAGTCCAGCAACTCTGCACATTGAGGGACCTCTCCCATCAGTACCTTTAAACTACTCAAACCACTTCTTTACACATAACTGCATTTTGCCATGTTATATCTTATATCTAATAAAGCTGTGAAATTGTTAGAAAAGTTCTTAAGGAGACCCAAAAACTCATTCCAGGAGAAGCTACAAAGGTTCCTATGTAAGAATAGTCAAATGATAACCTCCTTGTCTTTCTCATTTCAAGAAAGAAGAGTCAAAGCCTTCTAGGAAGACTAAACTCTAAAAGGGATATGATTAAAAAGAGAGTCAAACTGGATGTGCTGGTGTGTGCCTGTAGTCTCACTACTCAAGAGGCCGAGGTGGGAGAACCACTTGAGACCAGGGGTTATAGGTCAGCCTGAATAACATAGTGGATCCCCATCTTGAGAAACAAGTGAAAAAGAAAAAAAAAAATTAGTCAAAAGGGGAGAGTCATTTCCTTAGAAAGTTAAATATAAAATTACCATTATGACCCAATTCTACTCCAAAGTAGACACTCCAAAGAATGGAAAACAGGTACTCAGTTACCTGTACTTGCACATTCATAGCAACACTATGTACAACAGTCAAAAGGTGGGCACATTCTAAATGTCCATAAAAGGATAAATGGATCAGCAAGATGTGGTATATTCAACAAGGGAATATCATTCAGCCATAAAAAGGAATGAATACATGCTACTGATACATGCTACAACATGGTGAATACAATATGGTGCTAAATGAAAGAAGCCAGACACAAAAGGTCATGTATTATAAGACTTCATTTATGATAAATATGTAATTTCACTTATATACAAATTTATAAAGTGCATAGGAAACAGATAACTCTATGGAGACAGAATGCATATTGGTATTTGCTAGATATAGGGAGAAAAAAGAATGGGGAGAAACTGTTAATGGGTAAGGGGTTTAGCTTTGGAGCAATGAAAATATTTGGAACTAGTGGAGGTGGTAGTGAAAACACTAAATGTCACTACATTGTCCACTTTAAAATAGTAAATTTTATATAAATTTCACTTCAATAAATTATTTTTCAAGACAGCAGGCATAGTAGGGTGAATGTATTAAGAAAACTCAGTCATATTAGAACTTTTGGCTGAAGAGATGCAAATTTGGAATTGACAACAAAAAGTAGGTAACAAACCCAAGCGCCAAATTACCCTGACAGGTGGCATGGGATGAAAATATATATCACGTATGCCAAGTATGGGCAAACACAATAGAGTCCACACGAGCTGTGGATGCAAGGGAGTTCACACCCATTCTTCAGAAGGTAGGGGCCAGCACTTCTTTAAAAATCAGTAGTTATTGTTTTATATTATACTATAAATCCATCATAAACTAATACTTTATAAAATAAAAATGATTTATTAGGACTTCTGGCTTCTTCCTAGAATATAGAAAGCTGAAAAGTGTATCATTCATGTATTAACAAGAGAAAGCCCTGAATAATTTTTTAGATCATTCTTTTTCTTTTTCTTTTTGTAGTTGTAGATGGACAGCATGCCTTTATTTTATTTGTTTAGTTTTATGTGGTGCTAGGGATTGAACCCAGTACCTCCTGTGTGCTCGGCAAGCACTCTGCCACAGAGCTATAGCCCAAGCCCCTCACTATTTTTCTTGATCCCATCACAGAACTGAGTGGGAAGCGGTAGAGCCCCATCAAAGAGATAAAATGTCAGCTAAAATTGTCAATAGATTGTTAAAAGCCAAGTATGGGTGAACACAAGAGAAGAGAGGCCATAGGAGCTGTGGACACAGGGGAGTTCATACCCATTCTTCTTCAAGGACCTTTCTGCGTGTTCAAATGGAAGACTGGGACCAGGGCCTAGGAAAGCTGCCCTCAGTGCTGCAGGTCTGCTGGAAAGAGTGGATGTTGTGACTGGAAAGACACAGAGCTCCTCACAAGTACTTCTTCACTAAAAGAATAAAGATCTTACATCACTGGGAGACAGTCAGCATATCTTGTCATACTGGAGATGTACTATATCTGGAGAAAGGGTGAAAATAAAAATCCTCAATCCCTGGGAAAGAAACAGAAAATGATTCTGGACCCTGACTAATAAAGATCACCTGCACTGAGGAGTGGGAGCTCATTGAACAAGATCCACCCAATTAAAGCAAAGAATATTATCAGGAATCAAAAGGGGTTTTACAGAATGATAAAGAGGTCATTCAGCAAGATCACAAGAATCTTAAATGTGCATGAACTTAACAGAGCTTCAAGACATATGACTCCTTTCTAAGTAATGAATAAAACCAGCAAAAAACCTGAACAACCCCTTAACCAACATAACTGACGTGAAACTTCATATGAAACAACAGAAAAAATACATATTCTTTTTAAATACACATGGAATATTCACTGGACCATATTTGGGGCAATAAAACAAACTTCAACAAATTTTAACACAACTTAAATCACACAAATAAATGATCTAACCATGCAAATTATGGTAGTAATAAATATAGAAAGATACATGGAATATTGTCAAGCAAGCATATGGAAATTAAATAACATAAGTCTAAAGAATATCTGGGTAAAAGAGAAAGTACTAAGGGAATGTAGAAAATATTTTTTAACTGAATGAAGGGAAATATTACCAAAAATATGTGGGATGCAGATAATGCAGTACTCAGAGGGAAATTTATAGCACTAAAATGCCTATTTTAGAAAAGAAGAGTTATATCAAACCAATAATCTAGGTTTCTACCTTAAGAAACTAGAAAAAGATCAAAGTAAATGTAAAACCAGTAGAAGAAAGACAGTAAGACTAAAGCAGAAATCAGTAAGAAAGAAAATAATGAAAAGAATCAGTAGTAACAAAATATGGCTCTTCAAAAATAATCAATACAATTAATAAACATCCAGTCAGATTTAACAAGCAAAAAAGAAATATAATGCAAATTATCAGATTATCAGAATCAGGAATGAAAGAGGAGGCATTAATATTGACATTGCAGATATAAAATTGCAATGAAAGAATACTATACAAATTAGGCCCCAAAACTGGATAACTTAGATGAAGTTGAAAAATCCCTTTTTAGATACAATATCAAAGTTCACCCCAAAGTAAAATAGATGACCTAAAATGGTCCTTTATCAATAAAGAAACTGTATTTGTAGTTAAAAAATCTTCTCAGCATCTATGACAGTAATGACAGTGAAAACCTACAGGTCCAGTCATATTTGCTGATGAATTCTTCATGTATGTAAGTAAAGAAGGGAGGGGGGGTATGAAAATTGGTGGAATGAGACAGACATCATTACCCTATGTACATGTATGGTTACACAAATGGTATGAATCTACACCGTGTATGATCATAGAAACAAAATGATGTACCTCATTTGTGTGCAATGAATCAAAATGCAGTCTATAAAAAATAAATAATTAATTTTTTAAAAAAGAATAGCAATCCTACACAATTTCTTACAGAAAACAGAAGCGAGAACACTTTAAAATTCATTATATAAGGAATCCTACTGACAACAAAACTTGCTAAGAAAAAAAATTACATGAAAACTATAGACTAATATTCATCCTGAACATAGATGTTTTAACTGCTAAAAAAAGTGAGCAAGTAAAATTCAGCAATATATTACAAATAAATTAGTACATCACTCCTAAGTAGGATTTACCCTGGGAATGCCAGGCTGGTTTAACATTCAAAAATCAATCAGTAAAATTCACCAAATACCAAGACTAAGGAGATAAACTATATTTACTTCAATGAGAAAAACATTTAATAAATGCAAAATGATAAAAATGTTCAGCAAAATAGAGACTAGAAACTTTCTTATCTGGTAAAGAGCATATGCAAAAATTGATAGTTAAATTCGTGGCTTAGTTGTGACAGATTATATTCCTTTCAAGAGTGGGGACAAAGTAAAGTTATGTACTGTCATTATTTCTATTTTACATAATACTGTGAAATGGTGGTACTAAGGTACTGTGGTTCTAAGTAGTGTTGTTCTAAGCTAAAGAACAAGTCACTAAAAAGAAGTAAAGAACATACAGATTGGGAAAGAGAAAATAAAACTGTCTTTATTTACAGGTAACATGATTGTCTGTTTGTAAAAATCTCTCAATTTACGAAAACAGTCCTAAAAATATTAAGTGATCTTGGGAAAGTCACAAGAAACAATTATATTTCCACAAACTAGAAATGGATAATCAGAAATCAAGAATAAAAATAGTGCCCTCTATAATAATTCAAAACACATAAAATATTTAAGTGTTAATCTAACAAAGTATAAGCAGGATTTATATGCTAAAATGTGTTAAACACAGATGAATGACATTTTAAAAAATCTAAATGAACAGAGAAGCATACCATGTTCATAGACTCAATATTGTTGATGTTAATTCTCCCCAAAATACCCTAGGCATTCAACATAATCCCAACTAAAATTCCAGCAAAAATTTTTATAGAAACCAACAAGCTGATACTAAAATTTATAGGTAAAGGCTAAGGAACTACAATAGCCAAAATAATTTTGCCAAAGAAGTATAATATCAGAGGATTCATACTATCTGATTTCAAAACACACTTTATAGTGATTCAGGTGTCACAATGCTGATGAAAGGTTAGACACAGTGAAAAACAATAGAGTCTAGAGAGCCCTCACCAGTATGTTTCCTACTGATTTTTGACAAATAGTCAAAGATAAATGGAGGAATAATAATTGTTTTAATAAATAAAGCAGAAATAACTTCATATTCTAATGCAAAAAATAGTAACAACAAACCTATTCCAGGTATAGGTTGATCTATATCAGACCATGTACAATTAATAACTCAAAATAAATTATAGTCCTAAATGTAAAACCTAGATCTATAGAACTTTTAAAATAGAACAGGAGAAATCTTTGTGATCTTGTATTAGCCAAGATTTCTTAGATATGATTATACAAATGTAATCTACAAAAGAAAAAGTTGATAAATTGAACTCCATCAAAATTTAAAACTCTTGTTCTTCTAAAGCCAAGTTAATGAATTGAAGAAAAGCTACAGACTTGAGTAAAATATTTTCAAAAAATTCATAAATCACTTCTATCTAGATCATATTTTAAGAAATCTCAAAACTCAATATAAAGAAACCAAAATAAATTTTTTAATTGAGTAAAAGATTTGGATAGACTTTAATCAAAGAAGATGTGTGGATTGCAGGCAAGTACATGAAAGGGAACTCAACATCATCAGTCATTAAGGAAATGGAAATAATGACCACTGTATACCCACTACAGTGGCAAAAGAAAAAAAAATATATATATATATATCAAAAACAATAAGATCTTGACATCAAGTTATGGCAAAAAATAGAACAACTGGAATTTTCATGTATTGTTAGAAGTGATATCCTTTGGAGAATAGTTGGGAAATTTCTTACAGTTAAGCATCATGAGACCCAGGAATTGTACTTCCAGATATTTATCGAAAAGAAATTAAAACTTATGTACACATACAGACTTCATATTCACACGAAACTCTACACAAATGTTAATAGTTTTACTCATAATCACCCAAATCTGGAAGCAACCTAGGTACCCCTCAACTTATGATAAACACTGGCACCTTCAGACATGGGATCCTGCTTCACAATAAACAGAATGAACTGATACACTCAACAAGAGATCGAGTGCATGATAGAAAGCAAAAGAAGCAGTACTCTAAAAAAAAAAATGTATCATAGGATTCTATTTCCTGAAAAGGCAAAATTTTAGAAACAGAAATTGAAGTGGCGCTGCCAGGAAGTGGGGATGGTGAGATGAGCTGACTACAGAGGGACAGGAGGTAATCTGCTGGGGAGATAACTGTTCTTTATCTTGATTGCTATGGTAATTATTAGAACTTACATGTTTGTCCAGACTCATGAAATTCTACAGAAAAAAGGCTGAATTTTCCCTCAATAACCCTGACTTTAATAGAGTAAATCTCTGCTCTTTTCCTTAGTACTTTCTCAGAAAGAAACCCACTAAATAAAAAAATTTTTAAAAAAGCCAGTGGAAGAATACTATGAACTATGTCTTCTCAGTTATGTGAAAAACTTGAGGTCAGGAAGATGCAGTACCTTACATGTCAAATACAGAATGATTTTAACAGTAGTTAGCTCCATCAAAGCAAGCATTTAATATGTAATATTTTTGAATTAAAAATAGCCTCTAAAATAAATTGCTCGATATGAGAATGCCACATTACTTTAGATGTTTCTAAATGCTTACTCATAAGCCCTGTACTTATCTCATGGACCTGTTTAATTTTCAGACTGGCACCAGTCCACAGACAACTTTGGTATTGATATGGATAATTTCCTGGAATAATAATGTAATATGTATGTTCAAAATTAAAAGTAAACAATAATGAGCAACAGTGTAATGTATAATATAAAATAATATATAATTTTTATTAAATCCATCTATTCCCTTTCAGATATGTGGTGTTCCTAAGTCATAAAAGGAGATTAAAAAGTATTATGTACAATATAATTGTATTTTTATTTCATAAATATTTATCTTTCACATATATATAGAAATAAAATTCTAGTAGTTAATATATCAAAATTATTTCTAAACAGGTTTATTCTATTTAAGTTTTCTTTCTTTCCTTGGTGTTTATTTTCTGATTTATCTACAAAACACATACATCACTTGGGGAAAAAAGGTCTTATTTGTAAGTATGGAGAAAGGTCTGTCCATCTTTCATTTCAGAGGGAAGGCTCATTAAAAACCTGAAGAGTCATTCAAAATATTTCCCTAGGGACTCCTGGTGGACCAAATCCTGGCTCATGTCTTCTGGAAAGTACTGCTCACCTCACTCAAACTTACTACAATCCTTCTCTGCACAAGGTACCACATAGAACACAAACATGTTTGAGATCAACTGTGGCTTCAAAGACCTTTGAGCATTTGGTGGCCAGTGGGAGGGGCTGAGATCCCCAATGGCTGTATGGGGAATAGGAACTCAAGATGAGCTATCATCACTGATGCCATCAATGAGAGGAGGCGAGAGTTGAAGACGTTCTCAGAGCAGGAGCAAAAGCACTGGGTGGAGGATGGGGAACTCCCCGCACTGTGACTGAGATGCAGGGATGGGTGCAGCTGGGTTGGTTGTCTGGAGCTTGTCAGTGACCCCTGGCAAGGTGGAGAGGACATGAATACACTGTGGGGGAGGAAGTCACACAAGGTTGATGTGAGAGGTTAAGGGAGTTGGAGTGAGACCATTTTATTTTAAAAAGGTAATGAAGGAAAGGGGTATAGGGAGGAAGAAGTGGAGGAGGGCATTGGTGGGAAGGGAGAAGGGGAAGGTGGTTCTAGCTTGGGAAAGATGAATCAGTGAAACTTCATCTTTCAGGCCGAATGGTAATGAACTAATTCAAGTTAAAGGGACTTGCTTGAATTTGTCCAAGAGACAGTTGCTCACAGGAGGGCTGATGGAAGCAATGGGTAGAAGATCTTGATTTGGGCTATAATAAAAGTTAGCAAACTTTTTCAGTTCAAGGGACCCCAATGTCTTCCTACCGTTGTTCATGGAGAGCTCACAACCAAAATACAGTTTATTTTATGTAAAAACTTTATAACTACTAACCTCCTAACAACTCAATAGCCATTTGATAAAAATAATATATGCATGTTGAAAGAAAAGAGTGTTTATATCATTCTTCAAGGCTCACACTTACATACTAAGGGGATGTGTATACTAGTCTGGCCCTGCAGAATCATTCAGAGCAGACATCTGCATTTCTTGCTCCACACTGATTTCATACTATACTTTTCATCATGGCAACTACCAAAAACATACAACTTTGCCAAGATATGATATTATCAAAAGGAACGTAGCATGAACTAATGCTGAAGCTGAATTACCTAAGCTGGTAATTTACCTGCTATATCTTATATGTTGCTGTGTTGCCTTCAAACATACAAAGTCTCCTGTAGCCTCCCTGTGAGTCTACTGCAGCACTCTGGGAAGTCCATGCATACAGTTTAGGAATGACAGTGCAGGGGGAAAGGGGGGCAGGGGAGGGAGGGAGACGGGGAGAGGAGTAGGGGAGGGGAGGGGGAGGAGGAGAGAGGTAGATATGGGGCATCTTGAAGAGCAGGAATTTTGAGGGGGCTCAGAAAAGTGTCCAGATCATTATCCTCTGGTGGTTCTCCAAGCATCAAGGACTTTATCTCACTAACTTACATTGCCAATTAGGATCAAGGAGCCAGAAAGCTATAATAAGCAAATTCACACTGCATAGCCTCTGTAATGCAAAGGCAATCTAGGGATTACCAGTTCTTACCACCCAGGTTACCCGCAGGGTGTAAATGTCCTCAGCTAATTTGCCCCATGACTCATTAACCAGGGGAAATCATTGAAGTGAGCACTAGCTAAATATTGACCAAGGTCACCATTTAACCTTCAGGGGACAGTGACCCTTGACTGCCTGCATATAGCCAAATTGTGCCACTGGCCCTGGAAATGCCAACATCTCACTCCTGAAATATATCCTGGGATTGCTTGGCTTAGGACCTAGACAGGCCATGGAAATGTCAGGAGCCTATGAAAGGGGGATTTTGGAGACAAAGGGGCTTGGAGGGGTGGTACATAGAAAAGAGAGACCATGAGGGGTGTAGCCTCTGGAAGGAGAGCAAGCAGGCTTGAGCGCACCTACATGACCCCCTGAGCTGTCCAATGCCCAGGAGAACCACCAAGCTAACCAGGTGTAGGTACACAAGTCCACATATCCAACTTATACTCAGCTCAGGGCTCATCTTCTCCAGGACACGCCATCTGTTCTTCAATACTTCAATCAAAGGCACATAGGAGAACCAGACACAGTACAGAGATGCAGTGAAAAGGAAGGAGTCAATCTTTATGAAGAAAGATTAACATAGCCTAAGTTCAACCCAGAAAGACATCTTAGCATAGCTTACCATATTTGTAAAAATTGGACATACATATGCAAGATGTTTCTTTCAGGGGACAGTTTAGGGTGGGTATAAAAGAGGATTTTTGAGATAATCTCAGCATTAGGTCATGCGATATTTCTTTCAACAGCATCATGTTTTTGTAAAGTTGCATTTGGTGGGCAGGTAGCTGCTATGATAAAAGGAAGCATGAAATCAACATGAAACAAGAAATGCAGGTGTCATATACAGGCGATCAACAAATACATGAAAAAGTTTTCACTATCTCTAGTAATTAGAAAAATGCAAATCAAAGCCACCCTAAGATTTTATCTCATAGAATAGCTATTATCAAGAACACAAGCAATAATAAGTGTTGGCGTGGATGTGGGGAAAAAGGCACACTGCTGGTGGAGTTGCAAATTGATGCAGCCACTCTGGAAAGCAAAATGGAGATTCCTCAGAAAACTTGGAATAGACCCACCATTTAACCCAGTTATCCCACTCCTTGGTTTATACCCAAAGGACTTAAAATCAGTATGTTACAGTAAGGCAGTCATATCAATGTTTAAAGCTGCTCAATACACAATAGCTAAATTATGGAACCAACCTAGATGCCCTTCAATAAATGAATGGATAAAGAAACTGTGGTATATATACATAATGGAATATTATTCAATCATAATGAAGAATAAAATTATGGCATTTTCAGGTAAATGGATGGATTTGGAGAATATCATTCTAAGTGAGATACACCAATCTCAAAAAAAACAAAGACCAAATGTTTTCTCTGATAAGTGGATGCAGGGGAGTCTGGGAGGTTAAGAGAAGAATGGAAGAACTTTGGATTGTAGAGGAAAATGGGGGGAGGGTGTAAAGGAAAATGGGGGGAGGGGCAGGAGAAGGAAAGATGGTGGAATGAGACAGACATCATTACGCTATGTACACGTGTGATTACATGAATGGTGTGAATTTACGTCGTGTACAATGGAAATGAAAAGTTGTACCCCACTTGTGTACAGTGAATCAAAATGCAGTCTGTAAAAATAAAAAAATAATAAAAAAAGAAATGCAGGTGTTAGTGCCTAGTATGGAAGTGAAGAATATTAACATTTATTGAGTTTTTTTATAACTCTTAGAGTAGATATTATTTTACAGTTGAAGAGTTAAACTTATAAAGCTTTCAGCAAGTAAATCCAAACTCGAACTTGCTCCCACTACATACCTACCTACCTTACTCCCCATCCCCCGAATAAAATTTACAAAAGACTCCTTGGGACATGTGGGTTCACAAAACATGGTGCTCTTAAAGGGTAAAGATATTTTTTTTTACCATCTTGCATATATTCAATATTGTATCTATCAGATATTCCTTAACTGTATAAAAAAATTCAAATATAAAAGTACAACAGACATCTTTGTACCCTATGCTATTAAACAAATGCTAATATTAGAGATGATTTGCTTCAAATATCCCCTCTTGGTATAAAAGTACTTTGAATATAGCTAAAGACCACCCCCTGTCACTGGGCCTCATTCCCTCTCTCTCTCTCTCTCTCTCTCTCTCTCTCTCTCTCTCTCTCTCTCTCTCTCTGTCTCTCTCTCTCTCTCTCTCCACATGGCCATTATTTGGGGGTTAGTATATAATATGTTATGTTCTTTTTGAACAATAATACTTAGATTAGTATGTGTCTATAGACAAAACATATCATTAAATGTATCATATAAATTGTATGTAAAATGAATTATACAAATTATATTTTACCAGCAGTATATTTCTACAACTAGTTTGAATTCAACATCATGTTCTGAGACTAAGATCTTGTTCAGTTTATTTTGCTTATTGTATAGTGTGCTGCTATATGAACACATCACATTTTACTTTCCTTTTTCTCTAATGTGGGGCTTTTGACCACGTATCAGTTACTGGAGAATGCAATAACAAAGTAGCACAAAGCAGGCCGCATCAACAACAGAAGGTACTGTCTCACAGTTCTAGAAACTGGAAGTTCAGAGTCAAGGTGTAGGCAGGGCCCTGCTCCTTCTCAAGGAGCATGGAGAACACTGCCTTGCCTGTCCCAGCTTCTGGTGGCCCTAAGGGTTCCCAGTTGGTAGCAGAATGATTCCAACCTCTGCTTCCAATTCCACATTTCCTCTTTATCCTCAAATCTCTCTCCTTTCTCTCATGAAAGCACAGTGAATTTGATTTAGAGCCCATCCTAATCCAAGATGATCTCATCTCAATTCCTTAACTCAATTACACCTGCAAAGACCCTTGTTCCAAATAAGGTTACATTCTGAGGTTCTGGGTGGACATGAATATTGTGGGGGGCACTACTTAACCCACTGTAAGCTAGTTCTACTTTTTTGCCATTATCCACATGCTACGAAAAATGATCTGACATGTGTTTTGTGTCCCTTTGGACAAAGAACAAGCACTTTTCTAGGGCTCACAATCAGAAGTGAAATTATTAGATGGCAGGTGTTTTAGTCAGTTTTGCATAGCTGTGATCAAAATACCTGACCAGAACAACTTAGAGGAGGGAAAGTTTATTTTGGCTCACAGTTCCAGAGGTTTAGTCCCCGGTCAGCTGACTCCATTGCTGTGGGTTCAAGGTGAGGTAGCATATGGTAGCAGAAGGGCAGGGCAGAGCATGGCTGCTTCCCTCATGACAGCCAGGAAGGAGAGAGGGGGTCAAGGGACCACAGGGAAGATGCACCTTTCCAGGACATGCCCCAGTGACCCACCTCTGGCAGCCCCCTACCTGCCGATAGTTACCAGTCCACCCAAACTAGGATGGATTAGGTTATAGCTCTTGCCATTCAATCATTTTTCCTCCAAACATCTCTGCATTAACACAGGAGCTTTGGGGGGACACCTCAAATCCAAACCACCACAGCAGGTTTCTCTTAATGTGACATTAAATGGAAGAGCAGTTCCACTTCCCAATCCCACCACTAACCTATGAGCTCTCCTCTTTCGGCACTTCTTTGCAAAAGCCTGGTAGTGTTGTTACTATTAACTTTTTCTAGTTGGGTGGATATGCAATGGCCCTTCAACTATTGTTTTATTTTGTCTTTCCCCAAGTAATAATAAGGTTGAGTCTTGATTGTATTTCTTCGGGGAAAAAAGTCATAACCACGACCTGATGGCAATGGCAGGGAGCTTGGGAAGGATGTGGGCTCAGATTTCCACCCAGCTGTGTCCCAGCACTAGGACAATAGGTGATGTGGCTTTTCTCTATGGGGTTGCCTAACTCAAAGAAGTCTACAGTATTACGTTTTTCTTTATATCTAAGGTCAGGGGAGAAAAAAACGAACTTAAGACAAGATCCTTACTTTCAAAAACCTGACAATACTATGGTGAACCAAAAACCAAAAAAAAAAGAAAAAAAAAGTTCACACATAGACATGTACAGATTCCGAGCATGTCAAAGTGCCAAAGTAATGAGGCAGACAACAATTAGAGTACATTCTGCCTGAAGGAAAGAACTAGGTTTTGTTCCATTCCACTTCCAACATTCAAGCCTCAGTAAAGTTTTACTAAGTGAACAGAGGAAGATTGGTATAGCATTTGGAGCCATTCAATCACCATGAGCTCCACCAGTGACAGGGGGTTTCATAACACGGGGGTGTAAGGTTGGGCTTCGCTGAACTAGAAGGATGGGGATTGGGTAACCAGAGTAAAGAGAGCAGAGTTTCAGGATGTCTCTGATGTGGAATATCCTTCTCTGGAGAACACACTGACTGAGTCCGCTCTCTCAGGGGTAGAGGAGGAGGAAGAGGAGTAACAAGAATGTCTCTTTAAAACGTTTGCTACATATCAGGTACATAACGAATGCAAGACACATAGTTTCATTTAAACCTCACAAAAAAACTCTAAGGAGATTCTTTTACCCTCACTTTCTGGAGGTTCAGAGATTATCTTAATAAATGGATCACCCATGGCTTCCCAGCTAGTAAGTGGAGGTGCCAGGATTTAAACGTAGACCTCTGCCCTTCCCAAAACCCACGTAACCTCTCTCAAGAAAATTAATTGCAGTAAAATATACATATCATAAAATTTACCATCTTAACCATTTTATCTGTACAATTCAATGTCCATTCACATTGTTGCGCAGCCTACCTCCAGAACTCTTTTCCTCTTCCGAAATTCAAAGGCTATACCTGTTAAATAACACCCTGTTCTAGGTAGCTCTAAAAGTAGAACCAAACTGCTTATTTTGTGACTGTCTTGTTATACTCTGCATGTCTTCAGGGTTCATCCATGCTATAGCCTGCATCAGAATTTCTTTTCAAGGCTGAATAATATGCTACAGTATGGATTCCTTTATCCACTCATTTGTCAATGGACACTTTGGTTGATTCTCTCTTTTGGCTTTTGTGAATAAAGCTGCTACAAATGTGAGTGCACAAACATCTCTTCAAGATTCTGCTTTCAATTCCTTTGGGTATCCAGAAATGGAAGTGCTAGATCAGAGAGTAATTCTAAATTTTTTTGAGAAACCACTTCACTATTTTCCATAGCATTTTTCATGCCCACCATCAGCACACAAGGGTTCCAGTTTCTCCACATCTGCTTAACCTCTCTTCATAACGCTGCCCATAAGCAACCTGATGACGAAATGGGCTGCTGAATAAACCATACATTCCCAAACCAAGCCTAGCCAAAGCGAGATGGGCTTCATTTCAACGGTCCACCAACCCAAGCAAGATGGAGCTAATGCTTAAGAAAACAAGGCCACCCTCTAACCCAGGAAGACAGGCCAGGCCACCATGCCTGGGTCCCACTGTTTGGAGGGGCCACCCTGGGTCCCAAAACATTCCCCAGCATGCAAGAAAAGCTTGACAGAAGCTTTCCTTTCCCCAGGTATCTCAAGACCTCCCTCGTTCCCCCTGCATTTGGTTTATTCTCTGTCACCAACATTGTCAGTGACTACGCTGAAAAGCTGTGTCAATTGCTTCTTTGTCTGAAAGAAGGACATTTATCATTTGCCATTCTAAATCTGAAAACATCATAACCAACCTGTGGGCGTTGGCTCACATTACACTCTGTAATTTCAGTTAGTGAGTTAATGGGAAAGACGCGTTAACATTCTGTTTGTGGTTTAAAATACATATTTACACAGTTTGACTTTTCATATCCCCAAACTTATAATTTATCCATCATTACGCTCCCTATTCTCTACTCTTAAACATTAACTGCCCTCATTTAGGTGATGAAAGATGGAAGGCAAGCTGTGGTGGTTTTGTGCAGATGGAAAGCCAATCAGCTCAAAGCAGAGGTACATCCGCGCCCAGTGGTCGGAGAAGGAAGAGGCGCTGGCCGAAATCGCAGAGTTAATGGGTTCATGCAGAGCTGTTGCCTCCAAACATAACACACAAGAGTGACACTGGAGCCTTGCATCAGCTCTGCCATTTTATGTTCAGGACCAGACAGAGACCCGACTCTGCCTACCACAGCTCTGACCCCCACCAATGTGGCTGCTGAGGATCCCAGGACTCTGGTAAACTTCCTCCTTCATCTTCCTTTTTATTTGATTATAAAATGTCTTCTTTTTTTTTTTTTTTTTTTTTTTTTTAACCAGCACATTGAATTTCTCCAACTCATTCTTGAGTCACGTGCTGTTTCCCTGTAGTATTTCCACAAATGATCAAACAGAGGTGGGAAGTGTGGCGTGGTGGAAAGAAATCAGGCTCTGGAGTCAGACAGACCTGGGTTCAGATCCCAGCTCTGCCATGCACCAGCTGTAGGAACTGGGCGATTCACTGACATTCTCAGAGTCCCAGTGACCTCATGTTATAGGAGGTAGATAAAAGTGACCTCATGAACAACGGCCGTTGTTTGAGGTACACATTCTAAGTGCCAGTGCCTCACACTGCATTCATTACCTGCTATAACGCTACACAAAGGGCAAGGGAGGTGCCTTTCACCTCCAGCCTCAGTGTCTTGCTCATTGACCCCCACAGAGAAGGAACTTACTAAACATTTGGTGCCTGCTGCTGAAACAGCCACAGGGACAGATGGACTGCCATTCTCACTGAGAAGAATTAGGATGATTTTGTCTAGAAAGAAATTCAAGAGAGAGACGGATTCTATCAGAATCCCAAAGAGAAAAAATAGAGAGAAAATACTTGCCTATTGTATTCTAGAATATGGGAAGAAAGAAGAGAATCTTGAAGCTTAAATAAAGGAGTAAATTTTAAGGTGATAGAAAAATTACTTTGTTGATTTTGTAAGCTCATGGCCCCTCAAACTGGTATGAACTGAAATGACCAATATTTACCAAAAAGTTTTATGTAAATTCGACAAAATCAATTCAATTGATTGGCCATTTACAAAATAAACAAATAGAAGGTAAGTTGGGTGCTCCCCAGACTTCCCTTTTGAGAGCCTATGAATGTCCCTGTGGCCTGGCTTCCCCTTCAGATATTGAGGGTCAGCTCCTACTTCACCTGTCTTATTAAATCCTCAACCCCAAGTATCACAATGCATGTCCTCTGAAAAACAGACAAATTTTAATGGAACCCCTCCTAAATCCGAGGAACGAAGCTTTGCAAGGAATGGAAAGTCGCTTTGGGGAAAGAGCATTTCTCCAGGTCCTGCAGCTGCCACCGCCTATTCCAGAGACAGAAGATGGCCAAGGATGAAGCAGAACGGAGTCCTGTCCTCTCTGCCCTGGCTGTGGCTATAACTCCACCTTTGGTAGAAGAAGGCAGTGATGGATCACACTCTTCTCCACCAGACTTCGGTGCCACTATTGGTAGTTCTGCTGGGTAGATTCTTATATGTTCAAACAATGGGGAAGGGAAATCAAAGTTTGAGTCATTGAGCAATGGCAAAATTACTGCTGGTTTATCTTTCCTTTTGTGCCCCTCTATCTCCAGTCCATGGATCTTGTTTCTGGCCTACAGATGGGGACAACAGACACTGATGCCCTCTTGCTCATGAAGCCCTTCAGATACGTAACCCAGTCCCTCAGGCATCCTTTAACTTCTTTGCTCTCCAGGCTCAAATAACCCCCCTCTCTATAGTAGTTCTGAATATCTGGCTTTGAGAGGCACCAGGCATCTTCTCGAGATGATCCTGTGGATTGACCTTGCAGGACAGATAACATTTTTGTCTTCCTTGGGACAATCACTAGCATGGGATATGAGATGCAAAAGCTTATCCTACTCGGAGTTACAGAAAACACAAAGTCATAAAATGGGGATCAGAGCCTCTATGAACCTTAGCGATAATGCAGTTCCCACACTATTTGTAGAGGTTTTAAAGGTCACAGAGCAAAGTGGCAAAGTCTGGTCAAGAGCCCCAGCCCTACAATTCCAATGCCAGAGCAAACATTCTGCTCTGCACAGCTCCTCAGGATGAGATGGCTACTACCTGGCCCCTAGGAGTTCCCCTGCTTTAACCAGAGCACCCCTCTGTAATTCCTCCACCCGACACTGGGGTGCACTGGCATGCCACCCACCCCCAAAGCAGACCAGAATGCCTGCCAATACTGGGGATGATTTACATGGACGTAGGAGAGGATTTTCCAAGAAAACACTCCATATAATTGGCCTTTGGTATATCTTCTCGGTGGTGATTTATGTGTCTAGGACAAGCCAAGGAACGTCTCTTCCCACCTCTGCAAAGCCTCCGGTCCCTGGCCTCAAAGTTCAGCAAGTTTCTGGCCAGAGAATGTTCTTCCTCTCCGCCCACTCAGCCTTTTCTTCTGTGGTTTGCAATCTCATTTGCTAAATATACTAAGATGCCCCGTACACAGCGATCTGCAGTTCCAGAATGTGCCTGGCTTCCTTTGGCTGGAACATCACTCATAAATCACGGTGCTGGTGGCTGCCATCCATTTATATCCATGACCTATGAGGCCTGAAGGCTCAAGTTCTTCCACAGTGACTCCATTCCATTCAGGCCCCTCCATGACAGGAGAGCAGTCCTCTCTCACGCACAAGCACACAAGTGCTTAGCCATGTGATAGGCACTCCCATGCTTAAAAATATTCAAGGAGTACTTTAAACTTGATCACTTATTTATGAGTGTTGCGTGGCAAAGGCAGGCTTAAGCTAAATTATCCTGAATACAAACCGCAATGATGAGTATGATGAAGGACACTCTGAGCGCAGCAAGTCAAGGCTCCTTAAAGAAACAAGCAGAGAAGTTTCCCAGCTTTGCATTGCCAGTCCCAGACTTTCCCAGACAGTCCCACTGACAAAGCCCCTCGCAAGAAGTCACTTTTGGGGAAACCCCAAAAGTGAAGTACCTCCAGGGAGAGAATGGCAGACAGTGTGGGTTAGCAAGAGCTAGTCTCATTTCCAAGTTTGGAGGGGCGCCCCAGCTAAACCGATCCCACTGAGCAGGCCATTCCTGCAAGGAAGTGCTCTGTGCTCAGGAATGGCCAAGACTTTCTGGAGAGAATGCAACTCATTGGACTGGGGACTAGAAGAAAATGAGAATCTGTGTTCACCCCTCCCTCCCACAAAGAAGGCTTCATACATGTCAAGTCTTTAAACTTGAGGAAACTGAAAAAACAATGTAGAGAGGCATGAGAAGTGCCCATGAGGAGTGCGGTGACTGACCCCCGTGGGTGGGAACAGAGGCTAAGGCAGACGCTTGTGTTCTGCTAACATTCTTTTTTGCACCAACAGGCCATCTTCAGGTAAAATCCTTCACAAGGACAAGGATGGAGCTGGGAAGTCAGAATTACAAGATGGCAGATGTTGGGGTTTCGTGGAGATGAGCACCTGGAACCACGTCTCCCTGCAGACAAGGATTTCCACACAGGACTGTCCTCCCTTACCTGTCCCCAGACAGCCCATCACCTGGCAGTGTTCCTCAACACAATGGCGGAGACAGAACAGACAGCTGCTCTCCAACAGTAAGGAGTGGAGGTGGGGCTTAGAAAATGAAAATTTTCACCACTCCTGTGGGGTAGGGGGCACGGGGCAGTAAAGTGCCCCTGCCTGTACCCCAGCCCCAGCAAGGCCACTCTTCAGGAGTGTGTGAGGTGAGCAGACTTGATCTTGGCCAGCAAAAGAGGCTCCCTCCTCCCAGCTGCTTCAGGGGACTGCTGGAAAACACAGCACAAGATTGCATTACCAATTTCTGTTGGCCTAACACAATGAAAACCCACATCTAATTTGCTGTCCACTATCCCCCAGGTCCCCTTCAGCATTTACTGCTTTCCAAATATCTTCCTCCCATTGAATATCTGTGTTTCAGATTATTTGTCCCCAGATGTATTAGGATGCATTTACTGCAGCTGAATCTCATCTAGTGATTTCCTGTCCATATGCCTGACAGCTCCAGGTCCCTTTATGTCATGTCTCTGTCATTGGTGGGGTTTATAATACCTCTCCATTTAGGGCAATATACAGATTTAATTATCATATTCTTTACAACCTTTTCTAGGTTATTAACAAGTATGCAGAACACAACTGACACAACAATCCCTATGGCACCCTCTGGCCTCTGAATCATGCCACATGTCTCTCTCCAAGGCCACAGTAAAATGGTCCATTCAGTACACTGAAGGAGCTTCTGCTGAATTTCTTAAAACATGAAATAGGCAAAAGGATCCTTTATCCTGTGTAATGAAAATGACATTGAACTAAGACCCAAGAGATGTAGATTCCAGTCCCGTCTCTGCTATCAATGAGCTATGTTGGTAGTATGTATATCCATTATTCATCCTCATAAAATATTTAAGGAAGTTAACAATACTGATAGTAATGATGACTACTTTTTACTAAGCTGCTACTATGTACCAGACAGCTAACATATTTTAGTTCTGTCCTTTATCATAAACCTAAGAGGCTGTTTCATGACTTGCATTTTGCTAATGGGAGAATTGAACTGAGAAGCGCCCAAAGGACTTGCCAAAGGTCATTGTAATTAAAAACTGATTTTCATTGTTATTTTTCTGTTTAGACAAGACACAGAATTCTTGTTTTTGCTGAAACATCTGGGTGCTAAGAGAAGGGCTCCTTCTCCACTCAGCTTTCCTTTCCTGCCTGCTTGTCAACATGGTCTTCTTCAGTCCATTAACATTTGCCTATCCTGACCAAGCTCTCTGCCAGACAGAAAGCCTTCAGTGATGAGTGATCTGAGGCCCCTCAGGGGTTCACCACTAAACCTCTTCAAGTATTCAGGTAAGCCTTACAGAGAAGGATTCCTGGTCAAATGAGTTTGGGAAGCACAAGATTAAATGAGGTTTGATATAAGACTTCTGTTATGGTTTGGATATGAGGTGTCCCCTGAAAGTTTGTGTGTTAATACAGGAATATTCAGAGGTGAAATGATTGGATCGTGAAAGTTATAACCTGATCAGTCCCATCCTAGTTTAAATGGACTAACCAGGTGGTAACCGTAGGCAGGTGGGGCATGGCTGGAAAAGGTGGGTCACTGGGGGCCTGCCCTGGAAGGATTCCTCTTCTCCATAGCTCCTCCCCAACCCCAATCCCTTCTTCTTGTCACCATGAGGAGAGTAGTGCTACTCCACCATGCCCTTCTGCCATGAAATTCTGCCTCATCTTGGGCCTAGCACGATGGAGTCAGCCAACTATGGACTGAATCTCTGAAATCATGAGACGAAATAAAGTTTTCCTCCTCTAAGTTGTTCTTGTCAGGTATTTTGGTCATAGCAATAAAAAGTTGACTAAAAAAACTTCTTCCCCAAAAAATTTTCAGAGTTTTTAATTTCTCAATGTACATTAGATAGCTCCCAAAGAGGGTTAGGGGAGGCAGCCCTTCCCACCTTATTTAATTGAAGGAACACTTTAGGTGCAGTATTTCAAAAAGCCAGCCCTTCCCGGATCAGACTTTGGGAAATGCTGCAGTAAGGACTCAAGGAGGACTGGTGTCTCCCCCAGTACTCAGTCTCCAACAAGCTACTGACTACTTCTGGAGTCCTGCAGCAAGGCCATCCAGAAGAGGTCTTGGGCCCCTGGGCTGTGTTGCTTGGTATTTTAGGTAATCCTCCATATTTATGACTTCAGTTATAAGTTTAAAAAAGTCAGAGAAGCCATTTGATTCACCTTCCCTGTCCCCAAAACTTCTATTTATTCATTTCTTTTTCTCCCTCCATTTCCCACTTTCCACTCTGATGTTACAATGAGTCCTTGCAAAGTATGTTTGTAGCTTTTTTTCCAAATGTTTTAAGGTAGGTAAATGGTGCAATGTATGTATTTTGTTTCTTAGTTTTTAAAATAAGTGCCTTTTAAGAACTTCTATATTATAAAATATAGTTTTTATTATTATTCAGGTATGGTGAGACAAACAGACCAGGAGAGGACTACCAGTGAATGATGTATTCGTTTCTAAGAAGAGAGGGTGTGCCATCATGCTGTGTAAGGCCACACTCAGGAACACCAGGTAAGGTGGCAGGAGGGGGAAGTATGGGCAACGTTTTTATTTTTTTGCAGTAAGTAATAGGAAAGGCAAGGTAAGCAGGTCTAGGGTTGGCTAGTTTGAATAATATCAGCGGGCTCAGGGATATAGGGGCTATCTTGAGCTGTCTCAAACTTGGCCCTGGGATGAACAGGGGAGAGGAATATGCCTCTTCTAGAGTAAGAACCAACGTGTGGGCTCTGGATTGGTTAGTTGCATGAGCAAGGCACAATCCTGGGTGAATCATTTGCAATTTCAAAGAATTGGCTAGTCCAGGCAGGGGCAGTCTTTCCCTGGTCAGAAAAGCCCCAGATTCTTGAATATCAAAAATAAAGAAAATAAGAAAATATAACCAATATGACATAGATCAGGTTGCCATGTATCCCTGAACCCTCCCTCTACCTGCTGCACGGTGCTCCAGGGCACCTACCACTTTTACCCTCCAGTCTCCCAGTGTTTCCTTCAAGTCAGTGTTGCCTTTGGTTTTCCACCACTACAAATAATACTTTAATGAAAATCCTCATACACACCTCCTTATGGACCTATGTAAGAATTTCATTGGGCTATATATCTTAGCGTGGAATTGCTGGGTCAGAGGGTGTGAGTATATTAATTCAACTCCATAAAGCCAGCCTGTACTCCAGAACTGCCACACTCCCACCAGTAAAGCACAAGGGGTCCTATAACCCAGTGACACTTGCCATGATCTGTTTTTTTAATTGATCTAGCTTAATAGGTACCAAGTGATCTTTTATTTGTATACTAGTTTACATTTATCTTATTTCTAATAAATTGATTTCATTCAGCTTTGTTCCCAAGAACTACCCAATATGTTTGCTAAGCCAATTCTAGGTAAGTAATAAATGGCGGATGGAAACTGATAGGCGGTTTTTCTTTGAGTCGCAGGTGCAAAATCTGCTTAGCTCTTGCTCATCCCACAAGTTCATGGACAAAGGCATAAACTACAACAGGCACAAAATTGATTTTTGCTTTGATGGGTGAGACCAGAGACTGATGCAACAACTTAGAAGACAATAACTTGTGTATTGAACAGTTTGCCCCAAAGTGACAGGTTAGGAAACCCAGACTCAGGAAAGGATACAATTCCAGTACCTTCTAGGTCATTAGTACTTAGAGGCTGAAGGACTAGGATGTGGCAGTGCTAAGAGCTATTTAATTTCTACACTACTGGATTCCACAGTAGGAAGCCACTGAACTATTAAAATAAGAGGAGATGTTGTCTATTAAATATGAGCAAATCAGAGCAGAAATCTGTACAATGGAGTATGGGATAGCATTTAACACCTACATCCTGTAACATATATATATAGCTATTCATGTAAATACCTGTGAATGTATGAATGTGCTCACCTGGTAAATGCATTTATGCATTTACATTTATATGCTTCATATACAGGTATGTTTCTGTAGACAATTTCCCCTCCCCTTCAAATACACTATAAAACTAATTTCTAAATTGTGCTCAAGCTGGTTTCTGCTTTCAGATCTCAAATAGCAGAACCTCACTTGTATAGATGGATTTTCTTTAGTCCTATCTTAAGCAATTAACAGGATTAAAAAGAAAGTGAAAATCTAAAGCATTAATAAAATATGCATTACATGAAACATTCCATTCCAAACATAACTTGTGGCTATCTGGTTTTATATAACACACATATCATTGGCAATCTAACAGTGACACTTTCAATTTAAAAGAAGACCACTGTTAAGTGTGAATACTACTAACCAGAGGCCAATGAAGAGCTAATGCTGAAAGCATTCGGAAACAGTGTTGCCAGGGCCATTCTAGACATTTCTCTGTAAACTTTTTTTTTTTATTTTCTGTCCCTCTTCTCCCAATAAGGAAGATGTTAGTTTAACTACTGAAAGTCAATTGGCCTCTCTGGCTATGCTTTCAACTGGGGATATTGGATGGAGGTATGGTGGCGTGAAGACATAGCCCACCTTGAGAGGAGAGATTGCTAACCTGCAACTTTAAGATGTGAACAAACCCTGAAGTGCTGTAGGCCTGAGGAAGAGGCATTCGCTTTACAGAGCCTGTTCTACTCTCTGACTTATGTAGATGGGACAAATGGTGCCCTGGGCACACTCATCCACACATCAGCCTGAATTAGCTAGTAAATCACAACTGTAGTAGCTAATAACAGCCATAAAGCCTTTTGAGTTTTACAAGGTGTTTATAATGGGCAACTCACTATGATTTATATGAAAAACATGAGTCAGCTCCTGAGACAAAGCTGATATGTGGACAGTGGCCTTGTGGTGTGACCTCTAGCAAGCATCCAAATAAATTGCAGAATCTCCCTCTGGCCCAAGGCTGGCCGTTGTCTCATATACATATTTTCAGAGCACTGGTTTGTGGGAGAACTGATCCCTGGTGCATGTGGGTCTTCCATGAGGAGGGACATCATTGTCTCAGTTCAGCTCAGTGCAGTGGAAGGTGATAAATACTAAGGCGAGGATAGGAACATCCCTATGTGTGACCCTGTGGGGAATAACAGTAAATTCAAGGCATTCCCTACCCTCCCAGTTAAGAAAACAAGATAGATATACACACACATTAGTAAATGCAATATTATTTTTTCAGGGAGTAAAGGGAATCTCTGGGATCCCGGAATTACTAAGGCCCCAATTTTGTGAGGGGGCTTCATAGAGGACAGGATCCAACTAGGGTCTTGAAGGTGTGATGGATTCTAGGAAGTATACCCCTTAGGGTAATGAGTGAGTGAAGATACTGGGACAGAAGTCATGAAGCATATCTATTTTGAAGGAAAGGGAAGAGGAAAAGAACTCAAGATTTCTACTGACCTAGTTGAATTGGAAGCTGCACTGAGGAACAGTGGGAAATAAGGTCAGAAATCACAAAACACAGCTCACGTCAAATAACCACAGGTATTCTAGAAAAAAAGGCTCTGTGCTGTAAAGTTCATGATATTCCTGCCAGGTGAAGACCAACCAACTAAGAGGGATCAGCAAGATGAAGTCAGGTTCTTTCCCTTACTCCTTACTGTTATAAAAACTGACACAAGGTCACTTATTCAGAGCATTTTGTGAAAAACAAAAATCGTTCTCCATTATTACCAGATGATTGACTTGAATCCTGCTGTGGCCTCTGTGTACTCTGATGTCCTGGGAGAAAATAATTTAATTCCCTGTGCTTATTCCTTTCTTCCCATAGCTCTCAGGTCCTTCCCTTTGATTTACATATTTTGCTGTTAAGATTTTTTTTTTTTTTTCTGATAGGATGTTGCTCTTCTGGTATTCATTCAATGTGGGGCCAGAAATCTTTTTTCCAAACTCCTCAGGTACATGGAACTTTACTATTGAGAATCACTTGGGACTCTTCACACAAGAATCCTAAACATCTGGTGAGACCTGCTCCTCTGGACTGGGCTGTCCATTCCCTGAGGAGGCCTATAAGATAAGCCTGGAGAGAGGTGGACATCATACATCCTGCCCACCCATCCAAAAGTACAGGTACCTGCAAGTCCAATTCTAGGATTCTTCCTTTCAGAGTCAATTGAAAATCAAAAAAGCAATCTAACAAACTTTGACAAATTATGTCTACCTAATTCTAATAATCAGAATGTGATTAACAAAAAAGGAATAAGAATATAAGATGCATGGGTTGATTTGTTTAAAATATTCAATTAAAGCCAGGCACAGTGGCACAGAGCTAAAATCCCAGCAACTCGGGAGGCTAGGGCAACGCGATGTTCAACGCCAGCCTGAGCAACTTAGCAAGATCCTGTCTCAACATAAAAAATAAAAAGGACTAGGGACATAGCTCAATGATAAAGCACCCATGGGTTCAATCCCCAGTCCTAAAATAAATAAATTAATTAATTAATTGATATTCAACCTATATTATCCATATACTTCACGAGGCATACAGGGGAAGAAAAATTTGTACTACCCAAGCCCTGTAGAAGAAGTCAATGCAGTAAGACAAAGGAAACACCTGAGTCTGTCTTATTTAGAAAGCAGTGTGTGGGAAGACTGAAGTTCTGTTTTAGTTGCTTTGCTATTCAAATCCTCCCAAAGAGTCTGCTATACTTAGCAAATATGAGATGAGTGGATGGATGGATGCCTGAATAGATGAATGCTTAGATGGAGAAATGGATAATTGGATGATGTAACAGAGAGGTGGATCAGATGGATGGATGGATAGATAGATGGATGAAGAATTTAAAAACTGAGGCTTGGTGTTAGGCCAGAAGAAACAGAGATAAAAAGAACACCTTCCAAAAAAAAAAAAAAAAAAAAAAGATGTACCTGAGATCCTTATTTGGATCACTGGTGAAATGAGAAAGGGAGATGCCTTTGTGTTCTCTCACATTCTTGACAAACATTCTAAATCACCTTGTGCTGGTTTCCTTCCTTCCAATGAACAATCAGCCTTAAGAAGATTCCCAGGAGTTGGGATTTTTTGGTACTGCCCTTCCACTATGGAATATCTTTGCTTATATAGACCACTGAAGAGTTAGGACTAGGAGTTAGGATTGGTTCACCTGAACCAATATAATCAAAATGCATGACCTAAGAAATAACCTAAACTCATCATCTTTTATAACGTCATAGCATTAATCTTTGATTTGGGATATTGGGCTTTTAGAGCTGGCCTGAAAATACTCTCCATCTTGAGGTTTCATCCATGTCTCTTTCCATCTGAACCTCTAGGTGACAATGCCAACTGTGACTTGACAAAGCTGAAAAGCACACTACTTCCTGAAAAGAACAGGATCTTGAGAGATTTCTTTTTCCCTCAAAACTCCAAATTCTCCTTTTTAAAGACACCAGAAAAATGTCTCCTAGTTTTGAAACTCAAATGATAAGATCATAAATAAATGGCAACCTCCCAGTAAAGACTGGGAAACTATGACCTTAGAAATTCTACTTCCTTCCTGCTAGCATGATCTTGTCCTTGACAGAGAAGAGATCAGTCTCAGTTCATTTTTAAAATATGAATTTTTTTCCTCCCAGTGGTCACAGATAGCATAAATTGCCATTAGCCATGACAAAGACAGATAACCTGCCCTACAGGAGATGGATAGCAAAAAGTCTGAACTCACTGTCATTTTCCTATGGCTTGAAGATCTCCAGCTGTCGGTAGTGCATCTCTGAATTTCACCCATCTCGAAAGTTGTTTTTAATAAAAGTGAAGTAATATATATATATATTTTTTTTTTTTTTTCTTTTTTTTCTCTTAAAAGAGCTTCTGGTCTCCATGAGTTCCCAGGAAGAGGGGTACCTTGCTCTGAAATTCAAGCATGGTCAACAGAACCAGGACATGAAAATGGTAAACTCTATACCTCCCTTCCTCTCTGGCCCTGGTCTTTTGTCCTCAGACTATGGTGGTGTGGAACATTCTGGTTCGGGGCCAGCCCTCTTCTACAGTATAGAAAACCAAGCTCTCTTTAATAGTTTAAAGACAAGAGGTGCTGCAAGTTAAACAGATAAGATCAAACATTATTTCAAGGGCATGTCACTACCTCCACAGAGTATGGAAGTCCAGGTGATATGGAGCACAGAGAAGTGTGAACCTTGGCTCCAAACTAGGTCTAGCCGACACAGTCTCTATTAAGCAGATTCGGGAACATTTGGAAGTTCACCACTTTCTTTTTAATCCTGGCTGCAGATACATGTTTGTTTGTAAAACAGATCACAAAACTGCACTGATTGACCCTTGAAAAATGGAAGGTGACTGTGGTAGGTGAGTTCTACGGTAGCGCCTTTGGAGAAGCTGCCATTGCCATTTTGTGCTTACTGAGAGAATATTAGGAACAGCAGTGTGGTGCCCTGCTGATGACTTGGGCTCTCCTTACCTGAATCATGTCATCTCATCCTGAGCCCAGAATGGCCTCAGGATGGCCAAGTTACAGATTGTGTAAGACAAGGGTCTGGGCCCAGAGAAGACCTGAGGGATGAACTCACTTTCTTTTTTCTCTGGAATCCTCAGTGAACCACTCTTCCCCAATCTTGGTGTTCCTTATTTGTGAACTAAAGTACCACCTATTCTATCTTTCTCTTAGTATCATGAGGATCAGATGAGAGCTTGTATGAGGAAATGCTTTCCAAAATTAGAATCTCTCCATCCCCCCACTCAGGACTCAGGGTAGTCATTTAATCACACACACACACACACACACACACACACACACACACACACATATTCAGGAAAATAAAAAGGAAAAAAAGAAAGGGAAAAAAAAAAAAAAACGTTGTACTTAGTTTTAATTCTGTATCAGGTCCTGGGGTAATTTATTATTTTCCTTTCTTCCTTAATCCAACAACATTTTCAGGTAGTTATTTTATTAATCCCACTTCAAAGCTCAAGTTAACTAAGGCACTAACTAAACTCCCGTAGTAAACAGGAGCTCCAGAATTTGAATCCATGTTACTGAACACTAAAATGTGGGTCCTTCAGCACACCACGATGCTATCTCCTCTGAAGATAGTATCACTAAGGCTAGCTGCTTAGGTAGAGCTGTTGGAATCATCTGACCCAGATGGTTCACCAAGGGTCTGTGCACAGGCCAGGACAAAAAGCCTTGGGTGGACCTTCAGATATCATCCCGTTCTACACTGATTTTACAGATGAGCAATTGGAACCCTGGAGGGGAAACAAGACTCACCCCAGATTTCCCAGCAAGCTGACTGCTATATGGAAATAAAAAAAACAAATGTTTGCTATGACAGAAACCAGCCTGTATACCAGTACAACCAGGTATACTCATTTTTGTTTGGGGCACTTAACTGAGCTGCTGAGTTCATTTGCTAGCACTACCACAACAAAATACCATTGACCAGGTGGCTTAACTAAAAGAAATTTATTTTCTCACAGTTTTGGAAGCTGCATATCCAAGATCTAAGTGTCTGCATGGTTGATTTGTCCTCAGGCCTCTCTCCTTGGTTTGCAGATGACCACCCTCTTGTCTCTTCACATGGTTGTCCCTCTGTGCATGGGCACCCTCATATCTCTTTGTGTGTCCTAATCTCCTTTCTTACAAGGACATCAGTCAGGTTGGATTAGGGCCACCCTTTAAGCCTTACTATAACTCAGTCACTTCTTCAAATTTTCTAACTCCAAATAGTCACGTCCTGAGATACAAAGAATGAGAGCGTCAATATTTGAGTTTCTAGGGGACAGAGCTCACTAGAGCTGTTTCCCAGACCCTTCCAGTTAAGAGTGTTCAAATCCCTGAGTTCTAGCCCGTGGAATGGGGGCAGAAGTGACCCATGTCACCTTTAAATCAGGTTTGTGAGTCATCCTGCTTTCATGTTTGCTCCAGACATTGGTTGAGCCCAATGAAGGACGCCAAGGCCCAAGAAAACTGCAGAGTCAGTTGGGTGAAAAGAGACTGGGTTCCTGACTGACTGGCACTCCTCACTCTCCACACAGGAGCCTTCAGTGGACCGAGACTGGCTAAGTTGCCGAGTTCTGGGGGATGTTTGTTACACAGGCAGTCTCTTCTGACTAAAATACCCAGCTCACGGATCAAGTTTTCCCATCACACATCAAGGGTCAGTGAATTTTACCTAACAGGAGAAAGATCATGACCAAATGACATCAGATCCAGTCAATGAATAATCCAGGTGGGCTACAGAAAAATGAAAAAAATTACTTCATGTTCATGGTGTACCAGGTATCTGGGTGTGCGCAGCCCCTAGAACTTCTTCTGACTTATAGACTCCTATGGGGTCCCCGGCCCCTCCTTCCTACAAGGGCTAATAACTGGGAGGGGGAGGGAAAGTGTAGATGATAATGATCCCTTTCTTATTTAAACAGGCCATTTTTCTTCCCAATAAATGCATTTTTTTTTGTCAGCTCAAATATCCCCCTTTGATAGAAACCTGAAAATAATTAGCCTTAATAGCTCTGCTGTGAATAATGCTGCACAAGAAGGAGGTAGATGTTAATAGGAACCTTCTACTCCAAAACTAAGTCACCCTCTTGCCCCCTCCCCCCAAAGAGAAATGTAACAAGAAAAAGATTATAGGTTTAGTGCCACTCGGGAAGAAATGTATATTTGGAATAAATGCATGAAATCCTTTAAAAACAGCACATGCTGAAAACTTCATATTTAGTTTGATTTGCTTTCCAAATCACACAGACTGCACAGTTGCATACAATCTTTAAACAAGTACAACCCCTGAGAAGTGTGGATAGATTTAAGAGAAATAAAAGCAAGATCAGCCAGCTTATAATCTTCTTTTCTCTTTTTTCCTCCCCAAAGCTGCATTAAATTGCCTATTGAGAACAATAACATATTTGTGCTTTTATAGGTAGAATGATTGGTATTATGCAAAGATTTGGCTAACAGTCTAAAGGCACATTCACACTGATCAGGACTGCATGCTGTTAATAATTTTCGGGATGCTCTAGGGAACCCATAATTCCATAGGACCACAACTTAGCAGGTCAATGCATGCTTTGTAGGAGCTCCTTACAGACTCCAAGCCTTTCTTCCAGAACCATACCAACCAATAGACTCTAGGAAACCCATTCCAAAGTTAGCCTTAGAATTGTTAATTATCCCTCAGGACCCACATCATCTCTGACCTAAGTAGGTGCAATGTCTCACCCAGAATCGACTGCCAACTTCAAAAATGGCACCTTGGTATGTAGAGTTTAAAACTGTTCATGTGCCCAAACTATGTGATCCATTAGCCAGGGAAAATTATCCTAAGGAAGTAATTTAAAGGAAACACACACATATATACACACAAACACTGATGCATGGCCAGCAGAACTTTATATATCAAGTTGACATTCAGAAACAGTGGAAAATGGAGTGGTACTTAACGGTACTTAGATTAAGTTTGACAGAGAATCGTACAGTCCATAAAAAGAACAAATTTGAGGAATACAAAGTAAACAATAAAACATTAGGTAAAAATGTAAAGTGTTAAATACATAAAACCAATGGAGGAAGGGATAAGGTTTGGAAGGGAACTGAGTGACGAGTCAGAGTCAGCACACAGGGAGTGAAGGTAATGGTTTTGTTTGCTAATTTGCATTGATGGCATTATAACATTATCTGAAAAATATAAAAATAAAAAAAGTGAAATGCTTTCTTGGCCTTTAAATCTTTAATTGCCACAACTATGTCTGGGTCCTAAGATTCAAAGGCAGGCTCAAGTAGAGCTTATAATTCCCCCATGAGGAAATTGAGAAGTCCTCCCTAAGGAGGTGAAGGGTGGTAATAACTCATTGCATGGACAAACAGAGTCGCACCACTTCCAGACCAGCCATTGCATCTGAGATGCTGAAAAAGTAAGTTGCATATATGAATGGAGAAACATGGAGCTTGGGAAGCCCCGTGTCCAAACGGCTCCCCAGTGAGGCTTGGAGCACATCCACACCCAGCAGCAGCATGGAAAGATCCTTTGTGGTGATGCACTGCAGCTTACAAGATCGTTCATGCCTGCCACAAACTGGAAAACCAGAGGGAAGGAAAGGAGCACGGGCACCTCACTCATATCTCTGGGAAGACTGAAGTGACAATGGCATGGAGCCACCTCCATTCCCTTGAACCAAATATGTCCTCTTGTCATTTCTGACATGCTCATGCCTTTGTGAGCTGAGTGAGGCAAGGAGCTTCCCATTCGCTGCATGAAGCCAACACTGATCCCTGGCTCAGTGGTTCAAATTTTCTAAGGACCGTCCTCGACTTACAATAGATTACCACTGCTGGAAGAACCTGAAGCTCTAGCCCACTACTTTTTATTTTAAAACATGTTTTTAAAGAGTTGATTTTCTTTGCTGAGCATCTACCTCGTGCTGGGCTGTGTGTCTGATGTTATCGCCATGAATCTGTCTGGGATGGGTTCTCATGTCTGTGACACAGCTCACAGAAGGTAGAGAGGTAGAGAAATGGAGTGACTTGCCCAAGGTCACCTTTAAGTGGCAGAAAGAGATCACAACCCAAATCTCTGGACTCCTTGTCCAGGGCTCTCAACACATCTATTCTGCCTCGTCGACACACTCAGGGGGACTCAACAGGAACCACTTTGGTGCGGGGGCTATAATTAGTTGTCTGGTCCCAGTTGCTTGCAGGGTAAACAACGTCTGATAAACCCACAACGCTGTAAGTATTTATTACATTGCAACCCAGCTGCCAACTGTCTAACCGTTTTAATAAAAAGCTATTTTCTAAGGTTTATGTTTTATTGCATGTATGACTCCCTTATTGGTTAGCATTTTGGAGTTGTGGAAAAGGTTATGAATTTAGAAACTGGCTGCATTCATATCATATTTAAAACTTAATGCTATTTTATTAAAGACATATGGGCCTCCAAAGTACACATATTAAATGTCATGTAAGAAAAGTAGCAGTTTAAATCATGGTCAAATTCATTTTTGACGTGACTCCTGAGGCTTCCCAAGATCTGAACTATTTCTTTGTAAATCTGGCAGTTTAACCACACTCATAAATCACTTTCAAAGCATATTATTTCTTAATTTTACTGCATTAGAGAGCGTTTGGCCTACACAGTGAACTGTTTGTAGCAGTTATGTGAACAAAGTTGCACATTTAGTCATATAACCTGCAAAGGAAGAGGGAGGAAAAGCAAAGAAGGAAAACCTTGTCATTCTTGGATCTGTTTTCCTCTCCCTCTACATTTTCGCCTGAGCAGACACAATTCCCAGTGTTGGGCTGGGCCTCTGTCACCCTAGAACGTGCACGTTGCAAGTTTGTACTGCAGCTTTTCTGAACACAACAAAATAAATGAATCAGTTGTAATTTAATCTTTTCCGAAACACTCCATGACTAAAAATTAGAATGAGTGCAGAAATTAGACTTTTTTTTTTTTACACATTATATCAAATAGATTTTTTTTTTTTTTTTTTAATGTGGCTTTGTGTGATTCAGCACTTGGTTGTTTTCTAATTACCCCAAAACCCAATATCTCAACCTTGGCTTTCAAAGCTTTTCTAATGATGGGATAATAGTCTCTGGACATGTGTAACAAGCTCCCAGATTTCACTTGCAAGCTCTCTCCATTTTACTTTGAGGCAGAAAGGAGCTGATCCCAATGACAAATTCCAGGATCTAAACATCGGCCTTGACTTCCAGATTCGCTAAGGGAGTTGGAGGAGGATTAAGAGAGTTGAGTCCGAGGTCACCCAAATGAAAGAGCTTAAGAGCTTATTTTTGCACCAGGCACCCTTCTCCTGAGTTGGGGCCTGCAAGGAGACGGGGCTCCACAGCTGTGCACCCAGGGCTGCTCTATTGTCCTCCTGTTTGTCAGTGACTCCGGAACCTCCCCTGTAATTGACCCCTCTCATACCTTCTTAGCCCTGTGTCCTTCTCCCACCATTACCAAGAGAATACCAAGGCTTTGCACTGTGCTGGGAGACCCCTAAACTCAAGGGCCTGGGTCTCCCTGAGAGATGAACACAAGACCTTTTTGCCTCTCTTATTGCTTTCTGTGTTCTACTCACATCAGGAAGTAGATGATTACTAAAAGTCTTAGAAATAGTGCATTTAGGTATAAATCTCAGAAAACTCAGTTAAACCAATAGAAATGGGGCTCGGTTATGGACTGGATTGTGCCCTTCTCAAATCCCTATGTTGAAGCTTTACCCCTGATAGGGCTGTATTTGTGACAGAGTAATGGAGCTGTTGGAAGAGCTAATGAAAGTTAAAGGAGGTCCTAACCCAACAGGACTGGATTTATAAGGAGAGGAAGATTCTTTTCCACTCTGCCTCCCTCCTCCCTACCCATCACTTTGCTTTTCTCACCACAAGGGTAGGACACAATGAGAAGTTGTAAGCCATGAAGAGAGTTGGTGTGTAAACCCAACCATACTGGCAACCTGATCTTGATCTTGGACTTCTAGCACTGGAGAAAATAAGTTCACCTTGTTTAAGCCTCCAGGGTCTGTGACTTTTGGGTTTTTTTTGTTTTTGTTTTTGTTTTTTTGTTTGTTTGTTTCTGGTGTCAGGGGTTAAACCCAAAGGCACTTAACCACGGAGCCATTTCCCTGGCCCTTTTTGTTTTTTAATTTGAGACAGGATCTCACTAAATTGCTCAGGGCCTCACTAAGTTGCTGAGGCTGGCTTTGAACTTTTGATCCTCCTGCCTCAGGCTCCCAAACTGCTGAAATTACAGGTGTGCACCACTATACCTAGCAGTCTGTGATATTATGTTATAGCAGTCCAAGCTCACAAATACACATCTCACCCCCATCCCAAACTAAAATTACCATCTCCATGTTCACCCACACAAACCAATGACACAGCAATGCCACAAACTATTTTGAAACTGCACAAATAAGAATACTAGCTGTCCCTGATTCTACAAACCAGAGACAATGATAGTTCCTTCCCCAGATTATCTCATTTAACTCATAACAACAGACTTGGAAGGAAGTATATTCCTTGTCTTAATAATGGAAAAACTGATGACAGAAAGTACAAGTTCAGTCTTTATTCCAAACCGAAATATAATCCTGAAACTCAGAATGGGCCCAGCCCCCACATGCAAGAGCAAATTCAACAGCAGCCCATGAACAAATTAAGAATTGTATGTTTTTCATGGAGTACAATAGGCACAATAAATTCAGATTTTAAGCCTTCCCAAAAGAACAGCTGGAGGCAACTGTTTGAATCATGTCAAGAACAAAAATAAAGGTTGGGCAGTGGGGAGGAATGAATAAAAATAGGCCAAATAAAACATGGGACAGGTTACCCAGTCAGATAGCCTCTGTGACAATCCAGAATGCCAAACAGTAAAGCAGGAGGTGAGTCACTTGTAAATTTCACTCATGAGTTAAAAGCTTCATTAAGTAGAAGCTACACTTAAAATCCCCCACTTCAAAAAAGAAAAAAAAAAAAAAAAAAATAGTACTGCTCTGGAGCCTAGACAGAGAGCATTAGTTGGCTGTTGAAAAGAAATAATGAGTTCTAATTCAGGTAATGTAGCTCAAAATTTACTGCCATATTTTAAAATGCACATGAAAAATAAAATTATCCTAAAATGTCCTTGGTGAAAAGGCTGAGCATAATTGCTATCACCGACAATGGCACTGAACTTAGCTAAATTAACATCAAAGGAAGCCCCAATTACAGAGCGTCTGTGCGTTATTGATGGTGCCCTGTCTGTTCATCTAAGACACTCTACTGTAAGGAACAGAAAAGCAAATAAAAGAGCTAATTGTACCACCAACCTTCGGGGACCCCAAGGGCAGACCTGCCCTATCCTGCTTGTGAAATGCCACTTGTCTTGGTCAGAATGACAAAAAGGATGCATTTAGAATCTGGGAGTGGACATGGGCCCTCAAGGTAAGCTACAGTGACCACAGGTAGGCAAGTCAACAGAGAGGCCCAAACCAGCTTCTGACAACTCCCAAACGTGATCCAACGACTGCCTAGGAACTTGGACATGACTGGAGATTTTTGTGGGAGAAACAGGCGGGAAAACAGGTTCTCTTTGCTTCTCAGTGAAACTTTTATGGTGAGGGGAGCCTTTAGGGGTAGAGATAACTTTTTTAAATGAGAAGAAGCTTTCTTCTTTTGACTGCTCCCTCAATGAGCCTACTGTTTATAAGAGACAGTGCCATGATTTGAGCTCCTACTGCATACTGGTGTTCACCCAGTGCTTACCTGTTTGGCACGCACCTGTATAATAATACTCTGAACGTTACGTCCTAGCCCCATGTGTCGACTTTGTATTCCCAACTGTGTGAAGACTTTAAACTCTCTTCGAGTTGAATAACCTTGACGTTATCTTACGGCTTCACCCTATCCACTGACTTTGCTTTTGGGTTTAACAACAAAAAGTAAGTGTTAAGTCTCAGAATATTCATTTCATTACTAATCTCACATGAGTTTTCTCCTATACATTCTGTTTAAAGTTTGCTGGTTTTGTCTGTCAGTAGCAGGCAGTTTGGAAATAACCAGAACTCTAGAGTAGAAAATGGAATCATACCATCCTCAAGTTGCCAGACTGCCCAAAGGTTTAGTTCCTACAATCAGATGTCTCCACAGGCCCAGAGGTGCTTTGCAAAACAGCAGCATTCCAGGAAGCTGTAGAGTGCAGAAGTATAGGTTACAAGACCTGGCATTCCTGAGGGGAGGAAACACCAACGCTACCAAGCTCTTCCCTTCACTAGTATTGGTTAGTCACCAGTCTTTTTTGTCTGTTTATCGGTAAGTTGCCCCTGCATTTCCAACTCACTCCTCCTCATCTCTGACCTGGAATCATGGGGATGGGGTAGGCAGTGGAGAAAACCTTGTTAAGGATAGGGTGGTGCTCAAGTTCACCAACACACCTGCCACTGGAGAGAAACTCGCTGCCAAGCTCAAAAGCTGCATACAGAACTTAGAGCAATATTTAGTTTTAAAAGTGAATATAATAACCTTAAATCAGCATGTCAACTCAAGTCTCCAAGAGTTTCTTAACAAAGCATCTTTCTTTTCTTTTCTTCTTTCCTTTCAAACTTAAATTTTTTAAATAAGAAGAACAAGAACCTAAACTGCAAAAACAAAATGCCAAAAACCCTCTTCCAAAGTGGATCAAGAAAACATCAAGCTGGTAATGTGCAGATTACAGACATAATCGGCTATTAAGGCTCCATCTCAGTCATTACCAGCAATCACACGATTGAGGACTTTCCATGGCCCAGTTAAGAAGACTTAAATTCACTCCTTAAAACAAAGATCACTGATCCCATAGGGGAAGGGATCTTTTGGGTAAGAATATATCAAAGGACACTTTGGGAATGTCATGGCCCCATAGCCAAGAGAGTCCCTCCTGGATCTCTGGCACCATTTGCTTCCCTGCCCATTCAGCCCTGAAAGCTCTGGTGATCTCAGGCCAGCAGCTGCTGTTGTAAACTCCCAAACTGCCAAGTCACATTCTCCACTCAGAGTACTGCTGCTCCCTGTGCCCAGTACCCAGAGACCCAATCACAGAATAGCCCAGACTTTCTTTCCACCTCAAACCCAGATTATCTGTTTCCTCATTATAGATTCAAGGTCAGGGAGAAAATCTTAAGACAAAATTGTTAAGTCATTGGTGCAATATTTAGTGACTACTTGGTGCATGCTGGGTATTCTAATACCAGGAAAGTTTTTATGCACACATAATGTAGGCAACCAGATGACCATTCGGCTGGCCCTGTTCTCTTAATTAAACATCCACAAAGCCTAAGGGAGTTGAGGTTGTGACACCAACAACATCATCAACTTTGCTGAACTCCAAGGTTTGCTTTAGTGAAAAGCCCTGATTCAGGTGGCCAGGGAAGCATCAGAGGGCAGGTATATTGATAGGATGGCCAGTTGATAGGATGATCAGGTTTCTGCAGCCACACTGGATTCAAAAAAAACCCTAGTGATTCAACACAAGCATTTCTTCCTTGTGCAGGGAACTGTGGCTGACCTGAGCAGCTTGGCTTCAGGCTTGAAGTCAGGTTCCGGTCTGCCCGACATGTCTCTCATGCTGTTTTCATAGCAAATGTCAGATATGTGAGAGTGGTGAGTAGAAACACATGGTGCTCCACAAGGACTTGGCCCAGAATTGGCATGCTGTCACTTCCACTCACGTCCCTTTGACCAATGCATCACATGGCCATGGCCGTGGCCAAGGCCAAGGTCACTGGGACAGGGAAGTGTACTCCTCCCTTACAGGAGGAGCCATAGCAAGGAACAACTTCAGGCAGGGAATACAGTCTACCACACTTTTCCCAATGGGGGTTCCACCAGCCGTATGAAGTTTCCTAAGGATATTAACTCATTCTGCAAGCTTAAAAAGTACCACTTACTTCCATGATCTTCTTGACAACAGGTCTGTCCGCATATCTTTGGACAAAAGTGAACACTTGTGAGAGCAGGAAGAGGAACAGTATGGAGCTGGGCTGTGGGGTGCCATGAGGGCTAATGGCTGCATTGGAAACGCACAGCATCTTCCCAGGCACTGGGCTGCATGGAGAGTGGTGTCCACTCCGTGCCCAGCATCTGGTGAGGCCCCAGAGACTTCTGGGAGTGGCTCTCAGAGGTTACCACTGGCACCTATAGTCCATGTCACTTTCCCTCCCTCTGTTGTGAGTTTCAGGGCTCCACCCCTAGGGCTTTGCCAAGGCACAGGAGACGGGGTGTTCCTGCCAGTCCAACCTCAATTTCAGAGGGTTGCTACTCAAACACAGGCTGTACAAATTGCTTCCAAGGAACAATATTCTGAAAGCATTTACTGTAGACAACGGATGCCATGGTGTTAAAAACACAAAAACAGAAAATTCTTAAGTGATTCCCCCTCAAATAAATGTGACAAACTGTGAAGTCAGAAGTTAGGAATAAAAAAAAACAAACAAACTGCAAATGTCTGGCTTCTGGAGTTGTTTCTAAACACACTGCCGAAGTATTTTCCAAAAAAAAAAAAGAAAAGAAAAGAAATTAGTTAAAATTTTTTCCTCTTCAAAATTTACTACACAGTGACTGAAAATGGAATCTGAAGGTGTCTCCAGATAAGAAACATCTGTGCAAAAACAGAAGAGAACCATAAAACACTAACATATTCAGGTAGTTAGAAATATCCAGAAAAATAATCAACATTCTTAGCTTCTTTCTGTGTGTTGGGCACTGTACAGAACTTTGAACATGGATGGGCTAATTGCCTATTCAACTGCATGGGCATATGCTTGTAGTTTACAATATGTATTTATGGGCAGGCCCTGGCTTTATGTAAAAAAATAGAGTAAAGGTTAGTAATTGTAATAAATCTAAAAGTAGTTTCTGATAACCTTTTATGTGTTTGCAATTGGGCTGGAAAGGAATAACACAATATCAAAGACTTTCACACTGTAGTTTAGGAAAAGGTAGCACTTAGGAAAGACTTGGAGTAGGTATGAAGAACAAGTGAATCAAGCCACTAGGTAATGCTCCTTCAGGGTATAGACAAAAAACACAATAGCAGCTAAGATAGGGAAAATCTCATTTTAACTATACACAGGCTTGTAGGGGCCCATCATGTTTTCTGAGAAGGGTACTTGTTATGTTTCAAAGCCCTGCTATGAGCAGGAGGGTTATGAGGGTGGAAGACCCAGGGAATGTCGTCTGTAATGGGCAGTGCAGCTTCAGATCTTGCCTTGCCTCCGATAGAAATGCTCCCCAGTGATCCAGCCAAGTCACAAGGATCTTGACAGCTATAAGATTTCCCATCATAAATAATCTCCAGGTAAATCCTCTGGGAAAACAAATATGCAATCCAGAATCTGTACAAGATTTCATGATGGCTCTCCCAAGGAGCTCTGTCATTCACAGTTTATTCTTTTCATGAGTACTGACTGTGCCTCCGCTATGGGCTGGGCACCAGAAACCAGGAAAGGAGGCCGGGTTCCTGCCTTCATGGAGCCTGCATTCCAGTGGGTGAGTTGCTTCCTCAGGCCATCGAAGAGCAGGCTCCCCTGTGATTCCACTCCCTGTCAGCAGCCTTGGTTGTCTTTTTCGTGGAAACCCCAAAACACAGATACAGATAGAAGGAATTGAATGTATGTAAGGGAATTAAGATCTCACTCCAAGGATCAATGTAGTCACAGGAAGAGGTAATCCTTGGACCCAAATAACTTTCAACTTTGTTTCTATAAGGTTCTGAAGATTAAAACAGTTGGTAGCCAACTTTGTATACATGCCTGTAAACAAACTTTGTTTGTTTGTTTAGAGATGAGAATAAAGGATTTTCAGTAGGTGCACATAACCTGAACCTTATTCCTTCAGCACATCCCCTTCCTCCCTCCTACGCTCTCTCTCCCCTTGCCTCACTCTCCCGGTCGAGCTCAAACACACACACACACACACACACACACACACACACACACACATACACACATACACACATACACATCACCCTTTCAAATACCCCAAGATACATACACGAATGCACAAGCTATGCAGAACTACCCAAATAAATGAAGCCACACATGATGGGAAACCCAGGCCTGCCCACATAAAGGAACATAGGACATTTTCAAGGACACATCAGCACTCCCAAACATATCTGTTCCCACACCTTATGTTCTCTTTTACAGGAGAATGGCCACAAAGACAACCAAAAACACATATGCCCAGATACTTTCTAACACAGGCTGTGATGCTCAGGCCAGCTGCCCCCATAGCTGCTCTCCCCACAGTTTCTATAAGGTTCTGAAGATTAAAACAGTTGGTAGCCAACTTTGTATACATGCCTGTAAACAAGAGGGCTCAGCTTTAAACAATTATGTCAAAGAAATGACAACTGTGCTCTTTTGCCAGAACAGGGATGAATAATTACAAAGCCAGGACATAATTAAGCAATTCTGACTGTCGGATTTTTCAGCTGTCTCTCTGATGGCCAGGGCTGCTGTGCCTGCCACAAATCCCTCCTGGACAGGCCTCTGCACTCCTTTGATCTAGGTTTCTCAGTGTGGCCAGGGTGGGGTCATGGTCTGGTCATTACAGAAGCCTTTCATTGGCGGCTTCAAACTTCTCTCTATCCACTGTGATGCTCTCCATGTTGACAGTGGTATGTCACAGTGGTCATTATTTAACAAAGACACCCCATTTCTTTAAAATTCTGGAAAATGAGCAAATCTTAGATGTTGCAGGTCTATTAACTAATCACACACACACACACACACACACACACACACACACACACACACACACAGGCCTGCATGAGATTCTGGAAGAGCCTGTTGTCACATTAGCTATCACTTCCTAATGAATGACAACATCTTTCTGTAGAACAATCAGAGCTCCGGCAGAAAGCAGCTTTTAAACAACAAAAGCCAAAAGGCAGCAATGAAGGAAGAATGTGTCATCAGGAGAGAGAGGAAGAGAGGACTTGCTCTCAAGTGCCAGGGCCTGCCAGGTACCAAATCAAACCTTGGTGACATGGGGGTTTATTAGTTCCTGGCTGATTTTGCATTTGCGTCAGCCCAGAACACCCAGCCTGCCATTCCCTGCCTCTGAGGCAAAGGCTGCAACTGGAGAGGCATTTTCCATTCTCCCAAATACTTTATGTCAGGAATAAAATGAAAACAGCTCCCCAAATCACGGCCCCCTTGATCATCCATCAGCACATTCTGCTGAATAAGCACAACAGGCTGCTGCCGTCTCCGAAAGGACAGAGCCAACTTGAGATGCCGATTCCGTTATGAAAAATAGGTCTTCACCATGTGTGCTCGGCACAGCCCCGGCAATTCACAGGGAGGAAACTGCTCTCCACTTAGAAGCCGACTGGGGTGTACCCACGCCTCCCAGAGCATACAAACGCACGCACACACAGAGACGTTCTGTGGCTATTCACAGCTGCCTAGGAACAGACAGAACGTACTGTGAAGAGGCGAGGGCCAGCCTTTTTAAGGTGAATTTATTAACTCAGCAAGGAGTTCTTTCTGTCTGGAAGAAAAGCCTCACTGTGGATCTCTGAAAACAACAGACAAAAGGGAATTGCTTGCCATTCAAGAGGCATGCAGTGTGACGCAAAGCCACTAACCCTGAATCCTCTTGGGCTCTTGGAGGGTCATGGTGGAAATAGAACACCTAACCAGAAGCCCAAGGCCCCCGGGTCTGGCCCCAGGGTTGTCTCTTCAGGACTGTAGGGCCTGCTCCCATCACTGCTTCCTGTCCCAGGTCCCTTCCACAAAATGAGAAAGTCATCCGACTGATTTCTGAAGTCCCTTCTGGTTTGGAAATCATGATGCTACGATAAGGGAACCAGAGGTCTCCACACTTAGAAGATTTTTGACTCTCCTCAAATAATTAACAGGCACTTTTAAAGCTCAATACAGTTAGTAAGGATGTTAGGGTCAATCACACAAACATGAGCTAATTCTATAATTGATTAGAAACTAATTGGGAACACTAAAGAGCATTCCTGCTGATGCTGCTAATGCCTCAGAGAAAGAGCTAATGCCGGATTCCAAGAAGCCATTCCCAGTCACTCTCAAAGGCAAGAGAGGATTCCAATTCCCACATCCCTATTTGACTGAACAGTCCTTCTTTTATCTGTTTTCTTCATTTAGGCCTTCCTGTGAAGTTTTTTTGAACAAAGAGATCCATGGGGAAAATGTTTAGCTCGCGGCTCCTGGGTAAGAAAATGGAGAAGTGCCTGGGCCCCATGGTCAGGCACAGGTTAAACCTCAGTGCTGGCAATTCCTAGCCAGGTGACCTTGGGAAGCCCAGTGAACTTCTCTGGGCCTGAGTTCCCTCATCTATAGAGTGAGCCAATGACCCCTCTCTCCTACCTTACAGGGTTACGAGAAGTTCCACAAAGCTACAGACAAAGATCCTTGGAACAGGGGTAGGCACACACTGAGCACCCCATCCAAGTATGGTGGACGCTCCTTTATTACTCCTTGGGTTTCCAATGATAATGCAGAACCTCCCAAGCCAAAGGCAAATGACAGCAGGAGAAATACTGATCTACTCTCTATGGTGTACATGTGGAAGAGGGAAATGTAGGGCAGGCAGGTTATGATCCAAGATACTGCAAGGAGTTCATCTCTTGTCCTTTGCTGGGATCAGCTATTTATGGAATATTTTCATGTAAGGAAGAAAGGAAGGAAGGAAAGAAGGAGGGGAGGGAGGGAGAGAGAGAGAGAGAGAGAGAGAGAGAGAGAGAGGGAAGGAAGGAGGCCAAGAAATAAATTCTTTCATTTGGACAAAATTACAAAAGCTGGAATAACTAAAGGCAGTCATGTGCAATATGTCAAATCTGTGCCTCAATAAGGAGAACTGTTAACACTTTAATAGCTATGAAATGAATCACTCGATTAATTTCCCACATGCTGAAACAGGTAACAATACATTTATCTGCCAGTATTATACCCTCCGTATCATATATTTCCACAACTGTTAGCAATTTTATTCAGCATAACGGGAAATCAGTTGCACCTCATGGATTCAGGGAAGGAAAGTGGCCTGAGGTCTGCTGCCAACTGAGCAATGTGATGGAAGAGGTTCCGTTGTTCTGCTCTGGTTGGGTTTTGTTTGTTTTTTCTTTCCCCCCTTAATCACGTGCAAGGCATGTACAGAGGTCTATAAGTCAGTAAGTGAGGCCAAACCAGGCCTCTGGGTTTCTGTGCCGGTGTTCTCAACACACTAACTACAATCTCATGGGAGGTGACCAGGTAGCTCCACAGAGCCCCAGGGTATTGATGGTTCTCCAAATGGGTCATCAGGGGACATTATGGGTCATCAGGGGTCATCATGTCCATTCCCCAGCCTCTGTTTTCATGAAAGGACTCACATTCCTCCAAAAGAGATAATTGTCCATGTCTTCAAGAAAATATCCTTGTGTCTACATCCAAAACCCCAAACCTTATCTCCCCTGCCTCATCGAAACTGCCATTAGGACAACACCATGTTCATGTACATGGCCACCCTGCTGACTCAGCTGGTAAAAGAAAGGTCAGCAAACTCCATCCAATGACCTCTGGAGAGCTACACATAGGGCGCCCGTGCCAGCCCCAGGACACACTGTCACAAAGCATCTCCTTCTGTGCAAACAGTATCTCAGGAGCTGCAGAATCCTCCCCTGTGATGGAAGGAAATCATGCCAAAGGGGACGCCCCTCTGAAGGCCTGGAGGGATCCTGCCCATCCCAGAAATAGGCCACATCTAATGCTTTCTCCTTTCTCAGTTCCAGACCCTCAGAGGCCCCACTATGGAAACATCTTTGGGGAAGTGGCTTAAAATGTACCCTCAAACTTCACCTCTGAGCTGCATATGGTATTGCTTTATTAGTTGAGACCATTTTACAAATAAGGTCCCCTTGCCCTGAGTCCCCGGGAGACCCAATGTATACCCAAAACTATTCCACATTTGGCCCAAAGTATATCTATGGATGAATCCTGGTGTGAGACCCAGCCTGCATTCTAAACTCATAGGAGGATGTCCTCCATGCTCTGGAGGGTGACCAGTACGCATATATAAATCCCTCATGAAGACCAGCAAGTAGGCAGCTCACCTTGGGTTTCACCACTTTCATGAAGGCCCCTCTGACCAGCGCCTCTTCTCGTTCTTGTCTGGTTACTTTCTGGGCATCCAGAAACTTCAAATTCGGCAGCTTGTGCAGAACAAAGCATCTGGAAGAGAAGAGTCAGACAGGACTCAGGAAGGGAGGGGCTAAGCCTCCAGGACCAGGCGATGTGTGGGATCCTCAGGAATCCACCAGTATGTCTTCAGCAATCTAGATCTCAGCTACTGAATTACCTCTCATCTTTCACAAAGTAGGAACAATCACTCAAATGGTTCTTAGAAACAACTGAATTTAAGAAACACATGGTAATGACTGCACCTGACTTGAAGGTAGATACACGCTCCCTACCTGAAATAGCCATTATGACCTTGTCAATACATTCCCCTTCTTCCAGTCTGGAAAGTGGACCCAGCTTCTGTTGCATAGGGAGTTCCCAGTGACTCTAACCTACACCTTGATTGCACCATTTATGTCACCGCCACTCCTCTGCATCCATCTCATCTCTGAGACAACAACATATCTTCAATTTGGAGCTAAGACATGAGACCTTGATTTTTCATTCAGACAACTAGAATGTAATAACCAGGATGGCCATGGGAGAAGCAGGGAACAGGTGCAGACGAGAAATGCTTCCTTGAGGACTCAGGCAGGGATCCTGAGGAGGTTTTCTCTCATCATCCCTGGGTTATGGCCACCGTGGCACTATGAAGATTATCTTTATCAAGGAGAAGCAAGGAGAGTTGCTTTCAAGGGGATATTAATAGGCCAACAACTGCTCTATGGCCTCCCTTCCCTTCGCAAAGACATTTTGGTATTCACTGTGGACTGCAGGGATGAGCTGGTGGCGATGTATGTGATGATCTGTCCTCAAGCAATATGTAAGGAGTTTACAAGAAGATATACTTGGCCATATAGGATCTAGACACCTGCCTATACTTCTCCCACATCAGTGAGCCACCAAACCAGATGCTCTATCAATCAAACAAGCAACTGTTTAGATTCTATCCTGCTTAAGTACAAGAGGTGAATAGCCAATGTGAAGAACAAAGGAACAGCTACAAGGGAATCTGTAATTTCCTTTCTACACCAGCCTCCTCCGTATTTCACTCATCATTCAAGCCCCAACCTCCATGAAAGTTACTTCTTCACCTCTAGCCGACATCCCCTCAGCATTCCTAGAATACACCGTCAGCACTGTACAGCGTGGCATTCTCTTCTCTATATTCTTGGTGTTCAGTTGATGTCCTTATCCAAACTATAAAACTTCTTGAAGGCAGGCACAAATTCCCTTGTTTGCCCTCACCACCTCTTGAACACTCACATTAGAACACACTCCTTAACATATCCATTCATTTTAGTTTCCCAAATATTTCTTGAGCATCTATTATGTGCCAGGTTCTAGAGATAAGTAGGTGATTATGATATGGTTTCTACCATCAAAGAGATTTTGAGTGTAATAGGGAAGATAAATTCATACAGAGAAATTAGAAATCAGTGTAGCTAAGTGCCAGAGGTTATGACCAGAGCAGTTATGGGAGTAGAGAGAAAGAGGCCTGCCATACTCACTGAATAACTGAAATCTAAGGGGGAAAGAAGGAACAGAAAATCTCAAACAGGCTTCAAAGAACCAAATCCACAAGCACTTAGCCTTTTGGCAGCGGAGTTGCTTGGGTATGCAGTGAGCCTTCTTCCTTATTAGGGACTGGGGTTCCCAGGATCACCGCCCACCTTCTCAAGGTGATCTTGTACCTCCAAGTGCCCTTCATATACTTGTCTGGATTAAAGATTTGTGGGATCACTCAAAAGCCAGAGTCAATTGTTTAGAAGCCTCAGGTAACAGCCTTCATATTACTCATTGTCTAAGTCAGAACACCGCGAAATCTTTTGGTCATGCTTTTCCTCTGGAGAACTGTCCACACCAAAGCCTGAGGACCCGGAAGTGGACTCCCTACTTCCTGCTTCCTCTCTGGCCTCAATCTATCACCTCCCTTCCTGTCTCTCCCTAAGCCTCTCTCTCTCTCTCCAAATGCCCCCTAACCTCCTCTAAAATCAGGAAAGTGCCACAAAGGGCCCAAATGTCCTCTCTATTCCTCAGCAGAATTCCCAACGGCCTTACACTGTCAGGGAAAACTTCCATCTTCTGCTTGTAGCGGCAGTCTCGATGACAACAGAGTCTTTCAAATAAAGACATGTACAGACAGAAACAATATGTCAGGAGTGACGCTCCAAGGAGTAAAGACACCCACTAAGTGTAGGGTGGGAAAAGATGAATATTCAGGTGAAGAAAACATCAGTATTAGAAAATCAGCCAATGTTTAATGATGGAGTGAAAGATGCCTTCATGGGGCTGGCAGGAACCACGATGACAACAGACCGCACATTGTCATTTCGCCTCACTTTGGATCACAGCCCTGAAATCAAAGGAGAAAGACAGAGAGAGGTGCTGGCTTTTAAGCTCGTTAGAAATTTTAGATGACAAAGAGCTGCTGTTTTCTGAGTGCTCTTCTTATGCCATTGAAGAGACAGCCCATGACGCAGGCTGCCAGTCACCCCCAGGAGCTCAGGGTGAGTGGACTCCCATCCTGTGGAGCCAGCCTGGGCTTCCAGGGGGTCACTGCTCAGAGTGGTCTGGGGACCCTGGGAAGACTCACTGCCAACAGTGGGGTGTGAGACTCAGCCCAGGGTGCAAAGTTCCTCTGCTAGAGGTACCCTCTTTCATTCATGTACGTAGTCAACAAATAATTATAGAGCAGCTACCACCTGCCAGGAGCGGCTGAGAAAAACGTGATGAACGAAACAGAAGGTTTCTGCTCTCAATGAGCTTATGTTCTAGCACAGCGGTTCTCAACTTGGAGCAGGCATCAGCAGCCCCCGGAGGCTTGTTAAAACACATACCGCTGCACCCCATCCCCAGAGTTTCTGATTCAGGAGGTTTGGAGTGGGGCCTGGAATTTATGTTTCTAATAAGTTCCCAGGTGATGCTGCTGCTGCTGTCCTGCTGAGAACCAATGTCCTAGTGAAAATAACAGCATAAGGAATAATGGTTTGGGAATTACGAGCGTGGTGAGACAGCCAACCATCTCCTTCTCAGGTCCACTAGCAGTCTGCCCTGGCCCCGTGTCTGTGGTCCGCACAGCTAAGACAGCAGCCCGGTCTACCACATCGGCCTGCCCCGTGGTGGCTCAGAACTGGCTCCACACATTATTGCCCAGTGATAAGTCAGTGGGCTTCCTGCCTGCCTGTCCCATCCTAGTCTTGGGAGATCTATTTCCCTTTGTTCTAGGTCATGACAGGGTGTCAAAAGCCGCAGCTTCAATCCTGAGAGTAATACAAGTTTGCCATAAAAATACAAGAGAGGATTCCCGAAGCCACAGAATGAAGGCTTTTACAATATCAATTCAACCCTTGTAAATTTAATCCAGGGTTATTTGTTGCACCAAAATCTCTTTACCGTGATGTATTACTTAGTTACTGGGGTTATCACAGCCGTATCCTAAAGTTGCATAGTACATAAAACATTTCAGTTAACAATGCGGGAAGGTTAACTCCCCCAGATAACCTGCAATCACAAGGGCTAGTCCAGATGACGTCCCTCTGTCAGCTTCCGAGAGCTATTGATGGTTCAATCAGTTTGTTTTGAAGGTAAAGTACAACAAAAGGGCAGTAAACTTATTCAGACTGTCAACAGGGGCTATCGGGAATGGGGCTTGCAGGTAAGTAATTCTGGGTGTTTTAAGGCTATTATCAAACAGCAATGGTTGAAGGAAGAGACAGCTACTAATAACACAGAAGGCAGCCATCATAAACCACTTTATGGCAGAAACCTTCGTCTATAAATCCTGCGACACCCGGAGACAGCTTCAGATTTATAAAACTGCTTGTTAAGCCAGGGCACTGCTTAATGAAAAGAGATCCGTCTAAGTTCGAAGTCTCACGTCCCTAGCTCCAGAGGGCGACTCCAATTTTCCTGACCTTCTCAAGGTGGCTCGGGGGAAGCCCCCAGGGCTGGGGTGGTGGGAGTCAGAGCCACTCCTGGCTGTGATATGCAAGGTGAGGTTATCAAAAGGAGAGCAGAGGCCCTGGAGGGCGTTTAAACACCCATTTGTCTCTGTCTGAAAAGAGAGTTCTCAAAGTGAGACCAGCACCCACAGCTTTCTGAGTTCTCTCTCTTTTCATGAAGAATATTCCATTTTCTTAAAAGAACTCCTCTAAGGAGAGAGGTAAAACTGGAAGGAGAGAAAAGAAACATTGGAAAGCATTTTGTTTCTCTTTGTTTAGCTTTAAAATCAACTTTTTTTTCCTGCTCCAATCCCAGTGCTCTGGCATTTTTCACACAGACCTCGAAAATGAAAGGTGATCTTTCCTCCTGCCTCAATCTACTACCCCAGGAAGAAGGTATAGTCACAGAAAAACCACAATGGATCGTCAGTATCTGGATGGGAGTATCTGCAGCATGAGTGGGTGGTGGCTACCATATTTTTTCTCTAACATTCTACTCAAGAAATACCAAATTTCCAGGGCTTCTTTCTTTTTCTTTTTTTTTTTTTTTTTTTCCTGATACTGAGAATTGAATTCAGGGTTATTTTACCATTGAACTACATTCCCAGCCCTTTTAAAAAATTGTTTTTAAATTTTAAGACAGGGTCTCGCTATGTTGCCCAGGGTCTTGCTGAGTTGCTGAGGCTGGCCTCCAACTTGTGATCTTCCTGGGCCAGCCTCCCCAGTCTCTGGGATTACAGGTGTGTGCCACCACACCCAGCTCCAAGCTTCTAGTTCTCTCTCTTTTCATGAAGAATTGTTCATGAGGGGGCCGGGATTGGGGTCGCTGGTGTGTGTTCCATTTCTTCCCACGTAGGGCATTCTATATGCCCCCTTGCACAGTGAGCACGGAGACACGGCATCTGCTACTGATGCACAACCTGGGCTCTGAAAGGCAGCCACGAGGGACCCTGGAGTTGTTTCTAACCCTTCACAAAGCACAACAGGACGGGGTGAGAGTGCCAGCAAAACCTGGCGCTTCTTTGCGGCTGACTTGATGACATCAACTCCTTTTAGTACAGAAGGCTACCTCATTCTGATCAAAAGCACTGATCAACTGCTGAATATCTCATTAATGAAAGAAAAAATGTGAGCAGTGGCTTATGTGCTGCTTATTTGAAAGACCAAGGCTTTTTAAAGGGGCAGAAAATTAAAAGGAGGGAAGGCCTTCATAACGGAAAATTTGGGGCTAACAGCACAGAAAAGAGCCGAGGCTGTGAGCTTATCTTGCTGGGTGACCTTGGTTCTGTTTCTGTGACCTTCCAGAGCCTCAGTTTCCCTATTTGCACCATGGAGGGATGGGCCAAACGATAAGCCTCCTTTGGACCCCAACTTGCTTAAAGTCTACATGCCTCAAAATTGATTTACAATAAATACCTTCATACCATCCCTTCTTGTTACACCACTTTCCTTATGTAACCACCCTCCACGCCGCCTCCAGGTAAAGGAGGACGGTGAGAAAAAGCCAATAAAGACCAAGAAGTAATGAACAAACACTGTGAGTGGAATAGCTCCAGATGCTCAGAGAGATGACAATGATCTCACTCTAATGAGCCGAGGTGAGCTCACCTACAGCATTAATGAATGCCTGACAACTGGCGAAGGCCAGCTGATTTTCCTCACAGTTCACCGGCAGCATGTTTGAAGTCTCTGTGCAAACAATACACCCACAGGACAGTCCAAGGCCCTCTACAGAGGGTAACCGGCAATTACTCTGTGGGCTTCTGTCACTTTGATCTCTGGGTCGTGACCTTTGCTTTCTTGTGATCTTCAAAGCCCAGATTGTAGATTAGCTGGAGAATGCTAACTGGGTTGTGTAAGCCACAAGTTTTACAGCTTCTACTTGGTGGGAAATGGTGGCAGCCCAGGACAGCCTGCAGATGGTACAGGGTCCCTCCCTCCCTTTGACTGAGTGCTACAGACACTGGGCAGGCCCCAGGGCTGCTCTCCTACCGGGGAACAAAGAAAGGGTGTCACATTTTAAATAATTTAAAGTTGTAAGAAATACAGAGGGATGTGCTGGGGAGGAGGGAGGGAGGAAGGAGAGGCTGACCAAAGGTGGCAGTAGCAGGAGAGAATTCATGACCAAGGTGTAGTGAACAGAAGGGAGCTCAGAGCCATGAGCCTAACTCCCTTATTTGAAAAGTGAAGTCCAACACTTGTGGGCTATTGACTTTCAGGTCATAGTTCTGCAGAAAAGAAAGAAAAAAAGAAGAGGGCTGAGAGAGAAGATAAGCAACAGACCACTCTGGGCACCCAAGCTTCCCATTCTTGATTCGTTACTGTGTCTGGTGTTGAAGTTCATAGAGGCCCCCCCCCCCCCCCCAGTGGTTTCTTAGCACCGGGGTGGTCTAGCCCAAGCCTTGCTGCCCAAATCTTGAAGATTGCTAAGACTACGTTCACCTCTCTTTAATATTCATCCCCAAACAACAGCACTGTGTCCACATAGAAAAGCACGAGGCAGGCTCAAGCTCTATAATGATGCGGTCATGGACATTTCTCAGCCATGAACCACGATGAATGGCAAAGGGAACCCCCAGGCATGGTTTCGCTCCTGCCCCAGCAGGGCCGGGGCTCTACTCAGCAGCTCGGCAGTATGTTCATGCTCACGTAGAAGTTTAATGAGCCTGTTTTACTGTGGGGATGTGTGCCAAGAAAATCCAACTGGGTGCACAGGGGGTAAGTGAGGAAGCCAGAGGGGTGGGCCAGGGGGAGGGGAGGGAAGACTTGAGAGAAACCCAAGGATCTGTGATGCCATTTCCAATTGCTACATAAATCTAGTCACTTCCCATTTCTGGTCCAGTGGTTGGCCACAATGTGACCTAAAACTGGGCTGACCCCTTTGAAATCAACATCTCCCATGGAAATGAAACAACAGACACACTTGTTTTGATGTATGGCTGGGTGACATATTATAAATATTACATCACATAACCACAGAGGATGCCAATCAATAAGAAATTTTTTTAGACAGCACTAAATGAACCATGGGTTCTTGCTTCTGAATACACTCCTTTAAGGCTCCTACTATTGCTTAAATGATTAATAGAAGACATATTGTCAGAAAATGTACTTAAAGTGAAAAACAGTAAACTGTAGAAATATCATTCATTTTTTAAGCAATTTTCCAGTGAAAAATGTCACATAAATTTACATAGAGGCTCCACTATTAGACTCTGGGTAACAGCTAGAAAGAAGGTAGACCTCACACTTTGTGGATGAAGGGCCAGGAAATATTTTACCAAAAGAAGAAAAAAAAAAAAAAAAGGCAGCTGCATTGCTTTGTATAAATGCAAATGCCACAGGAACTCTGAATTCAAAAGTCGCATTGTGAAACCCTAAAATTTCTCAGGGGCAAATGAAGCACAAACTCCAGAATAAATAAATCAGAGCTGCTCACAGGCCACAGAATGAAACTGCATCATGCACACATTTATCTCATCTACATCTAAGGGTAAGCACTTATCAAGTCAACAATGAAAAATAAAAATAAATAAATAAACAAATAAAAAATTTAAACATGCTGGAGAATTGACCTACCATTCCACTCTGCAATCAGATGCTGTGCAGCAACTATGTAACCGCGTGGACTCGCATTTAACATTCCCTCTTCTGTTCTTAGTTACTGCTTCTCTCGGAGTGTAAGCATCTTGCTATTGTTATGGGCGATATGTGGATTTTCTAAGGTAATTTTTGATCAGATGTGATTTTGGCTGCATGTAAGCTCTAGGATCTCGTCTCTCATAGCAACTTTACCATATGTGTGCTAACAAACAGCCTTTCCAGTCCATCATTCAAATCCTTCTAGGGAAACAGACTCAGGGTAGAGAGGACAGGCTTGATGGGTGCCCAGGCTAGACCATGAGATATAGCACTCATATAGAATCCTCAAAGAATCATGACCCAAATCCAGGACTTGGGATTGAGTCCGAATGACTATATCTTGCCTGTAAACTTCCTTTGTTGCAACCAAATGGATCTGATCCCAAATGGCAGTGGGCATCTGAGGTACCCAAAGGTCCCTGAATATACCTATAAATATTCAGCTCCTAAGCAGAAAAAGTAATTTCAAACCACCTCCTGCAGTTACAAAGGCCCCTTCCATGTTCACCGCTACATTAGGTGTTGATGAGGATTTAAAAGACAAGATGACCAGCCCTTACCCACTGGAAGCTATTTTCTACATGTTGAAATACATGTAATAGTGAAGGAAATACATGAGGGAATCTTTAAAATGATGTGAGATGGTAAAGGACAATGACAACCGTTTGGGAGCAGAGTGTCTCCGAATGCTAGCGCCAATTAAACATCAGAATCCCTAGTGGAGGGGTCTGTTGGATTTGCTACCAAATGAATGAGAATTCCTTAGATGATTCAAAGACCATTAAGGAACCCCTGATCAAAACAGTCCTCAGCATTTTAAAGGTTCCCACTGCTAAAAATGAACCTCATGTCAGATCTGATCTGACCTCTTATGCTATGTGTCTTAGCATTTTGCTTTATATGACCAGTTATAATAGCAAAATAATAGTATTAGCTTTTTTCATTTCACAACCTTATATGCCTCATATGTCTCTGTTTGAGACCACACCAGATGTGATGGAACTGAAAACTTCCCTAATGCTACTTCTCTCATTCTAGGGGGAAAAAAATTAAAAACACTTACCTATAGTTAAATTCACACATAGTTTTTGATTCCATGAATGAATGAACATGTGTGGATAGGGCTGTGGATACACAGACTCATATCAGATTCAGATATGTGAGTATATACATATTTAAATTTTGTTTGGTTATTTTATAGAATTAATAAAATCTGTACAAAAAAAAAAAAAAGAAAGAAAGAAAGAAAGAAAAGAAAACGAATGAGAATTTCCCAAGTAATGTTTGGTTTAGTAAAAATTCTTACTTGGGAAAATTTGGGGGCTTTGCTTGACCCTCCAAGATACATTTTAAAATAAGATTCTGCAAGAAGATAAGTTTTAGTGACCCCTTTACATGTGAAATCAGGCTAGTAAATGCTTCAAAATTGATAACAAGTGTTCCAGAAGCAAATTAAGTTCTAAGTGATTAAGCAACTTAAAGTGATGATTTAGAAATGTGTAAATATTTACCTGCTGTACATTTACCATATTTCTAGCAGAACTCACATCCCAATGTATAGTATCACATTCAAAATAAAATCTTTATGATGGAGAAAGAGTTACTATATTTTTTTAAAAAGTAGAGTTAGAGTTTTATTCTAAGATGATTTAAGAATAGACCAAGACTCTGAAATTAATCAGAAAATCTAGAAAATGAAATGAACAGTACAAAATTCTTCTGTATAAAGAAATATAACTGAATTTCTGCTGCAGTCTTACCCTCTTACATGTGTATTTTTTTTATCTGCAATGTTCAGTAGACTTCAATATTTCTTCAGCTTTGCTTTATTCAAAATGAATGCCCCCACTACAGTCCTCCATGGTCACCACAGATTCTTATTGAGCTCCAAAAGAACAAGTTTCCCCCAAATCTTTATACTCTTTCCGCAGCCTTTCCAAATCTATCTCCCCTACCTTCCTTCTTCCCTCCATCTCACACTGATTCAGGTGGTATGTTGATCAGAGCCTATTTCATGATGGAGAGAGAAGCTACATCCATAAAAGATCATTTATAAGACAATAATCAAGAATGAGAGTACACCAAGTTTAAAATGAGGAAATGACAAAAGTGAATTTAGTAAAACAGATAAGATAAGGGTCAAGCAAGCCCCCCAAATTCTTCTTAAGAGAGGTGAGTTGGATCAGGGGTTTCAAAGCAGATGGTTGAGAGAGAGAGAGAGAGAGAGAATCATTTTTACCTGGAGCCCAGTGAAGTACATGACTGGTGGACACTGAAGCATAGTTTTACAAAGGAGCAGTACAGGCCTGTGGGACTTCCTTTTGGATTTGTACATGAACTCCCTAAACCTTGGTGAGAAGAGGCCTCTCTCCAAAAAATGACTCTGAAGCTGATCATAGAAAGAGGGGTCGGTACCCTATAGCCCCTGGGTCAAATATGCAAATAAGCAAAGTCTATTGCTTTTTTTTTTTTAACAAATAAAGTTTTATTGGAACAGAGTCAAGCCCATTCATTTACAAATTATTTATGGCTACCTCTCCCTGCAACAGCAGAGCTGAATAGTTGCAATAGGATCAATACGACTTGTAAAACCTAAAGTACTTATTTGGCCCTTTACAAAAAAGTTTGTCAACCCCTGACCTAGGCCACCCAACAGCTTGCATCCTTCTTGGCTCCTGTGACCTCAACAAAGGGAGACAATGACTCTAGGTTTCCAAAAGGTAGAAGTTAAACATTGTCATGGGAAGTCCATTGATATTTAGCAAACATCAGCTATGCACCTTACAGTATAGTATCATCCCCCAAAGTCACTATTTTCCCTGTCTCCCACCATAAGGACACTTACCTGTATCTCTTGTAGTCTTCCTCATCCTTTTCCAAGCTGACAAGTTCATTGGGACACGCCACGTTACCCAGCAGGCTGAGGTACTCCAGAGCTGGTGTCACTTCTGCCAGGTGATCGAGCAGATACTCCAAATCAGTGATGTGACAAAGGTTAAGGATCTTAGTCCAGAAAGACAAAGGGCTTAGCAAGGAGCATCGGGCGACAGGCACAGCCTAGCAACTGATTCTGCTCCTATGTGATGACTGAGCTGTGGGTAAAGGGCATGCTAAGTTTTCACTCTCACTATTGGAAACAGCCCAACTTTTCTCTGCACAAGTCAGACTAAGTCCAGATCACTTGAGGAAGAATGCGTGAACTTCAGTTTCATCACCCTTTCCTTTCCACTGTGGCTTCCTTTAAATATAAAAAAGCACATTCCATATAACAAAACATTCTGCAATATGCAAATCTATAAAACTTCATTTTTCTCTAGTTATAAAAACTGGAAATTATTTCTGAAGGCCTCATTCAAAATATATTCTCTCTTAGTAGAAGCAATTTGTCACTGAAACAAATGGGAATGGCATGGATGCCAACAGGGACTGGCCCCCTCTTCTGATCTAAGAGCTAGCAGGAAAGCTAAGCTTTGCTTAGTGACCTTGTTGATGGCAAAAAAGCATTGAGTTGGGGTAAAAGAGAAGGAAGTCAGGAGGAAAAGACCAGAGTAAGTTAGAATAGGTTTCATCAAACCAAGCAGGTCAAAATACATTTCCTGAGACTCTGCTCTGATCTAATATTCAATGAAGAGAATGCAAGAGAAAAGACAGAGGAGGTGCATGGTGGCAAGATTATTCCATGATCCTTCCCCAAGTGGGATTCAGTGTCTAATCAAGACAAACACTGAGACCTCCAAACCAAACGTGCAAGAGTCAAAGATGCATGGAATCATAGGAATCGGAAAGGATTTACCCTAGTCCAGATATCAGCTCCTGGCTTCAGCCACACACTAATGAGCTGAGCCCTGGGCAAGGTGATGACTAGAGGGACCATGAGTGGAGGCCATGATTACCAGGAGCATAAGATGAAGCAGATCAGTCAATATCAGCAGACTGAAATGGTTCTTGCCAGGGAATGGCAGCAGAGCACACAGGCACTCCCACATAAAAGCAAATGCCATACACGAGAATCAAAGCCTCAGAGTATAATTTCAAGAAGTGAGGTTCACTTGACCCTAGGAGAAGAAGGTAACAACAAAGAAAAGGGCTGAGCCAGCCCTGTCAGTATATTATGGAATCTTGGGATGCTAACCCAGACTTTCTTATAGTTTGCCTGAACTTGTCAGAGAAGAATGAACTCCACATTCAACCCATGTCTGATTCCATCCCTAACACACTTGCCAAAGGGTCACTACAAGACAGCACATTCCATTTCTGACAACCATAAGAGTTTTTCTTTCCTCTGGGCTGGAATCCTCCTCTTCTTTCTACCCATGGACCAAATTTTACTACTTGGGGTTACAGAGAATAAGGCATTCTTCTCTTCCACACAACGAGCTTTCAGATATTTGAAGTGCATGTGTCTTCCTTTTATTCTCCAAGGTAATCTCCTCCAGGCATTTTTCATACCACATGCTCTGCCCCCATCATATGCAATAGCAAATGGTATACTCTGAGCTGGAGCAAGAGGGAGACCAGTGAGCAGAGCACCAGCCCAGGAGGGAAAAGAATAGCAATCAAAAGATGCAAGAATAGCAACCCTGCTGGCTTCCATTTGCCAATATCCTCTCCATTTCCTAAATCAAGAAAAAAGGAGATGGGAATCTTTAATGTTTCCAATCTTTCACAAATAACATCCAGGGATGACCACCAAAAAAAAAAAAAAATGGGAAAAGGAGTTAATATGGAAGCCTAGAGACAAGGTCTACCCAGGGAGATAATGGTAGAAGTACAGGGTGTGGACAGCCAGGAATCAACCATCAATATATTTCATCATTGAATGAAAAATACAAGAAACACTTTTAAATATCCAAGTTCAATTACCATGCTGCTCTTCCTCCCGCCCCCCGTATTGAGAATTGAACCCAAGGGTGCTCTACCAGTGAGTTACATCCCCAGATCTTTCTTTTTTTCATTTACTATTTTAACATTTTCATTTACTATTTTATTTTCATTTGCTACTTTTTCATTACTATTTTATTTGTGGTACTGAGGATCAAACCCAGGGATGCTTTACCACTAAGCTATATCCTCAGTCCTCTTATTTTTATTTGAAGGCAGGGTCTCACTTAGTTGCTGAGGCTGGCCTTGAACTTGCAGTCCTCCTGCTCCCGAGTACCTGAAATTACAGGCATGGACCACCATGCCCAGTCAATCACTATATTCTTTAAGAAAATCATTTCTAAAATATAACCAATTAAAATGGTAGCAGACAATTCCAGGGAAAACTCAACTTTTCTAGAAGAGTTCATCTTTGTATGCTTTATAGTCATTGCTACATTTGAAAAAGGAAAAGGGCTCTGCCACCACTCTACCAGCACTGTCCTTACACCCAGGCAGGGGCACTTCAGGGGGCCCTGTGCACTGGAGTGCCTTCCTCAAAATCCTCCAAGTCCCCATCCAGTACCTAAGACTAGTCAGGAGCCAACAGTGTCACCCAGATGGAGTACCCTGTGTACTCCATCATGGAACCCATGAGATGCTCCAAGGAGCACTGGGACTCATGCCTATCATGTTGTCATAAAATCTCAAGGCCAAGACCACATTCCAGGGAGGATTCTAGGCAAACTCATCACTCCTCTGGCCAGCACAGTATTTTGTGGGATTACAAGAGATTTGGCTGTCAAAATGGTGCTGACATAATTCAAACTATTTATGTAGATGAAGTACTTAGATGATTTAGGAGAAGTCCTCTCTATTATAGGTAGAGAAGTCACACCCAAACCTTTTATGTTAGGGCAAATGCCTAAAACCTCAGTTCTTTTTCATCTACTGCATGAAGGTTGGGATAAGTTTAAGTTGAGGGAACGATGGACAACTGGGTTGGATTGAAATCCCAGTCATTTATCAACAGTTCATGATTAGCAAGCCAAAGCTTAGCATGTCACCAACCAAGGAAGTAGGCCTACTTTAACTGGCATACATCTTCATAGGTGTATTTAACATAGAGCTAACAAGGCCTATGTATGAGGGGCTCCTTGCTTGTACAGGGCCCTTTCAAGCCCCTGGGAAAGGACCTACTGAGACAGCCACATGGTCATGTATGTTTGTAAAATTTGCAAAGTAGGTTATTTGAATGCAAATCAGCTGAGATTATTTTCTCTCTCCATCACATTTCCCCTTGAAGTGGGTGACAACAGGAATGCTATGGGAATCCTAGGGATCTGGCTCAGGAGAACTTTCCAGGAGTGATGTTTACTTAGTAGAATATATTTGTGTAGCCTGTAGTCACTTCTGTATCTGATTAAATTATTATAACAGTTCCAATAGGAATGACTTCCAGTAACAGTTCCACCTCTCACCAGACTGAGACCAACATACAGGGATAAGATAAAACTGAAGACGTAATGGTTAACAAATCTGTTATCTCAAACACTGAAGAATAAGATGTTGAGGATGTGAATGCATGCAAATGCACATGCACACAAACATCCCTAACTCAAAATGTCCTGAAACCTTATAAAGCTCACATATGAAAGAAATGTGTAAGAGTTTCTCCAAAATCTAATAATCTTAAAAGTTTCACTAATAGTGTATTGGTGAAACTACCAGTAATGAGTAGCAGTGAGTCAGATTTCCATCACTATAATGAAATACTTGAGATAATCAACTAAATAAAGGAAAAAGGAGTATTTTGGCCCACAGTGTTGGAAGTTTCAGTGCAAGATCTGATAGACCCATTGTTTGGGGCCTTTAATGGGTATACCAGATGGTAATGGTTGGGAGTATATAATAGAGCAAATGGTTTACCTCATGAGCCAGGAAGCAAAGAAAAATAACAGAAGCAGCCCTGGTCCCACAATCCCCTTTGAGAGCATGCTCCCAGTGACCTAAAGACCTCCACTAGGTTCCACTTCCTAATGGTTTCACCACCTCCCAACAGTGCCACTCTGGGCACCAAGCCATTAACACACTGACCTTTGTGCAAAACTTTTCCAACCCACAAAAACAGTGAAACAGAACATTTCTCAACTATAAAAATCAATCTTCAATCATTCATGCTCTAAGATGGAATTATCTTTCTTTTTTCTACAGAAAACATCACAAAATTTCATCCCATAATGAAGCTGTAAGGGAATTTGCAGAGGGAAAAAATAGGGAAAAAGTTCCCATACAAGCATATCTCATATAAAAGGATGGCTTCATTTTTAGTATTTTGACATTGGTGCAAATTTCTAAAGTTTGCTTTCATATATTTTTATTTCAAATAAACATTCTTTTCATACATCTATGATTATATAGTCTATCTTAAGAAGGCTTCTTCAAGTTAGACAAGTTTCTCACCCCACAAAACCTGAGCCGGCCCTTACACAGGAGACCAAGAAGAAATCCTCTGAATGCCTTGGTTATGGGAATTTCTTGGGAAAAGGGTCCTCAGGCTTCAAGAAACTTCAGCTATCCTGTGCCAATGTTATCTAAGGGATTTCCCAGAGTCTGCCACGTTTAGGATACTTTGTGCAACAGAAGCTCCATCATTCTCAGTCTTTCGGCAACCTATAAAGTGATAAAGTGGGCTGATCCAGGTGGTTTCCCCCAAACCCACACCAGACAGGAAGCCCTAGCACCTCCTCCCCACATGCACTGGGGCCGCTCTTCATCTCTGTGTTGACTCCACCACCACAGCATGAAATAGGAGAAGGAGTTTTAATTGGCTCCTTGGTCTCCTGGGTCAGGGAGGACAAACACAGCCCTGTCTTGCCTGATTGCGAGCTGAGATAGAACTTGTCACATTCCTTTTTGTCAAGTTGCATGGAAAATTAACAGAGGCGATCAGTGGAAGAAACTTGGGGTCTCTGGCTAACCAAGACCATGGCAGTGGAGATGGATTCAGGGATTCTCCCAAGAGTGACTTTTCTTTTCTTTTTAAATTTGAATCTACCTGGCAGAGTTTCAACTCTCTCCAGCTGGATTCTCAGCACACACCTGGTTTCCCTCATCAACTCTTCTCCAGAGGACTTGGCGTTTAGATTTTTTTCAGCGTTGTCTACAGAAAGTTGCCATCACGGAGCCCAGCTGTCGTGGCTAGGCTTGCCAAGGGAGATTTTCTGCGGAGGGTCCAAGATCAAAGCAGCGTCTTGCCTTGCAAGTTTGGAGTGGGAAGGAGGAGGGGAGACTTCTGGTGTGCATGTCCAGTTGCTCAGGTCCAAAGTGGTCTCCCAGGTGAGAAGGGGCACATCCTTCACTCTAGGCTGAGCTCTAGGTTAAAGGGCAGCTTCTATAACCCCTGGGAGGATTTTAACCACGGATAATCCTAATAAAGGGTTTTTGAATGCTAAATATGCAGCACAATGACATATTATCTCATTTATATCCATACCCATATCTGAAGTCTTATCACATCTAAATAAAAATTAAGGAAATGGTTAAAGGTCATGCAGCCAATAAGTGGCAGAATCTGGATTCAAATTTAGATCCTAAAGAAACTGCATTCTAGGGGGGAAAGTGACTCATGATTTCCTAACACAAAAATCAAGAGTCTTATGTTTCTGGGGGAGACCACAATGTGCTGTCATCCAGCTGGGCTCTGTACCTCAGATATTTTCAGTATGGGCTTAGTGTTTAAAGCATTGAAGATTTAGCTAACAGTAAAATGCACTAAGAAGTTGTAAAGTCTTGGGGTGTTAACAAAGTGACTTCCCATATAATTACATCATTTAAATCTCTCGGCAACACTCTGAAGTACATATTATATTACCCATTTTATAAAGAAATCAAGGCCGTTGACAAGGCACAGAGACTTCCCCAAGAGGGCAGTAAATTGCTGTCAGAGATCAAGTTCGGTCTTCTGACTTATGCAGTGGTCTGCTCACCACAGTCCAGCTGTGTAACAAGCAGCATTCTTTCTTCCATCAGGTGCTACAATTCAAGCCCTGTTGTCTCTTCAGTACACGTACTAAAGCAAACAGGGAAACAGAAAATGAAATGTGATTTCAGATGATGTCAGTTTATTCCTCAAAGGGAAGACAGGAGAGAACATGGGATTGTGCAAAGATGAAAGATCTACATTTTCAGATTTTTTTTTATTTGGTTCCTTAATTGCGGTGAATATTCACTTGTGATATAGTTGCAACCTTTACCACAGACCTTACCTGTACCAGTGGGAGAGTCATGGACAGTGTGTGCATGCTGATGGTGGGAGAGAGAGGTGAAAATCTAAGGGCAGGGAGGGGGATTCAAGTCCATGGCCAGTGACTACCTGATCATTCTAAATGAACCAAAGAATGAAGGGTGAGATAGCTCGCAGCAAGAGACAAACTGCTTATCTGAGACAACCAGGATTTCAGGTATTTCAGGCAAGACAGCAAAGCTGAGGACTGAACGAAAGTGGAACAGAGGGCTCGTAGAACCGAGATGGGAGGTCGAGCAGGAAGTACCCAGATGGGGAGGGAGGAATTGACTGGTGCTGCTGAGTGTGGACTCTGAGATCTCTTTCATGAGCTGACTTCCTCAGTGGGAACAGGGCAAGTGACTCCCCCACATCTCAGTCCCTCTCCTTGCACAGTGACTGCCTCCCCTTCGAGTTTCAGGCTTTGGGACTGGAAATCAGCATACCTGGGTTCTAGATTGAACCCCGCCTTTGACAATTACCCAACATCCAAAAGCTCACACTTGTAGCTTTTCCATAAAAACGAGAAGAATGATTCACCAATGGTGCCCAACTTGTAGAATATTAAGGTACTATTAAATTATAAAAGTCAAAGAAGTATACTCTGGCCTTGAATATAATGGGTTCCAAGTCAGATGAGTTCACGTACTTCTCTAGGACAGAGGTAACAACATACAAACATTTACTATGTTACTGGAACTTAATGTCGGTGAGATATTTAGAATTCCCTCACAACAAATGATGGGGTAGGTACTATTATTATTCCCATTTTTCAGAGGAAACCAAAGCACAGAGGTGTTATGTAACTTGCCTAAGGTCATGAAGCAAGTGGCAGACTTGGGGTACAAGACCTGGAAGTCCGGCCTCAGAGTCCTGTTGTCCTTAAATACTATGTGACAGTTCTACCTGCCAAAGGGACAAAGAAGCCAATGACCCAAGTTTCTGGAGCCTCGTAACACAGAGCATTGTTAGACATAGTTAAAAGTGAATAAAACCAAAATGGAAAAATCCTGATTTATAAGGCAGATTAATTAGAGTGAATAACAATTCTACAGATGCAAAAATCAAAAAAATAAATAAATAAATCAAAAATAAAACAAACTTCACAAAAGAATTTGATAGAAAAAAATATTTGCTAGCAAACTTGCTAATATGCTGAAAGATTCAATTCACAAGAAAAAAGCTAATACTTAGCCTTTTAGGAGGTCAATAGTTACTTGGTTCAGTGGTTCCCTTTACCACAAAAATGAAGCTAAAATCTTAAAAGAGATGAGATAGCTGCAGGAATGAGCTGTGCCTCTCTACACCCACATTTGTTCTACATCTGCTTCCATGATACAAGTAGAACTTGCAAAGTACTTGTCCACCAGACATTGTGCTGGAACCCTCCTCTTCTGGATGTGGGTCATGCAGCCTGTTAGAGATGAGCAGCTCAGCCAACAGCTTATACCCATTTCCAGACATGTGGGTGAGACCATCTTAGATCATCCAACTTCAGCAGTCTCAGATCACGGTGGTCACATGAGTGACCCAAGATAAGATCAGCAGAAGAATCATCCAGCTGAGCCCTGCCCAATGAGTTGACCTACAGAATCGCAAACAAAATATTTGTTGTTTTAAGCCCTTAAGTTTTGGGAAGCATTATTATGCAGCGAAGGCCCACATATAAGATATTTCATGGGGAAGCAACAGAAATATGGAACCCAGTAACTGCCTGAGAACCTGGGGCATTTTTCCCAATTAGGTAAGAGAATCAAAGGGCTGAAAAGATAGAGTCAGAAGTGTTAGACTAGGAGGATGGCATATGATGTGCCTGCATTTACCTGCTTTTCACTCTGTGACTTTTGGATCAAGCAGATGAGGAAGCACATCTTCATGATCATATGCACAGACCAGAGAAGGGAAAAGGAAAGAAGTCATGCTGCATCCTGAGAGCTAACCTTTGGCCTCTGTATCTATTTCTGTGAAGTGCACCATGATAGCACAGTGATATAATCTGTCAGGTTACAGCTATGTGGCATCTTTTGCTACAGCCCCTCCCAGCCATTATGTTACTCCATCAGGATCACTGCTACACGTCATGGAAACTGAGGCATGGAGTCTGGAAAGGGCCCAACCACAAAGATAATCTCTCAATGCTCTGGAGCCAAGAGGCTCCCAATCTCTGGTGTCTGCAATACTAAGAATAAAACCATCATTCTATTCAACTTATCTCCTTAAAAAAAGGAAGGTCACAGAGAATGACTTATCCAAGGCCACACAGCTAAACATGATTATACAGACCCATGACCCCAAGTCTGTGGACTCTGATAATCAACAGTGACATGAGCCACAGGAAATGAGTCTTGGGACCCAAGGGATGAACCGTATCAGACAAAGTCTAGTCTAGTAATCCTTTTTTCCTTGACTGATTTGAGAATATCATCTATATGATCTCCTAAGACCACTAGGGAAGCCATAGGATACACTAGCTGTAACAAGTTTTCAAACGATGACTAGGAAACTTGATGACCAGAGGGTAGAAGAGGGAAAGCCCCACCACTCCTATTAGAGTGGCCATTAATAATGGCCACAAGATGCATACTTGCTAAAATTTGAATGTTTGTCTCCCCAAATTCATATGTTGAAACCCTAACCTCCAGTTTTCAGACTGTGAGAAATAAATGTTTGTTGTTCTACTCTACAGGATTCTGTCACAGCAGCAAGGGCAGACAGAGACAATACTTTACAGAATAAAGAAAATGTTAACTTATGACTTGAAGTATAGACAATGGCTAATAAATGCTTTGCCAATCATCTTTAAAAGTTGATATAAGCATATGAATCAAACTTAACAGGTACATCTGCATTTATTTACAACCTAGGAGGAGATGCTCAGGTCCCTTTTCTGTTTCTGCCTTATTACAAGCATGTGAACAAGTGATTTTACTCCTCCAGGATTCAGATGTTCCATCAGTTAAACAAGGCAACTGAACTTCAACTCTGGAGCCACACAGAACAGAAAGAACTCTGATGACAACCACAATTTGAGATGGGATCTGAGCCTAGCATCTTGTTAACTGTCTGACAGGGGTGGGGGTCTATACGGCCCCTCTTTCCATTTCTGGATAAATGGGAAAACTGTACCCTCCTAACAGTGCCTGGTAAGAATGAAAAATGCTACACTTAAAGGACGCAGCACAGAGCCTGATGCCTGGGAGTGCTCAGTAATGAAAAGCTAGTGGTAATGACTCATTCGCTCATCCCACAAATATTTATAGAACTTGTACTCCATGACAGGCAGTATTCTATGTGTGAAGGATGGAGAGAACTCCCTGCCTTGTGAAGTTGGCATCCCAGTGCATGATAATCTATAACTCTAACAACGAAGGAGCTGTGTGGCTTGTGCCTCAGAAAAGGTTCCCCGATTCTGTTCTCACTGCAGACTCCAGTGCAGTCAGTCTCTGCAGGCCTGTCTGTCATGGGAGGGATCCTCACCTACTCAGGGGAAGCGTGGCCCACATAGCTTTCCAGACCCCATCACAAAACCAGTGTGGTACACACCTGGGAGCTCAGAGTGAAGCCTGGCCGTCACAGTCACACCTCTCTTTCACCTTCACTCTTTCCCCTCTCTTCTTCCTTACCAAAACTGTTACCCCCGCCTGCACCAGAGCCTTCCAGAAACCTCTGAGAAGGCCAAGTTTGCTTAGCGGCATTACCTTCCACTTCCCACCAGAGGTCGCCCTCCCACACAAGCCCAAGCAAACAGGACCAGCTTCGCCTCCTCCGCAGCAGTGACATTATTTTCTTTCTCTATTTTTATCTATTAAAAAGATTTCTTCGCAGCCATAACTTAGATCTCTACACTAAAATGGAGCAACAGGAAGATATAATGGTGCATTTCATTTATGAATGACCTATAATAAATTACTCTGAAGTGTCCCGGGTGCCAGAAGACAGAACGCTGTGTCTGCCCATGGACTGTATTTCACATACTTTAATTTAGCTGACACATAAAACTCATTTGACATTTTGCAGGTATTTGGTGTGGGGGGGGGGGACAGGCGGGAGGGGACCACTGTGGGGCTGAGCGGGGAGTGGGGGCAGTGAGCAGTGGGGGCCACAGGCAGAGGAAAGGATATTCGGTTCTTGTTGAGGGTTAAGGTGTGGAGCTGGGGTAACCCTGGCAACACCAGGTCGTCCCCAAGCAGATTGTTGTCCAAGATGAGTTCCTCCAGGCTCCTGAATGCGCTCAGTCCTTCCAGTGACCTGCAATGACAAAGGCAACAGGAAAAATGATCCTGCACTAAATCAGGGAGGCCATTATGAGCTGAAATAAATATTTTAACCTTCCCTTTCAGGACTGGGAATAGTTTGGGCTTGGTGCCTGTCAGCAAAGTGAATGACAAGAATTAGTAGCGGGAGCCGGGGTGGGGGCGGCGGGGGAGAAGGGGCCGCTGGCACTCACCGCATCCTTCACGCATTGCCAACATGAAGGATGAGGGTCACTTAGTGAGTAGCCAGGATCCAAAACAAAGGGCTTCAGATACGGCCTGCAGGATAAATTTGTCAATGTCTTGTGCCTTCAGGCACCCAGCCTCGGCTGACCCTAACCTCCATTCCCAAGATAAATAACTCTGTCACAGTTCACCTTCATTCCCTGGACACAAATTTAAGTTGTCATCCATCATTCCTGCCTAGAAATATCATACCCCTCTTACAATAATAAATATAACTTCAAGTATCATTTCTTAGCGGTTCTCCTCTGTACGGTCGCAGGGGAAACAGCCAGGAAGGCTCCTTTACTCTCCCTTCACATCCTTTGACTTTTTTCACTCCCTCTGCCTTTTTTCTTTACTAATCACTTAATTTGCTTCTGCCCAGTGTCCCCGCGGTTACCCAAAAGGCAAGGCATCTGCGGAATTACATAATCGCTCCAGCCCGAGAGGGCCTTTTCTTTTTCTTTCATTATTTCGTTTTTATTTGTTTTGGGTTTTGTTTGGGGGAGGAGGGTTGGGAGTTTTTTTTTTTTTTTTTTTTTTTTTTTGCTTCAAAGCTCCTGACCTGGAGTTACTGCTTTAATTTATGGAATGTGAATTTCCCACTTTGTTTTTGAAAAGCAAAAAAAAAAAAGAAAAAGAAAGTGTAAAGTGTAGCAATGGAGATGTTGAGGCAGTAAATAAAAGGCATCTAAAAGGATTAAGTACCCAGCTCAGGGGGGAAAAGAGTGTATCAGAAAGGGGGAAATGGCCTTGCTTACACACAGCTGAAAGTTAACTCTTCGTCTGATGGGCTCTCGTGAGTACCCATCACGAGACAGAGGTCAGGGTGGAGGTGACACGGGGCAGTTTTGCACAAGTGCTTGCTCGGATGCACACAGACATTAATTAAAGAAAGCCGCCCAGTACAGAGACTTACGCAGACACATACTCCCAGCTTGTTCACCTGCCAGACCCAGGAGATGTGCTGAGCTTGCACAGGCTGACAGCTGAGCTACGACGTCTATCTGAGGGAGGACTCGCATGGGATCCCTGGCTACTCTATAAAATGTGACGAATCAGGAAGATGTCGTCCACACTATTTATTCATTTACTGATAGCACCTCCATTACAGTGCTGTGTGCTTCCGTGTGCAACATGTGCACAGAGGGTGTGTGAACTTCAGCACCAGGGCTTTCCTGAGGCATCCACAGCTCCCTGGGAGTACCTCTGCCAAGAGGTCTCCAAAACAGGGAGTCGATACTTGCAAGGTGTAAAATGCATTGTAACTAATTGAATCTGCAGATTCCACTGGGCCCAGCGCTCCTGCATGCCTGTTTCTGCTAGTCCACAGAGTGGTCCCACCAGGGCCAAACTCCCGGAGTGCGCCTGCTCCCACAGCCAACACGGCCTGTTCTGCGTGTGAGGACAGGCCTGCGCGTATGTGGGGTGAAGGGTCATCACATTTCATTTCCTGCTCTTCCATTCTCTTCTTCCTCATAATTCCAGGAGGCACAACCACTCACACACATCGAAGCAGGAAGGATTAGGGCTCTACCTCAGTTCCTCCACATCCTTGCAGTGTGAATCTGAGCATCCTAAGAGCAGATCTGCATGCTCCGCTCTGCGTTCCTTCCAGCTCACAGGATCCTACAGAGACCAAGGGGACTGACACGTTACTAGCAAAGGCTGGTTCCTTTCTTTTCCTTCCTCCTTTGATGCATTGATTCCCCCCCCACCAGGCCCTGAGCTTGGGGATGTGTTGGGGACACAGGGGGTGGGCAGTTGAACAAAACCATAGAGGTGTGTAGGGGACCTTTGGGGTCTTCTGAAGTCCCTCCCTCCACAGGGGTCAATGAGTGATGCTCATTAATGGAAAGTGCTTCTCAGGACCAGGCCCGTTTGCCTGGAGGAGAATGGGGAGCAGAGCCGCCTCCAGTCAGGCAGCCTTATGGGGAGCTAATAAGTCCTTTGTGCACAAACATCAGCTGGGCTCTGGTCAAAGGCAGCATCCAAATACACATTGTTCCCGAGTTATGTTATGCAAATATTATACTTTTATCATGAGAATCAGCAAATGGTTGGCAACTGGCAAGCAGAAGAAAGCTCCCTTCCAAAAATGCTTCAGGGGAGGCATAAAACAAAATGACACAGCATGAAGAGGGACAAACAGGGCACACTAGAGGGGTGCTCACCCCCACAGAGATGACCTCTCTCCCTGCAGGGCAGGCTCTGGGGCAGAGTTCCTAGTGCGGTGAAAGAAGCCAAGAGGATCCATCTCAAATCCTGTCACCTGTCTCAGATTCTTTCTGCCATGTAGGGTTATTAGCTGCTCAGTAAAAAGGGAACTGTGTACATGGGGCACTGCTAATTAATAAATCCCTGTATTCGTGCCATAGGATAGTATGCACTTGGTGATTTGATCAGCTAAAGTCAGAGCTGAGGGATTGAGGACAGGAGGCAGAGGACACAACTTTGTGAAGGGGAAGACAGGAGAAAATTTGTGGGACTTAGCTGGCATGTGGAGGCCAATAAGCATACACCTGGAAGACAGCTTTATTTTTCACTTAAAATTTTTTTTCACTTAAAAACATACACATATATATATAAATATTAAAATATAAAATATATATGTATGTATTTATTGGTTATCGTTGCTATTGTTTTCCAGAAAGGAGTAGGAGAAAGAAATTATTTGCAACAATCTTTGAGCACATACCCCAATATGCCAGATGTCCGCAAATAGATATGCTCTGTTAAACGAAATGACAAGACAGAAAAGGCTTTAAGAGAGTCATGCAGGCCTGTGCTGTTTGATGGGACAGCAATGGTAGCTTACAGGGAAGATGAGGACAGGACTGTAATTTCTCTGCTATAACCTTGTGTGTGGACAGCAAAATATACCCCAAAATGAGAGCCCTGGTAGAGTGGGTGACTGTCATCCAGGGTTATCTGCCAGCTTCCCTAGCAGAGGCTGCAATGTCGGAGGTGTGAGGGGACCAACCAGGCTTCACCCAGTACACAGGGAAGCCAGCTGGAGACAGCTCTTCCCAACCTGGTAAGGAGCCACCAAGGGCAGGCAGGGAGAGGGAGAGTGGGGTCCGCCCGATGGCAGGTGGTTTGTTCTGGAAACTTAATCAGCACCTCCAGAGCTCATTGCAACCCTCCCACCTCCTGCTCCTGGCAGGAGAGCTGCCGTGATCTCACCCACAGGTACCATCTCAGTTTGCAGGGCTCTGCCTCGGCTCTCCCAGGACCCGAGCTATGGCTGGGCTGCTGGGAGAGTCCCAGGGCCTTTTCCAAAGTCACATCAAAATGACAAAACATCACAATGCATTCGGCTCCAGTGGATTCAAACAGAGAGAACTTTTAAGTTTCCACTGTAATTAACCCTATCCTCGTTAAGATAATTATGATCAAGCTTCCTGTCACAGTTAATATCCCAGCATCATCGCCTGTGGCTCACACTCTGCCCTCATTAGCTTATAAAAACAGCAGCACTAAACAGGCGGCTGCTGCCCTGCCGGGTCTGTGCCCGTGGCTGGGAGCCCTCGTGGAAGGGTCTTGGGCAGTTTAGTGTGCCCAGGAGAGGGGATTGCTCCCTCAAACCCCTTCTGCTCCTGGGTGGGCGAGCTCAGCCTCCTTCATATTTTTTCCAGAAAGTTGGCTATTGGTAAGAATAGGGAAGGAGAAAGGCCAGGGCCAGGGCAAGCTGGCAGCTTGAGGCAGAAGAACTTTGAATTTGTAGTGGACCTCCCTACCCCAGAGTCAGCACAAAACCAGTGAGAGAACTATGCCATAAAACCCACCAGCAGTCACTTCCAGAACCCCTTAGTCAATCCCCTGCATACAGCCGGGTGCAAAGAATTCCATCTCTCCCCTCCCAACCTACACCAGCAGTGATACTTGGGCCTGGCATGAGATCAGTAGCCAGTGGTGGGGACAGGTAACCACAGACCCTGTGAGAGAAACCTCTCTCTCTCTTTGGAACCACATTTGGTCTCAAGTCCAGGGAGAAAAGTCTGGTATTCTCAAATGAAGCAAGAAAACAAGATCTCCACTAAGACCCTCCCCTTCTTGCTCAACTACACATCCACAGGGAGAGGCCAGGGAATCTCTAGGGGACCCCACCCACATGTCTGATGCCTACCACACTGGCTAGTCCCCTGACCTGGGAGGGCTGGCTGTTGTCCGTTCTGTTAGACAGTCTCTAGATGCTTTCTGTCTTCCAACTCCTAATAAAAGGGACTCTGGATGGAACCTCTACATACCTGTCAGAGGCACCCAGGGCTCTGTGCCCTTACCAACTGACTACTTCTCAGCCAGGAGCCTATGAGAGTCTAACAGAAAAGCAACCAAGAGAATCCCAAGGACAAGACAGAGAGCAAGTTCAGGATGCTGGCCAGTGGCCAAGATGGCAATGCCTTCTTTCAGAGGTCAGAGGCTCCCCATCTTCATGTGGGGGAGTGTGTCTGAGAATAGGAAGACTGACAACAAGAAAGCCCACTGCTGAATACTAGGATAACAATATTTAAAACCTTCCTTACCCATGGGTAAATGATTGCAGTTCTGAGACCCTTCTGACCTCTGACCTCTTCACAATCCAGCCACTAAGCAGTGAATGCCCACCCACCACAGCGCGGGGCTACCATGGATGGTGCTCTCGCAGGCATTGGTTCTGACTGGTTAGTGCAGTGGTTAAAGAGTTCAATCACCTCTGAGAGCAGAAATAGTAATTTGTTCCTGTTTTATTCCTGCCCAATTCCCACACCTGACACACAGCAGGTCCTAGAGAAATGTCTGAAAATTAAATTCCCACAGAGGCCATGACCAAAGCTACAAGGACAGGATGGGCAACACAAAGCTAACCAGTGGGGATGAAGGAAGCTCTCAGAGAATCAGCAGGGTGACAGTAAAAGGCCCAGTGGCAGCACAGAAATTTTTACATACTCTGTTCACCTAGCCCCATGCGAGGTATTCTTTCTGCCATGAAATTTTTTTATATCCTATTTAAATGGATGGATGGATGGATGGATGGATGTAGAGAGAGAGAGAACTATATCCATCACTATACGTATACTACGTAGTGTGTAGATGACCATATATAGTTGACCCTATATATTTCTCTGTATTTTTACTATTCAGGTCCCATAGCTGGAGATACATATACAAATAATAACATAAATCTACTAGTCCATACTGTAAGTATATCAATAGGGAATAAAAAGTCTTTAAGAAACGTAAGAAGGTGGAAAAGGTTCTGGGCTATGTACGGCAGAATGTATGCTGACACCAAGAAGCAGTGTATCTTGTGGGGTCAAAGTCAACCCCAAAGCTCTACTGAGTGCTTCATCATAATGGACAATCCCTGAGCTGTAAAGAATAAAATTCAATACCAGAATGAGAAATCTGAATCTAAGACCAGTGAAAAGAGCCAATAGAGTTAACTAGATCTGAAGCCTTCGTGTACCATATCTAAGAGCACTAAGAAATCTGAAGAATTACAGAGAATGAGTAAGTAAACCCAGAAATAGGTACTTGCACTTCCTGTATTTGAAAAGGGAAGTAAGTAGATAGGATCCTAACCTTTGGATTCATGAGCTTGTAAATTTACATATATGAAATTCTGGTGAGATCATACCTCTAAGAAAGAAACTGGTATTTGCTTGCCTTAGGACAACATAAATAACATATTTGATCATGTTAACCTTTTACTTTTTGCTACCAGGAAGCAAAGAACTAAGTTGTGACCCAGCTTGTAGTACCTCATGATCTCTGCACATGCTTCCTAACTTCATTTTTAAGGCTTATAATTTTTTTCACAGTCTTGATATTTTATTAATTCTAACAAGCTTGTGCAAACCCTTTGTGGAATGAGATGAGACATATTCTCATATGACATTTCATGGATTCTCACGGTCCCTGTGCATTAAGCTGGGTTCTATGAGATCAGCCACTCATGGAGATGCTTGACTAGGATCAGAGAAGATATATATTGTATCCTGAATCTACATGACTTTGAATAAACTTCTAATGACATCCCTGTGACAGAAGGCAAAAAGCAGACCAGGAAGTGACAGCTTTAGGTAGAGTCATAACCAAGTCAAAATGTACCTGCAGAACTTTGATCAGTGGCTCAAGTTGCTCTAGGGGCAGGTTCTAGGGACTTGAGTCCTGTTTTGTTCTTTTCGTTTGTTTGTTTGGGGGGTACCAGGGATTGAACTCAGGGGCACTGGACCACTAAGTCGAATCCCCAACCCTATTTTGTATTTTATTTAGAAACAGGGTCTCACTGAGTTGCTTAGTGCCTTGCTTTTGCTGAGGCTGGCTTTGAACTCGCAACCTCCTGCTTCAGCCTCCCAAACCACTGGGATTACAGGCGTGTGCCACCATGCCCAGCTGTTTTGTTTCTGCCAAGGACATTGTTAAGGATGTGTTTGATGCATTTATGAAGGTCAGAACCCTAGAATGATATTAGGGTCAATCCTAGTTTCATCATCATTAGGAATCACAATGATCTTGTGATCACCTGTTCACCTTGAACTTTAGATAAAATCATTTTAATTTTCTTATTCTTTCTTTTTATTTATTTATTAGTGATACTGGGGATTGAACCCTGGGGTGCTCTACCACTGAGCTACAACCCTATTCCTTTTAAATTTTTTAAAAAATTTGAGACAGAGTCTCACTAAGTTGTGAAGGCTAATCGGGAACTCACAATCCTCAAGGTGTTCAAGGTGAACATGGTATCAGCGCAATAAGATGAAATTTCACAGTGTCAAGCATAAAGGCCTAAACACAGAGTTAAAGTTTAGCCAAAAATAGTCAAACAAATCAAAAGGAAATGAAAATAGAGAAAACATTTGCCATCTCTCCAATAGTCTTAATATGGAAAGAATTTTTGTAAATCATTAAGAAAAAGCTGAATCTTTAATAGAAAAATGATCAAAACACAGACAAAAAATCCCACAGGAAATTGGTCAATAATGGAAATGTAGAAGACATCTGCAGCTTTGTTGGGAATCTAGAGTATTCAAATTAAATAAGATGCTTGTATTGTTTTATTAAATTTGGAAATGATTTTGCTGGTCACTGTAGTACACACTTATACTCCCAGAGACTCAGGGGTCTTAGGCAGGAGAATTGTGAGCTCCTGATTAGCCTTCGCAAATTAGTGAGACTCTTGTCTCAAATTTTTTAAAAAAATTTAAAAGGAATAGGGTTGTAGCTCAGTGGTAGAGAACCCCAGGGTTCAATCCCCCATATCACTAAATAAATAAATAAATAAATAAATAAATAAATAATAGAAAGAAAGAATAAGAAAATTAAAATGGTTTTATCAGAAGTTCAAGGTGAACAGACCAACACAAAACTAACAGGAGAGTGAAATTGTCACAACTCATTTTAAAAACCTTAGAAATGATCATGATTTCAACCGTATTTCCAAGCCCAATAATTTTTTCAGTTAATATCAAAGACATGTATGCTTTAAGTACAAGTAGGTGAATTTACTACAGTATTATTTATGATGATACTGTAAACAAGCCTAAATGCTCAACAATAGAGGACTGATTAAATAAAACCCAATATATCTGTATAATGAAATACCATGCAGCAATTAAAAATATTATAGACAGATATCTAATGAGCCAGTAGAATCCCATGCTATATATTTAAGTACCTAAAATTAAATTACAACACACTATGGTACATACACCAATATGTCATGCATGGAAATTAAAAGTCATTATTATGACTTCTCTCCATTCACCACATAAATTTCAATTTGTGTCATGTTTCCTTGGGTAGTCTCGTCCATGTTTCTGGTTAAGAGTCATCAAAGTAGTCTTCGTTAGTTGTTGCTAGTTTATAAACTGCTGTTAATACACCATCTCGTACAAAGGGATTTCATATGATTCTCTATACATGCAAACACAATTAAATGAATATACTTACATATCTATCTATAGATAGACAGATGACCATATCTATGTCTATATCCCCTAGATATATACCATTAATTCCTAGGTCATTTTTTATAGTTTTCTCCAGTTACTAAATTTTCTATTGTGAATAATCTCTTTATAAATAGGAAAGAACAAGAAAATATTACTTTAAAATGAAAGAAGATGACTTGCAGGCACTAAGAATCTGTGTGAAGAGGGATTAATATCAACCTTTACCAGAGCAGGGCCACCATCACAGATGCTAATCTTAAAGTAATCCACTCCATTACTCCACTGGCCCTCAAATAACTGTGCCTGAAGCTTTGTTTCAATTCTGGGTGCCAGACTCAAAGGGGCATTAACATTAGAAACACCACCCAAAGAGAACAACCAGGAGGTGAAGGGGGTCAGAAACAGTAATTGAAAGATAAGGAAGCTTAGCCAGGAACAGAGAAGACTGAGTGTGCCTAGGTTCTAAGTCTATGGAATTCCAGAAGGAAGAATCAAAACTGAATAGGAGAAGATTAGGTATGTTGGGAGGAATTGTTCGCCAAAGAATTAAACTGAATTGTGAGTCATTATACATGTTTGATCAGAGATGAACCATAGAGAACATCTAGGAGGAAATTTTCAATAGAGAAGATTAAATTCTGCAACCTCTAACATTCTATCCAGATACTGTGGTTATGTGACCAGAGCTACAGAGAGGTAATACAGAATACAGCTTTCCTGAAACTCTACATAGGAAAAGAGCCACATCTGCAATGTCCAGATATATAGTACAGTATTCCCTCAACCATGCTCAACTATCTCTAAATAATTTCTAGGTGTGGTACAGAAATGGAATTCACCACTGCCACAGCCTTTATCCAACATTATATGTGGCATTATAAATCTAATCATTGTACATCTTCAATTATAATGATGAACCTTGATGGTTTTCGATTTCATTTGCTTTTCAATCTATACTTCTCGCTCCTCCTAAAGTCCCCCTGGAACCGTCTAGAACCTCTGGAAGAATTAGTTCTTATGGATGTTTTTCATGTGGCTCTCGTGAACTTAAGTGCACATTAGGTAGAGCTAGGTTGACATTTACCAGCTAACAGTCCCTAGGTGTGCACCTCTACAGTTCATTAACTCATCTGCAAAAATATATTGAGCATCAACTCTGCCCAGCACTTTGTTAGTCTCTGGGGGCTACAAAGCTAAGTGTAGAATGGTATTATGCTATAACTAGTAAGCATAGACTGAAAAGAGTAACCACACAACACAGAATAATAAGTTAGGCTGAGATGATAAGTACTACTCTAAGGGGAGAGTGAGGAGGGCAAAAGCTTTAAAGAAGAGATGAACTTGAGCTAAGTCTCAGTTCAATTGAATTCTAATCTTTTGAGTACCTACTTATACTGTACAGCACACTTGGTGGTAGGGGAACGTAAGAAAAAGAGATAACTTGATCCTGGTGCTCAAGTAATAATCTACGTCCAAGAAGCTTATCTAGCTAACACCAAAAAGCAGCACATGGTATTCACTTGTATCATGGTGGGTTCTCAGTCAGAGCTAATGTCTAGGGACACAGAAGCTGCCCAAGTCTTGGATTCCGCTCTCAGGGAGTTTAGCATCTATGGAAGAAAGAAACAAGTTGGGCTGGAAATAAGGAGAAACCATCTAGGATGCAGGATTGTTAAGCAGTGTGGGCAAGATGGGCTCTGGAAGTTGGGAAGAGAGACACGAGGGCTGTGGTGATCACCCGTTTTGTCCTCCTGCCACCCATTTGTCCTGAAGTTATTACACCAAGGAAGTCCTTAAGGACAGAGGCAAGGAGTCAGGACCCCTCCCTAGATGAACAACAGCCTCAGGGTCTTGTTCCCAGCCAATGTGGGCTGTCTTCCCTCCCCTCAGGAATCTTTCCTGTTTTTCCCCCACCCTGGTGACACAGTTTGGGCCTGGGCTTTGACTAAGTCTCTAAAATTATTTTGATTCACGGCTTGAGATTTTACAAAACCACACATGCACGCATGAAGCCTGTGGCCTCAGGATCTTGTTTGTTTTTAAGAGTCCGAAAAGTGACTTTGTGTGGCGGGATCTATAAATGGAGGTTTTCTTTGCTCGGGAGATGTGAGGGAGCGGACACGGTGTGCCGCAGCCGCGGTATGTGTGCATGTCGCCACGGGGCGGAAGGCAGCGCCTGGTGGGGGAGGCTCCCACGGCCATTGGGCAAACATATGTTGGGCCAAGAACACTGTTCTTCAAGCTCATGAGCTATTTGCCTGAAAGATAACAGTGTCTCTTCCACACAAGCCTTTCGCCACCCTCCAGAAAGGGAATTTTTAATTCAACAGATGGTGTCTACTCATTGCAAACCAACCAGAAAAGGAGACATTTACATGGCTGGGCCTCAAGGTCCTAGCATCCCAGAGGGGCCCTAATCAAATACTTGCCCAAAGACCAACTCCCCAGGGGTAAGGCCCCTCCTGGAATGAAATCAAGCCAAGAAACCTAGCAAAAACGGGCCAGCTGCTGACTCTGTGAGGTCTCAGTTGGCTGAAAAAGGTGAAAACATGTTTTCCGTCCTAGACTACAGGATAGCTTTTACCTCCTGCAGGACAGAAGGCCCTAGGAGATACGGTGCCTCCACCAGTGGTTTGTACTGGAGCCATTTTCTTCCTTCCCAAACAGTTTTAGCTCTGTGCTTTGCAAAACCTCTCAAAGAACAACTCAGGCAGCTTTGCCTCCCATGTCATGTGATGGCACATCTGGTCCCTGAGTAGTAACACCTAACAATGTCGAAGACCAAGAGGAGAGAGCAAATGTTTGCAGATAGGCAGTGCCATGAACAAGAGCAAGGCCAAGGGTGGAACTGAGGTCTTCACCAGAAAGCTTATCCGACGGCTGCTTGTGCCGGTTGAACTCCGTGGTGTTTTCACAGGGAACGTGTAGTTCTGAAGGAGAATAGCTTGTCCACTCAGCAAAGCCAAGTAAATATGGTACGTAAAGACACAACGTAAGAGCACTAAAGCTGGGGGCATGAGCTCTGTTTTTAAGTCCTGATGTGGAATGAGGCCTTGGGAAAGTTTAATTTTTTAATCTGTCACGGTGGCAGGAAAGTCCCTGACCTGTACACTTTATAGGTATTGGTATGGGGATCACATGAGTTCTGGAACACGAAACAAAACAAAACAAAACAAAAAAAAAAAAAACTAGATAAATAGGAGGATGGTTTGTTAGTGAAAAGATTGTGAAAAATAAATGGAAATGGTTTATTTTCAAAGGAAGAAATTAGTCACCTCAAAAAAGGCAGCAAGTAGCTAACCTCTGAAAGAAATACTGATATGTATTCAGGATCATCTGACAGCACAGGGAGATGGCAGCTGGGGAGAATTGCTGCCTGAAGAACAATCTGGAACCTGGTTCTTGTCCTGTCTTGGTCATCAGCTTGTTGTAAGGCTTCTTTTGTATCCTTGCCTCTGTGGACTTTGCTTTACTCTTCTCTAAATTAGGGGGGTGACCCTATTTCAGATGTTTCTTCCATTTTAAACACTCTATGCTCCAAGGAGGGTCTCTGGAGAAAAACTTCCAAACCAAAGTTTGATCATTCCTTAAATCATTCCACCATTCAGTAAAACGTTCAGCAGGACCATAGCAGGCCATCTCCAACCTTCACACAGCCAAGTAGATGAGGGTCAGAGGGCAGGGTATCTGTCAAGACTTGAGTATGAAATCTAATTAATAAAAAAGATCTGCGGGGTGGAGAATCAAGGGAAACAAAAGTCCCCCCCACACACTTTTCTTCATTTTTCATAGCAACCCAAACTAGGAAGTGACAGGCAAAGTGACACACTGCTCAGAGGGCAAAAGATAAATGTTTGATGAATTGACCATTGGTCGAGAAGTGATGGGCTTTGTATGTGCATAATGGCCAAGCTGCCTTTCCATGCCGATTGCCTGCCAAGATAAGAAACCATAATGAATGGACCTTGAGATGCCCTGGACAGAAGCAGCTTTAATTTGACTGTTTTTAATAAAATTAATTCTTTAAAAAAGAAGATGGCACAAGGAAGAAGACTGCAATTTGGAGAGATCAGAAAGGCTGAGAATTCCATGGACACAGAGTGGACATTAACCACTGGTTTTTCTATTTGGTGCACTAGCCTAGTGCAGAAGAAAGTTTGATTTTATTACATTTATAAGTCATCAGAATACCTATATCCCCCAGTACTGAGTGGAGTCACTTGAGATGCTGAGATGAAATAGCCCAGCTAAACAGAAAGATACTGGTCATTCATTCGTCAATTTGTCTACTCCTCCTTCTGCAAGTATTTTATACGCATCCCTCACCCAGGCCTAGGGCGAATGAAAGAGGTTTTTCCCCAGCCCCCATGGGGTCTGTGGAGTGGTGAGGCCCAATAGCAAAGGAAGGTTGGTTCTCCTGGTCTGAGATGCTCTCAGCCAGCAGCCAAGCCTACACATCCTTACTGTACTCTGGAGCTAACTGTTCACTTCTATGTTTATCCCCTGACTTTGGTTCCCTGACTCCACATCCATGTTTGGCTTCATTCAGTTGATGGTCAGGTGTTCTTCATGAGAAGAACACATTGCTTATGAAGAAACCACAATGGCAAGAGCAGCAATCCGATAAACAGAGGGGCAGGTGGGAGAAAAGAGCTTTAGTTTACCCCTAGGGAAAACTCTAGCTGTATCTGTAAGTGACCCTGTTTTCTTCCATGTGCAAAATTTGGGTTGGAGCAGATGATTTGCTCCACCTTCTAACTAATTTTAATTTGAGGCCTTCTGTGGATCAGACATTCTTTTAGACACTGAGGACAAAAGTGGTTAAGATACTATCCTGTCCTCAAGGGACCCAAGATCTCACAAAAGGGGGCATAAACACAAGGCCATCATAACTCAGTAATGTCTAAGTGCTTCTTCTGCCTCCAAGTGACCTTAAAAATCTCCAAGTTCCTCTCTAATATCCAAACACCTTCTGACCAGTGTCTTAACCATCCCTCTTCTTTGACTTTGAAGACAAAGTACAGAATTACAAAGCAGTGTGATTATCGAAGCATGAGATGGCCACCTTCCATGACACCTAGGTTTTTCCATGCTTAGGAGGAAGAAGCCTATGCAAAAAGCAACATTAAAAATAACTCTTCCCCCAACTCCTTCTTCTGCTAGTCTATATTTTTCCATGATTGCAAAAGGAAAGTCACTCCTTACTAAACAGCTCAGCAAGGCTCACAGTATTGGAGAATATAAAGTTTTATGAGCAGGTCTCTCTTTCTCTCTCTGGGTGTAAGTGAGAAAGTGAGTGAGAGAGAAAGCCAGAGAGGCCTGGCTCAGGAGTCCAGGGTGAATTATAGACTGCCGCTCAAGATTCACAGCTCTTCGTGGTAGGAGGTTAATATTCTCACATGTCATTAGGTCTGCTGGCTCTCCTGATGGTTCATTGAAGCAGGCAGCAAATTATTTCCTCATGCTGCAGAGGACAGCACACTTCAAAGCAAGGGAGCTCAGGTCAGGACAGGCCTCCGGGGGGATTAATGACTTAGGATCACCAGGGGTTGTCTGTAGGTAGGAATGGGCCTGAAGCTTTTGACAAAGCTAACTTTTTGATCAGTCTTGACCCAGCTTTCAAGCCAGACCTCCAGATCTTACTCCTATCACCTTTTAAGGACCTGCCAAAACCTGCAGGAAGATTGAGTAAGCTGTCTGGTCATTTTATCTTCACTTGAAACACCTCTGCTTGCTTTCTGCTAATGTATATCCCACCCACAGTTCAAGGTGGAGCTTAAACCTACTCCATAGAGGAGACTTCACAGCCTGTCCCAAACCCAGCTGGCCATGCCTGGACTGAGCTCCCAAAGGACTTAGGCTTCCATGCTCTTTCTACCAATGGAACACAGGTGTGGTCTGTTCTACTGTCCCTACTATATTACTCTTGTCTCCTTGACAGCTAGGTAAGCCATGTGACCACAGGCTCAATGGGATGCATTTCCCCTAGTGATGGCCAAGTAGAAGGAAGGGAAAAATCCACATGTTCTGGTTGCAGACCCAAATCCCAAGTCTGTCTCCATTCCAGAAGAAAAGCCCAAGGCGAGACCCAGAAACACAGGCTCTTTAAATTATTTGAAAGTAGTCTGGAAAACACCTTTTTTAAAGATCACATTACATGAGGGAAGAGCACAAAACCCTCATGGGAAGCCAGAAAATGCAAGATCCACTTTCCTCAGGCCCAGGATTGCTAAGTTGGTATATTTAGTGCAAATGCCCACCATAGTCGGCATTCTGTTCTCTGTACTAGGCCTTCTGAGCAGCAGGAAGGCTCTCACAGGGGTTCTCAGAAACACCTGGGAGGTCGTCCTAAGGAAGGGCCTAGGCAGCTTCCAATGGATCTGCAACAGACTCTGCTGAGAGGATGTCCCCAGGATTCACAAGCACGGCACCCTAAGTGGGAAGCTTGACCAGAAGCCAGGACTTCAAGTAATTGTGGGTGAGTGAGACTGGGCTCTCCAATGTCTTCCCCTTTTAGAGTGAGGTGCCTGCTTCAGGGTTAGGAGCATAAACAGGACTAACATTAGGCAGCACCTCATTTCTAACCTGGAGTTACAAATGTAAGTGATGCGGGGAGCGTGGTAAACCAGAAAGCACTCAAGAAAAGGAAAAAGTGGTCTTTACTGTTTCAATACTGTTTTCTTCCCTTGTCTGACTTCAAAATTTTCTCTTTAGTTCTGTGCCCCTTTCTATTATTTTCCTTAGAAACCCTATTTCCTTTTCTTGAAAATACCTTCACCTGCTTTCCTATAACCTGTTTCCCATAATACGCATGGAAAAAGCAAATAAATGTGTTCACATATACACTTGGCAAGACATACATCTAACAAGACAGACAATGCAGAGAGCTGAGAGGCTAGGCAGGCGATCCTCACCCAGTCCAGTCTGGGTCAGAGCCCAAAAGGCAAAGTTCCCTTGAGATGGCCCCATGGGTAAGTGGTCTCAGTGTTTGGCACAGCATTAGGGAAGGTTCGCAGATAAGACTCAGTGAGAGCAAACCCTTCTTCTCACTGGCCCTTGGGTTCCTCCAGAGCAGAAGAGAGGAACAACCAGCATTTCCAAAGGATGCTTTGCTGACCACCCATGACAGACTCTCATGAGCTACTTATTAAAAATGTGGTGCAAGGGCCCAACTTTGATTTATAAATCAAGCTCTTTGTGGTAGGACTCTCCAAATGGTTTCAATATCTACTAAGGTTTGACCCAACCCAATGTCATCTTCAGGATCCAGTCACACTGCATTTCAACAAACTCGAGGTGCATCAATTAGAATATGTCATGATTTTACCTACAGGAAGGAGGAAAAATGCTTTTAATTAAAAATGACCCAATGCTTAGTTACCTTAAAATGCCTCAAAATTTTTTTATTTTTTATATCCTGTTGGCTGCTTTACAAGAAAACACAAATTAAGATCATTATCCCCACAGTAAATGTAATATCAAGCTTATGCCCTTTCTGCATACACAATAAATTTGTCTCTCAATGCCATTACAATTGTTAAATGAGACATGGAGTGCCAAAAATATATGTGAGTCTTGTGAAGTGAAGATGATAAGAACAACCAAAGCCCAACTCAAGTGCACACTGACAATGACCTCATCACACCCGCCTCTTGAGCAAAAGGGACTGCAAGGAGCTACCAGTTTTGAGATGGATTCAGGGATGTTAAAATGTGAAAGAAAAGCATATCTTAGACATGCCAAAATATAGAACATGCAGGTAAGACAACAGGGAGCAGTGAGGACTGAAGGAATCGGGTGCACACTCCACCTACCCATGTCCCTATGAGTCATACTGTGTTGTCCACAAACACAGAGGTGAGACATGCTTTGGCCCATAGGTCAGATGGCCATATAACCTGTTGTGTTAGCTGAGACACCCCTCAGGGAAAAGGGCACTACAACTGATTATGCCAGGAAAACGGCCATTAACTAAAACTGCCCTCAGAAAACCAAGATGGAATGACCCTATACATTATCCCAAATAACAACCCTGAATAATGTGATTGCTACAAATGATCAATTCAAACTTTTGGAATCTGCAACATTATGCATTGATTGATGTCCCTTTCTACTCTATATCTTTCAAAATACCAGGAATCCTGACATCATTATGCCTTGTTACAGTTCCCCTAAATGTCCTCAACTACCCAGCAATTACCCACAACTGCCCCTTCCCAATGAGGTGCCTGAGAGCCCCACAGACACCTCTACAAGTCTTTGAAGGAATTAGACCAGCAGTTCTCAAGTAGGGGAGATTTTGCCACCCAAAGGACATCTGGCATCATCTGAAGACATTTTGAGTTGCCATGACTGAGTGGTGTCACTGGCACTTAGTGAACAGAGACCAGGGATGCTGCTACACATCCTACAACAAAGAACAGTCCCACATCAAAAAGTTATCTGACCCAGAGTGACATTAGTGCCAAGCTAGAGAAGCCCTGGATTAGAGGAAGGATAATGCTTTCACTCCCTCTTGTCAGGTGAGATGCTCTCCTTTCTTTGCCTCCTGACAACTGTCCTGGCCAGTTCTCCTCTGCAGCTGTTCAGGGTTTCAGCTGAACCCTGCTGGCCCAAATCATGATCTAAGAAGGAGCCTCCACAGTGATGAAAGAGATGGCACAGCTGTCAGTCTCCACAAGGAAAGTGCAGAACTTTCCTGGTGTCATGGGAGCAGACGAGATTGACAGGCTGTGGGACTCTTCCCATCTCCAATGTTATTGGGAAAGAAAGTGACAGCAAACATATCTGGCAGGTTGAAGCTGCAGCTCTCGTTAGCAATCAGAGGTCCTGAACCCCCAAATATACATGTGTCCTAGAAGCCAGGACAGTCCAGGAGAATGCTCCCTACAGAATGAGTTCATCCTAGGACTGAGACAAGTCTCTCAGACATTCCACGTCTGCACCAACAAAATGTGGGGAAAGTCACCTTCATCACTCCTCATGGGTTCCTTTGCCCAGGCACAGGGAAGCAGCAACAAAGCTAGAAGTATAGCAGGAAGACATCTGTCCATGCATTTACCTTTCAGAGAATGGAGACTCCTGCAGGTAATGGCAGACCAAGGCAGAGCATGGAGGCAGAGAACAAGGGCACTGATTTAGAACCGAGAGCAGGAGTGAGGCGAAGGGGTCTCAAACACAGGCCCGAAATGCCTCTTTCATTCGCATCCCTTCTCTACTGTAACACAGAACCACAAACTGCGTGGCTTAGAACAACATAAATTTGTCTCAACTCTGGAAGTTAGATCTTTCAGTCAGCTGGGACTAAAAGACCCAACCAGAACAATTACAGAAGAGGAAAAGTTTATTTGGGGGCTCATGGTTTCAGAGGTCTCAATCCATAGACAGTAGATTCCATTCCTTGGGGCTCAAGGTGAGACTGAACATCATAGTAGAAGGATGTCACAGAGGGAAGCAACTCACATGATGATCAGGAAGGGGAGAGAGGTGTCTCCACTTGCCAGATACAAATACATACCCCAAAGTCACATCCCCAATGGTCCATCTCCTCCAGTCACCTCCCACCCACCTTCAATACTTAATCAATCCCATCAGGTGATTAAGCCTCTCACAATCCCATCATTTCCCCCCTGAACCCTCTTGCATCATCTCACATGTGAGCTTTGGGGGACACCTCACATCAAACCATAGATGTCTGAAAAAAAAAGATGTTGGTTGGGCCATGCTTTTTCTGAAGGCAGAGAGGAAGGTCTACTGCAGACTTCTAGCTTCTGCTGGTTGGCAGCATAACTCCACCCTTTACATGGGGTTAGCCCTCTGTGCTATGTGTGTCTCTTCACTGGGTATTCTTTTTACTAAGGAAATCAGTAGCATTGAATCAGGGGCCTTCCCTACTCCAATACGCTCTTGTCTTAACTAATTACATCCTTAACAGCCCTGTTTCCAAATAAGGTCACATTCTTAGGTAAACCTGCCTTCTCCTCCAATAAGGAAGGCCAAGGTTCTTATAGGTCTAACAAGGTGGTTTCACAAGGAAGTGACATCAGGAGCCGCTATGTAAGTCAGGCACTAAGAACTGAGGATCATAAGCCCTAATGGGGTGGGCCACTCCAATTTCCTTAAATCATCTTCACTTTCCTCTCGTTTCCCAACACCTGATTTCCTATACCTGCTTTAATGCAACCATCATTCAGAATATAAAAATACAGCACACCCTTTATCCAAAGTTCACAATCGCATCCATCTTCGTTCTCTGAAACATAGCCATGAAGCTACAGGCAGGTAAACAATGCCTGGCATGAAGTCAATGTTCAATAAAGGCTTGGTTTTTTTCTTTCGCCTTTCAGGCCCAATGAGGATGTCGCAAAGTCAGGATATTATGGGAGAGGATCAAAGTACTCTTTCAGAAAGCTGTAATCCTCAGTTAAAGAGGAATTTTAAAATTTGAGTCCCATTTCAGTTGCCCAAACCGAGCTAAGGTAGGGAAACAATGGCTATTATACTGACGCCAAAGGAAAACTAAAAACTAAAAACTAGTTTAGTTTCAGAACTAAAAACTGAAACAAACCAACCAAAAAGAAAGAAAAAAAAACTCCTTCTGAAATAAACAAGGAAAGTTAAGAAAAAAGCAGAAGCAGAGGAGATTTGGGGCCACTCAGTGTGGAGGCACTCAGCACTACAAAAAATCATGTAGCCATCAAAAAATCATGGTTGAGTCATAAATCAGCATCATCAAAGGAAAAAAGTCAATATATATTTAAAGAGGACCTCCACTGCAGTTGTTTTTATCTAAAGTATTAGACACTGCTGCATTCGAATTGTTTATAATTCTTATGGAGAGACAAGATGTTGACGTGTGGAAATTAAACAATACAAGATTCAAGGAGTAATTCAAGATAACAATAGAACTGTCACAAAGCAATATATGAGTATATGCTACATAAACAATATAGGAAATAAGTGTAACAAGAACTCAGAGGGAATGATTACTTTTGGCAGAAAGTCCAGGAATGCCACTTTGAAAGAAGTAGATTCTAGGCTGAGTTTTCAAAATTTATTATGAAAGTATACTCTGTATAACTTCTTTAAGAAAACAGGGACTTGGTAATAGAAGTTTTAGGAAGACTTCATTCTAATGTAGTTGATATTATTTAATGGTTCAAGTCAACCAGGAAAATGTGGAGACCTCGTTTTTACATAATAACAGAATAAGGGGATGTTACGATTAATAGTCTACAATGTGGTAGGCAGCTTCTAACATGGTTCCAAAGATCCCTTCCATTGGCAGCCTTAAGCTTGCATGATCTCTTCCCTTGAGTGTGGCCGGGCCTTGAAACTTGCTTCTGATGAATAATGCAAAGACACAAAGACTGAAGCTTTTTTCTTTCTGGATCTTTCTCTCTCACTTGCTCACTGTCCCTTCTTGACTGGCCCTATGAAGAGGCCGCCATGACAAGGAACTGAGAGAAACATTTGACCAACAGCCAGCAAGAAAATGAGGCTTTAGTCTAATGTCTTTCAAGGAACCTGACCCTGACAATGCTAATGTGAACAGTCATGCCTTGAAGCAGTGACAGCCACGTTCAGTACCTTACCTCAGTCTCTGAGAGACCCTGGGCTAAGCCACATCCAGCTTCTTGACCCACAGAAACTGTAGGATAAAATTGTGTTGTTGGCTGAATTGTGGGCAATTTATTACTCTGAGATACACGGTACAGATGGCAAGGTGCTGATGTGCCCATTCTCTAATCTGTCAACTAAGACCCTCTCTATCCACACGAGGAAAGGAAGTCAAACTCAACTGAGATCAGGAGATACAGGAGAACAAAAAGCACTTCTGCCTATGTTGGGGTGCTACGTTAGATTTTGGGCAGCAGGCATTTTACACGTATGACTCTTAAGAGACACAAGTCAAACATCAGGAGATATAGGCCCCAAACCTTCTTTGGCAGTTGTTCTTAGAGAAGGTAAATGTTAAGACCCTGTGGCCAATGGTATAGCCTTCAGACATGGAATTGGACCACGCTAATCATGACTGCCATAACTCAGAACAAAACCATGCCATGCCCAGGGTGCTGAGCCACATTCATCAATGCAAAGCCAGGTGTCCTTGAATCTATGATGCAGGCTTCCTTCCGATTCTTCCTGTAGTCTGTGTCTGTCTGTCTCTCTCGCTCTCTCTCTCATTTCATTTATACTGAATGGTGGGTTTCATTGCAGCATATTTGTATATACATAAAAATATAATCAAGTCAGTTTCACTCCCCAATAAGGAGACTAAGTGGATAAGCAAAGAGGCTCAATGACTTGGGATTGGGTCCTTCAGTCAAAGTGGCCCAAACATTTGCCATTTTCAAAGTGAGCTACAATTTGGTTCATTATGTTTCTGAGCGTGTAAGCTTTGGCCAGTGGAAGAAACATGGATAAACTAGAAATTTCTCCTGGGATTTGTCTACTGTACAACATGGTGTTAGGATGGAGATCCCAAAGCAGACCCTGAGGTGAGGAAGTGAGAGCAAGTTATTTATTTGGGAGGTATTCACGTAAAGCACCAGAAAGTGAGATGAGAAAGTGAACAAATTCAATAAAGGATGCATTATGAGGCAGGTAATCATGGAGAGCCACTAGGGTTCAATTTCACTAGGGCAGGGATCAGCAAACTTTTGATATAAATGGTCAGATAGTAAATAGAGTAGGATTTGTGGTTTATGTGATTTGTTACAACTACTCAAATGTGTGAAAGCAGCTGTAGACAAAATGTAAATGAATGGGCATCACCATGTTCCAATAAAACATTTTTACAGTTAGCAGGCCAGCCTGGGGCCCAGCAGTGGTGATTTGCCAGCCTCTTCTCTTGACTAGTCTGGGCTGCCATGTGGATCACTTCTCAGGGACAGCGCAAATGGGGGCAAAGGAGTTGAGATAGTTGCCTTCTCCCATCATTCATTGGTTGAGTAATAAGCAGTCTACAATAGTCAAGAAATAAAAATTAAAAACGAGTTGTAGATGCTTACATTTGGAAGCCATTAGACTGGTGTACACACACATGGTGAATACCAAGGACATATGGGACCCTGCCCCAACTTATTATTCATTCTTAAGAAAGGAGGAAACGGGTGATGGCAAAAATCAAGAGAGGAGCAAAAACAGAGGCCTTCCATGATGAGTGGTATGCTGTGTCAACAAGACTCCTCTCTCTCCCTCCCTCCCTCTCTCCCCGCCCCAAGGAACTGTCATTGTGATGAATTCAGCAGGTAGAGTTTCCCAGCAGCATAGCGCCTGTTGTCTCAGGTAAGTCTCAACCACAGTTCAACCACACCGAAGGTCCCCCCTTTCTTTGGACACTCAGCAACTCCTTCATCCTTGAAGAACTCTTTCCTGTGTGTTGGTTTTTGTTGCTGTTGTTGCTATTGTTTTAATTTCAAAATTGAAATTAAAATGTCATTTGGCTGGATGAAAGAAAGATAGGGACAATAAAAGAAGGGATTGTGTAGCTACCATGTTGACCCTCCATAGCCCCACCACATCCTCACTGAAGAAAAGAAAAAAGACCCTTCCTCTCCTCTACACCCAGTTAAAGTCAAAGAAAAAATTAAATTAAATTAAATCATCTTATTATGTAATTGGGACTAGGCCTCAGGCTGCAGCAGTAAAAAGGGATTAAGGGCAGAGCCACCTGGGCAGCCATTCTCCTGGGTCCCATTACCACCCCCCTGGCTCCTTTTTATAGCCAACAGATTAAAATGCGAGCCTAGCAATCTTTGATCTTTCACTTGCTGACACAAATCCTTTCAAGCTCCCAACATTTTCTGCTGAGGTAATTAGTACTAATTAAAAGGTTTCCAACAGTCTTTGCTCCGTGTTTTTTTTTTTTTTTTCCTCCTGCGTGTCTTTCCCTTCTCCCCCTCCCCAAAAGAAACTGCTTTTACAAGTACCTTCCATCTCTGAAACACAGCATCCCTCACTTTCTTCTTATCTGACTTGGCCAGATCAAGTAGATTAGTGGCTCCATTATTCCAAATACAAAGCCAGACAACAGGTTTTTACTATCGCTTCTGACCTGTTGAGAGTGCACAGGTTTATATTCAGAAGCAAGCGCCTCAGCTGTAGGCTTGAATGAAAAGACAATCTAATTATGCAGGAAAAGACACTGCGCAGTGTCTTCTGCCTGAGGAAGGACACCATTTAATCAAGAGTTTGGCTCCAGTGTCTGTCGTATGCACACACGTGTGTGCACACACCCACCAGCATTACCTACACACACGCCTGCACACACTGCTTCCCTGCTCAAACTGAGTAGTTGCCCAACTCAGCTCCCAGCTTGCTTTGTTTCCAGGGTTTTGTTTGTGTGTTTGGGGTTATGGGTTGGGGAAAAGAGATTATTTAAGGAAAAATGCCAACAAAATTTAAAGAAGGAATTATCATGTTGCAGTTTAAAAAAAGACTTGAAGGAAAATGTATACGTACCACACACACACACACACACACACACACACACACACATTCATACAAACCATGAATGCAAATTCATAATGAAATGAAAGTTTCTGTAGTGTTCCACTGGTTCTTTAGTATGGAGGTGGGACATAAAAGCTCTCATGCATTATCTGAGTCGTGAACTTGATCCTAGAGAAAATGTCCTGTTGTGAGCTATTCAGATGCTCCGTGGCCTGCAACTTTATCTAATGATAAAATGTGCTGCAAGACATTGTTCCGTTCAGGAGGAAGGGAACTTGCTAGAGACCAAGGGCTACAGCAAGCTGTGAATAGAGCTTGAGAATGGGCCTTTGCTCAACTGCCCTGCAGGGACCAGTTTTGGAAGGCTGGCTGCTCCTCTCCAAACCATCTGACAACTTGGCAAACCTAACCTGGACTCAGAGCCTGCCTCTGGCCTTAGAGTGACAGTCCTCCCTAACAGGCCCAGCCTCACTCACTCCTTCTTCCACCTGGGCCTTTAGGAAGTGAGTGGAAGGTTCCTACCCAGCATACCTTGCTCTGGACCCCTCCTCCCTTTTCCATCCATCAGGGGGCACCTGGGAATACAGAGAAATATCTGTGCATCTCCCCTCCCCATCCAGACCCTTGAACACATGCCTTTGTTCCCTGGCAAGTCTTTACCTGCCCACAACTGGTCCCTGGAGGACACGCTGGCACAAAATACCAGCTCTCCAAGACGCCACAGCTCCCTAGGATGGTTTATTTTCTTTCTACCTAGTGAAGTAAATATGGGAAATGTAGATGATATGAAAATCATACTTAATCCCACAGATTCCCTTTGTTACAGACGGGAACATTGAGGCTCAGGAGCATTAATCTTAAACAGTGACAACTTTGACAAGTACGTGATGACTTGACATAGCTCTAAGCCACCTCATTCACTTATCCTGGAGGAGAGGGGGGCTCCTGCTCCCCAAATCACAGGAGAGAACTGAGGATTCCGGGTGGCCTGTTTGCTCAAGGTCACACACAAGTACATGGCAATGATTCCAGGGCTCTTCCAATCATCCTAGATGTCGGGGAGATGAGATGATGACAATCCCACCCAGTGAGATATCCAGACATACAGTGTTCTGGGAAGGTTGGAAGTGATCCCTTATAACCCTCCTGTGGATCCTATAACATCCGTGGCTGCAGTAAGCAGACCCATTTTCTGACTCGGTTGCTGGTATCTTTTGTGTTAAATGGATAGAAATCTACCATCAGTACCCCTGGGCCCAGAAATTAGTCACTTTACAACCCAAATGGGTTTTGATGAGGCTCCCATGATTAGTGTAGGATGCCACTAAAATATATAAATATATCCATTTGCTACCCCATCCTCCAAAGGGAAAAAAAAAAAAAAAAAAAAAAAAAAAAAAAAAAAAAAAAAAAAAGCTAACACTGAAAAGTAATGGATTTAATGATCTAGAAAATCTAGACGCTGGAAACTCCAAGGGAGATCATATTAAATTAGACCAGTACAAACAAGCCAAACTAGATTTATCCTCTTGTGGTTACAGATTTTATCTACTAAACCAGGTTTTCAGGGCTAGTCTGTTTTCAATGAATAGAATTTTTGAATGTCAAGTCCCAGGATTCCTAGTAGAGGATAATTTACCCCCAGGATCTAAGTTCAGCAGGGGATGGCCATGCACAGTTATCTTACAAGGGCCTGAGACACTCTCTAGGGTCCTTTTCCTGTTCTGTGGCAGGGATACCTGTTGACAATCAGCCACAGAGGGACTCATGGGTGGGTGGAGTAGGAGATCAGCGTTCAGGGAGAAAAGAGGTCTTTCCTGGATTACTGCCTAAGGGAGTGAGGAGACAAGAGAGAGGAATGGGGGAGTAAAGAAACTTCATAGAATGTTCTGGAATGATGTCACCTATCTAAATATCTGGATATAAACTATATTAAAAGCACCCCCAAAACATCATCATGCACTTGGTATGTGGGGGAAATCCTCAGGGTGCTTTCCTGGAGCAAAGATGACAAGGAACTGTTTTGAATTTTTCTTCCTCAGAAGAATAATAACCCTACTTGGCTTGCCTCTTAATCCAGTGGTGAGAGCACCATGGGTTATCCAGCCTTCCTGTCCAGGGGACCTTCCCCAGGACTGCTCCCCAGGAAAAGGCTGCCATCTCTGGGGGAGGGGACTTGGCTGCTGTGCAGATTTGGGTAGCTGCGAAGACATAATTATAACAGAGAGAAGGCGGGTGGGGGGGAGGGAAGGAAATTACCTTTGAAAATTATGAAAAATACCTTGTCGGCGTCTCTTTGAGGCTCGCATTTAGCTCTTGGAAAAGATTTCTGCCAAATGGTGAGTTCTGACAGGGGGAAGATGAAATGAGGGACTAGGGGAGGAGGGGGTGCTCAGCACAGAGGCTGCTGTCTGTCAGAACTGATGACTCGGCAGCTGACGTCAGACTGGGATATTTACCCACCCAGTTCAGGGAGAAGAAAAGCCCAGCCAGCAACCAGTCTGGCCAAGATGACCACAAAGAGACACATACAAAAGCTGGTCAGGCCCTCAGACCACCAAGAGGCTCCCTGTATGCCCTAAATGATGTGAGAGAATGAGGTTTCAAAAGTAATGCAGAGAGTTCCCAAATTCCATTGAATGTAATCCAGAACAGGGGCGAATGGTCTTGAGCCAGGACCCCACACTCATATAGCAGAAGGATGCAGAGGAGACAGGTCCCAGCAAATACCATCACCTCCTTCTTTGGGCTCTCCTACACGTGGACTATGGACACTTCACCTTTTCCGCATGGATCCTGGCTTAAGTAGATTCATCGAAAGGTCATTTTCCTTACTTCATTCCAGAAGAAGCAGGGAGTACTTCTAATGTGAGGGTTGTTTGTTTGTTTGTTTTGGGGGGGTGGTTCTTGTTTGTTGGACAAGGAATGCATCAGTAGAAAAAAAAACAGAACCAGGAATTAGGAGCAATGAGCAATGACATAAGAAAGAGGTGGGAAGGGGGTTGTGGGGCACACCCACCTTGGTAGTGGAGAGAGGGGTGTACATATGCAATGACAGTGTTGGATATTGTCAGTTCCTGGTTGTAAATAAAAGCAGAGAGAGAGGAGTTTTGTCATTGTTTATAAATTCTCTATAGATTACACAGCCCCTTAATGCCTGCACCCAAGACTAACTTCCCCTGCTCCCAGCCCCAAGTCTACCACTGCTCAGGAACCCTGGGTTTAAGGCTACTTCTACTTTCTGCAACCTGGGTGACCTTGAACAAGGTCTTTGGTGTCTCTGGGTCATAGGTTCTTCAGCTATATATATAAAAAAAATAGGTTTCCATAAGCATGTGATTATATTAAGGTGGTGGTAGCGGGAAGATAATCTTGATTCCATTGGGAATCTTAGGTTTTCGTAAATTTATTGGGAAAATAGTTTTTCCTGTACTGCTGAAGTTTCTTTTTGGTAAACAGTATCTTTCTAAAAGAAAAAAGCATGAAGGAAAAATTGAGGTGTGTATACATTTCCTCAAATGACCAGCATTGTATTTGTGAATACTGTGTATCTTGCAATGAGCAGTGTGGAAACTGTTCATTTTTCAAGCTGAAGTAAAATACTTTCAAGAACTTTAAAAAAAAATAAGGAATTAGCTAAAAAAATTACTAAATCTCTTCTAATTAAAAGTCTTTTAAAATCCCTATTTTCTTCTTAAATATTTCAACTTGAAAATTCAGCAGTGGGAAGTATTTCACATAACTCCATCTAAGGAAGGCACAGCCTCATGCAAACTGCACTTAGAAATGGACTCATTCCAGGGAGTTCTCTAGTACTGGCCATGCATTCAGTCCCATCTTCAAAGGCAGGGAAGGAATTGCCTGACCCCAAACACAACTAGTAGGCTCTTCCAACATGGCACAGTTGGGGTAAGGGCAGTCACAGGAGTGTTTGGCCACTTGCCCAGCTAGAAGGCCTGCCAGCATCAGACATGCCAGTCTTCTGTGCCCCACGGTCAGGAGGGTGGGCAATGCCACCTATTCACATACCACCTCAAGTAAGAAATCAGCCTGCGCTGTGAAGGCAAAATATACTTTTTGGTTTTTTAATTTTTTTCCCCCAAAGATGAGTTCACATGTTTCAAGGTCAACTGGAGAATGGGTGGGTGTGCCAGGCAAAAACAGAAATGAACAACAACAACAATGAAAATTGTTTAAACTGTTGCGGCTTTAAAAGCTTAACCAGTAAAGCCCCTCCAGCCTTCAGTCAATGGGAATCAAAACGATGATTTCAAGCTAGTTTATTCCGTCTATAGACAGGATCCCTTGATGGAGTCTTGCTCCTTTCTTTTCTCTTTCCCCCCTATTTCTAAACTGCAATCCATTCTCCACTCCCAAGAACCATTCTGACAGAGTCTATTGTGCAGCCTTCTCAGGACCTCAGTCACCCCAACACAAACATTCTTTGGCAATAGAAGTTTTCCGGGGAGTTCTCTTTCCTCCCCCATCCCACCACCCTCCCTGCTTCCTCACATCCTGGAGGCAATGCTGCCGGAACCTAGGAGCAGAGAGGATTCCTAATGCCTGCCACTTGCTTAGAATTGATTTTCAGATGAGCACTGAAGAGAGCCAAGTACCCCTACAGTTCGGAACACTCATCATCTCTGACGATGAAGTCATTTGCTGCCATAAGCAGAACAAGGGTTAATGACCCAAAATCGAATAAATTACTGGATTCAGATCCATCATGACCATTGGCTTTAAAAATAATCTGAAGCGAGTGAGTGTGGACTCGAGCCATCACAAAGACGGACTCCTTTGCTTACCACGATAAATCCTTCCCAAGCGCATCTCAGGATCACGCACCAATTAACATTTCTCATACCAGTGCGCAGGGGGCCGTGCAAAGTGATTCCATAGTAAATGAGTCTGGAAATTGCCTTAACTGTGCCACCCAGAGGTGTCCTCCAGGTTTCAGACAGGGGGAGTGGGGAGAACTCTCCTTTGGGAGTACCACTCTGTCCATCCCATGTCTCACCCTGGATGCAGTGGTAGGGGTACCAGGGAAGGTGGCTTTCAGCACCGTAGTAAATTTTCAAACAATTTATCCAAACAAAGACCAGCATGAGGGATAGGGCAATAACGGGAAGCAGATGAAGAAGCAAGATCAATTAGGGGGGGGGGGGGAGGTGACCCTATAGCTTCACTCCATGACACAGATCTCAAAACGAATTTTGCCAGAATGGAGTTGACATGGCCAGGCTGAATGCAGGGCTCTGCTAAAGGCTGGGTGCCTCCCCTTTCCAGTCCTCTGAGGGGGGTGAAAGGAGAGAATGGGAGAGGAGGGGAGGGTGGGCAGGGCCGAGGCAAGGGGGACAGAAGACGGGTGAATGAAAAGCCACACATAATGGCCTGAGGTTTATTTTACAGAGAACAAAATGGCTCAATTTGAGCACTTTAGACTGTCGAAATTGGGGCTTGGGGCTCGGTGGAGAGGATTGTTACATTGGCTACGGGAGACTGTAGGCCCAGGGGGCAAAAAAAAAGGGAAAATAAATATCACACACACACACACACACACACACACACACACACACACACACACAGGGTGCCCCTCCTCCAGCCTGCAAACTTTGGGACCAGGGAGCCTCACAGAGGTGATTTGGCAAGGAACCACTCAGCAAGGCATAGGGACGCCCGTTTCTTTTCAAATTGAATCTCTAATGTACGGGGCTCATCAGACTTTGCCCTCCTGCTTTGTGCTCCCCCAAACCCACCTCTTTTTTAAAAAGAAATCTAGTTTATTATTTAGTAGGAACAGCAAGTTTTTTTTTTTTTTTTTTTTTAAGGGTTGCTAATAATTCCGATTCCCCTTTCAAAAACAATCCACCCCTCACTAAGGAAAAAGTCAGAGCGACTGACTAATGGGAGTAATTCAAAGTACCTCAATTAAAATTCAGGTTTTGGCCTTTTGAGCAGTCTATTTAAAGATTTTTTTTTTCTTCTAGATTGGTTGTAGACAGATGATTATTAAATATTTATGTGTCTGTGAAAGGGGCTCTCGGAGCTTGGCTCAGTTGAGGGCTGAGCTTTTTGTTGCTGTTGTCTCTCCTCTAGAAGGGCCCAGAGAACAGTTACTTCATGTGGCTCCTAACCCACCTGTTTTCTCAGAGCCCCATGCACCAGCCAGTCATCCCAATATGGTAAGACCTAAGCAATCAGCTCTTTCTATGCCCAGGTGGAATCTTCCAGAGCCTTCGATCAGCAAAGTGGCTATGCACTCTCCTGCACCAGGTTCAAGCCCTGGCTCCTCTGAGTGGCCTCAGTTAACTCACCAGCCCACGGGGAGCATCTGGGCAACTTGGTCTCCCCCAGACCTTTCCATTTACTGCCCTACATTCCTAAAAGATAAAGTTCTAGTTGCATAAATGGAGAGTTCTAGTTACTTATACTTTTTTGGGGGGAGTGGTCACCAGGGATTGAACTCAGGGGCACTCAACCACTGAGCCACATCCCCAGCCCTATTTTGTACTTTTTTTTTTTTTTTTTAATTTAGAGGCAGAGTCTCACTGAGTTGCTTAGCACCTTGCTTTTTCTGAGGCTGACTTTGAACTTGAGATCCTCCTGCCTCAGCCTCTCGAGTCACTGGGATTATAGATGTACACCACCACCAGGCCTGGTTTCATATACTTTTTAAATACAGGATCTGGATCTTGCCTGGGGTCACGACAGTGTTCACACTGCTGACTGGCTTCTTGGTTGTCCTTTACTTTGTGACACTGTAACTCTGTTTCATACCAGCCTGAACCCCTGCACTGGCATGGCTCTCCCCACAGCCCAGACTCTTCCCCAAAGAAAACTTAGTCAGCTCATCTTAAGGCTAAGCTTCCTATGGGGGTTCAAGACAGAGCCTGAACAAAAAGTACTCTGTCCTAAGGACATGGAGTAGATGGTGGGAGACGGCTTTGTCCTCTGAGTTATTCAGTTAGCAAAAGACTTCTCTAAGTTTTCTATATTTAAAACACAGAATAAATCAATGGATCTCAGCAACATGGAAATACCTGGTCACTTCTATATTCTGGGATATCATGTGGCCTTAAAATATACTGAAAGACCTGCATAATGTATGAGCATTTTAAAAAGAAAGCAGAGTGCAGTAATATTTACATAATTCTATGTTTAGGAAAAATTAACAAAAATTTTATACACACACACACACACACACACATACAGGGAGACAGAGGGAAGACAGAGGGAAGACAGAGGAATGCTACTTTCATGAAAGGGGGTGGGTCTTTCTCATTTGGCTTCTAGCAATAAGGATTATTTCCTTTCCAGTATGAAAGTAGACACCAATAAAATAAATATTTTAAAAGAAGAAGACATATTCCCTGTCCTCCACGTTAACTTTGGTGGAGCAGTCCCCAAATCTATCTGCAATAAGATCATCTAAGAAACAGTTTTTTAAAGGCAGATTTTAGGAACCATAGCTGGAACTTGTGATATAGACCTGGGATGTGACCCACCTATAGCCTAACAAGTTCTGTCTCCCTTAGTTTTCCCAGGTCTTTAAGATAATATGCAAAGTTTAGTAACTGGTAGATCAGCAGATATACCAGAGACACCCAATCCTCTGCCTGCATTTCCATGACATGATGAAAAACCCACAGAGACTATTTCCATTAATGTGGAACAGTGATCAGAAAGTTTATCAACCAACCTTCCTTTAAATAGCAGGGGAAGTCACCTACTGGTTCAGAAAACACTCTTTATCTTGAATACAGGTATAACAGGGTAAATCTATGTAAAGACTATACTTCAACATCCCAACATACTTAAAGTTGGATTATTCCTCTTTATATCATATGAAAATTTACTCAGTGGTACAAATGCCTATATTTTTTTAAATTAATTGTAACTGACATAATTATAGATAATACTGGGGATTCGTTGTGAAATATTCATACATGCACATTAGATAATTTGGTTAATTTCAATCCCTAGTACCTCTCCCTTCCTTCCTCTCCTCCCCTCCCTGGCTTGCTTCCTCTCCTCTACTGGTCTCCCTTTATTTTCATGAAAATACTTGTATTTAAAACAAAGTATCTTAAAATTATTACCGCTGGAGCTAGAAATACAACTTGTAACTTATGCTGTGAACCTGTAAATAACCCATTCTTAACACAGGTACAAGCTTTAGTCTTTATTCATTCCCTGCTCACTCATTTACTTATTCATAAATTTACTCAGCTCTTCATTCACCCATTCAAGTCACTTATTCAACGAATGTTTTGGGCCATTAGATACCCACCAAACCCACCCAGGCTACAGAACTCTGACTTTATAGCCCACCTCCCAATTGCCATCTGATGCCAAGCAGCCACAGATGATGAAAGGCAGGCAGGCCTGGCCATTTCTCATCTCCATACAACATGCCGCTTAGATATTTTAGGAAGAAATTATATTCCAAGCCTTCCAATGTTGGTTGGTTGCTTCTTCCCTGAACCAGATATTGTGAGCTCAGAGACTTTTCTCCTTCAACTCACTTCCTGCTCACCAGCCACTGACTCATGTTACCCTCCTGATGAAGCCCAGGAACATTCTCCACAACTGTGCTTTAGCCACCTGGTCTATGGCACTTCGCTATGGCAACTGGACTAACTAATAACTATGTCAAGTGACCGAAGGAGTTCTCCTTGAGTCCTCAGGGCACTTAACATGACACCCAGCCAGGCCCAGGGTTTCTAGAAAAATCCTGCAGATAAGCCCAGCTCATGCAGGGACCCCAAGGTACAGGATTTGGTTTAGGGTGGTAGAGTACAAGGTCATCTATTCTCAGAGCCTTTCACACATAAGAAGTTACAGGCATAGAGTCAAGGGCTTCCCAAAAAAATTTTGAAAAGTCAACGAAATGTTGTAGATCTGCAAAACAAAAAGACTCTGAAATAAAAATTCAAACTAAGATTAATAAAATTTTGTTAAATTTCAACAAAAACAAACCTGTCCACTATTCAGTTGAGAGCATAGCAATTCAAGCTTTAAAACGACCCCACCTGCTAATGGGAAGTCCAGTCTGAGGGAACACTCGTGATGGCTAGTGACTGCATTTTCGTTTGTGTTTACTGTGCTTCCCAAGGGTAATACAGAACGAAATGAACTGACCCATGTTCCCAAAAAGGGGAAGTCCAGGGCCAGGTAGGGCACAGGAAGCCATAAGGAGGAACAACCAAATAAAGGAAAAGAATTTCATACCCTCCAGCTCTGAAAGAAGACCTGTTCTCCAGAAAAGCAGGGTGATTTGCTAAAAAAGGTATCAGATCAAGAATCAGGAAACCTGGGTTTTACTTCGAACTTCATTTTTATTAAGTGGTCACACTTGGGAGGCGCCCCAGTGCTTAGGACTATGTTTGGCACCCAACAAACAGTCATGCATTTGCTGAATGAGGAAGACTCATGAGTCTTTTTAAATTTTTTTATTTTTCCCCCCAAACTGTTTTTCCACTTTCTTGTACAATACAAGGGAAAACAAAGCCCCATACTTGGCGGGAAGCTTAAGCAGCCACCTTAAGTTACTCCCTCTCATCTCCCAGCAAAGTAAAGTTGTGATTGGTGTTGAGACCTACAAAATATTTCTTAATTAGGGAGGAAAAAGGAAGGGAATGGGGATGCTCCCAACCAGCCATCTCATCTCAGTGCCAAAACACACTCAGAGTGACCTCTTATAGCACAGCACCCTCACCCCCAACAGCCCTGTCATTAAAATGAGTATTTTTTTCAATTTTTAAAATAAAGGTGGGTGGGCACCATGGCACATGCCTGTAATCCTGGCATCAGGAGGCTGAGGCAGAGGATTGCAAGTTCAAAGTCAGCCTCAACAACTTAGCAAGGATCTAAGCAACTTAGTGAGACCCTGTCTCAAATTAAAAATAAAAAAGGGCTTGGAATGTGGTTCAGTATTTAAGTGTTTGGGTTCAATTCCTGGTACAAAAAAAAAAAAAACCCAAGGGGGAAAGTGGCCTGTTTAAATTGATTTTGAAATAAAAGCACACTCTAGTAAAACATAATAGTGCAGAGACATTCAAATAAGGAAATGTAGCCCTTTGCAAGGACTTGGGAAGAAACAGAACCTATAAATCCCTACCTAATTTCAGGATCAGGACAAAAGAAGGGGAGTAGAAGTGGGGAGTGTCGCTCCCTAGGTCTCCCCATCCAAGCACCAACCAACAACAAAATTAAGTCTATAGAAATAAAGTGGATTGGCTTATTAAGAGTGGAGGATTCAGAGTACCAAAAAACTTGGGATGGCTAGGAAATTTTAGAGAGCCAGCTGCAGAGAACAACCTTCTGCAGACCCTTCCCAGACTCTGAACTGTGTTGGAGTCCAGGAAAGAAGGAGAGCACACCTGAGAAATCAAAGGAAATGTCAGTGGCCAGAGGATACAGGGGGGAGAGGGATACAGAGCAGGAGGTATATGTACATTAGAGCATAAGAGCTCCCCCCAAATTTCTTGAAGCCTAGTTTCTGAGCCCAAGGTGGTCAGGTTGGCCCCTTTGGTGAGTCGGGAGTTAGTGTCCACCAAATAAGAGCTTTCAGTTTCACAGCATTGCCTGCCCCTTCTCACCTTCCTGCCAGACAGCAAGAGCCACCAGCAGCTTGGATGCCGGTGACCCTGGCAGAGGGAAACTGTACGGGAAGCATCAGAGACCAGGCACAGCTCAGGATGTGGAGAAAGGGGTGGCCTCAGCCTATTGCTACCACAGTCAGCATTTCCAGACCTTTGCCGACCCTTTCCCCAGATTCACAGAAACCGAGGCAGAGTCCAAGACAAATACCCTTTTCTCTTAGGTACACACGCACTCACACACATCCACAGATGCACAGCCCTTGTGCCCACTCTCTCTTTCTCTCTTCCACATGTATCAAGACCAGTTTTTAGAAGTCCCAAACCCTAAGGTTTTCCAAGTCAGTGTTTTCTGACAAGGCATCTGAAGACCCCTTGTGGGTAGAGAGAGAACAGGGCACTCTGGTCCCCGCCACAACAGCAGGCCTCCGTTCATTTACTTTATGTCATCAGACCTCCAAGAAGCCCTCTAATGCAGGCCTGAGACAGGGCTGAGGAGACAGGTTTAGCAGTGCGTCATGGAGGTCAAATGACATGGCTCCCAAATGGCTCCTCCTGCCCAACTTGTTTGGCCACCTTTATCTCAGACACCAAGGGCTCCCTCAAGAACTCTAAGCCCCACCCCCAGGCTGCCATTCTTCTCCTTGAACTCCAGGTTCACCTCTGGGATTCATCTTCTCCAAAATCTCCAAAGGAAAAATAAATGGCCACCTGGATTCAGAGCCTTTACAGGACAATGCTGGAGCAGTGTTCTCTCACTCCCTCAACCAAGATGAGATTGGAGGAAATGAAGGTAGACTCAGAGCTGTCCCTGTGTATGCAGATGCAGACCCCAATCCAACCACCTCCACGGAAGGGAAGCCGACGGACTCCCACAAAACATGGCAGAAGCCATCTTCATTTGCAAGATTTCACACATCCCTAATTATTTCAAGAGGACTTTCAGAAGGAGGTAATGGGTTCCCTTTTATCACTTGCCACACATATAATGCCAGGGCTCCAGCATTCATTAGTGCCACCCTCTCAGTCACCAACCCCACCTCCACCACCAAAAACCCAAATAATTTCGAAAACATTTTTATCCTAAAATGTTCCCTTCAATTTAAAAAAAAAAAAATTATCTTCAAGAAAAGAGATTTCTTTCCATTTCAATCCCACAACAAGGAGAATGTCAGCCCAGCTTTTTTTTGACAGACAAATTATTGAATCAAAGAGAAAATGCCATTAAGCTCACAGGTTAGCAAGTGTCAGGAATGGTTTAAAGAGATATCCCCATTTATCTTCCAAACATGCACGAAATGTCACTAATGTGTGTTTATCATGTATAATCAGACAAAGAAAATATCGAAATAAAGTACTCCCGCATACAATAGAAATCTCCTTCCATCCTTCAAGATATCAGTGCTATTCAAATAGAATAATAATGATGAAGCCTCTCTCTTGAAAATGGAAATCAAGTGAAATGTAGATAGAAATGATTTTTTTTTTTTTGGTAGTTGATGTACATTTCTAAAGTGCATTAACAGGAAATCCAGAACTTTTTAGGTCAATTATATTGTCAGTATTGTCAATGCCACTGAAATGAATACTGAAGCAGAGCCTGTTCTTGCTGGAATCAAGCTACAGAAGTCCCTAGATTGGGGACTTACAGAGGAACTGGAGACACATTGGAAACCTGACATTATTCAAATGTGCATATATATGTATATATATTCTTTCATTCAAATCTATGTGAGAACCAGGCATTTCAGCTTACTATAAGTCTCAATAGGGAGGAAAAAAATCCACAACTGATCTAAAATCTGGCTATATTTTCTCCCTTTCCTTCCTTCATTATGACGAAGCTTATTTTTGTAAGCCAGGTACCATGATGATACTAAATTCTGCTTCCAGATAGGTGGTTTGGACAAGAGCTCTCGACTCCAACTTTGCACTTGTCGTGCCCAGGACCATGAGCCGTCCACAGGATAGAAGGCAGTCCCTGTGTCAGAAGCGACTGGCCCCTAGAGTGGGGAGGGATTAGGCATTTCAAACAGGAACCACTTTCACCCTTACTGCCTTCCTCCCAGTGTCCTGCCAGTGGTGGGACATGGTATTCCCAGGCTTCTAGAATGTGCCTTTCCCACAAGTAGTAACCTTCTAGGAGGTGCCTTTTCCATGACTGTTCTTGTCACCACTGCAGGACTATAGTGCAAGGGCCTTCAGGTAGCGGACCCTGCAGCAGTTGGTGAGTGTACCAGTTAATGGGCAGCTATGAGAGAGGTTTCTCCTCTCAGCTCTCTCCATGCCCCCCAGGTTCTTTTACTTTCTTTCTTTTTTTATTTATTTTTTTATTTTGGTATTAGAAATTGAACCCAGGGTGCTCTACCACTAAACTACACCCCCAAACCTTTTATTTTGAAAAAAGTTCTCCCAATGTTGCCCAGGATGGCCTTGAACCTGGGATTCTCAACTTCTCAAATAGCTAAGATCACAGGCAGGCACCATAGCTCCCAGATAGTTCCCTGGTTATGTGAGTTTCTAAAGCCATGTGGGGGAACAGTCAATATGAGGTGACATGCTGTCAACTTGAAGGAGTTTCTGCTCTCCCCAATGAACGACATGAAACTCAAATTATACCACAATACCCCCTTCCAAGTACAGTGTAAGATAAAGGTCCTATGCTTTATCTTAGCCAGACAGGCAAGAAACAATGGGATAAGACAAGGGTCATAACAAAGTAGAAGACAGCATCAAGAGAGCAAGCTCCAGAATCTGCCAGCTTCATAGTACCATCATCTGGTTGAGTGCCCTTGAACTCTAGACCCTCACTTAAGAAATAGGATCATAGGGGCTGGAGATGTTGCTCAGTGGTAGAACACCTAACTAGCATGTGTAAGGCCCAGGGTTCAATCCCCAGCACTGCAGGAAACAAAAACAAGGAAAAAAGAAAAAGAAATGGGATCATAGTAACCTTTACTCCATAAAGATGTTGGCTTTAATGTGCCAAAGTGTGTAAAGTTCCTACAGCAGTGTATGGTCTCTAACAAATGCTCAATAATGTTAGCTATTATCTATAATTACTATCAATCCGGTTTTCCCTCCTTGGTTTTACAAATAAGAAAAATGAGACTTAGGCACTAGTGTGACTTCTTGGGACCTTACAAGTGGCAAGAATGGGGTCAGAAGGCAGGTAACCAAAGGACAGGTGGTCAGGCTACTCCATCAATTACTTATTAGATGCCTGCTATGTACAAAATCAATGGGAAGCAAATTCCATCAGATAAGGGACAAAAGGAAAGAAAAGCAGGGAAACTCTTGGCAACAGGTCTGAACATAACAAATTCTTGGGAAGAGGAGTCCAAAAGGGCCGACTGTGGCTGAAGAGTAGAGATCTGTCATGTCCCAGGAACATCACATGCAATTCACCAAATGGGACACTCTTGATTCTTTCACAGCCTCAGGACTATGTCCTCGTCATACTTCATTATAGCTTGCTGAGTGCATTTTGGGCTTCAGTCCCAGATGAACTTTGAGAATTGGGAATGACCTTAATCCATCTTTGTATCCCCTGCACCCAATATAGGACCTGGTATTTGATAGGTATTTACCTAAAATGTTTGTGATTAAAAACAGGAGATAGGTAAGCAAGCAGGCAGATGACCTGGCCACCACCTGACAGTACCAAGTCAGGGGAAAAGTCCAGAAAGCCCCAGAAGCAGTGGCATGGGTGGGATGACAATTCATTTCAGCTACAGAGGGGCATCAGGACCACAAGCCACACTGAAAGAACACGTGTAAAGACAGCCTCAACTGCCACCATGTAACATGACCACCCTTGTCAACAGTGCTGTTCTCACCTCTCAGGGGATGAGAGGGGCCAGCCAGGCAGATGCCACCCTGCAAACTCCTGGTTCTCCTACTGTATGCCCTTAGATAAGTACTAGAAGTTTCCTATGAAAAAAAAAAAATGAGAATAAAATTCCTACCTTTCTAACTGATATTTTAAATAATAAACCCTTAAAATGTAGCTAGAAATATCCTAGCCATTCCATCTCTAACAGTTTATCTTAATAATAAAATCAGAGTTGTGTTTAAATGGAAAAAAAAGACTTATGTCCTGTGACATACTTCATACTAAATAGAATAGGAGGTGAAAGGAACCTAGTTATTCAACAATATTACAGTACATCTTTCATAACAAAAAAATGTTCATCTATAAAACATTAGAGTTTTGAGGACTATTTGTAGCACAGGTAAATGTTTATAAGTAAATGTCCTGAAACAACATCATATTCTATAGAATGATCCCAGCATTAAAACTACAACTGACAGGTACAAGTGCAAAGATGTAAAACACGAATGTTGTGAGAGTGGATATATACCAGATGGTTTTGATTCTAGAATGTGCAAAAACTTTAAGAATACAACCTTACTTTCCTTCCTGGTGATTTTTATTATTTTTTAAAATTTCTACAATGGATATGTACCATTTTCATAATCAGAAAAAGTTTCAGAAAAACATAATCTCAGCAACTCTAGTCCTTTCTACTTTATAGCACTATTTTGAGGTCAGTTACAGGAACAGATTCAGAAACCTTTTGTAAAGACTGGAATTATGTATAATTCCAATGACTCCATCATTGCTAGTACCTAAACATTTGCGGAAAACATCAGCAGGCTATCCTCCTCTGAGTCTAAGCGATTCGGAGCATGGAACTGGAATACTGTATCATCTTATATAAGTAGACTATACAAGACTTCAAACTCCCATTAAGAAGTAGAAAATACACAACAAATAAGATTTCCAATTCTCAGGAGAGAAGTTCATAAAACTACTAATAACTGGAAAAAGTCAACCCACCACCAAAAAGTCAAAACCAACCAACCAGAGAAATTCTGAACATTAGAGACTCCCCCATCAGCTTGGATTCAAACATTCTGTAATTTCAGACCAGCAGCCCACCCAGATTTGTCCAAGTGACTCCCAAGGATGCTAAAAATGAATTCTGCCAATAGCATTAATTTCTATAGGACTCAACAAGCAAATTATACTGTAGAGATTTTAGGACACAATGCTGACAAAATGTTTATCACTCTAATGGTTTAGAAAGTCTAACAGAATGGATATAAACACAGGGATTCTTTTCACACACACTTTCAAGCTTTTAAATTTTACTTAACTTTGTGGCCTTAAAAATAAGTTGGCAAGCTTGAGAGTTTGGGTGTCTCTAATGAGGGACATTCATTGATTCAGTTGGTTGGTCACTGACCAAAACTGTAGTTATTCATTTCAGGAATTTTAAACCCTGAGATGTCCTAAGGGTAACCAAGATCCAAAAGTTCATCCTTGAAACACAATCCATTCAGGTCACAAAATAAACCATGGCAGAAGGTATTGCATTGACTCTCCATGACCCACTCATCACAATAAGCCACTCAATCACTAGAGACAGGAGTGTCCATCAGGGAGGTACACTGGAATGGATTAAAAGAAAAAGCCCACAGTCATGTCTAACATTATATGAATAATATAATTTTGATTCTTAATAATTCAAAGCACATTCACTTCTGTTATTTCATCTTAACCCAGCTATACGCCTATAGAGACAGATATGACAAGGGCTAGTGACCTCATTTAAGAGTAAGGAAAGAAGTTCAAAGAGGTAAATTGTTGACTTGGCCAAGGGTTATACTATAATTATGAAAGCCAGATTCATAACCCATTCTCCTACTTGGAGATGCTAACTTGCCTAAAAGAATGACCAGTTGCAACCCAGTTAGTAAGGACGGCTCAGGAACCAGAGCTAAGCCAGGTATCCCAGAATCGTCCTGTAGTCTCAAGGATCAAGGTGGGATGAAGCAAGTGGGTTTCTCTCAAGAGAAGGTATTTATTGGAAACTTGGTCTTTCCCAGAAGGCAACTGCCTTCTGAGAAGAGGCAGGGAAGAATTAACTCCATACTCCAACCAATTCCTTCTTGCTTCACTCCAGGGAAAATGCTTAGAAGCTGCAAGCAGGGCAGCCAACCTCTGAAGCTTGGAAGATATTTTCCATTCTTACCCCCAATTATACAGAGAATGAGAAACAGTAAACTTAAAACATTCTACCTCTCAAAAAAAGTTGACATGTAAGCATGAGCATCCCATAAAATACATGTAATAATTGGGAAGAGACCCAAGTAAATGAAGGGAAGATCAAAAGAGAGGTATGAGGCAGCCGCATTCAACTCTTTGCTCTTGAAAATTTAAATGAATACTCCTTGAGAGCAAACTACAAAATGCTAACCTTGAAGTGTTGAGTGGCAGGAAGAATTATGGGTTATTGTACTGTCAAAATGCCAGACAGCTGTATGTTGAGTTGCTGCGTTATTTAGACAATCAGAAACTTGGAAGCTAATGTGACATATTTTTTTCGGTGTGAAAGCTCTTGACATGCGTCATGATAATTTCTAAAGGGACAAAATGTTATATTAAAAACACAGTGCCTTCAGGAGATGGCCTCATAGGTAGAACAGCCCTGAACAAGGAAGGCAGGACATCAACAATCTGGACTCCCCAGAGATGAGCACTGTTTTCCTCCTACTCAGTCCAAAAGGCAGTGGTCCCAGGAAACATGGAACCATAGAGATTCTCTTCTCCTGCTCCTGGAACCTAAGAAACATTTTCCCTAAGTCAGGGGCCTGACTGCAGACTGTGCCAGGCGAAGCTCACTAACCGCAGAATCATCTTGCATCTGGAAGAACAATATGGCGCTCACAGGCAGTGGATGCAACCACAGACCAGGAGACTGCACAAATCCAGGGTGCAGATGGAGCTACAATGCTGCCTCTGTTCTCTGCAAGTTAGTTTACATTTCATGTATATTTCTTACATGTCTGTAGATAAGTATAAACAGAGGGAGTGGCAGCATCTGATGGACTTTCTGAGTTTTGGCTTTTAGGTTGGCCTCAATATATAAAGGTTGTAGAGTGGGAAGTAGAACCTTTGGTTGTACCTGAAATTCCACCTCCACAATGTGTGGAGGACAATTAAAAAACAAATATTATAGGGACAAGAAACCCATGCAGCTTCCATTAGTCATTGACCACTTAGGATGAAAAGAGGTTTAGAGAACTTGTTTTGATGGGGTAAAAACAGGTGGGTGTTAGGGACCTGGGTGAGGGAGGAGGTCTGGGAACAGGCAGAAAAAGTCAGTGAAAAACCCTAATAAAAAGAACCCGCAGAGATTCTCTGTACAGATTACCCTCTCACCTTTAAAATTCATCTTGAGTGAAAAAAAAAAAAAAAAAAAAAAAAAAAAAAGCAATCCCAATGAAGACAAAGAGGTGCTGGAAAGTGATAGGGCCAGAGCAGTGTTCCTCTTATAAAAAGCATTTCCCGTCATTGAGCACAGATCTCATCTTGAGACCAGCTCCACCTGTACCAATAACACAACCTTGAACAAGTTAATTAACCAGTTTCCTCAACTGCAAGATGAGGAAACCAACAATAGCAGCCTCAAATTGTACAGCAGTGCCTGCCAGATGAAGAGGGCTCTACAAAAATGTTAACATAGCTGTGTTTCCCACTCCTGCTCCTCCTCCTGGTTACCAGCTACTCCCAATTCACATTGCCCTGTAGGGGAGAAGAAGAATTCCCCTGGAAACCCTTTCCCTGGCTTTTGATCACAGAATTTCTGAGTTCCTTCTATGTGATTCCAGATAAGGCTGCAGCGCACAACCAGCTAAAGAAGCAGCCAGCCTTTCTCCAACTGCATGGTGCCGAGATGCAAGCCCACTTTCTAAGCAGGAATCTCTTGGGCTGAGATGTAGCCCTCCCTATCATTCCAATATGAGTCCTAGGTAAAGACATTCTTTTTTTTCACCTTATTAATTTTTATTTTTATTTGACAGTTAACCTAAATGTTAAGATAATACCCTGAAAATGGAATACTTAAAAGCCAATATGAAGCCAGAGCATAAGACTAATAGATGAATTAATTTGGAGCTGACTCCAAGAGCTGTGCTCTCCATCTATACTTACTTGGGTTAAGTTAGAAACACAGTGACAAGGCCTTCTGCTTTCATCACACAGTGAAGAATCTAAATACAAATCCACCTGCCATATGTTACCATGGGGAAGGACCCAGACCTCTAAAAATGAGTTTGCCCACTCACGTTCCCCACACATTAAAGGAGAGGAGAGAGTCAAAGTCAGCTGGAGGAAAGGTGGCCCCTCTTTCTCTTCAGTATTAGAGATCATTTCCCTCTGAAGCCAGGGCACCATCTATACCCCGTGGCAGATGAGCATGGCCAGTGTGATCCCCACAAGTCTTATTTTAATGAATCATTAGAGGATTCATTATCACCTACACTGCACATAGATGAAGAACTGGGGACTTGTCTACCCAATTCCACCAACTCTTGCTAAAGTCATGACAGTACACACAGAGACTAAATTTCTATACTAGATGGACAGACGATTCTCCCTTACTGTCTAAATACAACAGCACTGTTCACCCACTTTCCTAAGCTTCCTTTTAGATTTTAAATACAAGTCTTTATTCCCAACAGCAATGTATCTGGACTATCCCTAAGAATGGCACCACGCATACACAGTCAGTCATCAAAACCAAATGCTTTGAAGTCTGTGAGACCTTCACACTTGCTAGCTTGTTGCTCTCCTAGGTTTATTAACCTGCCTGAACCCTATATTCTTCATGTGCATGATAGAGAGACTCTTACTCACTGATAAGAGTTTTGAAATTAAATGACATAATAGGCATCAATGCCTAGCCCAGAGCCTGGGACATAGACAATGCTAAATGAGTTTCCATCATCACCAATAAAAACAATTTCTTGACCTCAGCGCTCTATGTATGCCACCAAACACATCAAGGAGATGTCAACACTTTATCCACTTGAACTGGTCCTCTCATAAGTCAGGAACAGCTGACTGCTGTACCCCTGGGTGTTCTTCAGAAATGCTGAGACTGTATATGGTAACAGGGGCAGTGTGGAGTGACATAAATGGCACTTGGATTGGAAGCAAGAGATTTAACTCTAGTCATGGCTCACCTCTAACTCTGTGAGCTTGGTCAGTTGACTTGATTGTGCCAGACTTCCATTTTCAAACACAGACAAAAATCCAAGAGGATATGAACTATGGAATCACTACTTCCCTCTTATCAACCTGGATAGGTATCAATCAGGGAACTCCTTCCTTCTAAACATGGCTGTGATGAAAAATTTTTTTCAATGTAACCCTTCTGGAAGCCACCATCATATAGTTATCATCTGTAATAAAACTTATTCACCATCTGGAATAAAGGTGCATGCCTATAATCCAAGCATCTCAGGCAGTTGAGGCAGGAAGATCTTGAGTTCAAAGTCAGCCTCAGCAACTTAGCAAGGCCCTAAGCAACTCAGTGAGACCCTATCTCCAAATTAAAAATACAAAATGGGGCTGGGGATGTGGCTCAGTGGTCAAGTACCTCTGAGTTCAATCTCCCATACCAGAAAAAAAATTTATTCACCACCCCTAAACAGGATGATCCCTGAGATTCCTATCTATTATTACATGTTATGGTTTAATAATCTATTACTATTCTTGGAGATGTAGAGATTCAACCAAACCCTTCATCTTACTGCAGCAGGAAGAGGTCAGAAAGAAGTTTCAGCTGGACTAAAAAAAGGTCAGATAACATGAACTGATAGCAGACTTTCAAGGGCAGCAGGGCCCTGGTGGGTAATAGGAACTCATTTACTGACTGTTGCTTTGAGATTATGTGTTTTTAAATTTCCATTTCACATTCAGTATTCATACCTATCTGGTGTACTATTATCTCTTGCTCAACACCCCTCTAAACATACATCTTTATATATGGGTGTATGTGCATATATGTGTATCGGTGTGTGTGTGTGTGTGTGTGTATGTAACTTATTTTTCCCAACCCTACTCTGACACTCTTGCCCTAACCAGATTCTCTCTTTAGGCCTCATGCACAGAAATCTATGTACTACTTTTGGCAATTCTAAGTTGATATTGTTTATTCTCATGGTGATTTTGTGAGATATCAACCCCATTTTATAAATGAGGAAACTGAGGTCTGGAAAGGTTCAACAACTTCCATCTAAAATTTGTCCTACCTTATTGAAGAGTTGGAATCTGAACAAGGTTCCCAGATCTCAGCTGAATGCAACCAGAATACCACACAGGGACTTGCTTTCTATTGTTGCCAGAAGTCCTACAGACCCACAGTCCCCGAGTCCTAATCTTTCCCACATCTCTCATCTGAGTCCCAACAGCCTCTGTCATTTCCCCAAGCACACAGTTCACCAAACTGGGCCATTTCCTCTTTATTATCTACACAAATATTCTTAATTATTTCTCCTCCAAACCAAAGTACTTATTTCTTATTTATGGGTGTAAATATAAAGCCGGCAGGACTCATATTTCACAGGGAGCCATTCTGAAGGCATCTAGATTCTTCCAAATTTAAGGAGCAGGAGAGCTGATTCTCTGCCCGTTTCATTATAAAGGGGTTTACCATAAATATTAGAATTTGAATTCCACCCAAGTAATGCATTAATAGATACTAAACCATTAATAATTTCTGTACTTTTTCATAAATGGGCAAAGTCCAATAAATAAACTATATCTCTTTCACAGCAGAGCAGGGTTAACAAGTACCAAGGAGATTTCAAAGACAAACTACTGGTAGGGGCTGCCAGGAAGGTAAGATTCATAATGAAACTACAAATTCTGGAGACCCATTTTTTACTGTCTTCCATGGCAAGTATCTAAAATTAAATGCTAAGCAGAAATCCGTCCTGGAATCTGACACACAGCAGTTTAGGTAAACAATCTCCGAAATTAAAATCAGATTCTAGATAATAAATAAGTCGGTGTGTGGATCTCTCTGATAACAGATACCTCTGCCTGATAAATCAAAGGCTGTAGCCCTACAGAGCCTTTCTAAATTAGGCCAGATGATTCACCTAAAATATTTCATCTTGTGTCGCCTGTCTTAATGAACGGCAGTAATGGATAGCTTCTTACCAGTTACTGCATCAGGGCCAAAGGCCTCCAGGCTAATTATACTGAAGGCCCCAGGAAGCCAGCTGGTATAGGAGGAGCCCATGAGTGAGGTGTGGGGTCTTAGGAGTAAAGGGGATTTCACCATGATACTCATTTACCCAAGTGAATAACCTGAGTGCACTGATTTAATCTGTAACTGCCCTAGAATTCCAAAAGGCTGAGTCAGAGATGCCTGATAGTGAAAGGAACAGCCCAGGGGGCAGAAGTAGTAAGTCCAAGCTCCACCATGCCTAGCTGTTCAGATTTGGCAGAGATCTCTGGGCCTCAACTTTTCTCAAGCAGCTGGTGCTGGGGGAGCCAGGGGTGGGAAGAAGAGGCAGGAAGGGAAGGCAGAGGGGGAGCAACATACTTGACTTTGGGGGTCCTCAGGCCTTGAGAAAGTTTATAGCAGAGGACTAACAGGGTTCTAACTTGAGATTTCAACACAGCACTCTGGCTGCTCTGCTGGGAATAAGAGCAAGCAGAATCCTGCTATTTCTTGAGTAGTATTTCAATGCAGGACTCTGTTCTGAGCCTAGAGAATCTTGGGGTGGGTGGGGGGCACATAAAGGGAATTGAATCAGGATCTTAGGATTGTGTATGTGTGTTGTGGGTGGGGCATAGTGAGCAAGAATGGGGACACATGACCCCCAAGTCCAAAGGAGACTGGGGAACAGCTTGCACACTGGGACCTGCCTCTGTGTCTCTTATTTGCAGTCTGCGAGGCTGAGAAAACCCTAAGAGGAAGAAAAGCGATGGATGGGAAAGAGAAAACAGACCTCTCCCAAGTCCCGCATCTTTGCAGCAATCACTGAAGCAACGCGAAGCACTGTGCTTTTTAAGCCTGGGGCCTGTCTTTTTATTAAAAATGAAAACAAAATTTTCTCTTAAAAAGAGAGAGCTTGGTTGAAAGCCACGGACCATATTTTATCAACGTTTGGTGTCAGAGCAAGTGGCAAACACACCATCATAAGACGAGCCATCTCGCCTCATGCTTCAGAGCAGAAAATGATGCGGGGGTCATTCCATTAGTGATCGCAGCTGCTTTTAAACGAAACACATATAACCTGTATCCAATTAATGAAAGTATCTGGCAATCCTCTCTGATGCTGAATAAATGCTTAAGCCTTGCTCATTCACCAGCTCCCTGTTGCCTGATAGTTTAAAATCTCAAAAGCACATGCTAATTTTGAATGAAGGAAATTATGACTCAGCATCCCCCCCACAGACACCGCACCCCCTGCTTGAGGACTTGGTATTTGTTACCAGGCTGGGTTTCACTCCTTTCCCAGATTTCTGCTACTTCTGCAAGGAGCAGGCAGGTCCACATGCAACACAGTCAAAGTTTTCTCTCTCTTTTTTTTAACCACCCATCCACAGAGAATACAGATTTTTACTAATTTACACACAACAGCCATCTGGAAAGACCCTGAAATGGAGACAGGGCGGGGGTGGGCTGAAGGTACCCAGTACTAATGCCACTCAGAGGCATAGCACTCTCACCCACCAAACATACTACAGGACTCATCTGATCATTCAACGCACCTGCACAACTTCTGTTTGCTTATGGACCATGAGTATCTTTATTACTCCTTTCTACTTTAAATTGGTAGTTCACACTGCTTGGGGCAATCCCACATTTGAAGATGTCAGTAGCTTTTGATTGTCTCAACTTTAGGAAAGGGGTACAACTTCCATTGGGTGGAGGCAAAGATACTGCTGAATGACCTACAATGCACAGGACTCTCCCCCATGGCAACCAAATATCACTAGTGCCAAGGTTAAGAAACTCTGTTCTAAGTTGACTCATTTCTCCTTCATTTTAAATGGGAATTCTATGTAACTATCACAAAGGAAAGACTAAGATCACCTGTCATACATTGAATGTATTCAGAGACATATGTTCAGTGAAAATAAAGTAATACTAAGTTTTAGTTAGATATAGTGGCCTACTGAAGGCTTTGAGCCTGAGGGTGGCTCTCTTTGTTAAAAAACAAAACTGCATGTAATAGAAATGTTAAAGACTTATCGGCTCCAAACTGAAACTTTCTCAGCTCTCTCTGTTTATGTACAAAGGACATAAAGATAACTGAAGAAGGGGGTAGCTTTTCTTTGTGTGATTAATGACATATTCATGCATCTCCCAAATTTTTTCAATTCTCATATTCCAGGAAGTCAATCTTGGTATTCCAGAGGGCATAGCATGAGTAACTTAGTCTTAGAGGGAGGAAATATTTCCAGCAGAAAATATCAGAGTTTCAAGGGATTACAGTTGTTCTATTACCCACACTTCAGCCAGAGGTAGAAACAGTATCTTCATGATTTTTTGGATTACTGGAGTCTGCTAAGTAGTGTATTTGAAAAAAAAAAAAAAAAAAAAAGTTCATTCTATCTCCTTACTAACTCTACTATCTCCTTACTAACTCCCAGATTCTCCAAAATAATGGGTACTAAAAATGGCTAAGACCCATGGGCCCAAATAACTGTATTCCTTAATTCTGTAGCCTAGAACAAAAGGGATGCACAGAATAGAAAATGCTGTCTAGAGAGAGCATCCTGACCCACCCCTGGTGATGAAGCACCCCTTGTATGAATGATGTCAACTTTATCATTCATTCTGTACACTCAGAGCAATGGGCAAGCTTCGGTATTCCTGCTTTCCCATCTTCAATGAACCACAATGTCAAGTACTTTCTCAGGACCTCTTCCAGCTTCATCTCATCTTTCTTTGGCAGGTCACTCCCTGCCCAGCACACATTCATATTTTTTCACAAATGACTTGGAGATGCACATCCACTACATCATCCCAATCCCTGAGTTCTATGAAGCCGACTCTACCTTAGGTTCCAGGCAGGCATGTAACCAACTAGCTAAGGGGTGCATCAGATCTCACAATTTGCTGAGACAGGTTGGTATGTCACCTAATCAGAGTCTGAAAGGCCCAATTTGGAATTTTATGGAACCACTAGAAAGAAGAAATTTCTCTTTTTCCTGACTAGAAAGCATGTGAGTTTTGTGGTGTTGGTGCCATCTTGTCTCCCTGAGAGGAAAGCTTGCCCATAAGTCAGTGGTGTGAAGCAGTGCCTGATGAGGAGAGGGAGAGATCATTGTGACTGTGTTTGAGTCTGTGGTTCAGCCCAGCCTGAAGTCTTCTCCATTAGTGGACTTTTCAGATACAAGAACTAATACATTTCATCTTGTTTAAGTTAATTTAAGCTGGAATTCTGATTAATAAATCAAGCAGTATATTGACTGCCATGGTTGGTTTAACACTCTAGTTTCTTTCACTCCTTTCTGAAATAACTTTTCCTACTAAGTTTCATTCCTGTTTTCTATTCTTCCTCAAGAATTCGCCCTTAAAATAAGGAAAAAAAAAAAAAAAAAAAAAAAACTAAATATAAGAAAGGTTCTGTCACCCTCTCATGTCTGGCTACTTCCAAGAAGATATTCCTTCCCCTGAGATTACTAACACCTCCCCATTTGAGGGGACAAGTAATTGAGCCACAGATAACTGTGTACACATAGAACTTGCATACTTAATACTGGCAACCAGAAAAATAATCTTCATCCTCACTCATAATACAGGGTTCTCAGGCCTTGTACTTGAAGACTGGATCGCTTAATTTTATGAACTGAGGTTCATTATGAACACTTTAGGGGCAGAGAGTGAGACGGCATCTACAACCCATGACCTTGAGCCTACTCCTCTCAAACTGGATTTGAAAGAGCAAAATGTGATGTGCCTGCTGAAACCAAGTTTGAAATGTGAAATGCACCACAGGAACTAAGAATCACGGCCTTCACTTTCAACGCTGCCCATGCAGGGGAACTTTGATTGGCATGCCACATGAGCCCTCTGCCTGGCTACAGAAGTGCACTCATCTTATTTACAATGTTACATTCCCTTGATCTCCCAAATAAGAACGCAGATAAAATGAGGTAAATACAGTCTAAGCCTCCCCAGATTGCATGAAGGAAGTTGTCCTTTCTGCTCCAGGCCCTGCATGTGGGACATGTTCCCTCAGACTGTGACCTGCCACATGGCTGTTTCTCTCAGCAGGCCTGGCAGGCTTCCCTGCCCCTGCTGGGAGGACACAGGGCAGAGGAGTCGAAAGCTCCAGAGCCCTGACTGTCCTTCTCACTCTGCAGACCAGGCTCCATCAGGGTAGCTGCCTAGGTCTAAGCTCTAGTCTCTTTCTCCTCCATCTGCTGACTTGAATTTCCCCCCTGCAGGGCTCCCTTCGGAAGTCCAGGTAGGCTCTTCCCATAGGAACAGAGCAGCTTGCTCCAGTCACACGGTCAACACTTGCTGTCCTCTTGCTATGTGAGGAGAGAATGAGTGAAGCAAGAGCCAGCTGTATCAGCCAAATCATAGGCCCACTATTTAATATGCCCAGAGGTGAACACACCTGGCACCACACCTGCACCCAACATGTACCCACCCCCACCTCAGAACGGCCTGGATGGTTCCCTGAATGAGAAGGAGCATAGTGAGGATGAGAAAAAAAACTCAGGAAAAATTAAAATGCTTGTAAAATGTGTAAGAACATGGACATACATGCATTTATATGTAAACACATATACACACTATATTTTAAAATGTAAGTTCTAAATATAAGTAAGAATGAATTCAAGAAAAAATAAAAATGATTCTGGAATACGCATGCATGTGTGTATATATGTACACACATGTATACACATGTGTGTATATATGTATGTGTAATGTATACTTGCACTACTCAACATCACCGGGTGATTTTGTCATTGTGAAAACATCATAGAGGGTACTTAAAGAAACTAAAACAGCTATGATGTTACTAGGTGATATGATTTATGGGACCACTGTTTTATATTCAGTATATGGGACCTTTAGGAAGAGAGGTCTTATGGGTTATGCCCCCGAAGGGAACTGTAGGATGCTGGGACATTCCACTTTATTTTTTTTTCCCTTTCAAATCTGGGCTTTATTTATTTTTTAGATTCTCCCCCTTCCTTTTATTCTTTTTTTTAAAATTTGTTCTTTATAGATATATATGACAAGTGGAGTATATTTTGACACATCATATATACATGGAGCATAACTTCCCATTCTTCTGGTTTTACATGATGTGGAGTTACACTGGTTGTGTATTCTATGTGAACACAGGAAAGCTATGCCTGATTCATTCTACTGTCTTTCCTATTTGTTGTTGTTTTTGTTTGCTTCCTGTCTATGAGGAAAGAATTTCACTCTGTCACACACTCCCTACTACTGCCATCCTGAGCCCCTACCAGAAGCCTAGAAGCAATGTTTCCACCAATCATAGAGAGGAACCTCTACAACTGTGAGCCAAAATAAGCCTTTACTCTTTATAAGTTACTCATTTCAGGTATTTTGGTATAGTGATGGAAAGCTGTATAATACACAGCACAAGATGGGTACACACATATACACATGCATATACTATGTCTGAAAACATCACTTCTAAATACAAGCTGATTTGGGGCAAAACAAAAAATGCTTTTGTGATACACACACATGCACACACACAATATTTCTACCAATAATTAAACAGATACAAGTAATAACTTTTAAATCCAGCATGGCACATCTCCCACTGCACATGACTATTCTTTCATAATTTTCTTACGTTTTAAAGGATCACCAATATAGAACTAAGAAATTCAGAAATTAACTCAGCTGTACTCTCTGAAGTAACTGATTATAAGATGCATTCTCTGACTAGAAGAAGATTATAAAGGATGTGGAGGTGGGCAGGTGAATTAGCTCTAAGTTCAGCCATAGACTCAGGACAAACAGTACAATCCCTTGAGAGGAAGTCTAGATTTTTGAAGAGCAGCAACAGAGATTTATTTTGTAAAAGGGTGGGGTACAGAGCTGGTGAAAGAAAAAGTGGCCTAGCAGTGGCAGGGGTGGAGGGCAGTAAGTAGGAAGGTGCAGGAAACGCCATATGTGTGGCTGCACACCCCTACCCCGTCACCATCTAGAACAGTCAGAGAGACCAGCCTTCCACCTGAGCAAGGTTGCTTCTTCTTGGGACATCCCTCAACTGCCACACCCCTGCATGTGACCAGGGCTGGGTGGACTTGTGAGTGGCCCCTGAGATTCACCAGGTTTTCACTTTCAATGCCTGCTCCCTTCTGGAGACATCTGCCATAGTCCACTTCAAAACTACCCCTTGATGAGCCCTCTGTAACTGCTGCCTGGGGACAATTGTGTTCCCAGAGTCATTAAGGCTGGCGAGGTCTTTAGCTTGCTTTACACGATCTAGGCATTATAAATACTTCTCAGCAATTGCAACAACCAGTCGACAGTGAACAAGTTCAAGAGCTACAGAATACTGGCCATTCAAGCTAACAAGAGGTCATGCAACCCCACAATTCAACAATAATTTAGAGTATGGGAACTCCAGGGATCCAGGTAACATGAGCAACCCAACTAGAGTCACCCCACAAGAAGGGTTTCAGGATGGCCAACCACATGACAGATACTCCAGGAGATGCAATGTGAGAGGGGAATTGCCCCTTATACAAGGATGAGAAGGTGGCAACGTGAAAACCCCAGCCTATTCAAAACTCATCCAGCCTTCTGTACACCAGGAGCACCACAAGAAATTCTGATGTATCCCCAGAGATGCTCTGTTTATAGAGAGACTTCAATAAAGTCAACTGTGCCCTAAGGAGAAGGTGAGATGAACTCATTGTCCCTTCAGTTGGAGGTGACACTGACTGGCATGAGGGAGTGTGATATAGGGGGAGATTTGACAGGGCATCTATAGTAAAATGGGGGCAGGGGCACAAATGTAAGAAGACACACAGTGAAAACCAACTTCACAAACATCATAATTTTATGTAGGGCAAATTAATATTCCCAGAACTTTAACTCTGTGCAGCATCCATACCCCTGTGTAGGAGACAGGAGCAGGGCTGGTATTTATCTTTCTGCTGTCTTGTATCACCCACTTCCTGAAAGGCTAAGGAACCTTAGAAGAATATTGTCCAGTCACAGCCAAAGAAACCATTCCAGAAGAAGAGTAACTACAGCACCTGAAAATGCAGCACTATTATGTGTCATTTCAACAGATAAGCTGAAAGAGAAGACAGACTGTGGACAAAAGACACATGCACAAGAGCCAAGTGGGCTTGCTCATGCCATGGCATGACACCTGCACATGAAGCAGCTTAGTAAATGAAGGGTACAATCGCGAAAGTCTCTCTTCCATTTAGTGAATTTAAATGTCCCCAAAGCAAGCCAGTATATGCCGACTGTAAAGATCTGCACAGATAAAAACTAAGTTGCTCCAAACTGAAAGTGAAATCTAAAATAATCATAGCAAATTTCTAAATTTAGAATCCAAAGTGAACCACTTAACAGACAACTTACAGAACTAGTACCATTGGAACTTGCTAACTACCTACAAATATCCTTGATGTTTATGATTAGAACGGTAAGCTGGGCTGCCAACTCTGTGGACCCACAGTTTAACTGGAGGAAGGTGACGGAACACAGCACGCCTGGCTGCTGACTTGTTACCAAAGGGTTAATATTAGGAAAGGTATTGACTAGTTTCATACTGGTTGCTAAGCAACATTTCTTCCTTTTCTCAATGGTCTGAGAGAGAGGAAAAAATAAGGGCAGAAAATGAGAAATGTTGGGAAAATAGGAAAGCGAAATTCAATGGATCATAAGGCACAATTTGTAGAAAGAGAAAAAGGGGAAATAATTCTTGCAGGATGTACTAAGACATCAGTTGCTTTATGACATCACAGGAGTAAAACATGGAGCCTCCAGCTCCAAAGAAAGAGAGTGGAAGATGAATGTCCCCTCACCCCAGAATCATGCTGCTCATGTTCAGTTCACACTTAGCCAGAAACAAACATGGTCCCTGGGTGACAGCAAGCTGACCTGCATGACAGACCATGATATACCAAATAATAATAATCATAGTGATAAACATCTATCAAGTCTCTGAGGCCCAACCAAACCTTACCCAATGCAATTCACTGTCCCATTCCTTAAGGGGCCTTTTGTTCCCCTCACATCCAAAAGGCCTCTGGTAAGTCATCAATATTGACTGAGTGAGCCCCACGTGCCAGACACTGGACTGGGGGCTGGAGTGATTACTTAGAAGCATGTCTGGTTCCCTCCATCACCATCTGTGTTCCATTTTTGTCAGGACCCTATGATAAAGCAATTTAAAAGCCTTATAGAATGACCTGGAACTTGTGGTAGGTCAGGCCCACAGGCTGCTGAACTGTTTCCTGCTTTAGTCTCCAACACTAATTGTTGCTTTGAGTGAAAAACTCATGTCAGTGCTAAGAGTGGGTGTGCAGCATAATCTGGGCAATTTCTTTGCCTTCTGCTCAGTTTTGCTATGAGCTCAAAATCACTCTTCAAAAAGTTTGTTTCAAAAATAGAGGTAAAAAGTAAATTATTGAGAAAACAAAACCTCAAGTCGACTAGCCCATTCTGAAATGAATGACCCAGGAAGAGGTAAGACATGAGTCCATTAATGCTCATTTTCACAGATTAGTTCATTAGCCTAGCAGTTGTCACCTGCCATGTCCTGCAGGAATAAAGATGCTGGACAGGTCAGTTTGACAGCAGGGTGAGGCTTAGGAAATGGCTGGCACATACACATTAGTGATAATCAGGGTATAGGAGGAACATGGAGAGAAAGAAGAATCAGAAGGCATGGAGGCATGAGGGGAGTGAGGAAGTGTTGGACATTCAAAGGAGGAAATGATGGGAAAGAAGAAAGAAAAGAGCACCAAGTGGAGATGGAAGGGGAACTTTCATTAGCCAGGGTTCTGCTGCCCGCCCAGTGCTGACACAGGACAACGGGTAACACTTAACACATTCTGGACTATGCGTCTCCATCTGCAGAAGAGAAAGAACACTTAGTTTGTAGAGTTCAGTGAATTAGCTGAAATTCATTCAAAGCAAACACCCTGGTACCTGGCATACAATAAATGGTCAATAAACTCTAATCAATGTTATTATCATATATGGAACCACTTTAAATTACAAAGCACTAGTTTCAACTATTAATAAACTATTATTTATTGCTGTGTCTAAGATTGGTCCTGGTTAACTGCCAAGCTGACTCCTCTAAGCCAGCATTCCCCTAAATTCAGTCATGTGTATACCACCCCCACAATTTCTATTGTATTCAAATCCCATCTCTTAGCATTATTATTAATAATAAATAGTAATAGTATAAACCACAGTAATAACACCACCACCAACTATGATAACAAGCATCAATACCATTCTTGGATTACTTATCACATGCCTGGAACTATTCTAAGAGCTCTGCAAGTACTCACTGATCCTTATAGCAACTCTAATGCCATTTTACAGATTTTAAAAACTAAGGCATGAAAAGATCATGATCACTGGCCAATAAATAGCATACTGCAGCTTCAAATTCACAGTCTGGCCCTAGAACTCACACTTAGTCATTGCTTATAATGCCTCTCTCATCTCTGTATGCCTGCATTTACTTATTTTTAAAAATCAATTCGCTTAAATTTAGACTTACAGAAAAACATCATATCACTATATGATATCTGGGAAATCCTGGGTCTGAAAGGCTAATTATAATTTTGGTACATGCAAAAAATAACTAAAAGATAATTTAAATAAAAATATTTCCATGTGCTGCCTAAAATCATCAATGAAACAAACTCTAAGAGAAATCACTTTATGCACCTGGAAATTCTTTCTGTTCCGAGCCACAAAACAATGGGACAAAACTAACAACTCCCAAGCAATGCCCACTTCGACTCTCCTCCTCCACTTCCTCCTTGTAACAGAACCTGGGCTCTTATCAGGCACATGGCTGCCAAGCTGAACAATGACATTTTCCTTTTGTCTGTGGCTCTGTGGATAAGCTCAAGCCCAGAGATACAAAGGGGTGTCTTACAGGGGACTCAGGAAATTTCCTTAAAAGGAAATGAGCCTGCTCTTCATTCCTTTCTCCTCCTTGCTTCTGAGAAAGAGCACAAGATGACAAGAGCTCAGGCCACCATCTTGAATCAGGAGAAAATATGCTAAGAATGTCAGAGCCACCAAGACAGGAAAGCAAGGTCCCGGGTGACTCTGTAGAAGTATTACATGGACCCTGCACTACATACGTCCTTACTTCCTTTATATGGGAGAGAAATAAATCCCTACAAGGTTAGGTTATGTCACTGCTAAAAAGTTGGGATTTTCTATTGCATGCATCTGGACCTCATTCTGTGTTATCTTTATTTTTATTTATTTATGGTCCTGGGGATCAAACCCAGGGCCTTGTGCATGCCAGGCAAGCACTCTACCAGTGAGCCACACTCCCAGCCCCTTGGACCCCATTCTAACAAACATCTGTTCTACCCCTTACTCCATCATCTCTCCCCTCCCAGTGAAGACGATCAGAAAAACTCGACCCAGGAATCGGTCCCCTAAGTGTGCTCAACAGACTGAGTCCTGAGACAATAAGTACTGCCATTTGTGTGTTCATTTACAAACTCTCTGCTTCAAATGCTTTATATACAGTATTCTATTTAAACCTCCCAACAAACCTACTTAATAGAGACCACATATCCCAAGAAACTGAGGCACAGGGAGGTTAAATACCTTATCCAATGTCACAGAGCCAGGATTCAAACTCAAAAGTATGACCCCCCAAAATATATTCTTTATCCAAATATATTCTTTAAAGAATATATTCTTTATTTTTATACTGCTCTCTCCATAGAGTACACAGGCATCAACATAACTTCCTCCTCACAGAACCTGACCACTCCCTGAAGGCTGAAATGACTTTGGCCTCTCTAGACATCATCCCAGGAGCCCCAACAAACCCTTTTTGTCATTGTGTTAACATTACACTTTAAATAAGACCAAATGCAAGTTGGATGTTTAAGCATAAACATCTGTTTGTTGATTTATTCTGTGGGTGAAAGATGTTTTAAAAGATAGCCAAAGGAATATCAAGAAAATCTTTGCTCTTGTCCCTCAGGAATTCCACTGGGCTCCCCAGAGGCCCTGAACAGAGTGGGACATGTGCCCCCCACCCCTGGCCACCACAGAGTTAACTTGTATTTCCCAGGCCTGGCACATGTTCAGTCAAAAACCTGGCTGAGTGCCTGTTGTTTACTGAAGCTGGGGAAGAAGCATCTGCAACATTACGAAAAGCATATTGTAAAAGGCAACACATGCAAATTAAACCTCTTGAGCTATGAGTAAATTGCTGGGAAAATTTATAACTCATTTAATAAAACTTGAAGTAAATACATAGCCTGGCTCCCAGGGAAAACAAAATATTTCCCACAATTCTCTCCTCTTAAAAAAAAAAAACAAAACAGAAAAGGACCATCAAACTAGAGAGTCTCTATCGATATAAAGTCTATGTAGCAAATGTGGTGGGGAGCAAAACCCATCTGGGGTTGAAGGGCATTTAATACCCACTGGGCAGTGCCACAAGCTCTGCTCTGGGAGGTATGTGACAGTGTCCAAGCCCAAGCCATTTACACAATAATCAATGACTATGATCATTCGACAAAGCTCTACTGGGCATCTTCTGTTCATTAATTCATCCAACAAGTATTTGTTCAGTGTCTACCAGAGAGACACTGTAATGTGCTGATTAAGAACATAAGCCCTGGGGCCCTACCACCTGGCCTTGAAGCCAGGCTCTGCCACTCACTAGCTGTATGACATTAGGCTATTGTGTAGACCCTTTGTATCTCAGTTTCCTCACCCATAAAATAGGAATAGCAATAATACGTATATTTTATGGTCATTGTGAAAACTGAATGGGTAAATATATATGAAGGACTTAGAATAAGCCTAGCAAGTAGTAATTCTTTAACAAAAATTAGTGGCTTATTATTTATGAGCTGGTCTTAAGATCCAGCCACTCTGCCAGGTGCATACAGTATAGTATCAAACATTGGAGGCAAGGCCCTGTCTCACAGCATTTAGTCTACTGGGGGTAGACAGTATGCACAAAGACACAGGCAATGCTTTTTAAGACACTAAGAGGTACTCTGAAGAAAACAGAGTAATGGAATACAGATGGCCAGTCAGGAACAGAGGCTCTATTAGCTACAGTTAGCACAGCAAGACTCCTGAGAAGGTGATATGTGAACTGAAACCTAAATGATCACAGGGATCCAACTTAACCAAGAAAGTTCTACACAAAAAGCATAACTTGTTAAATATTCTAAGGCAAATAAATAAAAAGACCATGTTTGCTGGCTTGGAGTGACAGCCCACGGCCAAGAGACCAGAGTGTACAGAATGGGGAGAGCACCCGCAGATGAGGGGTCAGTGGAGCCAAAACATGCTGGGCCTTATAGGCTGAGAGGTCTTTGGATTTTACACCAAATGCAAAAGGTAACTGCTGCAGGAATTAATAATTGGAGGGTGACATGATCCAAGGGACAATTGAAAAGTCCACTCTGGGTGCTATATAGTGAATGGATTACAGGAAGCAGAGAGGGGAAGGTAGAGAATGGCCAGGAGCCACTCTGGTGGTCTCTGCAATGTGCTGGTGCCTTAGTCAGCAGATAGTGATAGAGATTCAAGAAATATTTTAAAAGTAGAGCTGATATGACTTTCTGATGGAGCAGATGGGAGGATGGAAAATAGAAAGAAATCAAAATGTCTCCTAGCTGGGGGGCCTGGTATGTATGAGCCTGTGATGGACACTAAAAGATGAAGCATGCATGGTTTCTAGTCTGAAAGAGCTCTGAAGATGGCTTCTTAGAGTAGCCTGTTCCAGTACACGTGGAACAGACCAATGGAAGAGGTGAATGAAGTGTTTAAGTGCATGTTCAGAGTCCAAGGTTCAAAGAAAGGAGAGAAGTCCATGGGAAGGAGTTTTCATAGGCCACAAACAGGGTATCCAATCTGGCCTTGAAGGGCACAGTCCCCACAGAGAGGGCTGCTTGAGCACACGTGTGGAGTCCAACATGGTCCACCACAAAGAAGGCAAGTCGCATGACACAGATGATGGCTCCCAGCCAGTTCGTTACTGTTTTACCAAACGTGCTCCTGGAGGCCTAGAGCTGAAGGAAGAGAGAGAGGGAGGTGGTAACCTCACTCTTACTGCTCACCCTTGTTTCCATCCTCCAGGAAATGATCAGGAAGTCCTTGAAAATGACTATCAGAGTAGAGACACTCAGGCAGGTGGAACAGTGGCTGAGAGCCCAGGGCTTTCAGTGAAGCAGATCTGGGTTCAAACCTCAGCTTGGACTGTCACTGGCTATGAGACTCAGGACAAATGACTTCCTTCTCTATACCTCGGTTTCTATGAAATGTGATAATAATGGTATAGACCATGCAGAATTAAGTGAAGTAACACCCAAAAAGGGCTTAGCACAATGCCTGACTAGGATAAGAGTTCTCAGTAGTTTCTATTTAAAGAAATGATGGTTCCTTCTGTAGCATCCTGCAGGTCTTCTGCCATTGCGTGTACATCCCTGACGGTTATTGCTCATTTAAGCATCTGTCTTTCTCACTGGTTTTTAAATACACAAGTGAACCTTTTGGGGGTTGCTCATCATTATTACCAGCAGTTAACATGCTATCTCTGATCATCATCACCATCATCATAATGATAATACTGCAATTATTATTATTTAGAACAGCCAATATTTACTGAATTCTATGTGTTCAGCATTACAGTATACATGCAGCAGGTGGCTTGCAGGATGGTGTTCAGAGCATGAAATACTTCAGTTTGAATCTCTGTCCCACTGCTCACTACCTATCTGACTTTTTGGTAAGTTACTTAACTTTTCTCTTAGTTTTCTCATCAGCAAAATGGGGAAGAAGAAAAACCTCATTGAGCTACCAGGAAGGTTACGTGAGTTCATAAATGGGAAGCTCTTAGGAAAGGCGGTGAAAGTATTAGCTATAATGATGATTAACAATCACAATAACCCTGTGAGTTAGGTGCTACTGTCATCTCCATCTTATAGACAAGAAACAAAGGCACACAGGAGATCAGCAACCTCCCAGTAGCACACGCTTGCTAAGAGGTAGAGCCAGGATCCAATCTCAAGCCGTCTAATTCCACCAACCAAATGCCTTCTAGCTACTCTCTGGAGGAATCAATTTGAGCACCCACTTCTCTGGGTAGCTCATTCTCTGAAAGGTCTGAGCCTGGACCTCTAAGTCCTGGACAGAGCTGGGCTCAATAAGGTATGTTATCAGCTTCTGGTTCACATTGGTCCCAGGGAAGTTAGGCAAATCCTCACAGGATGGATGAAGAACAGGCTGTGTATCTTTAGGGAAAAGTAACAGAAGACAGAAGAAGAAAACCATGGACAATGGTATATCACAGATAAAAGTTGCAAAACCGGTCCATTTAAATTTTTAAAAATTGTTGATCATAGTTCTACTGAGATCTACAAAGCAATCATGGGACTACTCAAAGCAGATGCCCAGCCCCGGCAAGCCAGCTCAGAACCAGCAGGTAAGTTAGGCTTCACCATAAGACCTATTATTAAGCACAAATGATCACGCAGTTTGGGAACCCCTTTGTAGAAACTCTAAATCAGATTGCTTTCAGCTAGAGAACTCATCCCTTGCAGGGTAGATGGATATTCTACCCCACTTCCTGGGGTACCTAAAACTCCCTCATCAACCTGCACCACCCCCCACCCCTGTCATGGCGCTGCAGTGGCCCATCTTCTCTACCCGGGTACCTTCATACTTGTCTAGCAGGTCATTATGGTCCTCATGCCTTCTTGCATAGTGGAAAACAGCAGCGTGGTGCATAAGACCCGTACGTGGATAAAAGTTGGGGTCATGGTGTTGTACAGACCTGAGTGTCAATCCCAATTCTGTCACTTACTTGCTGCCTGGTCTCAGGCAAGTTATTTAGGTCATGTCATGGATCCGAGCCTCGGGAGTTTCATCATTAAAATGGGATGTCACATAATACCTACCACAGGGCTCTTAGAAAATGAATGGATGGAGAATGTAAAACACTTGGCACAGGGCCTAGAACATAAGAATTCATACATGTTAGGAGCTGTTGATGCTGTTGTTGGTGTTACGGTGGATTTTTCCTAAAGGATTTACTCCCAATATAGTATCAATTTCCCCACTGTAGCACACAGGCCAGAGGAAGTCAATATAATCCCTTAACTGGAATTTCTGGAAACCATGTTCAAGGAAGGCCCAGCCTTGCCCCTCATGTGCCTGCTTGTATGGGCTGCAGATGGTGGCAGGGAAGAGGAGGAATCCTGGCACAGGGGAACTTTTGAAAGTCCTGACAGTTCCTCTAAGAAAAAAGGCAGAAGATGACGGCTTCTGACGCGCTGCTCCAGGCCTCTCTCCCATCTCTCATGTATTTGGACATCACTCAGGCCCATCAGATCCCGAGACTGCTGTCTGCTGACTGACAACAGAAAGAGAAATTTAGAGGTGTGAGTGAAATGACAGAGCTGTCACGGCTGCCTCTGAAATGACTCTTTTCTTAAAGAAAAGAAAGATAACAGTAAAAAAAAAAAAAAAAATCCTCAGACAGCTATAATACCCTGTCACAGTTGCTGGGACAGGTTTGTGTTTTGTTTTCCAAAAGAGCATTGGATGAATTTAAGAAGTGAGAAGGAGAAACAGTCACCCCAAATTAATCTCAGTTCTATATAGGAGTAAAACAGAATTTGGGGACAAGTTGTGTCCTTTGGACCCAACAGAGGAAAACCTCAGTAGATAGTGTAATTGGAGGAAAGAGGGAGCTTTTCTCATCCTTTAAAAAAAATATTTATTAAAAAGCAAAACAAAACAAACAACAACAATAATAAAAAACCTCCAAAACTCAAAATCCAAATTTCTTCCCTTGCTCTCCTTGGGACCAGCTCAAGCACTGTTTCCCACCCGTGGAAATCATGTGTTTGTCAAACATTCAGTGTTTGTCAAACAGTCCTGAGAGGTCCAAGAGTCAGCTCTCGCTCTCTGTCCCCGCCAGCCAATACTTCTTCCAGTGTTGCTAGCTTAAAATGTCTTTCTTTGACCTCCAAAATATGGAAAACTGTCCATTTGGAGAGTTTCTGAGAAACAAACCCAACTCCAGACTGAAATGCACAGGCTGATTCTACTTCCAGCCTCCTCTTAACAACAGGGCGTCCTTGGCCAAGGAGATCCCGTTTCAAAGGCCCCCATTCTGCTCTGTTTTCTGAAAGCCCTAACTTTACAATAGCCATGAGAAGAAACAGATTCCCAGTCTCACCCACAGGTCAAGCACAGCCCAGAAAGGAATGCCTTTATTAAGATAATGCTTTGGAATACCCAATAATTCTAATAGCAGCTAAAAGAACAGATCATAATAGATGGGAGGAAATTGCACTTTGAGTATTTTTCCAAGAGTCCAGAAAGGCCGAGCAGGCCAGAATAAGAAACCCCATCCTAGCTTGTAAAACGCTCCAGGAGAACCACAAACCTACACTGCATTGCTGATTGATGTAACACTTGGATTAGAAATACTCGGCATGAAATACTATTTCCAGAGAGGAAAAGGAAGTTCTTGATGAGCCTGGTGAAAGAGTGATAAAAGCTTCACTCAAGGCTTCCACTTTAGTATCAGATTGTGGGAAACTCACTGAAACAACCCAACTGAGTCCATTAGCCATCCACAGCGAGTGCGACATAAACCCTTAACACCTCGGCTGAGAGAAGGCCTCATAATCACCCTGCTTTCCTGCTGAGAGGAGAGAGAAGTTAAAGCAGCAGATGAGGAGGCTAAAGCCACCCCAAGAACAAGAGAAAGAGAAGTAAATGTCCCAAGGAAAAAGCAAAGTGACCAGTTGTGATTTCTTCTTTTCACCAGAATCTCTACTTTGCCCTAGTGGCTCACGGGGTCACTGAGGACCCAGTCACAGTAAAAGGTAAGACTGAAAAAGCTGGGTCCTGTTTTGGCATTTGCCATTTGTTACTTCAAGTGCATGGTTCATTCCCTTTGGCTTTCACATTTCCTCGCTTTTCAGGTTATTTGTGAATCTAATATAAAATAGCCATGGAATTTGATATGGTTAGAATGTGGTTTGTCCCCTCTGAAACTCATGTTTGAATTTGGCAGCAGTGCTGGGAGGTGGTGCTTTTAAGAGGCAATTCAATTGTTCAGAGGGATTAATGCCCTTCTGGTAAGAATGAGCTAGTCATTGAGCTAGTTACTGTGAGTGGATTGTAACAAGTGGGTTTGGACCCTGTTGGCCCTCCTTTGCACACAACAACTTGCCCTTCTGCTATCCAAGAGCGAAAGCATCATGAGCCTTCACATGAGGCTGGCACCATGTTTGTGGACCTCCCAGCCTCCAGAAGGGTAAGCCAAAATTAACTTCTTTCCTTTGTAAATTTCCCAGTCTCTGGTATTTAGATACAGCAACAGAAAGTGGAATAAGATAAAAATGTACTGGAGATTTCAAAACATTGAACAAATATAAGGTATCATCATTTCTTTTGACACTATGGAGGTTATGACTTAACAGATTCTTGTGCTTGTCACTCACCCAGAACTATGATTAGGGCAGAGTGGGATAAGAAGATATAATATAAAGGGCATGTTCCTCTAAGTTCATCCTCTTCCAAACCTCAATGCTCCTCTCCAGCCCCTTCCTAAGCTTACAAATAAGCTCCCCAGCTTTATCCTATTGGTACCCGGGGCACACGAAAGAGGAGAATGAGAGCTGAGCAACTAGAATGCGATCCCAGAACCAGACCTCATAAAATGTACATGCTAGAAAATACCATGATATATATCACTACCCAAAAAATAAAAGTCCCAACTAGGAAGGAAAAAATATGGATGTGGAAGAAGTTTTCAAAAATTTTTGAGCAGTAGCATTTGTTTCCGCAGATGAAATCCTTTGCAGAAGGCTAATAGGATAAGATAATAACCAAAGAAGTACTAGGTCCGAAGTGGAGATCAAAGGGCTCAGAGGCCTCATCCCAGTTTCCTCGCATTTGTGAGCTTGCCCCAAGGAAAAGTCTGGAAACTCATGCGTGTTCCATCTCTACTCGTATAGATGAGGAGACTAAGGTCCGCCCAAGAGAAGGAACAGACGTGAAGCCCCAAAGCTACCTCTATGCAGGCCAGACCTCAACTTTTCAGTCTCTGGTCCATGCTTTGTCCACAGACCACGCTGCCTCCAGAGGAGAGGGAGGAGGGCTGATATTGGGACAAGAGGACCAGGAACAGAAGTACCACAAGAAAAAAAGTATTTGTATTTCTTTTCCCCATATATTTTATTGGTGCATAATAATTATACATAATGGTGGGATTCACTGATTCTTTAGGTCATCAAATGGCAGAAACCAAATTGGTCCACGTCAAGACTGATTTTATGATTTAAACAGAAGCTCAGCATTGCCTGCACTGAAGACATTGCCTGCACTGCTCTTCAGGGTCTATCTCTGGCAACTCCCTTTACAGAGAGCCCTTGATAAACATGGTAGATATCTCAAAAATCCTTGATGACTTCAGCATTGGAGCAGGATTCCAATACAGAGGAGGCACCCCAGTCCCCCGATCCCAGCTTACAAGTCAACATTTGGAAGCCATTATCTTTAATTGTGAGGTCTGGGGATTCAGAGTTCAATTTCCTGAAGAAGTAGTATGGTTAATGGTGGTGAGTTTCTGAAGTTAGTCCAGGGAAGCCTATTTGACACATAATTTAAGATGCTACTAAAAGAATCACCCTTCTTTCTGGAAGAGAAAATTAAAGCACTGGGCTGATGCTTCCTGAGGTTTAGAAGCTGATGAAAGGTACCAACACGAAAAAAGTAAACATGGAAATATTATTATAATAAGCGTGAGCTTGTGAACATAAACTGATATGAGCCAGAAACTTCCCCAGCTCCCCAACACTGAGCTGAAACACACTGTACCCATTGAACTTGGTGAATGTGCTTGGTAGGGGAGAAGTTGAGGCTGAAACTGTGTCCTCATGTAGGAGTAAATGGAACCCAAGAAGAGCCATTAACATGAATAAATGTGATAATTCTTTGAAAACTATAAATGCCAAATACTGTTATATAAAGGATTTTCATCATTTTAGGTCTATTATTACTGGGCTGGCAACATAAATAGTTGCTCAATTGAGAAACAAGCAAAGAAAATAGACTTCATATAGACTCAAAGAGAAACCAAGAGTCAGATGATGACAGGACAAATCTCTGAGTATCTCTGTGAGTTTTTTTTTTTTCTTAAAGATATTAAGGCAACATAGACAACCATCTGGGATAGTACCAGATTTTTCCAGGAGGCAGGGAAAGAAGCCAGAGAGCACAAGTTCTTCCTTGCAACTGCCAACAGTGGCTGTCAACGTGGCTTGAAAAGTCCACTGGACTTTAAAATTCTGGGCTTATTACAATTATTACCCAAGTTTAAGTTCTTTATATTGTTTAATGGTTATTTTAATGAAGAGCTGAGGGCTAAAAGCATTCGGTTGAAAATAG